>NC_091121.1:141427032-142627032 GCF_040183065.1 Periplaneta americana | reverse complement strand
AACTTAGAGATCTGATTTCCCTCCTATAACAATATTTATTCCTCCGTTAGATTGTCATCTTACGTATATTTTGTGCATTGTCGAGTAGTTTATATATTTTGATTCAACATAATATTATTGTGTGAGATTCAGACATACAATATTTTGTATATTAGGCCCCTATACACGATATTAACATAATATTGCATATCGATGGCTAAAAAGTGATACCTCGTATCTGTACATTTGCAGGTAAATAAAAAAACTGTTTTAGAAATTATTTTCTTAAAATAGACAAACTTCTTATATAATATGTTTCTGCTTTGCAAGATCTTCTATTCGAGAACAAAGCATTAGCAAATACCTTACTATAATAATACCGGACAGCTAGCAATTTTACGTGCGAACGACGCTGGTGCTGCTACCTAGGCGGCCGGTGTGGTGATACTCGTGAAACAAGCTGCAATCAACTGGAATGTATATTGTTGCTGGGCAAGATAATAGTTTTATTAATTAGTGCTGTGTTAAAATGTCAGGGTGTATATTATGTACTCTTTATAATTGCTACAAAATTACAGGATTACAAATTGCTCCAAATCGTACTTTCGATTTCCGAGGAATCATAAAACGTGAGTCAACAACATTCTTTAGTAGGCCTAATTCCTTCGTCTTTGTGTTGATAGAAAAATACAAATTAGCTTTTTTATTTAGACCTAATAAATGAATAGAAGTTAAAATGTATTGGAAATGTTAAGGTTTTATCAAATTAAGTTTTATTGTTGTCCACATGCCTTTACTAATTATTACAAGCATCAGATTACTATCAATTTTATCTTTGCAGTTGTCAGCAATGCGTATAATAATAAAGCATTATTGTAAATTCATTCTTAATGTCAGAATTGATTTTGTCTCATTAAAGCAAAGAGAAAATATGTAACAATTAATTATGGAAAGTAATATGAAGTATGCAATATTTCTCATAATAAGGCCTATGCAGCTTTGATATAAGATAATAATATTACATGAAATACTATTTAACGTTTCTTAAGTGTTTCATATATTAATCCACATTAGTAACTCACGTTTTAACAATAGTCAGAATCCCGCTATGTTAATATTTGTATTTGTGGACGTAATTCCACGCCGCTCCGCTAGATGTCTGGTCCGCGATATTTCGCACTCACGTCAATGCTGCTAGTATACAGCTGTCCGGTATTATTATAGTAAGGTATTTGGTATTAGTACACTGTCCAAATTTGTGAACACAATAATAATGTAGTTGAATTGAATTATCATTTTTGTAGATAGAAGTATGTCTTCTTACCCATCTATATACAGTAAGTCGATTACTTATTTATTTACTTATTAATTTATTCATTAATTCTTCGAATAACGAAGTTATTATTTATTTCTTTATTACAGACTAGCCGTACCCGTGCGCTCCGCTGCACCCGTTAGAAATAAATATAAAGTAATTACATAATTAAAATAGGACATTTGATCCAGCGAATATTCGTGTTTGATAGAAGGATAAATCGTTTAATATGTTACTTAATTTAAATTATATTTAAATAATTAAAATGGAATCATTTTGCTCCACACAGCACTCATTTGGTGCAATGACAATTCCTTTAACATGTTTCTAATTTTTATTACATGCATCCATAGTTCAATGAACATTGACGTCATTTACATTTAATGTGTATACTTTATTTTACTTGTTATATGTTTCCATTGAATTATGGTAATAACTTAATTTTAACACTTGTTTTCTACGTATTCAGTAAATGGCGCTTGGCCCACTATGGTTTTGAACCCTTCAAATAACTTAAATAACTTATATTATATTATATTATATTATATTATATTATATTATATTATATTATATTATATTATATTATATTATATTATATTATATTATATTATATTATATTATGTAAAAATGTGTTGATAACGGATGTACACCGATAAGTAAGTTTTTAATTTGTTATGGGGGTTCTTGAATCTCAGGAGGAACAAATTTTATTTTACAACAGGGCAACATAATCTGCTTGGCTCATTACCCAATTTTTTTCCATTGCATTTAATGCGTATGTATTTTATGTATTTTAACACGATTCAATTGAGCATAGTTAAAATTTGGATTATAAAATAATGGAATGCTAAGCTAACATATTATCACTGCATACTAAATCAATACACTCTTCTGGTTCGTTAATTCTCTGAGATAAACATTATTTTAAGAAATACAGGAAACGAATACACAGAATAGCCTATCAAGTTGTTTGTGCATAAGAAGCTATTTTAATCTTACCTGTCCTCAATTCACTCCGAAGTTACTATAATAACGTTATTGCATTATGTCCATATAGAGAAACTACACTTTCCAATGGTGAAATAATAATTAATTACACAAATCTGTTAATTTAGCTTCCGATATTACTTCATACAAACACAGAAACATTCTCTGTTGGCTATGATTCATAGCTTTCGATTGTTGTTGACCAAGGCCCCTTATAGACGAAGTCATTTGTTCTTAATTCATTGCACCGTCTTAGATGGCGTTATTTTAATTTTAAAACTCATTTATCTCATTAAATATCAGTTCTATCAAAATTTTGTATAGAATAAAACTTATCGCAAATTAGTTTTAAAGAAACTTTAGTTATGTAAGATTTTTCATGAAAATTAATAATAAAAGAGATATTTCGATTTATTTAATTCAAGCCCCCTTAAAACACCCCTTTTAAATAAAGTATTTTGAATGCCATATAGCCTAAAATCTAACTTACAACGAACTTATTTTATATTCCAATTTTCATATAAATCGGTTCAGCCATTATCGCGTGAAAAGGTAACAAACATCCAGACAGACAGACAGACAGACAGACAGACAGACAGACAGACAGACATAGAAACAAAAATTTCAAAAAAGCGATTTTCGATTTCAGGATGGTTAATTATACATGTTAACTTCAATTATTTTTGGAAAATCGAAAATTACCAAAAAAAATTTTGGCTACAGATTTATTATTAGTATATAGATTATTATTATTATTATTATTATTATTATTATTATTATTATTATTATTATTATCCTATACGTAATCATGTAAGTCAAAGAGGCCTTCTTCATACTCCACATTTTCTATTTGAGTTTCTTCAGTCCTACTTTCTTAAATCACACTATTATAATATAATGGATGATGAACAGCAGAACCTATTTCGAAATGTCACAAATATCCTTGGGTGCTATTCATAGACAGTTCGCTAGCCCGCGCTACGAGCGTGCTAAACTAGCCACGACTATCGACTGATTATTAGTACTGGATTCATATCATATCATATCGCTAACACTGGTTTATGAATACGAAAAACATTAATTCGAAGATCATCCACCGGAAGCCCGCGCTAAGAATGTCTATGAATATGGCCCCTTAGCTTTATCTGGTTTTATTGGCCTTCGTTGCAATATTTTTGTATCAAGTTCACATGTTGTAGATCAAGAGTATGTTTATCTTTTATCTTTAGTTATTTAACTATATTTACATAACTATTCAAGTTACTTGATACTGAATTCTCACTGGCTGTTTGGGGTTGGACCAACGTTGCACTCAAACACAAAGGATATCCTTTTAGAAGAAAGATTACATGTTTCCTAACAAGCTATATAATGGTGAATTGGTCTTTTTCATTTCGTAGAAAGGTAGTTTACGTCAAAATCAACAGATTGCGTCAATATTTAATTTTTCGCATTAGGGAGGGTTAGGCCACTGTTGCGCTGACCCCCTCAATTGCTTTGTCTAAAACTCACAAGCAAACGTTCTGATGGGTGCAGATAAAAAAGTTAAATTGTTTTCTTCCACCATGTTAATAATGTAAAAAGAAGTGTTTATACAAATTTTGACCATTCGACCACAATTACGAGGGCCGTAAAAGAAATAAGTTCGCCAGGGACCGTTAACAGAAAAAAACACAATTTCATGGACAAATTTATTCCAACGGACACAGCAATTATTGAGCTATTTTTCAACATATTTTTCATCGGAATTGAGACATTTCTCATCATGGGATCGACAGAGAGAGGTGCAGACGCAGTCAAACGCCGGTTCCGATCTGAGGCGGCTGACTTCTACGACACAAAAATTGATCCTATGGTATGACAAATGTCTCAATTCCACTGGAGGGGATATGTTGACAAATAACACAACAATTGTTGTATCTGTTTCAATAATTATTTCCATGCAGTTGTGCTTTTTTCCTATACACCACCCCAGGAAAAATCACTTTGTGGACGGCCTCGTAATTGCGGTCGAGTGGCCAAAATTTGTATAAGCACTTCTTTTGACATTATTAACATGGTGGAAGAAAAAAAATAACTTTTTTATCTGCCTCCATCAGAATGTTTGCTTGTCAGATCAAAATACCTCTCACCAGTTTACATTACTTCACTTCTATTAATAGGCTTACTGCCTCATCTCAGCTTAGTTTAGCTCACTTCACCTCTGTTCAGCTGTAGTTCATCTCGCTCTCACAATCAGTTTTCTCACCTTCATATTGCTTTACCTCATTTCTCTTCTCTTTATTTTTAATCGTTTCGTCTTCTTTATTCTTTCCCTCTTTAGCCCACTTTTGCTTCTTTTGTATTTTTCTTTCTTCTCGTCTTTCCTCCTCCGTGTCCTTCCTTTCTGATAATTTTGTTCGTAACTTTCTTTCGTTCATTGGTAAAATATAGCGTTTTACTTTGCTTTAAAATTCCTGGTGCTGGTATTTTTCGTGTTCCATTATTCCTTCTGTAAAAAGACAGCAAATCCAGAAAAATCAAGACATATTTACTTTATTGTTTTGCCCTGTAACTCTGATGGATAGTTCTGCTTGTCTCTAACAAGTCAGGGGCGATCTCTGTTTGTCGGACATGCCCCCTTGAGCCATCGTCTTATTAGATTTGGCAAGTGGAGGAGCTCGAAAAGAACAATGAAGCAAATAATCCGAGATCAAAGTAGTCCTTGATCTGTCGCATCCGTGCTCTACTGAATGAAGTAATTTTGCTTTGAAATTCACACCCCTGATTTTACGTTTCAGAAATATGAATGTATGAATTTCAAATCAGGCAGTAATGCAAAGCCTCCTTAAGAGTGGCTTGTGATTCCACAAAGAGGAAATAGAATAGTAGAAAGGGGAATATTTCCAGAAGAGCTGGAGATATCGAAACGAAAAATACGATGGAAAATTAGGGAACGGAAAAAGAAAATAATTTATTCTTTTTATGTTTTTTTCATCATACATAATTTTCTTGGGCATATCTACTTCTGCTACCCCTTCCTAAGTCTGTCTTTTTTGTACTTTCATGAAGAGTTGTCTTCCTTTCTTATTTTATGGACGGATTTCTATATATCTGTTTAGTTTTCAAATTTAATTAACTATAAAGGAAATGAAACAAAATTAAACGCTGAATTACAGAATATAGATGTTGGTTTGGATTACTCTTGAATTAATTCCATGTTTTACTTGCATTTCTAATATTAATCGGATTATACCTTTGGAATAACGGCTGAGAACCGGAAACACTGTTTAATACCCCTTTCCACGATCGGAGTTTGATGATACTGGTTTAAAACACAAAGAAATCAGTTTACTAGGTATAAGAGGGAAGAAAATTAATGCATACATTTACGTACCTAAACTTGGAAATATTACGTTTTTGAGTTTTATAATTTTCGTTAGTTTTTTTCTAATAAAATTACAATACATTATTAACAATAAGTGTTTTTACTCACGAACTGAACTATCCATGCGGACATGTTCATTATGCAGTGTATATCATATCGTCTTGTAGCACTTTAGCGTACATTATAGAGAGTGCATTAAAATTTAAAAATAACCGAAATCTGGATATTTAAACAAAATGTTGAAATGGTAGCTCTCATTTCTGCTTCAATTCCTTTGTGCATATCATCATACTATAGCCTATTGTACTTGATTTAAATTTCCGCTTTCGTCCTTCGTACTAGTAACTCATGTTGAAATAATTCTGTACGTACTCTATAACAGAGTATCTTGCGTACTGTAAATTTAGTCTTCACTTTTGCCCCATCCGCACAGATAAATTTACTCAGACATTCTAGCTACTGTCCGTCCAATTGGTAATGTCGGAGGGTCGTAGAAAGGGGGAAATGATGTGACAGTTAATTACTTAACGAGGCCCTCTTATTTAAAGCTTTTTAAACAGTTGTATAATATTACGTAGACGTCCAATTACTAACAGAAATATTTTCAAAACATGACTATGAGAGCACAGCAGAAGCGGGTGAGAAAAATCGGGATGTGACGTAATCAAAAGGACACACAGTACCTGTACGAAAATATGATTAAATAACTAATTCTCTTTTTTCACTGGAAAACGCGACAATATTTCTGGAATGTACTATAATCAGTCACTCAGTACTGTTTACTGTGACCGTAAGACAACTTTGCATATGCGGCCTTGATTCTGTGCGGAAGATGAGTAGAAGTTCACTAGTAGAAGAGGTGGGAGTGAATTACATTAAAAAACTCAGGAACAATAAAAATAGAAGTAAAAATAAAATGATGTCTCTGTATAAGAGATGTACATTCATCAGTAGGCCTACGCTCAATATTGTGATAGTAGGCCTACATCAGATACGTTAATATATAATTTAATATCTCTCTTTTAATGTAAAATAATGTGTTATTAGTTTCCACAACATGTAGAAATGTTTCCCTGCATTAAAAATTGTGTCTGTTTATTTATTTGTATTTCATATTTTTCGTTACATTATTTGTTCATTGATTCCACCTTACTTGTTTTCTTAGCACTCTTCGCTTCGTTCTAAATTTCTTCCCTACTTTCTTTTTCACATTCCTTTTGTTAGTTATTTCATGTCCATGAATCATGAATGTCATCAAACTTCCTTGTGAAGAGTTCCAAATTCATGTTATAACAATTCGTGAAATAGGAAAGCCGTCTTGCATTACTATAAATACCTATTTGACATAATATTATATCTGTGAAGAATAGTTAAATAATTTGAGAATAATACGAATGAATAAGCCCATTGTATCCAATGAAGAGCTAGGGCCTCCTGCGAGAGAGAGGACTCGTTCTACTGCACAGGGTTGTTTCCGATCTCTGATAACGAATTTGAATGACATCATGTGAGTCAGGAGTCACACGATAGCTGAACTGTGGCGCGAGGTGACAGACCAGTAATGAGTGATCACATAGTCAGAGTGCACGGCGACTCACAGCAGAAATTACCAAGAAAATCGATCCTTTTAGGGGGGGATACATTACGACCCTTTTCAATGCCAAGTACAGTTAAGTGAAAATAAAAGAAGCCTGCAATAAACGAGGTTTCGTTATTTCCAAGAAAGACATCTGTGTACTTAATAAGATTGGTAAAGCTCGAATGGAATTAATTTGTATCATCTCGTGGGGTGCGGCGACTTGTGACGGGGAGCGGATTTGCTTGCTTTTTCCACTCTGGAATTAATCCCATCCGAGCTTTGCCAGTCTTATTAGGTTCACACAAGATGCCTTTCTTGGAAATAACGAAACCACAGTTTTTGCAAGCTTCTTTGATTTTCACGTAACTGTACTTGGCATCGGAAAGGATTGTTATGTACCCCTACCAAAAAGGCTCGATTTTCTTGGGAATTGCTACTGTGATAGACCGTGCACTCACTACTGGTCTGTCACCTCTCGCCGTAATTTAGCTGATTCCTGACGCACATGACGTCATTCGAATTCGTTATCAGATATCGGAAAGAACCCTCTGTATTCACGCTGTGAGCTATTGAACCTATTGTTGAAATTAAACTTCAGTTTACAGATCAATGCTTGGCAGATTCGGAGGCATCTCTCTTATACCATCGATGTATCAAAGTTATAATTCACGATATACAGTAAACTCCCGATAAGTCGCGTATGATTAATTTGGTTTGCGGGTGGGCCTATTCCCGAGCTTTTTCTGGGAGAGGCGATGTAACATTGTCATTTCCCATTGCAATTTTTAATCGATTTACGCTCTCTCCGTCCCTCTTAAAAAATTTGCTATGTAAGACTATAAAAAATACACAATCCTCTAAGAAACGGAAAAGATTACATTATTTTCGTTGAACTAGTGTTTCCTATGATATTTTGTAAAATTTGTGTTTATTGTTTACAGGTTCTATCCCACTACAGTACTGTATAATATTTTATGTTTCAAAATGTTTTACACTACCTATTCCACATTTTCCACTTAATTTTGAAATGTATTTTAGTAATGAAATCGGTTCGAGTTAATTTTTACTAGACTTCAAATAATAACAAAAAATGTTGCGGATAATTTGCGATTTTCGATATTTCGCGGAAGTTCGTGCACTAGTTTAGTTCAGTCAATAATATAGTATGGAATTATAGGATGGGGTGGATTATCACAGAGTATCATTCGCCCATTAATATTACTAGGCCTGCATAAAAGAATTATTAAAATATGTTTAAGAAGAAAACTTGATCATCCAACTCATATATATATATACATATATATATATATATATATATATATATATATATATATATATATATATATATATAAAGAATTTAATGTTTTGAATATCAAGCAAATTTATATGTATACTATTTTGAATCACTGCCATAAATATCAAGCTAATTTTATATCAACCAATCATAGCCACAACACAAGAAGATATAATATTTTGCTCCCCCTCATTGAACCAAAATGTAAGACTGAAGCAGATCTAAGGCATAGTTCTAATTACGGTCCAAGATTATATCCTAAATTCCAAACGAGGCTTTTGAACTTTATTAATATGTGTTGGAAAAATGGACATTTACCAGAAGAATAGAATATTGCATTGATATGCCCGATTTTTAAAAAGGGAGATGGAACTAAATGTGATAATTATAGAGGAATCAATCTTTTGAATTCAGGTTATAAGACATATGCAAAAATTATAACACAAAGAATTGTTCCAATCTCAGAAACTATACTGCATGAATCAGAAAATGGATTTAGAAAAGGGCGTTCCTGTAATGATTGTATCTCCACGATAACACAACTTATGGAGAAACGACGAGAATATAACCTACCAACTCTAATAGCTTTTATGCTCGACCATGCCGAAATATAGTAATTATACACCTAGTAGCAGTCCTTTAATGCATGTCATTAAAGTACACCTACTCATTAAAGTACAGGTGTTCAGCCAATGACAAGTCAGCTTTGTACCGTTATAAAACCGCAAGTATCGATTATTCTCGGATATGCAATCGAAAGAGAATTAGCGAAAAGTCAGGAGGCTGGAAATCCAATACTGTCGCAGAAGGTTATGTTCTGTTACTATAATAATTAGCGTTAATTGTAAATATTATTCAAATAAATTCAATTTGTAATCTCGTTTTTCAATGTCGAATTCAATAATCAAGGTTATATCAAGTTTAACGGGATTACATCAAGGTCAATGACATTATTGTTCCTCGGAAAAAATCAATACTTTCGCGTCTGCGCACATCTCACAATTCACGACCTAGAACAAGGTCACTTCCGATCTTGTCAGATACAAATAAAATGTATACATCTGAATAATTTCAAGTTAGAAATTTGGTCGAGCATAAAAAGTCGTATGAAACTTGCCTATAATGGTAATTAAGACGCTCGTATGAATATTATGAAACTCGCTTGCGCTCGTTTCATAAATATCCATACTTGCGTCTTAATTACTATCATTATAGGCTCGTTGCATAATGTAATATTATAGATTATATAAAACTTCTGATAAAGTTAAAAGAAATTTGCTATGAGAAATAATGATTAAAAACTGTTTTCCTCAACATCTTATAAGAGTAATACAAAGTATGCATACAAATACGAAATTTAAATTGGAGAAATCCATAGAAGAGGATAATTTAGTAGATATTAATTTAGGAGTACGACAGGGGTGTCCACTATCGCCTACCCTATTTAATATATATATATATATATATATATATATATATATATATATATATAAGTGACGCAGTTGTACGATGGCAGACTATGGTTAAAACACATTTTAAAATAAAAGGAACAAACATTGATACACTGTTGTTTGCTGACTACCAGATCTTAATTGCAGATTCGGAAGATAATTTACAAAGAGCCATACATGAATTAAATAATATTACAAGTGAATATAATTTTCAAATCTCATATGAAAAAACTAAAATAATGGCTCTTAAAGGAAGAGATCTGTTAAGAGCAAAAATTTGCATAAATAATAAGCCTGTCCAACAACAAAGTGATTTTAATTATCTTGGTTACATTGTGTCATATACCGGCAATAGAGATGTGCAAAATAAATTAAACAAATTCCAAACACTATGTGGTACAATAAAAAGAATTTTAAAAATTGTAATAGAGCAACTCCGTTAAAACTTTACAAAGTAATGGCGATCCCAATCTTGCTTTATGGATGTGAAAGTTGGGTCTTGACTATCTTACAACAGAAGAAAATAGAGGCTACTGAGATGAAATTTTTTAGACAGGTGGCAGGTTATAAACTCATAGGCAAAAAGAGAAATGAAGATATTAGAAAAGAATTGGAAATTCAGAGTCTAAATGAAACAATCATTTAATACAGACAAAGATGGCAAGATCATATACAAAGAATGGATGAAGATCGTATACCACAAATAATAAATAAGTATAAACCTGTAGGTAGAAGAAATGTCGGCAGGCCACGGATGAGATGGTCGAATCAGTGTCCTTGAAGACGGAACGAGTCACAAGGCTTATGCCGTGATGAAGATGATGATGATGAAGTTTGATTATATGCTAATAATATTTTATAAAGAGGAATCCTAAACTAAAATTATTAAACAACACATTATTAAAAAACAAGTCCCTGAAGTATTTTAACCCTTAAATTGTCAAAGCTTCATTTCTCACACTAGTTTATTAAACCTTGTCGGACCGTAAAGAAAACAACAATGTCCATATTTTATATGTTGTACAATATTATAGTATTGTGAAATATTAATTTTCCTACCAATTTTTTTCTATTACTTACAAATGGCTTTTAAGGAACCCGAAGGTTCATTGCCGCCCTCACATAAGCCCGCCATCGGTCCCTATTCTGTGCAAGATTAAGCCAGTCTCTATCATCATACCCCACCACCCTCAAGTCCATTTTAATATTATCCTCCCATCTACGTCTCGGCCTCCCTAAAGGTCTTTTTCCCTCCGGTCTCCCAACTAACACTCTATATGCATTTCTGGATTCGCCCATACGTGCTACATGCCCTGCCCATCTCAAACATCTGGATTTTAAGTTCCTAATTATGTCAGGTGAAGAATACAATACGTGCAGTTCTGTGTTGTGTAACTTTCTCCATTCTCCTGTAACTTCATCCCGCTTAGCCCCAAATATTTTCCTAAGCACCTTATTCTCAAATACCCTTAACCTATGTTCCTCTCTCAGAGTGAGAGTCCAAGTTTCACAGCCATATAGCAGAACCGGTAATATAACTGTTTTATAAATTCTAACTTTCAGATTTTTGGACAGCAGACTGGATGATAAGAGCTTCTCAACCGAATAATAACACGCATTTCCCATATTTATTCTGCGTTTAATTTCCTCCCGAGTGTCATTTATATTTGTTACTGTTGCTCCAAGATATTTGAATTTTTGCACCTCTTCGAAGGATAAATCTCCAATTTTTATATTTCCATTTCGTACAATATTCCCGTCACGAGACATAACCATATACTTTGTCTTTTCGGGATTTACTTCCTAACCGATCGCTTTACTGGCTTCAAGTAAAATTTCCGTGTTTTCCCTAATCGTTTGTGGATTTTCTCCTAACATATTCACGTCATCTGCATAGACAAGAAGCGGATGTAGCCCGTTCAATTCCAAACCCTGCCTGTTATCCTGGACTTTCCTAATGGCATATTCTAAAGCGAAGTTAAAAAGTAAAGGTGATAGTGCATCTCCCTGCTTTAGCCCGCAGTGAATTGGAAAAGGATCAGATAGAAACTGACCTATACGGACTCTGCTGTAGGTTTCACTGAGACACATTTTAATTAATCGAACTAGTTTCTTGGGAATACCAAATTCAATAAGAATATCATATAATACTTCCCTCTTAACCGAATCATATGCCTTTTTGAAATCTATGAATAACTGATGTACTGTACCCTTTTACTCCCATTTTTTCTCCATTATCTGTCGAATACAAAAAATCTGATCAATAGTCGATATATTACGCCGAAAACCGCACTGATGATCCCCAATAATTTCATCTACGTACGGAGTTAATCTTCTCAAAAGAATATTGGACAAAATTTTGTACGACGTCAACAAAAGTGATATTCCTCGAAAGTTACCACAGTTGGTTTTGTCCCCCTTTTTAAAAATAGGTACAATTATGGACTCCTTCCATTGTTCTGGTACAATTTCCTTTTCCCAAATAGAAAGTACAAGTTTATAAATTTCGCTATATAATGCACTTCCACCCTCTTGTATTAATTCTGCTGGAATTTTATCGATACCTGGAGACTTGTACTTTTCAGATTTTCTATCGCAATTTCGACTTCTGAAAGCGTGGGTTCGAGTATAAATGGCTCAGCATTTTGTATTTCAATATCGTCCCGATCATTTCTATTTGGCCTATGTTTTATAACTATGATGACGCACCATCTACCCTTAAGTACTAAATATGATAACCTGTCACTGATAAATTCGACCTTTTTTACTGCTGATTTTATTCTTTTATGTACAAAGAATCCTGTTCCTAATTGGTGATTATTGTTTCCTTCCCCATAATACAACAAGTAATCTCCTATTTGTGATATGCCATTCCCATCTAACCTAACCTCTTGTACTCCCACAAAGTCTATTCTATATCTAGCTAGTTCTTTTGCTACTAATGTTACCCCTCCTGTTCTATAAAGACTAGTTACGTTCCAAGTGCCAAATCTCAAAACCTTATTCCTTTGCTGTGGTCGTGCCAGAGAATCAGTCCTATTCCGAGGCTAACTGTAGGAATTCGTAACAAGCTGTGTTTTACGGTGATGGGTTGTTAGCCCTTCGCCCAACCCCCAAGCTGGAGGACCACCCCTTATCGGCTGTCCACGACTGCTTATTCAATATATTCACAGCTACCCTCCATATCTGGAGGCCGTCTCCTCTATCCGAACCTGAGGACGCGCCATGCCGTGGTGATAGGGACCCACCATACATTTTTTTTCTATTGTTCTATTAAAATTATAGTACATAGCCTATTAACCCGTTGTATCCTATAGGATACTTTGTCAATTTAAGGGTTAAAATTACAATAAAAATTCTTATCCCTTATTTTATTTTATCACTTTAACAAGTTTATATTTTTAACTTTGTATGTTTATATATAGGCTATGTACTGTTTGTTTGTGTGTTTTTGTTTTTGTTTTTTTTTCTTATTCTTTTTAAATTTTATATGTAATTAGAGTTAACAGTTTAATCACAGTTGTGATTATTATTATTATTATTATTACTATTATTTTTGTTATTATTATTATTATTATTATTATTATTATTATTATTATTATTATTCTGTTATTGTATTTTTTCTTATTCTTTTTTAATTTTGCATGTAATGACATTTAACAGTTTAATCACAGTTGGGATTATTATTATTATTATTATTATTATTATTATTATTATTATTATTATTTATTATTTTTTTCTTCCATCCAGTTTTTGTTATTGGTCATATCCGACCTCAAGCAACTTGTTTTTTCGGGTGTGACCCAGTTACATTGTATTTATACAATAATTTTTAATATGTATTTGCCTACGAGATTGGTAATCAATTTCGAATTTTGAAGAATATTCATATACGAGTATTATAAAAGTATTGTAAAATCTTTGTTACTTTATGTGATTTTGCTTGTAATAATAAATGAAATAAATAAAAACAATTTTACCTCATAAAAAATTACCTCGAATTATCTGGAGTCGACCGTAGTTTATTGTAGAATAGTGTACTTTAATTGACTTCATTAAATTCACAGTTCATTTTCAAATAACTCTATTTCAATGTATCAAGTGAAATGGTTGTGTGAGACCATGTTTTCGAACACACGTGGCAGAACTATAATACAACCGTTTTAATTTAACTGCATAAAATTAAAATATTAAATTGGGTCTGTATGCTTCTTTCTAGTTTAGTACTATTATAACTGTTGCATTGTCACCACAGGCATTGCTAGGAACAAGGAAATAATATTACCATTTATTATTGTAACGGCGTTCTCAGTTTGCGAATAGAGGAGACGGTCTCTAGATATGGAGATTAGCTGCGAATATATTGAATAAACAGTCGCGGACGGCAGATAAGGTGTGGTCCTCCAGGTTGGGAGTTGGGTGAAGGGCCAACAACCCATCACCGTTAGAAAACAGCTTGTTACGGAAACCCCAACATCAGCATTACTCACCTGACATAATTAGGAACATTAAATGCAGGCGTTTGAGATGGGCAGGGCATGTAGCATGTATGGACGAATCCAGAAATGCATATAGAGTTGGGAGGCCGGAGGATAAAAGACTTTTGGGGAGGCCGAGACGTAGATGGCAAGACAATATTAAAATGGATAAGAGGGAAGTGAGAGACTGTATTTTGCTAGGGACTGGATTAATTTTGCTCAGGATAGGGAAAGATGGCGGGCTTATGTGAGGGCTAGAATGAACCTTCGGGTTCTCTAAAAGCCATTTGTAAGGATAAGTTATATATTAAAAAATATTATCTCTGTCATATATTTTAAAATGTAATTGAATATGTTATTACTTACTAGACATGTAGGATTATTATTGCTACTACTGCTACCATTTCCATTTATTTTCGCTCTTATAGGCAAAATAATCTTATTTATTGTTGTGGGGGATTACTAAATTTGCACATGTTGTAACCTATGACAAATAAGAAAAATATACTTGCAAATTAAACTCCAATAGTATTTCCACTACCAAGTTTCGTACGTTTCATTGAAGGAAAATGTTCACATTGGTTATGTCTTCTTCCAGACTCTTCCTCGTTCTCCAGTTTTGGTGTAAGCAGTAAGTTTTGGATTACATGTTTAAGAGTAGAAGTAGATATCGTTAGCTTACTTTTAAAGCATAACTACATTTGAAGAAATTAAAAAAAAAAAACTAAATAACTTCATATTCTTTTTATATCCCACCTAAGAACTGCTATGCACTTGCGAACTATAAAGTTTATAAAATTTTGCATACCTACAAGGTATCATCAGCGTGTTAAATGCACAGGGTCTTTCATAAGTAACGAGTCTATCGAAAAATGAAATATTTTTGATAATTTTTTGAAATGATGTTTATCCTCACGAGAAAGAACCCTTCCCTGTGCCGTATAGTCGATTTGAAAACAAACACCCCCTCCCCTCGCCCCCAGAGCTAATAAACGAAAGAATGGTTAGTGTTTTAAATCTTTATTAAAGCACAAAAAAGTGTAAAAAACTTTCACTTGAAGACAAATTAAGGTGTACAATTTTCAAAATGTCTTCCATTCTGCTGAATGCACAAACGTAAGCAACGTATCTACTCTTCATGGACTGTGGTGAGCATGTCAGGCATAACCATTTGTATCATGTGTTCAGTTCGTTCAACTAATCAGGAATGGTCCGTGGCTTAGTCGAATAGGCGCGATCTGTAATGAATTCCCAGAAAAAGTCCACGGGAGTCGAATCAGGTGATCGCGAAGCCCAACAGATTGGGCCTGTGCGACCGATCCACCTGCCTGGAAACATTTCGTGCACGGTATAAACGCTTAATTTGAGCGACACTGTTTCCAAGTTCAAACCAGGCAGCAATTTTCTATTCTGCAATAATGTTAAGCGGCTGCGTGGCATTTTATCATTCCAGTCTATACAACAATGTTATGGCCGTATTCCATTATCCTTGGTGTATAGAAGGCCATGCTCCAGGTCATTTTAAGTTATCAAATGCACATTACACATGGATAAGTAGCTTCGTCTGGCAGCGGCGGGAGGGGGTGTTTGTTTCCAAATCGACTTTATGGCACCGGGAACGGTTCTTTCTCGTGAGGATGAACATCATTTGACGAAATTATCCAAAATACTTGGATTTTCGATAGACTCGTTACTTATGAAAAACTCTGTATATACAGATTTTAACATTACGGAAAAATAAAATTGGTCTTAAAGGATTTTAGAAGTAAGTCGACAATATTTCCCACGTCATTTAATATCTATAAAATTTAACATACCTATAACGTTATAACTATCAAAAGCCAAATAGTTACAAGAATAATAATTTTTGAGACATATGAAATTAAATGGAATTTACGGCAGGGGGGCACAGTGGCCCAGCACTACGACCTGTTACGATCTATTGCGCTAACCCTCAAGCTAGGCGCATTCCCAAATCTACACACTACACTAACGTTCGCTGCGTACCCAGGTTTCCAGCAGGCAATCCGTCTTCGTCCCTAGGCCAGGGCCTCTCCATGCGTTGCCAGTCGGGGAATGCTATGGAATGATGAAGAAATGGAGAAATGGTGATGAAATTATGTGCATACCTAATATGGGGAAATACAGGAGAACCCCGAGGGCAACTCCAATTGCGACCTTGTTCACCTCAAGTGTCGCTATGGATTTTTAAATGAAAACTCCCAGGCCACACCGGGAATCGAACCCGAAGGGGACCTTTGTGACATAACTTGTACGGTCTCAAATATTACATCTCCGACAATACTGTACGTAGGACGTATGACAAGTTCAAAGCCCGTGAATCTTTAATAATAACATACCAATAACTGCTTAATTCCAATGGGCCTACGTTTGTTGCTTCCAACTGCACTAAGTCAAAAGTGGCATCTTGCGACTGAACTTATTAAAATGTTTTGAAAATTACCCATGTAGTGAATCCTCTACTTGCACAACATTCATTCAGTTACTTAGCATTCTACAGAGAAGAAACTGCCTCATCGATGTCAAAGATTTGTTTCGGAATATTTTGGTGAAAATATATAAGAAAATAAGATAACATGTGTCAAGGCTTTCACCAGTAGGCTATTTGTCCTGGTACCTAAAATAAAATAAATTTAAAGCAATTATTCTAATTTTAAATATGCCCAAAATGACATTTTACTTAATCTAGGATCTTGAGAATTTCTTAGTAAAATATTGCTTACAAATTCACGGGACACATGTCTCGGTCATTTCGTTAGTACAACTTAGATGTGGAAAACAATTATTTAATAATAATGACGTCATAGCCGTGCGTAGTTTCTACTTGTGCGCTACGAAGGTTACTACATTATGTATAAGATATGAGGACACTTCGATCAAGCGTTGTATTATTAAATTTGTCACAGTTCAAGACATTTCTTCAACACATAACTATTTTTTTCACGATCATATTTTTTTATATATACAACTATTGTTATTAGGCATTGAAAGTTAGAATTTCCACACAGAAACGTGTTGCTAGGGAAACCATTCTTCATAATATAAAAATATACTACTGAAATGCACCCATTATAGTGCACTTATTGTTACTTAGTTACCATTGCAGTATAGTTTTGCAAAGGTTTTGGAATAATATTGCTCTAAAGTTTCTATCCAAAATATATTGTATTAGAAATTTTAAAAATATGATCGTGCAAAAAAATGTTGTAAAATACACGTTTGTGAAGTGCATTACGAAATATCGGAAATTAAAAACTCGCTCTGCTGATTGTTCACAAACTTTTCCTCGATTTTTTAAAGAGCAGTTCCCAACCTTGCATCGTAATATACTATTTACAAACCGATTTTTAATGCTTTTAGCAATTATTAATTTTTATAGTATTTTTCTAGTATTCATATTTTCAACATGAATTATTGAATAATTAAAGACTATATTATAAATGTTATAATATTTAAAATAAACCGAATTGAATATACGTGTACAATAGGTATTCTTTTTCAACAACAGCATCACCATGTGAATTCCTATTAATAGTAAAATTTGATGTCATATTTTAACTAAAGAGAGGACCATTATAATTACGTTAATTTCAAAATATGGAGTCAATAATATCTTCTTACAGCAAAGATCCTGTAACATCAGCCTTATTGACATGTTTTACGCTTGTCTGAACATCTAGCAAACGAGCTGGCACCACCCTCGTCACTTGCTAGCTTTTAATAAACGTAACAAGTAAACTCTTCTTTACCAATAACACGTAAAAGTGCTTACTATATCTGAGTTGGAATCGAAGTCACTCAATTGCCCTAAGGCAAGTGTCAGACATCTCACCTATCACCTTAAAACAATAGAACGTACTGTGGTGTATCACAGCTGTAAAAACAAAGCCGACTTGAGCGATCTGCCGCAGAGTGCACGGTAGTGCCAGGAACAAAGACTCAAGTACAGAAACGGAATTAAAAATTGGACGAATCTTGGTAACAGTCCTCCTCTATATAGGCAACGAGCTTCGCAAGACTGTCCACAAGTAGCATTCAATCAGACACCCTTGTTTCTGCACATGCGCAAAGCTTTGCATCTGGAACTTAGTAAATTTATATATTATTCTGATGTACCGAAGTACATATGTTATTCCCGTGCAGAAATTGTGCGTCATCATAATATGATGAAGGATGAGTGGCACAGAGAAAAATTCTCTCCGGCACCGGAATTTAACCTGGGTTTTCAATAAAATTATGTGGCCCATATT
Organism: Periplaneta americana; assembly: GCF_040183065.1. Taxonomy (NCBI): domain Eukaryota; kingdom Metazoa; phylum Arthropoda; class Insecta; order Blattodea; family Blattidae; genus Periplaneta; species Periplaneta americana. The sequence goes on along the minus strand of NC_091121.1, from coordinate 142,608,311 downwards.
TTATTTCTAGGTCTATACATACTAAATCTACTTAATATATTTTAGTTTCAGGGTTCAATCAGGATATGTCGGAGAGAAAATCTGCGAATGTTTCCTCTTATTTTCAATCTATAGAACATTCGGTTCGGATCTGGGCAGAGGGGCGGGCTGACGGTTGATATCGCGCCACATCAAGGCCATGTAATGCGCGTGTATGCCGCGCTGTTCAGGTCCGTAGTTGCCTGCATCGTGCAATATCCTTTATCATAAATAGTGTCTTGCGTTTGGTTACTTTCAATACAAGTTAAGTGTGCATCGATCATATAGCTTCGTTTGGAACGGAGATCAAGTTGCGAGTCAACAGTTCACGCTGCAGTTCAACAGTCTTCCCGCACGCTCTGGTATTTTGTGTTCATATCTGTTTACTCGTGTATCTATGTGTATAAGTCGGTGAAAAACAGGAATAGTACACATGTACGACATACCACTTGGATTGCGGAATGCCAAAAATGTCAACGTGCCTAACGAAACAGTTATACTAGCCAATATGTGAGAACAGGTAGGACTAATAAATTCGATTGTAGAGTTTATTTATTTTTATTTTATTGGGCTATTTTACGACGCTGTATCAACATCTAGGTTATTTAGCGTCTGAATGAAATCAAGGTGATAATGCCGGTGAAATGAGTTCGTGGTCCAGCACCGAAAGTTACCCAGCATTTGCTCATATTGGGTTGAGGGAAAACCCCGGAAAAAACCTCAACCAGGTAACTTGCCCCGACCGGGATTCGAACACGGGCCACCTGGTTTCGCGGCCAGACGCGCTGAACGTTACTCCACAGGTGTGGACCCGATTGTAGAGTACAGCGCATTAGTGTGTAAGTACGTAATTTTAAATTCAAATGTTAACTCTGTCTTTTCTCACTCTCTCTCTTTCTTGAGTCAAAGATGTTCATGCCTTCATCCCTGTGGTGCCTTTATTCCAACTTAAAACTATGTTGAAAGTGAAAGAGCAGGTGGATGATGCATCATTCAGTAAGGTTGTTTTTGAACAAGTTTTCTTTGGGCCATCAAGCAAAGAAGACAAACATGCTAACGCGGTCACAAATTGACTAATTTCTTTTGAAATCACCAGATAACAGATATTTGCTCATGAAGGCCGTTACTATTTTTGGTATTTTTGGGGCATACAGATGCCATGAGTTACACGATTTGTGCATTGATGTTGTCAAGTCTGAAGGTAGTGTTTTGTGGCATTTATTCGTGATACAAAGACTTATAAGCCACGTAAGTTCAGAATCTTACCAGATGGTGGTCTCATGAACTGTGTGGCAGTATATGAGAAGTATATTGCTTTTCTCCCAAAACATGTCAAATATAACAAACTGTTCTTGAATTATCGGGGCGGAAATGTAGTTGTCAACCGATGGGCATTAATAGATTTGGGCATGGAAATCGCAAAATTTCTTAAACTACCATATCCATCAGTTTACACTGGATGTTGTTTAGACCTAATTCATCAACCATTCTAATAACCTAAGATATTGATAAAGAGTCATGAAATGGACCTACTAAAATAAAAAAAAATAAATAAAAAATCAACCATTCTAGCTGACAGTGGGACTAACATTACTGCACTAAAACTGTTGGGAGGTTGGAAGTCAGAGACAGTTGCTGAAAGCTACATAGAGGGATCAATAGAAAATAAGATTAAGATAGCAAAGAAAAAAATAATAGGAAAGCCAGATGCAAATGAATTAGAAATAAATATTAGGAGGTCAGGTATAACGGTTTCCAATGTTATAAATTGCACTTTCAATATTTATCAAGGAAAGTAGACTACTGTAATTCATGACAAAATCTTTGAAGTATGACTATGTAAATTGACTACAATATTGTAGTTACCATGATGTTTATTTGTGATTAAATTCCTTTCGGTCATATTTGTTGAAATTAATGTCGTTTAAATTAAATTGGTGTAAATTATGACTAGCTAATATATTAGAAACTCTAATTATAGGTTAGAAATAAATTCGGGATCCATACCTGACAAAGTCTTCATATATTCGTATCGATTAGTTGCGCCTGGCATTGGCATTGAGTAAAGAGAAATGGATGACCTTGCAGGTATTACAAAGTATAGTTATACCTTAGGTATAAAATTTTATGTCACAAATGTTCCTGTGTTTTGTTTATATAGTTTCTCTGAACCACAGAACTGTTTTATGTGATATTACAAAAGTGATAAAAAATTATTAAAGATTGGAAATAAATGTTACGTTACCTTCTGGCCTGCATTTCATTTCTTTTTACGCGGCGCGTAGAAGCAGACGAGTAGAATGCATCCCTACCCAAGCGTTCTGGAATTACGTCATAGCGAATACGTCATTGCTATTGTTGGCACGCGGGCTAAAATAGCACGATATTGGATGTAGTGACAACCTGTTTATAATGCAAGGATGACATAAATGTGCATTTAGCTATAAAATTTTCCCATTATTTGCAACAAATATCCTTGTGGTCAAAAAAGATCCTAGATAAATAGCATGAAATTCTGTAGTAGCAAAGTTGCGAGAGTTAATATGTCTAACATGATTGTTTTTAAAAATATGTAAATTTATGCTTGATATATTAAAATCAGAATATGTAGAATGGTATCGGTGTTGGAAGTACTAAATAATGTAGAATTGTCACTTGTTGCAGTTCCCACATTTGATCATTTCGTCTACTTGGCTTACGTTATGGTTTGTAGATTTGCATTCAGCTATATTATGCATCTTATTTGAATAGCTTTGTTGATCTGATGCACGTAGCAATATTACATCCGCTCTGTTAACTAAGACGATTCAATTCGTGATTGTTGGTCTGATTCAGTACATCCCACATTAACCATTTTCAAAGATGAAACCAGGATTTTAGGAGTAAATAGTCTGTTTACATGTGAAACAATAGAGCGATGAGTTCCATGACATAAAGGCGTATCTCATTCACTTTCTTTCCTGCCCTGAACTATAGTTTCTTCAATGTTTATTTCTGGGTACTGCTACAGCGAGTTGACGGTCACTTTCTTCACAGTAAATTACGTTTCTAAGGGGTACCACCTTCTTTCTTTACAACGTCCGTGCCCACTGGGAAAAAATCACATAAGATAGTATTTATGAACCTGGCGGGAAAGCGCTGCGTTAGTACAGTACGATTATTTAGTCCTGACAGTCGCCGGCAATCTGCACCTGGGTCAGGCGAGTCCATTAAGTTACGCCAAGGGATGTTCAGGTTAGTCTGTCGCCTGCAGTCATAGCGATCGGATGTTACGCATGCGGTATAGCGTTGTGTTTCCAGTACAGTGTTAAGCTGTACTGCATTCCTTTACCGACCGCTCGCCCTTATCTCTACTCCGGAACTCTCTCCACTATTCCTGTTACTTCCCCTCTTTCGCGTCGCTGAGCTGTCTGGACTAAATAATCGGTCTGTACATTCTGCACATGATAGCTCGGATGTACAGTATGCCTATCTCCTGCGACTATCACCTGTTTAGGATACTGAAGACTTACAGTACATGCTTAGGAGTCTAGACACTTTCAAAGATTGACCTAGTGTTGGAGGAAGTGAGAAATCTGCCTCACAAATACCCAAAGAATTTATTTCAAGAACAAATGAAGAAAGCTCCCGGTAAATGCAGAAACTTACTGGTCACTGGCACAAATGTATCGATAAACTGAGGGACTATTTTGTAAAATATTAATGTTAGATAATTTAGTTTTTATATTATAGGGACCGATGACGGGCTTATATGAGGGTGGCAATGAATCTCCGGGTTCCTTAAAAGCCATAAAAAGCTTTTAAAAATGCTATAGTTTTCGCAAAGAAATCACTTTATCGACACAGACATACATTCCCTACCCTTAGAACAAAAATTTAATTCTTTATATAGTAAAATGTAGTAGGAAAACTAATGTGAACATAAATGTAATTTTACCCTTGCGAATAAGGTTCCATTATTTACATAAAGTAATTACATATACTTAGGTATTAAATTTTTTTGGTCTGAAGATATTTTGAATTGTTGACATGTATTTGTAAATATTCATTTATTTTCCCAACATAGACCGTTTGGTGATATAAGTATAAAGATTTCCTTCGTACATTTATCTCATGTACGAAATATCCAAGTAGAAAATCATTACCGAGTGATTCGTAATTGTATGTTTTCATGCAATTTTTAGTACAAATGTTGAAATTGTGTCTGATTTTACAGACGAAAGATATTTTAAAATAAACTTCTAAATTATATGAATGTGCGAATGAAATCGTATTCTCTTGACGATCTTAAAATCGATTTTTAGCAGTATTGAAATATTAAGGGTGCTATGCATAGACATTTCGCTAGCCCGCGCTAAGAGCATGCTAAACAAGCCCCGGCTACCAACTGCTTACTTGTATAGGATTCATATCATTTCATGTCGATAACACTGGTTTATGAATACGAAAAACGTTAGTCCGTTTATCATCCACCGGTGGCCCGCGCTAAGAATATCTATGCATATGGCCCTTTGTGTTTATATTTTTAAAGCTAGCAACTTGTGTATTAATTTCTACAGATTAAAAACAAACTGTTGAAATGTTTGCATAGCTGTCATATTGTATTTGAGAAATCACATCTTACATGAAAACCATTTTTGGTCATATTTCGAGTACTTTTACATGATACATATTTACATGTAAATTTATTAGTTATATTTTGTTTTTTAATTTATTAAGTACTTTAAATTTATTTTGAATAAATTTGTGTATGATTTTATTAGGATTAGCAATACATATTTTTTCCAACAGTAATAACATAATTATATATTTCCAAAACTATTTTTACATAGATGAATTTTTGATACACGTAACGAATGTTTTTGGTATAAAAACATAAACTATAATACTAAGGTAACATATATTTTTCTATCGTTAAAACGTGTGAACTTCGTTAGACGGAAATATTGTAAAGTGGAAAACACTGTCGGGGAAAAGTTACTGGCAGCAGAGATGAATTTTTTTGAGGTCTCAGAGTATACATAGAAGGTTTAAATATGATATAAAACGACAGATTTAGTGAAATGCCTAAGCTGTTATGAATTTAACATGTACAGAGGGTTTCAGAAGAAGAAGTCTGTCTAAACAAATTATGAACTGACATCCGTTCGAGACGGGGAAAAGAGGTATACAAACATTGCAATGGTCGGTTGACAGGCGGAATATCATGTCTGAAAATATTACACTGTGGAAACTGCGTTCATTCTAGTACATGGACACGGTACACAGGAATTTGTCGGTTATTATAAACCTAATACATGTAGATAAGCCTACAGAATATTCTTATAAGTTTATAATGTTACATATTATGATGTCCACACCTGTGGAGTAACGGTCAGCGCGTCTGGCCGCGAAACCAGTTGGCCCGGGTTCGAATACTGGTCGGTGCAAGTTACCTGGTTGAGGTTTTTTTCCGGGGGTTTCCCTCAACCCAATACGAGCAAATGCTGGGTAACTTTCGGTGCTGGACCCCGGACTCATTTCACCGGCATTATCACCTTCATTTCATTCAGACACTAAATAACCTAGCGTCGTAAAATAATCCAATAAAATAAAAAATAAAAATACATATTATGATTACATGGCTTTCATGGACTTTGAGAAAGCATTTGATATGATTAGCAGAACAAAATTGTGGATGATATTAAAAAGGAAAGGAATTCCTGAACATCTAATAAGGGTGATACAAAGTATGTATAAAAATACAAAAATCAAAATAAAAATAAACAAGAGTACCACCAACTTACGAGAAGTTAACCAAGGGGTCAGACAAGGTGTCCCTTATCACCTGCCCTTTTTAGTTTATATTTAGACGAAGCCGAAAGAGAATGGAAGAACAATTTAAAAACACATTATTTTATAGATAATATCATTTTAGATTACTTACTTTTTGCAGACGACCAGTTGGTGTTGGCTGATTCTGAAGACAACCTACAGAGAACATTTGCTAAAAATTGTTGCTAATAACTACAATCCAAAAATATCACATAGGAAAACTAAAGTATTTGGTTTCTGCGGAAATAATACACCAAGAACTAAAATTGTAGTAGAAGATAAGATGATTGAACAAGTAAATTCTTTTAATTACCTTGGATGTGATCTCTCTTACATTTCCTCAACAGACGTAGAAAACAAGTTAAATAAATTCTTAAGACTTATTGGTACAATTAAACGTACACTCATAAATAAAGTCGACAGATAAATTGTGCTCAAATTTTACAAGATACTGGCAATTCCAACATTGTTATATAGTTCAGAAACGTGGACTCTGACTAGAGCCCAACAGAGAAGAATTGAGGCCGCTGAGATGAGACTCTTAAGGCCGCTATCAGGATTTAGACTACAGGACCATAAGAGAAATGAAGATATACGTCAAGAACTGAATATCGAGAGTATAATAACTATAATTGAAAAATATAGAAGTAATTGGTACGACCATATAACAAGAATGCCCAACGACAGGATATCTTTTAGAACATGATGTTACAGACCTACACGAAGAAGACGAGTGGGAAGACCAAAGAGACGTTGGAGAGACCAGTTTGACGGATAAAATTCTGGAGGCGGAACAGGCCATCGGCCTAAACCTTGAAGTTATTGATGATGGTGATGATGATGATGATTAATGTCTTCTTTATTATTAGTAATTATTTTAATATGAAATATGTGTTGCATTTCAGCGCTTAAATTCATGTTCAGAATACATTTAAAACAGCAGGCTTATTCTCCAAATATTTCACTTGCACAATTTATAGTGGTATAGTATATGCAAGAAATAATAAATGTAGGCCTAATTGATTATACACCAGAATTCAGAAAATAGCTTGGAAGATTAGAATACGACATCTTTTCACAACTGTAGTTCCTACTTTAAAAGAAAGCGTATAACGAAGCTATTGTTTAAGTTCCACCTATGATCATGTGAAATACTGTAGATAATACATTATTTGTCGCTATTGGTTATAGAATGTTTTCCTGTGAAGAATTCCATAGAATCCACATCCTGAACACTCAAATAAATTTCAAAACACACACCCTTTTCGACACAATCATGAACACACCCTACCACAACAAGAAACCAGAAGATAGCGTGGGATCTCCGCTAGGCTTTGGACAATGAAGCACAAGACTTTGAAATTAGTGAAGCAAGGTAAATCCTAAATATTAACACGGTAGAGTATTGAAAATTGAATCAGTGATATATGTGTTAAAATATTTGTCTAAGTGTATATATAAAAATGAAGATTCTTGACGAAACATATTAATTAATGTTTGTCAATTTTATATACGTCAGAGTCAACAAAGAAGTCACTAATGAAATGGTAACTGGGGAATTTGTTTATCAACAAACTCGTATAAAATGTATAAATGTAATATTCCTCAGAAAGTTTGTGAATTGGCTATTGAAGCTGAAAACATATTATTAACTGAAAATTCCAAACCTACAACAAGGAATACTTTACGATTGTGCGTTGGATGAAAGATAAACATGTGGATGTTGTAAATGAAGCTGTTCTGATGGCGTACTTCGACAATATGGCATGTTTATAAGTCTGTTTGCAATAGCCTGTAAATATGGCAAACTTTATAGGCCCGTGAGAATATTATTAATCCCTAAATGCCTGCGCGGACGTAATCTACTTCCTTATATAGGCCTATCTCGTATCCAAGGAGTAAAACTATTATACGTAAAAGGCGCGTCCATAAAGTAACTTTGCCACTCTTCCCACAGCTAGCAAACCATATGTTGCGCAAAGCGATTGCGTGTACGTGATAGAGTAATATCCTGGCATGGCGCATGCGCTAGCAGAAATTCCCGAGTACTCTCAGTAGCTTCGTTGCATTGGTTGAAAATGGACGTTCTTATTCCAGCTCCCCCCGCCTGTGAAGTGTGGCCAGTGATAATTTTTTTTGAATGCATAGGGCATAGCGCCGATTGAAATTGATCGTCAGCTGTGCCAGATCTATGGACAAGTAGGTGGTGCGTTGCTCCACAAGATAGTCTGTGATGATGGTTGGCCTCCCGCTGCGCTCCTCGTCGTGCACATTTTGGCGTCCTGCTGAAAATTGTCTACAGCAGCAACGTACCATCTGCTTGCCCATAGACCTGGCACAGCTGACGATCATTTCAATTGGCGCTATGCCCTGTGCATTCAAAAACTTTATCATTGACCGCACTTCATACGCGGCGGGAGCTGGAATAGGAACGTTCATCTTCAATCAACGCAACGAAACTACTGAGAGCACTCGGGAAGTTCCGGTAGTGCATGAGCCATGCCTGGACATTGCTCTATCACATTACACGCAGTCGCTTCGCGCAACATATGGTTTGCTAGGTGCGGGACGAGTGGGAAAGTTACTTTATGGACGCGCCTCGTATAAGCACAGTCTAGTATATACACTATACAGTCACAAAACTTCCGTTGATGAGGGTACTAGGAACACTAGACTGTGCAGATACTATTTCGCATTGTCTGCGATGAAGCGATAGTAGCGATCCTAGTGGTTAGCAACTATCTCTGGATGCATATTTCTTACGTATTGAGCTCTGTGACTGTATATACTAGACTGTGGTATAAGTAAGATATAAAATTTATTTTGAGTAACTGGTAATCTGCTAATAATAGGACTGATCGTCTTATATTATTAATCTTTATGAATCCGACTTATAAGGAATGTTCCGGGTCTGAACTCAGATGAAACATATCTCATCCTTACTAAATTGAGGGCTTTGAGTATCGCGGTGATAGTCTTTCCTGTGTCAAGACAACCGTTTAGCCTGAAGCGCCATCTAAAGTTCAAATATTCAATGACACTTTTGTTTGTTTTGAAGGGAAACGCAATTGCGAAAATACTTTTAACTGAAACGAAAATAAATGAATAATGAGAAAAGTCCATAATATATATTCGTAATTGTGTAAGTGTAGAATGTTAATAAAATAATGAACACAGTAGCGAAGTGAGCAATGGAAAAAGTTACAATTGAAAAGTTAACACATTCCTTGCCATCATTGTCTTTTCATTGGCTTTCGAGCATTGCACATTAAATCGCAACGTCTGTTACATTTCTGAGTGAGACCTCTCCAGTTTTGTAGCCAACTTCTTGCCATGCATACAGAATCGTAGGTTGGTTTATTATTGCACATAATGTATTATAAATGACGGAATGCAGATTTATGGCGAAGTGTCTGTCATAAAGTTTTTGTTGGTTCTGTCCTAATCGAGATCTTAAAAAATGTACCAGTCTTCTGAAATAAACTTTATACTAACGGAAAAAGTAAACATCCAGAGGTTGATCATAGTAGGTTATCTTTGGCGGTATAACCTTTAGAGTGGTGTTTTTATCAAGAATTGCATTATGAGGAACCTTTTCATCTTTGTGACTACTCCTTGAGTCGAATAGTAAAATGAGTTCTCTTCAATATCAATAGCCTTGGGAAATAAAGTTGGCGAAATGTGTCTTTTCCATTTTGCCACTTTTGCTTGCGTTGACTGCAGTATACCCAAAAGATTGGCGCACTTCATCAACCCATTTTTGGCCCTTGTACCAAATAACTTTCCAGGTTCTTGAAACCATATTACATATAATTTTGTTTCTAGTTTTCCACACATAGACATAGCAACAATTGTATACCTGTAGGTAATCTTATTTAGTGATTGGACAGTAGATACTCCATTGCAAGAAAGAGTACCGCAGGACGAGACTTCGTAATTAAAGGCACTTTGATCCGTATTTCAAATTCATTCAATACAAACCAAAAGTGCTTATTGAATGTTTGAACTTTAGATGGCGCTTCAGACTAAAAGGGTGCTATTCATAGACATTTCGCAGCACGCTCTACGAGCGTACTAAGCTAGCCCCGGCTATTCACTGGTTACTTGTAGAGAATTCAAATCATATCCTATAGCTAACACTAGTTTATGAATACGAAAAAAGCTGATCATCCCCCGGAAGATCGCGCTAAAAATGTCTATGAATACGGCCCGAAGAGTTGATGTTACGCGAGAAAGACTATAACCACGAGACTCAACGCCTTCAAATTAGCAAGGTGATCCAGGTTTTATCTGTGTTCGAATGTTCAGACCCTGAGGCATACCTTGTTATTACTGCGATCTTTCGAAGTAACATAACAAAATGTTAATTTTTCCCACTCTCAATCCCCTTACCAGACTGATGACCGGCCTTTCAGGTACTATGTTCAAATATTTGATGGAAATCAACAAACGTTTTCAAATATATTCATTTGGTAATGCGTGATGACGTTATTTGGAGTGAAATATATTTATGTTGTGAAAGATATACAGGGTGTTTCCGGGCTAGTGTTACAAAATTTCAGGGATGATGGGGAAGGGCACATGTATCAATTTGAGATAAGGAACCCTGGTCCGGAAATGAGTGAGTCGAAAGTTACAAGCAAAAATAGTTCTGTGGAAATGAAATATTTTTATTCCTCTGTACACCTTATTTATGTGTATTTATCTGTACATCTTACACATACTGTATTCATCTGACGTTGTTTACATTTTGTACTTACAGTATTCCGTTCAGTGTGTTATCTGAGGAGTGGGGACAGGAACTACATTAAAGCAATCAGATGGTGTAATGTGTAATGGACATGGTCGGTTCTGATATGCACGTTTGTAGACAGCAGTGTATGTGTACAAGTTGCAGTGTCAAGTCGATCAGTCCTAGTGAAATGGAGGAATACAGGAGAGCGGAATATCCAGACCTAATTTTCGAATAACGGATGAGCCAATGGGGACAGTAGACAAGCTCACAGATTGTAACGGGCCAAGTAACCACGTAGGAGACATCCATCTTTCCACGACTGTTCTAAAGGTTAAGGGAAGGAGGGCACGTGGTGCGAAATTACAATTCCATTTCCACACAACTATTTTGCTTATAACATTCGACTCAGTCATTTCCGGACCAGGGTTCTTTATCTCAAATTGATACATGTGCCCTTCACCATCAGCCGTGAAAGTTTGTAACACCAGCCCGGAAACACTCTGTATACAATTCCCTCTGCTCTTTATTTTCAAGCTTTTAATAAACAATTGTTTAGTATATACAGTAATATGTAGCCTGGGACACACACACATACACACACAGGGTGAAACTGAAATAACCTTGCAGATTTTCAGAACGAATAGCTCATGTTGTATGTAATAAAACCTATAGTTTCATATTGATAGAAAGTTAATAGTTTTTCCAGAAAAAAAAATGTTTTTTCTCAAATGTTTAACAATCTCTTATTCGGTAACTATTGCGAGTAGGGTCGTGATTTTTGTCCATATCGATAGGAAAAGTAATAAAGAATAATTTATCCCTCTGGTGTATTTCGATATAGTGGAAGGTTTTCGGGTAAATTTAATTTTGAAAACCTCTAAATCCAAGCACCTATGCGCTGCGAATTGGTTGCAACACAACGCCAGGGAACATCTCATCTAGCGAGACACACCGATTACCGAGTTCGTTGTCCTCTTACATCTGTATCACGAGAATGTGTGTTAGCGGTAGTGATGCTGTCGGACTGTTGAAACTTCAAGCTTAATTTTCTTATTAACCCTGCATTTAATCACAAAACGTAACATAGGCTTTCTGTTCCTTCCAATCTGCAAGGTTATTTCGCTTTCACCTTATATACAGTGTGTGTGTGTGTGTGTGTGTGTGTGTGTGTGTGTGTGTGTGTATATATATATATATATATATATATATATGTCTACACTTGTGGGGTAACAGTCAGCGCGTCTGGTCGCGAACCAGGTGGTCCGGGTTCGAATCCCGGTGAGGGCAAATTACCTGGTTGAGGTTTTTTTCCGGGGTTTCCCTCAACCCAATACGAGCAAATGCTGGGTAACTTCCGGTGCTAGACCCCGGACTCATTTCACTGGCATTATCACCTTCATTTCTTTCAGACGCTAAATAACCTAGATGTTGATACAGCGTCGTAAAATAACCCAATATATATATATATATATATATATATATATATATATATATATATATATATATATAAATTAGCACATTATTAAATTATTAGATAGAATTAATGTCTTTACATATCTCAATAAATATTTTTGAAAAAATCAAGATATAGCCTGCTATTGATCGTAAGTGGATGAAAACTTAGGGGAAGACAGAAGAAAAGTAAGATTAGAGAATGCTGGGTTTGCACTGAACGACATACTCTTGGGTAGAAGAGCATGAATGAATGAGAATTTTAATATTCTGAACATTGAATAGCCGCCCAGAACAAGATTGGAAACAGCAAATAAGAAATTATTTTAAAAAATGGAGAAAAAAACATTGTACTGTACATACTTTTAATTTTTAGAGCAATCTTTATAATCAGACATGTGTGCTGATTTTATTACGAGTACAAGCATTACACATAGTGCATCTGTAACAACTATTATTCACGAAAAATTCTGCTTATTAGAAATGAGGGTTACAACCTTGTTCTAGGCGACTATTCATATATTATTCGCAAATTTTTTTACCAATAAATACTTTGCAGCAACGATATAAATTTATTTTGTTTTTAGACATAAAAGAATAACTTCATTGTGCACATATTGTGCGCAGTGTCTGCTATGAAACAAACGTCAGAAATATGTTTCCTCCTATTGCTTTGCTTATCTGTTCCTAAATGACATGACATAATATCCTGGCACACTCAGTACTTAAAATAATTGTTACAGCCATATATCTCATAAACGTATTCTGCAGTTTACGTCAGAGTTTAATGCATTAATGTGTAGATAAACCAAGCACAGTGTAATGGTTTTGCATGTCCGTGTGTATAAATAAATCCCTGTGACCCAATTCTTCTATTTAACCCTGTTTCTACTTTTCTTTGAAAATTATTAGCCTTATTATGATGTTTTTTTATAGGTATGTGATGAAATGAACTTTTAATGTAAAGCTACAAATAACTCTCCCATTTGAATTTCTTTATGATAGTGCACTATTCGTTACGTTACTAACGTTACTTGAGTGTCACTTTACAGAATAACATAAACTATACATCACTTAAATTCTATTATTATCAATAGTAAGGTAGATTGTATTTTTTGTTTAATCGCTATTTCGCAACTTCTAATCTAATTGAGACGTATTAATTTTAAGGGGTGATGAATAGGGACGACACTTTGTCCCATCTTGAACGAATTTTAGGTTGGTTGTTGCTTGCCTATATTGACGTCACGGAGGCCATGGGTTCGAAGGTACTGCACTGTGACAGGAAAGGGCAACCTGTGTGTGCTGCACCGGAGAACGAACGTACGTACGTTTGATTTGTTTAGGATTCGAACCTATGCTGCGCTCTGCCGCTGCCTGCTTGTTTTTCATTGTAGTGGCTTACCTACAGTTCCTAAGTACTACTGGTGCCGTTGTCACTTAATGGCAAGTTGGTGGTGATCGTGACTCTGTGTGCAGTAGTGTAAACATAATACAATGCAGTCAGAAAAGAGTTCTAAACTGAATGCAATTGCAACTGCGTTTGGAAGTGAGTATATTAGTGTGGAGGGCGATAATATAAGCTGTAAAGTGTGTAACACAGAATTAAAGGTAAACGTTCGTAAAGATTTGCAAAAGCACTGTGAAACAAAAAGCATAGTGAACGTTTGCCGTTATTTCTCTCATCTACTCGGTTTACAAACTTTAAGTTTTATAATGATTTGTGCGAGATGATGATATCGGCGAATAGTCCAATACGCAAGCTCAGTAATCCACATTTTCAGCGGTTTATGGGAAAATACACGTCTAGAAAAGTGTTTAGTATAACATTTATCGTCTGTATATGAAAAAACTCTGAACCCATTCGAACAGCCATAGATGAAACATCGGATGCTGTGAGACGGTAAGTAGCTCACGTTGTAGGAGTGATGTTCTCCAATTAACCAGGAAAGAAATTTTTGTGTTGGCATCAGAAATACTAGACAAAGTAAACAGTGCAACTATTGTTAATCTTTTTGAGTTGCACCTATGTACATATAACATCGTGCGATGTTGAGCGAACTTTCTTGCAGAAAATATATAAAATAAGAGGAAAAGTGTGACAACATATGGTGCGTAAAAATGTCATAAGTCAGACAAGAGTACCGGCTAACTGTCCCCATCCCTACGAAGTTTTCTTTCTTGTGAATTGATTTTTGTCTTGGCCTAACATCTCAATTTTGACTGAGAAGTTACTGCGAAATAATACTTCGTGAGACATCAGGGAACTCTAATATAGAAAGTAGAAAATAACGTACAGACAGCGATTAAGGCCCATAAAATGTGTTTTAAATGAAATTTATTTAAGAGTTAATTTTTCACTCTTTGCGTTTGTTATGTGATTGGTTTCATTATTAACAGCATTTTATTTAATAATAATAATAATATCATACTAATATACGGAAACAAGAACACATACAACATTGCATCATCTTTCAAGAAACTAAAATACAACATTTTATACAGAACACAGAACATGCTACAGAAACACCTTAACACACAGACAAGACACACAAACAAATACAACATAACAGGTGTATACAGACTGTCATACAATAGTTGCAACTTCTACATTGGATAGACTGGAAAATCATTTCAAACCCGTTACTAGGAACACATCACATCTATAACCAAACTACACATCAATTCAACCTACGCAGAACACATCGCAAACTCCAATCACAACTGCAGAAACATAGACACTGACATGAAAATACTACACATCCAGCCAAAAAGAAAAAAAAAAAAACAGAAATTTGACACTCTAGAAGAATATGAAATTTACAGACATATAAAAACACACCCCAGCACATTTTGAACACTCAACTTAATTTCAAAACACACACCCTTTTCGACACAATCATGAACACACCCCACCACAACAGGAAATCAGAAGATAGCGCTGGACCTTCACTAGACTTCAGATAATGAAGAATATCACTTCGAAACTAATCAGCCAGGTAATTTTCTAATGTTAACACTGTAAAGAAGTTATAAATTTAGTCAGTATTACTGAAATAATTACAATAACTTAATTTATATGAATATTGTAACCCTATCTGTTCTGCCCTCTCTTGTATTGGTACCACAGAATAATATCTGACAGTCTCAAGTATCTGGACTTCCTGTTCATACGGTCATAATAACACTAGTCCTAATACGAAATACAAAATCCTTGAAGAAGCAGGTAAATCTGTTCTTTATGGAGGGAATCATAATGGGCGGTAATACATTGCACTGAAGCTCAGACTTCCGGTATGTGAATTATGCTAACTTTGTAGGTGTGTGTGTGTGTGTGTGGTAAATTCCATTGAATGTGGTAAATTGCACTGATTCAAATTTAATTAATTTCGTAAGAAGATATTAAGTTCAGTCTGTACTGAGGATTATAGGGTTGCATGAGGACCTACTCTATTTCGTTTGCAGACAAGCTAACTTCTAGTTTTAACCTAATACCTTTGACCGTTGGTAAGACATGTGACACTGTTGCGCATCGAAAATATTTAACCTTTTGAACAACTCAATCAGCATGTCTCAGTCAGTACAGTACAGCATATCGGAATAGCTGTCATTACTCTTGGTACTAGTTAGCGAAGAAACTCAATCATTCAATGTGTGCACTCGATGTGGGTTTCTGGTGTCTTGATAGCTCACTCGAGTTATGTAGATAAGAAGGGAAAAATTCAGACGGTGTCGGATGAAGTTCCTGGGTAGCTAATTGTCAGTCGGTAGAGCATTGGTGCGCTAAGCCAAAGGTCCCGAGATCGATACCGTGGTCGGCCTGTTTAGCGTAGTCGGTATAGCGCTGGCCTTCTCTGCTCGAGGTTGCGGGTTCGATTCCGGCAAAGGTCGATGGCATTCAAATGTGTTTATGGGCATATGTACGTAAACGACCACTAATATTATCAGAAAATGCAGGCTTTAAATTTCTAAAATTTTATAAGAAAATGAACTCACAATTGGACAAAAATTACAAGGTACCACAACAAGACTTATTAGAACTTAAATATCTGATAAAAGTATAAAAAAGCTTACTAATAATATTTTTCAAACCAGTTTTATCAAAGTATGCAAATAAAATAAAAAAAAATTCTGCAGTTACATTATTTGGTAACAAGAACATTGTTATGGTCTCTCTGACATCATTAATATTTTTCCTGCATGTAATAAACACTTATTTCTGAAAAGTAACTGCTCTCAGACATGTAGATTTGTTTATTTTAATACAATTAATTTTTTATTTGTCCTATATAAAATATATTAAAATTTACATAATATGTTTGTGACCTAATTTTTCTATTTTCAAACAAATGGTCATTATTGTAGTCTACCTTTTGCATAAAAGCATGTTAAATCAGTGTACAAAATTTCATAATTCCATCTCTAATGGTTGTGGAGTTATGAAATATTATGTGTGAAATATTGAAATTTTCGAAAATTTAATGTAAAGTAAAAAGTGAATTCTAAAAAATATTATTAGTAACCTTTTTATACTTTTATCAGATATTTAAGTTGTAATAAGTCTTGTTGTGGTACCTTGTAATTTATGTCCAATTGTGAGTTAATTTCCTTATAAAATTTTAGAAATTTAGAGCCTGCATTTTCTGATAATATTTGTGGTCGTTCCCGTACATATACCCTTAAATGCGACAAGCTTATGTCACTAGATTTACTTGCATGTAAAAGAACTTCTGCGGGACAAAATGCCGGCACACTGGCGACGCTTATATAACCTCTGCAGTTGCGAGCGTCGTTAAATAAACCATAATTTAAATTTTAAATTTCATACCCGGCCACAGAACAATTTTTCATTTGAATTTATGCAAGTTTGCTTCATAGGGAGCTTTACCTGAAGGCTAGATTTGCAAAACTTAATCATTTTTGATGATTTCATATTTAACAAAATAATGAGCTTAAATCTGGTGAAGTGAATTTTAGACATGTAGGCCTATATTTCAGATGTGTAATGCTAAATTGTATACTTTTGGAAATAATAAAAATAATCGTTAGAAGCGAATTTGTTTATAACCATGAGAGTTTTGAAAAAAAAAGCATAATGTCAAATTGTGAGTGTTATTGCAAAACATAAAGCAACAAAAGATGTATTATCTATACGACCGAGCAAAATGTTTCGCGATTATTTTAAAAGAAATGTTTGCCCATAATAATCATAATAATAATGATTTAACTTCAATAAAGAGAAATGCATATCCTTCACGAAGGAGAAGAGTCCACACCTGTGGAGTAACGGTTAGCACGTGTGGCCTCGAAATCAGGTGGCCCGGGTTTGATTCCCGGTGGGAGCAAGTTAGGTGGTTGAGGGTTTTTCCGGGGTTTTCCTTCAACCCAATATGAGCAAATGCTGGGTAACTTTCGGTGCTGGACCCCGGACTCATTTTATCGGTATTATCATCTTCATCTCATTCAGACGCTAAAACCCAAGATGTTGATAAATCGTCGTGAAATAACCTACTAAAGAAAAAAAAAAGGAGAAGATAATTCCAAACTCCCAACTGATCGCAATGGAACCCATACTTTTACTCAAAATGTTGTATCTAAGAGAATAAAACTTTGTGCAGCATAATAACAGACAGAATATTGGCATTACAGTTTTTCCAGCGATAGTACGTTAAGTTATATTTTAATATCCACTATTATCAGTACATAAAGTGAGCCTTAAAACTCTAGTGCGTAAAAAAAGTAAGTAATCACTCTACTCGCTGCTATTTGTTTTACACACTGCCAGAGAAAATGCAATATTCAATGTACAAACTTCATTCTATAAGGAATAAATGTCTGACCTCGATCTTTCATGACGGAAATGTCACACGTAACACAAATAAGTTAAACAACAAATTTAATGTTCATATTTACATTTTAGCCCGTATTATTCTAAGGTTACATCTATAGTACTCATCGTAACAATATGTAGTATTCACATTTTCTTTACTGCTATGTTGATTAAATGGTCGGTTTAGATGGCAATGAAATCGCGATCATAAATAATACGTAATTCCATGGATATTTAGTTCTTAATGGTTTTGAGTATAGACGACGGTGAAATAGTGAATTCATTACCTCTCCAGCTTGAAATGTTTATTTAGTGTAAATTTGTTTTATCGTATAAAAAAGATTCTGCTCGTATGATACACATTCGTGAAGTTATCTTTTTGGTACGAGTGTAAAATTTGTGAAACGATGCGAAGTCTAAGTACAAAATTTTAATAAGGTGTTATTTGGTGTTTGTTAATGGGAATTTTTACTGTTATGCTATATTTTTCTTCCAATTGTTATTATTCATGTCTCCATGAATTGACACTACATTCAAATAGTGTAATAATAATAATAATAATATTGGTTTATTTAACCAGGCACAGGTAAGGCCATACGACCTTCTCTAACACTGAACCAGGGACAAAAGTGCGATACAAAAAAGTCTACAAATTTACAATGTAAAGCATACACATACAAAACGAAGTAGAAAATCATAATACACCGTGTCTCGCTTAGTGGGATCGAGAAATAAGTGATAATTTCATGTATAAATAATGGTTTATTAACATAACTTTCCACATAACTTGATATTTAAAACTCTCCGAGTTTCGGAGAATGCTGAATGCAAAGTGTGTGTGCCATGAATTACTCTGCATACATCTAAACGACCGTATTCAATCTCCGGCAAGTGTTCTATGGCATTTGTGGAGTCACTAGCGCAGCTGGATTTGTGATGCGTTGTCTCAGTTCCTCCAAAGTGTTAGCTCTGCCTCTTTGTTACATAGCATCCTTCACAAAGCCTCAGAAAAAAGGTCCAAGGGAGACAGATCAAGTGAACTGATTGGACTGGCAATGGATCCTCGTCTTCCGATCCACCTATCCATGTACTACGAACACGGCGTTGTACTCTCGTAACAGATTTTTCTTCTACTAGCCATGACACACACTGAACTTTCTGTTGTGGTGTCCACAAGTTCACCATGGCGTGTTCTCCTAAAAAATGGCGCCAGGCTTGTTTTAGCAACAAACAAACGAAAGTTACGCATGCAGCTGTTTTCAGACTTTGTTGCGTAAATTTGGCAGTTTATCTATCTTTTCAGATGTAAATCTCAACGATATCTTTATCTGGTTTTTGAGTGGTGGGCATATATTTCTCGATCCCTCTAAGCTGGATACGGTGTATAATGTAAACAACAAGTCAGTGGAAATGAGACATAATATATAACACGATTTTGTACTATAAAATTGTCAGAAAGATGCAAATACAAGCATACCAGAATCAATATTTTGTTAAAAAAAATGTTGTTTTATATAACGACGCTCGCAACAACAGAGGTTATATCAGCGTCGCCGGATGTGCCGGAATTTTGTCCCGCAGGAGTTCTTTTACATGCCAGTAAATCTACTGACATGAGCCTGTCGCTTTTAAGCACACTTAAATGCCATCGACCTGGCCCGGGATCGAACCCGCAACCTTGGGCATAGAAGGCCAGCGCTATACCAACTCGCCAACCAGGTCGACATCACTATTTTATTAGGGCACGATTTTGTACTATAAAAGTGCCAGAAATAAGCAAATACAAGCATACCACAATCACTATTTTATTAGGGCACAATTTTTTGGCATTAAATTATCAGAAGTTGCAAATACAAGCATACCACAATTACTATTTTATTAGGGCAAAATTTTGTACTATAAAACAAAATTGTTAGAAAAATGCAAATACATGCATACTACAATCACTAATTTTTTAGGGCACAATTTTCTACTTCAAAATGAAAGTGGCAGAAAGATGTCAATAGAAGCATACCAAAATCACCATTTTATTTCGTAAATCTTGAAATCCTATATTGGAAAATCTAGTACAAAAATGGTTGAGAAATTTTTTAGAACCAAATATGTTAGGAAGTAAGGACAGTGGGAGATAATTCTTTGGGAAATTTGTGTTGGGAAATTAGGTATTGTAAACAAGTGTACTGCGAAACAAGTTACTGGGGAAAATGTTTTGGGAAAATTATGAGGTAATAGACTTGAAATGTTATTGGTCATTTCCTCGCAAAAATGATAAGTGTATTTTTTTCATTTTTTTCACCCTTCATGAGTGCAGTAGTCCTTACTACTCATGCCACAAAAATATAAAACGGCAGTTGATTCTTAACATCGTTGCGGAAGATATGAAGACTTCCTGAAAATCGCCAGAAACTTGTTAAAAGAGACGTAAGTGGCTTAACATCATTAGAAAACCAATATTAAAGAGGTAGATACAGTGGCAATTGAAGCTGAAGTGCTAACTCCTGATCTGATCTGATCTGATCTGTACTCTCTCACCAAATCCAGATTCATTTATTCATTCAGAGTGTTCTGCCCAAGGGCAGGTCTTTCACTACAAACTCAGCGTTTTCCAGTCTTTTCTATTTCCTGCCTTCCTCTTTGTCTCCGCATATGACCATATATTAATATCATCTATTATTTGATATCATTTTTGCACAGAATTATTCTTCTGTTCACCATCCTTCCAGTGCAGTTACTTCTCAGCCAGTGACCCAGCCAATTAATTTTTCTCTTCCTGATCAGTTTCAGCATCATTCTTTCTAACACAGCTTCGTTTCTTATTCTGTTTGTCCATTTCACACGCTCCATTCTTTTCCATACACACATTTCAAATGTTTCTATTCGCTCCTTTTCATTTCGTCGTAATGTCCATGTTTCTGCTCCATAAAATGCTACACTCCACATAAAGCAATTCCCTAATCTCTTCCTTAGTTATTTTTCCAGTGGTCCGCAGAAGATGCTCCTTTTTCTATTAAAAACTTCCTTAGGCATTGCTATCCTCCTTTTGACTTCCTGGCAGCAGCTCATGTTACTGGTTATATATAGTTCATCCCAAGTATTTGAAGTTGTCCAATTGTTCTACTGTCTCATTTAGTAATTCCACGTTTATCTTCTTTATTTTTCTTCCGATAACCATGGTCTTCCTCTTATGTGCATTTATCTTCATCCTATACTGTTCACTGCTGTCATTTGACGCTATTTATGGCTACAATTTTATCACTTCCCTAGCATTTTTGGTTTTATCACTTCCATAACATTTGTTTCTTTGTTTGCCAACATTTCAAAATGAAAATTCTTCACGTTACTATAAAACATGGTTTGCGATCGTCATTTGTTTCCCGCATAGATAGCTGAGAATGACGGCTCGGTTCAAACGTTTTGGTGAAGCTAATATTAGTGAAATATCATTTTGGTAAGTCAATTAATAGGCCTACCTATTTTATTGTATTAGAGTACTTTATTTCTTCTAATCTTTATATACTTTCTTCACTACCTACCATTTGTTTCTTTACTTCCCAACATTTCAAACTGCAAATTCTTTACGTTACTACAAAACATACTTTGCCATCGTCATTTGTTTTCTGCATAGATGGTAAACTGAACAAGGCGGCTCCGTTGAAATATTTTGATGAAGCTAACATTAGTGAAATAGAGTATTAGTAAGTCAACGAATACCTATTTCGTTGTATTAGAGTACAATGGAAGCTCTTCAGTTCAACAGAAAACAAGTTCGACATCCTATAGTCCGACTGCTTACGTAGGAGTATTAGACACGCCCCTATACGGGCACTAAGAAATGGGTTTGACATTTGAATGGGAATTGGTTCTGTGTCTTATACTGATACATTTGTTAAAGGAAAACAGACTATTTTATTGATTAGGACATCCATATTTAATCACTGATTTTAAATTAATGAATTCTTTTTCTATTTGAGAATTGTGCCTTTTGTGAGACGGAACTGTCGAAACCCACTGTGGTACTAGAAGCGCATACACAAGTCTCGGGGCGGGCAGGATGTGCAAGTACAGTACTGTATTCGTTGATGGATAACCAATAAGAATTTGTATTCATTTCACCTGCCACACCCAGTACCCTTATTGGACTGAACTTTCAATCTGTTCAGTCGAACTTAGGAGAGTCCACTGTACTTTATTTCTTCTAATCTTTATATACTTTCTTCTAATCGTGTAATAGTCAATTAAATCCCACTCGAGTTTTGATTTTCTATAGATAAATCAAAACCTCTAGCGAGATTACTGTTGATAATAAAAATAATGTCACAAATATTGAGATTTTGATGTGTCCTATATATTGTAAATTTTTGCATTGTTATTTACGTCTCAACTAGGCTATCAGTTGTCCTATAGCAACTGAAAGTCTGCGATTTCAATGAACCAAACCCTCAACATTAGGGAAATCTTCTCCGTTACATTGCTTTAGCTGTCTGCTGATGCCAAAATAACGTCGCACTATTTGCCGGAGGTCACAGTTCGGCGAGGTTGCCTGGATACGCGCGGAGCAGTCCGACAGAGATGGCAACAAATTCTTTCCCTTTCCCTCACTTAATCAATGAAGTGTCGATGTTAATGCAATGAATAATGGAGTGCAAATTACGTCACTGCCCTCCTACCCAATAATGTGTGCCTCCATTCCCGTTTCTCTCTCTTTCATGTCCTCCTACTATTCGCCTTCTTCCATTCATTTCTTTTTTATAAATTTTATTCTTTATTTAATTTTCTTCTTGTTACGTATAGGAATGCAGTGAAACTTCTTTTCTCTTTTGTTACAACTAGCTATTTCTACCTTTAAAAAATAATATTTTCCGTTTTCATGATGACTCACATTCGAATATTGCAAACGAGAAAACGCTTTTAGTTTTGCAACAGTCATCATACAGCTCCGACATATCGCAATGCGGTTTTTATAATTATGTTTGGATCGCTGAATATAGTCATATTGTTTGATTCATTTATAGTTTTATGCCCAAGAGTAGGTCTTTCACTACAAAACCCAGAATTATCCAATCGTTCCTATTTTCTGCCTTCCTCTTTGTCTGCTTATGTGATCCATATTTCTTAAGGGGAGGCAGAGGTGAAATTTTGAACAAAAGTGAAGAAAATTTGGTTTTTTTCCATTTTTATTATCTTTATAAACTATATTTTCATATTCCGATGTTAGTTTTTCTTTTTGTGCCCTTTAAAGTATGATATTAAAACCAAGATAACTGTATTACTATATTATTCCCATAATAAACTAATATTTATCATTATTTATATACCTTCTCTGACCATATAAATAAAAAGAAATAGGCTATTGAAAATTTCTTACAATATGGTGCATGGAGCATTTCATATCAAACGATATAAAGTTTTATAAAATTATTAATATTTACAGAACTAGTGTACTTAGAAACTTGAAACTTGGTATATCCATTACTAATAACATACGTACTTAGTATCCATGATCAATTTCAAACAAATCGGATAAATTGTGTGGATTTTGAAATATTCACCTCTGCCTCCCCTTAATGTTTTCTATCATCTGATACCTTCTTCTGCCCTGAACTTTTCTCCCTTTCGCCATTACTTCCAGTGCATCTTTCAGCAGACAGTATCTTCTCAGTCAGTGACCCAGTCAATTCCTTTTTCTCTTCTGATCAGTTTCAACATCATTCTTTCTTCACCCACTCTTTCCAGCACAGCTTCCTTTCTTATTCTGTCCGTCCATTTGACACGCTCTATTCTTCTCCATATCCACATTTCGAAAGCATCTATTCGCTTCTATCCACTTTGTTGTAATGACCATGTTTCTGCACCATACAATGCAACACTTCACACAAAGCACTTCACTAGTCTCTTCTTAGTTCTATTTCCAGAGTTCCTCAGAAGATGCTCTTTTTTCTATTAAAAATTTCCTTAGCCATTGCTAGCCTCCTTCTGACTTCCTGGGAGCAGCTTATATTGCTACTTATAGCATACTCTAGGTATTTCAAACTGTCGTCTTCCTCTACTTCCTAGTTTAGATTTCACACGTTTACTTTCTTTATTTTACTTTCGCGTCTTGTTTGCATTTATCTTCATCCCATACTGCTCACAGCTGTCATTTAGCTTCCATAGCATATCCCTTAGTATCGTTTCCTCTTCTGCGAACAACGTCATATCATCAGAAAATCTTACACACTTTATTCTTCTTCCTCCTACTATCACCCCTTTCGTGTTCTGAAAACAGTTCCAAGTACATATTGAACAGGGTAGGTAATAAAGTGCATCCTTGTTGTACTCTCTTCCTATTTCACTTCATTCTGATATTTCTTCTCTTAACCTGAATTTGACACGTTGTTTACATAAGGGTTACAGAACAGCCTCCTTTCTTCCAAACCACACTTATTTTCTTCAGGATCCTCGTCAGTTTATTCCAATTCACTCTGTTAAATGTATTTTCTAGATTCAGAAGTACTACATACACTTCTTTATTCTTCTCTAGGTATCTTTTCCAATTCCATCTCTCGTACCTTTTCCCTGCTCTTCTTCCAACTGTTCTTTCACCTTAGAATATCAACGTCGAAGATAATCATGTATGACTAGGACTAAAATTTGATTTCCGTGTATTATTTCGAAGTTTCAATTTTCCTAAAGACTGTAATCATACTTTAAAGTTTCCGAAACCCATATTCCTAAAGTCATTCTTCCGAAACTGAATAATTGAGAATGACGAAACCCTTAGTAGTTGTTAAAAAGCATGCATACCGGTATGCATTATTGGCTAAAATAGGGGACTAACCTTGAACGTGCATTTATGTAACACTCATGTATGACTTTGTATAAAGAAATGGTAAGTTTTCTTTCGTGCCGAATATAATTTTCCTGCCTATCTTCTTCTAGATGTGAAGCAAATAATAGAAATATCTCACTCTGTACAGTCGTTGTCTACATCTCGTAAGTCCCAAACATATCATCTAGTAAGATCAGATTTGGGGGTTCTTCATGCTTCTTCTTATATAAATCCATTACAACATGGATATTTTGTTAATCTGTTATGTAACGACATTGTAACAACTCTATGTTATTTAGCGCCAATGGGATTGTTTATACCGAGATGATATTTAGCGAGATAAAGAGTTAAAGCCGAGGTTTCGCCACATGAATACGTGACATTTGTCTTCCAGTTGGGTAAAACCTCGAAAAAGCCCAACAATGTAATCAAGTCGGCCCAAGCGGGATTCAAACCTACGTCTGAGTGCAGCTCCGAATTAGCAGGCAAAAACATGGTTCTATTTTGCAACACTTTTATGCAATATATATTTTCCTTGCATTTGTACTCCATCATTTACTTGTTGTTTGATTTATATACAGTATATTTATATTTGTCCCGTGAAGGACAAAGACCTCCTGCTAGAGAGAAAGCTGTAACTTTTCTGACGCGGTGAATTAATGGGCGTTAGAAGTTGCACTTGATTATGCATCGAACTATATTTTCTAGTGAATTCTTAGTTCATGGTAATGTGTGATTGCCTTTGTATTTTCACACATACTGCTGAAATGTCTGTCTTGGTGTTTCCATTTACTTCTTCATCTTGCTATTCGGGATCACTGTTGCCTACTCGCTCCTTGAAGAAGTCCCGCTTAATCTGACCTCAAGGTTTTTGTCTGCTGAGGTCCCACCTAGGCCTAGTAGTTTTGTACGTTCATTTGTCGTCCCTCAGTCTTCGCAAATAAAATAATAATCTAGATGCACAGGAAGAACATGAGAGTGAGAGAAAAAACAGAATCTGTAACATGAATCAGACTGTGTTAACATTTTATTATTGTTTGTGGTTTTATTTGTGTATTTTGATGTGCTTTACGGTAATTTGTGGTTTTCTGTCTCATATATTTGAAAGTTAAAAAAATGTAGCAATGTTAATCCTAATAATAAAGTTCCATTTTCTCGTATATTCCAATATTTCATAAGGTAATTATGATATACTTATGTTTTTTTCTTCACGTAGCTCATATTTATTCACTGTTCTTAATTCATACACTGTGGAAGTCAGAAAACCACTAACTCCAGCAATGTTTATTTAAAATTGTAGCAAAAGATAATATAAAAATTTAGGTTTTGAAGTATTTAATTGATAAGGAATGTAATTTAATTTATTTATTTAATTACTTACTTATATACTTATTTATTTACTTATTTATTATTTATTTATTTATTTACCTATTTATTTACTTATTTATTTATTTATCTATTTATTTATGTATTTATTTATTTATTTATTTATTTATTTATTTATTTATTTATTTATTTATTTATTTATTTATTTATTTATTCATTCCTATAACAGGGCAAAGCCCCAATTACAATAGACAGTACAGATATTCGTTTACAAAAAAAAAAAACATAGATAACATGAAAAAAGAGATGAAACAGATAGAAGTGTAAATACAAATTAAAATGGAAAATGAGAAAAGGAAAGAAAAAAAAAGAACAGACAAATAGATACTACCTAAATAAGAGATACAGATATAGATATAAATGATAAATACAAAATAAACTAAATGAAAAATAGTTAAATATAGATATCATAGCCAAAAATGTAAAATGTAGCTATAATTGACAAATTACAGAGTAACAAATAGCAATATTATATCAAATCAACTACCTTCAGTATATTAATAAGAAAATGTTTGTGTTCCATGTAAGAAATGCAGAAATCTAGATCCCATGTTTTACATATTTCATCGAAATTTGAACACATTTTTAACACTGGTGAATTTTTATGTGCTGAAGTTTTTGGTTTTTTATAATATATAAATTTTATTGACGATTTCTTAAATGTGATGTTCTAGCGTTAATATGGATTTGTGATAATATTTCGCTATTAACCAGTAGACCGTTGAATATTTTATAGGCCTATAATAAAAGTTGTTCAGCAAGTAATCTACGACTGGCAAGAGACATTAAATTACACAATATTAATAGGTAAATGTATAATATTTAAAGTTAGGAAGACAGATGATAAGTTTTTTCTCTCTCCTGTAAAATTTGCTTTATTGGAATTAGGGAGTTTTTGATTTACCTGTCTCAATTACTGTTATAATAAAATTAAGAAGTTAGTAGCTGATAAACGTGGATATGTAAAAATGAATTCCTGCCGCTCATCATTATTTTGCTCTGTTCGCTCCTGAGAAATCAAAATAAGATTCATGCATGAAAAAATGGATGACAAGTAGATTTCAGGCAGATACAATGGAGATTCTGTAGAAAGTCTGGATTATTTCCGAAAAAAAAAAATTGTCCTTATATTGTCATCAAATTGACAGTTGAAGACGCTTGAACTCATATTATGCCGAAAGCAGTTACAGAGCGTACGCGAGAGAGATAGAAAAAGAGAGGAAATAAAAAATACTTGTAAAAAGAAACTTTTCTAGCCAAACAGAAAGTTTTTATTAGTTTTCATTCGCTTACAACACTTTTTATTTAGCTATGGAACCAGCCATGGAATAGGAAATGCGATTTATGCTCTTGTTTACTGTTCGTCAGGAATGCAGTGGTCTGTTTCAAATGTCCTGCATTTCCGATCAAGAAATAAGGTCATTAAATACTGCGAAGGAAGCAGTGATGTGTGACGCAGCTAAGTCTTGCTCCTAGATTTCTACTTTCTGTTTAATAAAATTTACTTATAAGTCAGAACTTTTGTACATAAACTGCTGATTAATTTCACAACCAAGGAAGACGTTCATTTTCTGACACTTTCCCTTAAACGAAGTGACTGTGGAGCTGTATTCTCAGAGTACATACTTCTTTTTCTTTTATTATTCTGATTGAATCGATTCTGTAATAATGGTTACATTTTTTTTTGTCTTCGTAGTTGAACGGAAGAATAGTACCAAATTTAGCTGTTAGTCCCACCTTGCCAAGAAATATTTTAAGAATAAAACTTGCTCCGGGTTTAGATCATGTACACATTATACTTTTAAAAGGAATGTACATTAGGGTGGAGTGAAAATATGAAGTTTAGGGAATCAAAATGTAATACCTGGGAAAAGTTGTGGGGTAATACCATAAAGAATAATGCAAAATACATTTTCTCTAGCTTAATATTTACAAGTGCCCCAAGAGCATCATAGTTTGAAATTTTCACAAAATTTTGAATTTAAAATTTTTTTACCGAGAGTACATTCTCCAGTGATTTAATCTGAACAGGATAACAGTTAAAAAATATATGTTAAAAGACTCTGCATATTTTTTGGTCCCCTGTTATTTAATCTTGAAGTGTCACAGAAACCTCAATTTATAATAAAATTTTAAAATAATCACAAAATTCTTGTGTATGACATAATTAATATAATAAAATTAATGGAAATTAATTATTTTTATGTTGCAGGGTATT
This sequence comes from Periplaneta americana, assembly GCF_040183065.1. Lineage (NCBI taxonomy): Eukaryota > Metazoa > Arthropoda > Insecta > Blattodea > Blattidae > Periplaneta > Periplaneta americana. The sequence continues at coordinate 142,580,050 of NC_091121.1, read as the reverse complement.
TAGATCAGAATATCTCTAATTAAGACAAACAAATCTGATCATCTACCCTGTATTCGCAATGCCAGAAGGGCTGAACCCGTCACAATTACCTACCTGTCATGACGTCATGAAATATTATCTATGGGTCAAGAATGAATTAAAACCTGACTTTAAATCAAAAGAATCTGCTGTTGGAGAGACTTTAGATAGAATTGCTATCAAAACTAAGGAAATACAGGTAAAGGCATATATTCCGACAGTCATAAAAGAATATTATAACTGACTCGTGCTCACATGACCAATACACAAACTTAATTAAGCGTTATAAGAAACGACATAGTGACGACAACTAAAATTACAACATTGTAAAATTCAAAGAATAAACAAACAATTTGATATATGAAGTTTCAAATGCAAAAATAATAATAATAATAATAATAATAATAATAATAATAATAGTAATAATAATAATAATAATAATAATAATAATACTGTAATTGTGATAAAGACCGCCGTGTTCCAAAACAAGAAAGTATGTTTTACTAGATCAAAGAACTGAAAGAAATATGATAATTGGCTCCGATGATTTAGTTACCACTCGGAAAGAAATGAAAAAGAAAACAAAAATGTATTTTAACTAAAAAAATGAAAGGGCTGAAATGGAATTTTTGTCATATTTTATTTAAAATACTATATATTTTGTCCCTTTGGATCCCTTCAAAAATGCTGTATACTGCAACCCCAATTTATAGTATTTCAAATAAAGTTTAAATATATAATTTTACAGCAATTCACTAGCTATATATTAGAAAACAAATACTGGAACAAATATACAAAGAGGCAAAAAATTATAATTTTAAGAAACTTCTAAGCCCTTGGGACACCTCAAAAATTAAATATACAAACTGCATATTTTTCACATTCCTAAGTTAAGTGAAAATAAAGACTTTTTCAACTATTACATTCAGAAAGCAGATAAAAAACAATTTCATGAATAGATACACTCCACCCTAATGTACAGAATGGGTACTAAGTCCCGTTATCCCATTACCCCCTATAAATACCTCAAATGTACACACTATTTATTAATTCCGATTATAATGCAAACATAGATCCACTTTGCACTAATTGTGTGTCCTAAGTGTTAAAAAGAGCAAGTAAGTCCCCCATCATTCTCCTCATACAAAATAATGCGTAGCCAGGTTCGGTGTGTCATTCGCCTCAGCATTGCTTGCGCACTGCGCATTGCCATAGGTTGTGAAGTCAGGGCTGCGAGGTGGCCAGTCGAGAGGCGCTGGTATGATGAGTCACCTACGGCCAATCCAGCTTTGTGAAAACCTGTGACAATGCGCTGTAGGGTTTCATCGAGAACATCGTTGCACAGGAACGGTACGACACCATTGTTGAATTAAAGAACGCCGTGCGACGCGCTTTCTAACAGATTACACCAGCAATATTGAGGCGAATGGCATACTGAAACTGGTGACGCATTATTTTGTGTGAGGAGAATGATGGGAGACATACTGAACCTTGGGACACTTAGCGCACACAGTTAATTTAAAGTGGATTTATGTCCGCAGTATTTACATAAAGTATTTATATTTAAGGCATTTATAAGGAGTAACGGGACTCTGTGCCCACCAGTATATTTAAAACGAGTTTGAAACGACGTAAGTTAATATTACATATCTATAGAGTCTATATTTACTTTTACCCTTTTGTTGCGCACGCACTACATATAATGATTCTACCCCAACGAATGTGAATTGATCTTATTCAGTGTTACTGTGAATATAATAGGGGTTGGCTCTAGCTCCACTGAGAAGATTGAGAGCTGTAAATTTTATTATTGTTTGTATTATTATTATTATTATTATTATTATTATTATTATTATTATTATTATTTTGTACTTGTTAATTTATTTGAGTGTTTATTATTTTGTTCTTGGCTGAGTGTAAAAGAAGGTCTGTTTACCATAACTTCGCGATATTAAATAATTAAATAAATGGATGGATGGATGGATGGATGGACGGACGGACGGAAGTACGGGCGGGTGGTAGGGCAAGTAGACAAACAGGCGGTAGGCAGGTAGGTATGTAACTAAATGAATTAATAAATTAATTAATGCATAAATTAATAAATAAGTAAATAAATCAATAAACAAAACAACGAATAAATAAATAATAAATACATATAAAAATAAAAATTAAATTAACTAAACAAATGCAATGAAAATAAATAAAAATAAATAAGTGAATAAATTTAAATAGGAAACCTGCAGTTTTTGGTTATTGTGAAAGTTTGTAAAATAACTTGAAGAAGCGGTTTCGTGGTAGATGAAAAACGTCGTGATTGACCAAATTTAATTCCATTTATTTGGTCCGTTATAAATGATTATTTTCCCCTTGTTTCTTTCTTGTATACATAACATAGCTTACATATTATATACTTCACACGGAATCACTGCGTTTCACTTGAATTGGTTTTGTTGGAGAACTCTTAGTATAGATATATGCTTACTAAGAGAAATAAGAAGTACGAGTATAACACGTGCAAGAACGTAAGTCTGGCTCTTGCAAAAACCATATCAATACAAGAGTCTGATCCGTTGCTAAGAAAATGACGTCAGAATAACGGGTCTAATTCACAGCCGTTGCTAAATGAGTGATATCAGAAGTTGAAATTTCCGTTAGATTTTATCCATTTGACCTTCGAGCATAAAATTTTCATGTTAATAATTTTACTACAGCATCAGATATTCACTTATCAGAATTTAAAAGTTGACTTATAATATTCGTTTAATAAGAAATTGTATGCCTTGCAGCTTCGTTACTACACACTATACAACAAGCACAAGTTTGTTTCACATAGTTATGTTAAGTATTGAGACATTACACCTACCCAATTTTGGTAGTTTTTACAGTTTATATCTGCATTTATTTTTCTACGTTTTGCATATGTTTTCGGTCCGTTTATCTCTCCGTTCACCCGTCACTCGATTCACCGTCCATTCACTCATCATTTGACTCACAGCGCCATAGACCTATTAGTCTGTTACGTAACCCACAACCCACCTATCTGGGTACACCCTTACCCACTCACCCGCCTGCTGTATTCATCGATCCATTTTGTCATCCACCAACCCACTTGTTCTGTTTTCTACATAATTTTATAACATTTAATTAGTGTCTTACTACACATAATTATGTAAAATGTCGTTCAACAAGGCACTCCAAATCTAAATTCAGTATCACAGAAGAGTAAGTATTAAAAAGGACTGTTGTATCTTTGTCTCTTTGTGAGTTTTGCCATGAATTACTAAGAATATGTCATTTTTCTTTCGTATTGAATGACATTATATTGTCTTTATAGACATACATTCTCAAGTCGGCCTGGTTTGCATAGTTGGTATAGCGCTGGCCTTTTATGTTCGAGGTTGCGGGTTCGATCCCGACTTAGGTCAGTAGATTTACTGGCATTTGAAAGAATTCCTGCTGGACAAAATTCCGGCACACCGGCGACGCTGATATAACCTCGGCAGTTGCGAGCGTTGTTAAATAAAACATAACATTATACATTCTCAAAAGGAAATTATACGACATTGAAAATCTCCACGGAATAACTATATAACCAAAAAATTTTAATTCATGTTTCAGGAGAAAATAAATTAATTCCAGAGCCATATTTCATTAGGGCTACATTTACTACCACAACCACTTGACTAATAAAGGATTCAAGTTTATTGAATGCAATAATTTGTTATAAATGAATGCTTCAGAATTACTTTTTCCACCTAAATCACATATTTAAAGAATTTGAAGTTACATCCTTTTTCCGGGGAGGTCTTCAATTGGCAAAATAACTGAACGCACTTATTTTCAAAATATAGGCTATACAATCTTTATTTACATATGTTACTTCCCTGTTTGGTAATTTTAGCTTCATCCTTGTACGAAATTTGTAAAAATAAATTTTGAATAAGTGGCACTTGTATTGTTCACTGATATTTCATCATGATTTTTATAACATTAATCCTTTATTCACTCTTACTTACTTACAAATGACTTTTGGAGAACCCGGAGGTTCACGCCGCCCTCAGATAAGCCGGCCATCGGTCCCTATCCTGTGCAAGATTAATCCAGTCTCTATCATCATATCCCACCTCCCTCAAAACCATTTTAATATTATCCTCACATCTACGTCTCGACCACTCCAAAGGTCTTTTTCCCTCCGGCCTTCCAACTAACACTCTATATGCATTTCTAGATTCGCCCATACGTGCTACATGCCCTACCCATCTCAGAAGTATGAATTTAATGTTCCTAATTATGTCAGGTGAACAATATAACGCGTGCAGTTCTGCGTTGTGTAACTTTCTCCATTCTCCTGTAACTTCATCCCACTTAGCCTCAAATATTTTCTTAAGTACCCTATTCTCAAACATCCTTAACCTCTGTTGCTCTCTCAATGTGAGAGTCCAAGTTTCACAACCATACAGAACAACCGGTAATATAACTGTTTTATAAAATGTAACTTTCAGACTTTTTGAGAGCTGAGTGGAAGACAAAAGCTTCTAAACCGAAAAATAACAGGCATTTCCCATATATACCCTGCGTTTAATTTTCTCCCGAGCGTCATTCATATTTGTTACTCTCCTTTATTCATTCTGGTGTCTTTAATAGTTTTTACCCACCGGCTTAGCTCAAGCGATAAGCGTGTTTGCCTGCTGATTCGGAGCTGCGCTCGGGTGTGAGTTCAATACCCGCTTGGTACCATTACCAGACTGGACTTTTCCGAAGTATTCCCCAAACTATAGAGCGAATGTGAGGTAAACCGGCGTATCCTCGACCTCATCTCACCAAATACCATCACAAATTCCATTAACTCAAAATAACCATAGAAGTTGGTACTAAATAACCTAGTAGCTGGTACAACATCGTTAAATAAGGGACTAAAATAGACAACATTACGATAATTTTGAATGTAATATTAATATACATTTCTGACCCACAAATATTTACTTGAATAAATTTTATAGTGTAGTGATAATTAAGAAATTGATAAATAATTAACTATACTAACATGAAAATTATTGAAAATATGTCATGTATAGAAATGCATTTATCATTTTAATTTACATAAGGAGGCAGATTAAAAGAATAAACCTTTGGAACGGATTTCGACTGAGTTGCTGTTACATGTTCTTGATTTTTTAAAATATTCATATTTGCATAAAACTGATTTCATTTTATTTTTATAATTTCCTATTGAATTGACTGTATGATATTACGGTCTAACGTTGAATGGCAAAGGGACTCGCCAAAAGTAAATTTGTGGCTTGGGTTCCTGAAAACTACTGCTTACGGATCTTACGTGTTCACAGAAGCTACCATTACAGGCAACACATCGGCTTGCTGAAAAAAATTTCATCTACAGCTACAGCAGGATGGCATTGTTGATACAATTGTCTTTCATCAAGATGGAGCAACTCTTCCTTTTTCTTTAGTTGTGAGAATATATCTCAAACAACACTTTCCAAGCAGATGAATAGATAGAAGTTCAAAACGAGTATGACCACCACTTTCACCTGACTTGACGCCCTTAGACTTTTTTCCTTGGAGGTTCATTAAGTCACGAGTGTATAAAACCAAAGTATTATATTTACAGAACCGGAAAAATCGAATTCAGGAAGCATCTACAACGATTTCCGTAGACATACTTACGAGAGTCATTAGGATTAGAGCTTCTTTCGAACGTTGGACACAGTGCTTTAAAATGGATGATGGTCAGGTAGAATTATGATGAATTACATATGTACATACTATAATAACAAGTCTATATTCAGTTTATGTCCGAATAATCAATCATTATTTCATTGAGACTTTATGTCCACTCTGTAAATTATTCCTCATGATATGTAAGATTCTACGAAAAGTAATTTGTAAATAATTATAATTTATATGAACAATTTTGGTTACAAATCACGAAATATAGGGAAACATTGCGAGGGAACTAGCTCTGTACTCATTATAAAATTATACAATAAGTAGTGTGTTTCGAAATTGCTTTCAGCTGAAGAACTGACCGCAAAACGTTATTTTAAAGCCACCCTTCTACAATTTAAACCAATTATAAACATCATATGTATTCTCGCGGGTATAATACACGGTGGGTCACTCACCACATGTTCTGAACCACATTTATACCACATAGTTAGGGTCAATAATAGTGGCACAGCTTTGCTATATAATTCTGAGTCTGTTAATTACAGAATTAAATTACTTCAATGCAAATATGTTAAATTTTCGTTTAGAATAGGTTGTTTCGCTCAAATCCATAGCGAGAGAAAGAATGAATAAACTTAACGCAGAACGTATATTAGTTTAGAGATAAATATGAACAATGTTAAGACTTTTTATAGCTCATTTTTGATTTTCAGATAAATCTATTCAAGATAATAAATTTATTCAAATGCTCAATCATATGATTTATCAATTTGCAAATTTATTATTTGCTAATACATCTTGAAAACGATATTCATGAACGTTTTCGCCTGTACGGCAACATCAGATGTTCAAAAGTTTGACGAAATCTGAACATAAGTCCATTAATACAATGTTAAAATTGAAATATACTGTCTATACTTATCTAGTTTTTATATATTTAATTATAACATAAACGTTATCGGCACTAATGTGCCATTTTCAAATGTACGAAAATTTGCCTAATTACATATTCAAATAGATGCACATGAACTGTGTGAATGAAACATATAATGTGTACCCTTGATGATCTCATATCACATATAAAACAATCTATATGTAGATACTTAAATAATTAAAAACACACGCTTATTACTAACATTTAAAATCTGTTTTGATTTATCCATCATTTGGTGGAACACTGGGGTTATCTTGACGAATTATGTAGTCAAATGCAGTTATTCAATTACTTAAAATGTTATAAATTTACACTGAGATACTAACTGTTAAAATATTAAAAATCCTTTATGTTAATATTTTAACAGTTAGTATCTCAGTGTAAGTTTATAACATTTTAAGTAATTGAATAACTGCATTTGACTACATAATACGTCAAGATAACCCCAGTGTTCCACCAAATGATGGATAATTGCAGCAGAAAATCAAAACAGATTTTAAATGTTAGTAATAAGTGTGTGTTTTTAATTATTTAAGTATCTACATATAGATTGTTTTATATGTGATATGAGATCATCAAGGGTACACATTATATGTTTCATTCACACAGTTCATGTGCATCTATTTGAATATGTAATTAGGCAAATTTTCATACATTTGAAAATGGCACATTAGTGCCGAAAACGTTTATGTTATAATTAATTATATAAAAACTAGATAAGTATAGACAGTATATTTCAATTTTAACATTGTTTTACAACTTGCTTATCGGATAAACCATACAACATGAAATTAATAAGTCCATTAAGTTGTACACAGTAATATGCATAACAGTGGTTGAATGATTAATCATGAGTTCTATGTAATAGACAACTTATAATGGAAAAGGGTTCAATTTTGAATAATTTGTCTAATTTCTTGATTTTCCGAAAAATGAAATGAAATTTATGATTATAAAATGTGAGCATTAATATATATCACTCATGTTACATTTTTGTTAGATGTCCATGCGGATGACGTGAATATATTCGGAAATAATCCACAAAAGATTAGGGAAAACAGAGGAATCTTACTTGAAGCAAGTAAAGAGATAGGGTTGGAAGTAAATCCCGAAAAGACAAAGTATATGATTATGTCTTGTGACGAGAATATTGTACGAAATGCAAATATAAAAATTGGAAATTTATCTTTTGAAGAGGTGGAACAATTTAAATACCTGGGAGCAACAGTAACAAATATAAATGATACTCCGGAGGAAATTAAACACAGGATAAATATGGGAAATGCCTGTTATTATTCGGTTGAGAAGCTTTTATCATCCAGTCTACTGTCAAAAAATCTGAAAGTTAGAATTTATAAAACAGTTATATTACCGGTTGTTTTTTATGGTTGTGAAACTTGGACTCTCACTTCGAGAGAGGAACACAGGTTAAGAGTGTTTGAGAATAAGGTGCTTAGGAAAATATGTGGGGCTAATTGGGATGAAGTTACAGGAGAATGGAGAAAGTTACACAACACAGAACTGCACACATTGTATTGTTTACCTGACATAATTAGGAACATTAAATCCAGACGTTTGAGATGGGCAGGGCATGTAGGCCTAGCACGTATGGACGAATCCAGAAATGCATATAGAGTGTTAGTTGTGAGGCCGGACCTTTGGGGAGGCCGAGACGTAGATGGGAAGATAATATTAAAATGGATTTGAGGGAGGTGGGATATGATGGTAGAGACTGAATTAATCTTGCTCAGGATAGGGACCAATGGCGGGCTTATGTGAGGGCGGCAATGAACCTCCGGGTTCCTTAAGAGTCAGTAAGTATGTAAGCAAGTAAATAAGTAAGCCACTTATTGTATAAATAAAATTTAAAAAATTGATGAGATATAAAATATATAAAATATGTATTTTATGTCTATTTAAGACAGATCACATGGTGTTATGCAAACTATTACTGATGTAGTTAAATGGTGTGTGTTATATGCAATACATTTGTTAGAATCTTCTATAGTGACGGTTCATCAAGTTCTTGAATTGTGTTGTGTGCATCTGAAGTGAGTACAGCATTTATTCATATTATGTATATGTGCCAAGTTTGCTGATCGTTTTGCATTTTGATCACAGAAATATAGGCCTGTATGTTAAAGGCGTAATGATATTGTGTTTCGAAGAACCTGTATGATGGTTGTACTATAAAAGGATGAAAAGTTCGATTTGGTTATATGTGTGTGCACTGGAGTGTGTACCGTGCTCTTGTTGCTGGTTCAATTTCAATTTATTTTGAAAAACAGTTCGATTCTTACGGTTATGCACGTAGACGTCGCACTCCAACTGCCGACAAACTACATACGTACAGCACAAGAGTCGACACCAGACCATGCACTTACACGGAGAAAAAAGCCCCAACTCCACAATGTGCAGGAAAAAATGTGTACTGTTCGTTCAGTGATGTTTTAACCATAAGGGAAGTATAGTATCTGTATAGGTTGCAGCCAGTGAAGCGTATCGGTAAACGACAGGTACAAGAAACCATGGAATTGTGAAGCTATTTTCAGGTTGTGCATCAATTCTTTAAAATAGGGAGTATGCTAAAGAAGTTAATATAAAACGTTTTAAACATTATCGTTAGTTGAAGAACGAACGTCAGTTTCCGCACCGGAAATCTGAGATCAAAGCCCTCAGAGTCACATGTAATCCATGTTGTTAATAGTAGATTTTCTCTGGCTGCCCCTATTTCATGTCATAATTCCATCCTATTTTATTTGATGTCAGCCACAGAATGGAGTATTTTGGGAAGTTCATAGAATTGTATTGTGCACACTCATGTTAAGAGTGATGACAAGAGGCATGTTCCCCCATTTTTAGGGTATTATTAGCTTTCGTTCAATGGATCGATAGATAGACTACGTTTGTGTTATTGTCTAGTATATGAGCACAGTAACCTTACAGTTCCAATGGATAAGTAGAAATAAAATATTTTCTGGCAGGTTTATTAATAATAATTATACCGGCAGTTACAAAAGAATCATCAACAAGTAATGCAATTTGAAATGGGGAAGTCAAAGAGTCTTGAAACAGGTCTTGGAAGTATAATCATCGGTTTTTTCACAAGTATAAGAAAATTACTTCTGATTTCCTATAACTCGTTCCCAAACTTTTGTAACCAGTCTTTGCCAAGTTTTCAAATTCTTATTTTTTCCCTAACATCTTGCATAACTCATTTTCAGCACAGAGGAAGGTAATCATTCATAAAAATATTAGAACTTACAACTGGACCTACAACATAATTAAATATAAATGTTTTCAAGAGACTTTACCGTGTCATATTCTTCATCAAGTCTTAGAAAATTTGGTACAAACATACAATTTCAAATCAGAGAAAACCATTAAATGAATCATTAAAGTAAATCGCTACTTTTAAGGATGTTAGACGTCATTTACACTACATAACTCTATTAAACAACACACAACGAAATTAGTGAGCGATTGAGCATAGTTAAACAATGAATTAAATTCTTTGCTTGATTAAAATGTATTTTGCTTAATTGGTTTTGAATACAGGATTATTTCCGATCTCTGATAACGAATTTCAATGACATTATGTGCGTCAGGAGTCACACGACAGCTGTACTGTGGCGCGAGGTGACAGACCAATAGTGAGTGATCTCATAGTCAGAGTGCACGGCGACTCACAGCAGAAATTCCCAAGAAAATCGAGCCTTCTTGGGAGGGTACATTACGACCCTTTCGAATGCCAAGTACAGTTAAGTGAAAATAAAAGAAGCCCGTAATAAACGAGATTTCGTTATTTCCAAGAAAGGCATCTTCTGTGTACTTAATAAGATTGGTAAAGCTCGAATGGAATTAATTTGTATCATCTCGTGGGGTGCGGCGACTTGTGACGGGGGGTGGATTTGCTTACTTTTTCCACTCTGGAATTAATCCCATCCGAGCTTTGCCAGTCTTATTAGGTACACACAAGATGCCTTTCTCGGAAATAACGAAACCACGTTTTGTGCAGGCTCCTATGATTTTCACGTAACTGTAAGTGGCATCGAAAGGCTTGTTATGTACCCCTCCCAAAATGGTTCGATTTTCTTGGGCATTGCTACTGTGATAAACCGTGCACTTTGATTATGAAATCACTCACTACTGGTCTGTCATCTCTCGTCGCAATTCAGCTGTCGGTGTGAGTCTTGACGTACATGACGGCAATAAAATTCGTTATCAGAGACCGGAAACAACCCTGTGTATTTTATTAAGTGCTAGAAAATTTGGTACAGACAAAATTTCAAATCAGAGAAAACGATCAAATGAACCATTAAAGTAAATCGCCACTTTTAAGGATTTTAGACGTCATTTACACTACATAACACTACTAAACAACACGTAACGAATTAGTGAGCGCTTGAGCATACTTAAGCAATGAATTAAATTTTCTACTTGATTAAAATGTATTTTGCTTATTCTTTGATTGGTTTTTAATATAAAGTATACTTTCTAAACCATTGGTCATCAGCACAGAGCACCCTCTAGCGAATCTTACACAGAAGTAAGAGACTATACTGGCGTGCATCCGTGACTGCTGGCGGGTATGCTCTATCCCTCTTTCTGCTGCACGACGGGGTATATTTCGTTGCACCGCTTACCCTTTACCCATTTCAGCGATTGCTGACCACCACTACTAGGGAATTAGGTTTCAGTTAACAGAAGTCAATAAACTGGGGAAGAAGTGCGTGATAGTTTCCTTATAAATATAAACTCTTTTATTTTATAATTTAAGTTTCTACAGACGTGGACAAATTATTACACTAAAACGTTTTTCTTGGAAACATAATATAATTCGTCATATCAACTATCAGTATAATTCACAGAGTCTCTATTGTTGTACATATGATTGTTTACATTTCTGGTATATCTTTTCAATGGTTAAGCATATTTTTCCTGACTGTGTTGGTACTACTGGCGTTTTAATTATATACTTCACAAGATATTCAATAGTCTGTTCTCCCATGGCCTGCAAGAAGACCGGACATGAACGAAATTGAAAATGTGTGATCTATACTGAAGCACAAAGTGAACAAAAAGAGACTTACAACAAAACATGGACTCATTTAAGCTCTGTCTGATATCTGGCTAAATGATGCTGATATTCAAAGAAAGTATCAAACTTTGATTTCCAGCATTCCTGACAAAATCAACGTGTTAATAAAGAATAAGGGAATGTTCACAAAATATTAGTAACCTCCAGACTCAATTTTCTGTTCATTATTTCTGTGCAAAATCCATTTTTCTTCATTATTTCTGCCGAATAAATACAACTTTGTTGCACATATTATTAATTTTGCCTAATAATTTGTCCACGTCCTGTACATAATCAAAAGTCTTCCATGCCATGCTTAATTAGACTTAGTCCTAAAATACGTCCATGACTAGCCCAAAATTCGTTAATATGCTGAGTACTCTATGGTATTGGAAACTAGCCGGCATTCCCTGGATATACACATAATATTATTTTATTTATTTATTTTTTATTTTTTATTTTTTTTGCATATTGATGTTTATACTTCGAGTTGGTGCATTTATGATTAGAAATGAACTTCATGGAAATTCTAAAAATAAGTCTCATTTACCTCTCAGTAACCATGCCTATAGGCAACGGATTTTGTTCATGTTCAGTATCTATGAGTAAATTTAATCAGTGTTGATGCACATGAAATGCAGTTGTTTTAGCAAAATATGAATGGGTTTTCTTTAATGAAATGAAATACATAAAATATTCTTCAAATTTAAACAAACGATTTGCTTAAATTCTTTTCCTTATATAAAAGGTAGACGAAGAAATAAATGAAATAATATCAGTTTCTCCCCAGACCATTTTTTCCCAAGAAATTAATTCGTATAATGCACAGATATTTTATATGTTCCTTGCGAATTTTAACTGCTGACATCAGAAGATTCAGAACTTCCTACTATACCCGCGTTCAAGCATAGCTTAGAAATTTTCATGACTTCACGTCGAAACCTCCTGAGGTTAAGCAACTCATGTCTACATAAAAATAGACGTTTACCTGCTTTGTCTAAATGTTTCCAACTTTCACGAGAAATATTGAAGATTGAAGTAGGCTATATTACGTTTGGTGGTTCCAGTGCGTTAATGTAGGTCACAGTGACCAAGTACTACGTATAACTAAGCGCTAATAAATGCGTTATAAGTTTCATTTAAGAATCTCTCTCGTAATTCTCCCTGTAGTGTTTTTCAGCCAACATTTTTCAGTAGAAAAGGAAGGGAATCATTCGGTAATATACGACGCACAACGCCTTCAAGCTCATGTTTGTCATCTTCTTTCTCACATTAAAATAGTTCCTTCTAAAATAATAAAATGTATAATATACATAGAATACGAGTGAATTAAACATGCTTATAAGAACACTTATTTACAATTTAAACAACATGTTTATATTAGTAGTTTCAGAATTTGCATGATAAATCATTTTAACGTGTATTATGGCAACGCGCATGCGTAACAGGCATGAAATCCCTCCCAAGGTGACCTGCAGATTCACAGAGCACATCAACACAGCTGGTATAACACAATGCGAGATTCAGTGTTGCCAACATCAAAGAAATTTCTGTAGAATTGAATTGAAGAAATTTTCCGCTCTTCGAAGAATAACATTTAATCATGAATTTAAAGCAAAAAAAAAAATCCGCTATTCCCAGTAGATAAATAAACTCTTCGATATCAACGCGCATATATATCGAACTAATGAAAATTCTTCGATACCCCTATGTTATTGAATCACCATGTCTGTCTGCACAAAATTCGTCTCCCCATCTGCCTCTAGCGAGTGTGCGTTGCAGAACGATCACGTGAGAGATGCATGCCTTGATCACGTGAAAGATGCCTTTGTGAATCCCAGACTTCGTCTTTCTCGCACCATCTGACGTCGAGGTCAATGTCCCAGTTAGAGAGAGTCGCTCGTAATAGTTTGTTCGTGGCAGACGACAATGACGTATTGTAGTAGCCTATTGTTAAGCAGTCAGTACACGAAGCTTGTGTTACAGTGTTGTGGTTTCATTGGTAATATTAATACCAAATCATTAAATAATAGAGGTTTTATTAACTTTATTCAAACATTTTGTCGAGTGCTAAGTGAAATGGCTGAAGCTGATCAGCCCTCTCCATCTCGTGTTATTAAGCACAAGAAAGGAAAAGGAAAACCCTTAAACAGTGGAGAAAAAACCATGATTTTAAACGTTTTCAATTCTTTATGCAATAAATATCCTACTCTTGCTATTGCCGAAATTGTGAAATTAACATCAGAGTTCACTGGTGTTTCTGCCACTGGTTATCAACACAGAAGACAGTTCAGATGAACCTGAAGATTCGGATATGGAGGGGATAGAGCCGCTATCGAGTTCCGATTAATGGTATACAAGTTCACACACTGACGTAAGTAGAATCTAATTATTATATTAATGACATTTTAACTTTATTAATCATGTAAGTGTTGTTATTAACCCTCTGTGAGCATTTACGGGTTAGTTTAATGAATGTGTTGTAATGTCGTCTGCAATATATCAGATGGTGGCTGCCCTGAGTGCTGCTTTGGCAGCTAGCTTGCAATTGCGGAGTAATACATTTGGGTTTTGTTTACGTTTACTTCAATCTTTAGTTGGAAAGAGAGTAGGCGAACGTTTCAGTAATAAAATTTACACCAATAGGCTGGGAAAGTTTCACTTACTTCAGTTCTCTTCGAATTGAAGCATAATGTGGGGAAGGCAGATGATTATTTACAGGTGATTGATAATGTAATACGATGGTGATGGCTATGATGATTGATAGGCTTCGGGCAATGACTAATATGATAGATCATTCTAATGACAGAAGAAGCTGGGTGTAATACATCATAACTGATCTATCAAACTAATCGCATGTATCTGTGTTAACGCTACATTAAAATAACTCAGCATAATTATATGACATAAGTAAGGTATTAAATAATATCATAATTTTAATAATTGCAAGTTATATGTATTAGTTACCAATACGCTATTATTGTCTCTCTAAATGATGGAAAAAGGAAAGTTTGTTTTTTGTAAAACGATTTGTTTCATACCATTCCATCGATAATGATAATATAAAAAAACTTGTAACATTTTCCAAATGTTGGATGTACCTTCTTCTTCTTCTTCTTCTTCTTCTTCTTCTTCTTCTTCTTCTTCTTCTTCTGGTGAAAAGAATGAGAGGGTATGTCGAGTAGATATTATATATTATTTTTAACTGTTAATCGTGGACAGTGAAATAGAATCACCAACTTATATGTTCTCTAATGTGCTACGTTTGACACTGCAGCAGTTGGCAGTTTTTCTCTCCAGTATTTCGTGACTAAAGATGTTTTTCTTTCAACTGCTGCACAAATTTCAAGGTATTGTTCTTCTATTTCTTTACTGGAATGTTTACAAAGAATACACCTTGGTGAAGGAAGGATGCCAGTAATTGTATGTAGATGCTTGTCGTGACACCCTGAATTTTATTGGAACTGCTGATTTACGTGAGATATATAGAATTGTTGTTGGATTGTCTTATATATAGAGTGGAATAGAGACCTGCAAGAGAGCGATGCATAACGATATCTGAGATCGGTTTTACCGAATGCTCTTCGTGTGTAATCGCTCGAGCTCGGGTTTTGCCTCCGCTCGCTCGTGATCGCCCGGGGGATCGCTCCCCTGTCAGAACGAGCGCTCGCTTCAACCACTGTACGCGAAGCAATATGCTACAGTACTACGTAGTACAGTATTGGTAAAAATCGAATGAATTCATTCGAATTATTTGATTATCAAAACCATTCGAAATAATAGAAATATTCACAATATCACTCGATTATTCATTGACTTTGCTTACCACCACAACAAGCCGTATGAAGTTATACAAAATATGTACTTGCATAACAGAATATGTTCCATTTTATAATGATAAGAGCTTCGAGTTCAGAATCATATGACGCAACAATAGAATGATAAGCTTCGAATGTTCTGTGTGGGTGTTGCGTACTGACTCTTCTAACAGCCCCAGAATCTGACCCTGATCTTCATTAAATTAAACACCTGACCTACATGGCGATAAGAAAAAAAAGAGCGCTGCTCTCAGGCTATAGGCCTACGTATAGAATGAGTAATCGACATACTGCAATTTTATTGAACAATTCATTCATGCATTCGAATGATTTAATCCTACAATGGAATAATCATTATAGAAATCATTCGATTGTTCTCAACAATTATATATTTAGTGGAAATTTAATTAATTACACATTTTTCTTTGTTTAGATTGAAGTAGCCTGAAATGATTTTCTGTATAAATATATTTCATTCCTACTTAGTGTAACAATTAATCGTGATAATTAATGTAAATGCAAATTAAATGTTTGGTTATATTACTATAAAACGTATATAAAACAGACAAATTACATTTAATACGTGATAACTAAAAATGTCTATCGATGTATGAAATGCAAATAATAAATTAGTAGCGATATATTTTGTTTCATCTCGGACGTAATATGAACTTTACTCATACTAACTTGGGAATATTTTTATTTTTTATTTTAGTAGGTTATTTTACGACGCTTAGGTTATTTAGCGTCTGAATGAAGGTGATAATGTCAGTGAAATGAGTCCGGGGTCCAGCACCGAAAGTTACCCAGCATTTGCTCGTATTGGTTGAGGGAAAACCCCGGAAAAACGTCACCCAGGTAACTTGCCCCGACCAGGATTCGAATCCGGGCCAGCTGGTTTCGCGCTGACCGTTACTCCACAGGTGTGGACAATACTATGAACTGTAAGGTATTCTTATCCCTTACTTCTCCGAATTTAGTCCAAGCAGAGCTAGTAACTCTTTTCTGACGCTGCTGATTTAATTTTATTTTCGGTATATACTTTTGACATCGTGTCTTGTAATCTTTTACCATCAACAGAGACGGTGTCCGAGCCTCTGCTTGAGATCGACGTCGATACTATTGAATCATCTTTAACATTCGTTCTGATGAAACGTACTGATTAGACAAGCCTACAATTCACCTACTGCTTACTGCTACAGGAAGAGCACTCATGAACACCGAGCGCTCGTCCTCAGACCCGATCGCTCGGTGTGTTTCTTTGCTTCGTGATTTATCGGAAATATTCGTAGATGATCGCTATTCATTCCGTCAGTGCCTTTTTGGACTGATAACGATATCCCGCGCTCGCTCTGATGCAGGTCTCTGGAGTGGAAGTGAAATAATTCTGTCCACACCTGTGGAGTAACGGCTAGCGCGTCTGGCCGCAAAACCAGGTGGCCCGGGTTCGATTCCCTGTTCGGGCAAGGTATTTGGTTGAGGTTTTCTCCGGGGTTTTCTCCCAACCCAATATAAGCAAATGCTGGGTAACTATCGGTGCTGGACCCTGGACTCATTTCACCGGCATTATCATCCTCATGTCATTCAGACGCTAAATAACCTAAGATGTTGACAAAGTGTCGTAAAAACCTACAAAAAAAAAAAAAAGAATAATTCTGCAGATTGAAAGGGACGATAAAGTAGCTACACTTAAATTAATGGAAAACCTATATTATGTTTTGTGATTAAGTGCACGGATAATTAGAAAATTAAGTTGGAATTTTCAGCAGTCTGGCAACATCGCCTCTAACACAATACTCTTTCTTCTCGTCATACAAATGTATAGACCATTCGTTATGCCGTGAAACCTACCTGCCCGTAACAGGATGAAGAAAGTGGACTAGGAAGCCTCCCTCCCTCCCTTCGCTTCCATTTGCACCTAGGTCACTTAGTTCCCACCATAAAGTTCTTAATGTGTCCTACTGCTTTAATTCTGGACTCATCTTTAATTTCTTTATTGACTGTACCTATCGTTTAATTGAGGTGTAAGTCACCTTGATTGTTTGTTTTGTTGACTAATAACCATAGTTAGGAAGTTCGTATCAAAACAGTAGATTTCAGTTGAGCACAACGAGGAATATAGAGTCATCAGCGCCTCGCCCTGCTACCGCTCGCTGTAGACGATACATAGTTCACATAAACAACGCATAGTGGCATTCTGTGGAGCTGTATACAGTCGTGAAGAGTTTGAAGGATATGTTTAATTATTTATAACAGTATTTTAGGTTCTGAATAAAATGAGCTATTCCGTTATTATTGCATTATTTACGTAATGTTAATATTATGTATGATTCCAAAAAAAGTAAACTACCGGTAATCTGTTATAAAATAATTGTGCAAACAGGAGTGTGTAACACGTTTGTTTTTTCTCGGATTATTCTTCGTTAAATGTTGACGTCTCGTGCTACTATGCATTTGGTTGCGTCACAGTCCAAGTTCAACATTCGA
The DNA here is from genome assembly GCF_040183065.1 of Periplaneta americana. Lineage (NCBI taxonomy): Eukaryota > Metazoa > Arthropoda > Insecta > Blattodea > Blattidae > Periplaneta > Periplaneta americana. The sequence goes on along the minus strand of NC_091121.1, from coordinate 142,562,025 downwards.
ATTACGATACGATCTTCCTAGCTGTCATTGCAATAGAAATGAAACATTTTCTTTAAAACAATTATGGGTTTAATATGTGCCACATACGAGATACACTACTAGATTCACAAAGTAGTTGTTCACCTGATGATAGTAAGAAATACTGTGTCATATTTCAGATTTGCTCCAGTAACGCTTTGTGACGCAGAACGAGTATTTTCAGAGTACAAATATTGTTCTTTTTTTCTGAACAAAAAAGGAGTATTTCTTTTGATGAAGTGGAAATGTTCATTGTTATTTGTTATAATGAGGCTAAAACAATAATTGTGTAGTTTGTATGTTACTTTTATATGTAGGGATAAATTATTTTAGTTTGTGATTTAGGAAGTTTATAATAATTGCAAATTATTGTTTTTTTTTATATAGTATTCGTTTGTTATTTTCTTGTTCTAAGGCTATGGACGATTGGCGCACATATTTTGTTACCATCCGGGTGTACATGTTTGTCGTTCTGGTTCACTGGCATTGAGAGATGCGCCATTACTTTTCATTCTGTAGAGATATAATCCAAGCTCACACAACTTAACAGTTGTAATTATGGTTTATTTAACTACGCTCGCAACTGCAGAGGTAATATAAGCATCGCCGGTGTGCCGGAATTTTGTCCCGCAGGAATTCTTTTACATGCCAATAAATCTACTGACATTAGCCTGTCGCATTTAAACACACTTAAATGCCATCAACCTAGGCCTGGTTCGAACAAGCAACCTCGAGTACAGAAGGCCATCGCTATACCGACTACGCTACTTAGGCTACTGGAGAACTTAGTAGGCCTATTTACTAATCAATTAATTCTAGAAGTAGGCACATTGTATATAACGACTTCTAATGTAAACTCCTTAGATTATTTGTAGCCCTTATTACAAGATTAAAAATAAGAAAAAGAGATTCAAAAGATATCAATTTATTAAATAGACTTTACAGTTTTCTTCTTGATTTTCACTAAATAGCTAGTGACAGAAGAAACAATCTAGCCAGATATGAATGTTTAGTGTAACATTTCTTGGAAAATATAACATACACTTTCCAAATTTACATTTCTCGCACAAGTGAGGACGGTAGAGGGTGGAACTCTTTTGTTTTTAATTGTGTATATCCCCTTGGTCAGGATTTAAGTACCTAAATACGTATTTATCGTATTTACGATAAGAAAATTGTGACTTTGCTAGTAAATAATTTATTTATCCATCTTTCTTTAAGTGGTTAGTTACAGCTTACAGCAGAAAAATTTTGGAAATATTCAACATTTTTTCCCCTCAATTACTGTATCTTATACAATAATGAAAATTAGTATGTGTAAAACACTTTCTTCTGCTATATGGAAAAAATATTTTTACGATTTAAAAAATTATTTACATTTATTTCTTTCAAAAGTCAGTCCACTCTGCAGTGATGAAGCGTTTTCCACATAACTCAAAACCTATCCAACATTCTGTGATGAAATTCCTTGTGTGTATTAATACATGTCATATCTACAATATGATGTAAGATAACATCTCTGTGTTTGATAGATTGTCTGATAAAAAATAAATTTCCTGTTACAAAATGGTTAAATGTGAGTATTTTCTTTTAACACAAAATAAAAAATATATTATTTATTAAGGAATGTAGCTGAAAGAGCATGATATTCTAAACATGAGTTTCAGCAATAAAATAAAAGAGAGAGAACATGCAAAAGTTAACGAGTTTATGAGTTATGTGGGAAACGCTTCGTCACTGCACATTTTGAATTTTGAAAAAAAAAAATATATATATATATATATATATATATTATATTATTATATATAATATATTATACAATAATGAACAAAAAAAATGTTGACTATTTCCAAATATTTGACTGCTCCTTTAAATTGTAGTTGTTTTAAATCCCGTGTAAAATGAGAGAATTTGTCATTTTGTAACTTTGTTTTTTTTTTTTAATTCAGCAGTAGAAAAACACCAAGGAATATTTATTTCACACATTATTGCAACAGTTAACGTAAAAGCACTCTCACAGAAATAGTAGATTTCCTAGGGCTCTTTGTGTAGATATATAGCGTCGTTCTGAGACGATAGAACATCTCAATAACCGTCCACATCCTCGGATGGGTTTTTTATTCAACGAATATTGCAGAGAGTGTATCTCTGTCAAGCAGACAAAATTCCTATTAGACTAACACATCTAAATCATTACGCAATTCGGGTATTCCCATCTCTGCTTTATATCACATTGTGTGTAAGATATCTCTTAGATGTTTATTTTATGTACATAGCAATAAGAGGAGGAAATGGAAGACAGCTCTTATTGCATTACGATTTGGATAATTCTATTATACAGAGCTTTAAGGCAAAACAAGTGACATCTTAGAAGCTACTGAGCCGCACACCTTTAGATAAGGTCTTTGGGGACAAGGGACCATGGCAAGGCTCTTAATTGGTTTATTCAGACGCGGGTTAATGAGAATGCAAACTCTTGCACGGCGGATCGCTTCGCTTTTGTTTCTATTTGTGCACCATTCTCGTCTCCATTCAGCACCACCCTCCCACACAACCCCGCAAAACACTTCCTGTTCTAAGCTGTCTCCTTAGCCTCCGATCCACATTGGTTTTAGTTCCACCGTTCTCTAACAGACTTCCGTTTCCTCATCTATGGAACTAAATTCAACACCTCAGCCCTTTTAAACCTCAGCTGCTAGATTTCAACAATACCATTAAAGTTGTTCCGTCAGTTAAGCTGCAAGATGTTTAGTGATCTTAATTCGTGTAGTCATGCAACCCTTCCCAGCCATCATAATTCAAAATAATGTATTCATAATTAATTATATTTACTTATCCGAATTCTGTTTCTAAAAGGTAGTTCAGAGTGTCGTTAGTTATTAGAGAAGAAAAATTCGATCCGGCGACGTGGATCGAACTTGGTTCTACGTACCAAGCGCTCGAATCACTGAGCTACGCCGAAGTTTCAATCCACAGTACCGGATCGGCTCCCCTTCCTCTAATGTTTTTCCCTTTATGGGCTTAATCCATGTTCGACATATATGTTAACATATATTAAGTAACGTGGATTGAACTTCGGCGTAACTCAGTGGTTAGAGCGCTTGGTATGTAGAACCAAGGACCCGGGTTCGATCCCCGGCGCTAGAGCAAATTTTACTCCTCTAATAACTGTTTATTACCATAACATATAAATTCTGTAGAACCAAAAATTAATCTTTACGTACCTCCCATATCTAATTTGATATTACATAAGCAAGTACAGACAAGATCAAGAAGGCCACTGGCGTAGTTCAAGGAATTTTTTTTCCTGATCAGAGGCTGGCCTGAGGAATAGACTAATTACATGTTGCGCTTCTTTCTAACCGTTTAGAACTGTAAGTCAAATCATCGCTCACATTTCTCATCCAGCCTATATATAGAGTGTTTCCGAGGTGGTGTTACAAACTTTCAGGGATGATGGCGAAGGACACATGTATCAATTTGAGTTAAGGAACCCTAGTCCGGAAATGACTGAGTCGAAAGTTACAAGCAAAAATATTTGTGTGGAAATGAATTGTATTTTGGCACCACGTGCCCTCCTTCGCTTAACATTTGGAAATTCTACACATCCAACCAAAAAGCCAGAAAGTAAACACACTAGAACAATACGAAATACACAGACACACAAAAACACATCCAAATGAAATTCTGAACACAAAACTCAATTTCAGAACACACACACTCTTTGACTCCATATTATACTAACACAAGGAAACAAAACAAAAGGCGCCAAGACCAGCAACAACCAGTTCTGAAGACGGCCAATTGCAGGCCGAAACATGTTAACAAGGTAATATAAAATTTAACACGTGAAAGACACTAATATGTTTTCCGAAGTGATATAGTGTTAAAATTTGTGTTATCAAGATGTATTACATTAGTTTGGCGTTAAAGTATTGGAATAAAAATCATCACTTTAATATATTCAAGGATTCATAACATAGCTGACATTGGAAAGGTCCTGGATTTACAGTGCTTTGCTCCATACATCCTCACACACTTGAATTCACACTTAAAAATTAATGTATGCTACACTTTCATCACCCATTACAAATTCTTTACACTAATCATAAAACGTAAAATCATAATTTGCTTTCCGCCCTCTAATTTCTGTGTCATTAGTTTTCTCAACTTTTAGCAGCAGCTGGATTGAACCAACTGTAATAACACTTTCAACATCACTCAGGTGCTATGAACGAGTGTGTGGTCGATATGATACGTTCACGTACAATATTTACATAATTTTATTGTCCATAATTGTGTGCTTATGTCTATACAGGTACTGTTTATTGCTGCAAGTACTAAGTATTGAATATAAATTAAGTTATTATGTAAATGTATTAATGAGGTGGACAACTTGTGCTATGTGTTCAGTGAATTTACAATTAAATCAACAAACACAGTTTAATACCGCTAATAAATCGTCATTCCAGCACGAACTACTTTTTTTTCTGATTAGGTGACCATGATAAAACATGGTCTCCCCATATTATGCGCCGTATTAATTTTGCTAGCCGTCTAAGGACATCGTTAAATTAAGTGTGAAATATCTGTGCCTTTCGAAATAAAATTCCCATAAAATGGACTGAACAAACTAACCATATCAATGACTTATTTTTGTATGATTAAAATAAAAGAACTAAAATATAAGGATGAAAAACGAGTATTCAAATATTTCATTAGTCAACAGACATATTAGTCAAAGTGGTGATTTACAAACAAGAACATTGGAATAGGACATCGGAAGATGTGTTTATCCAGTGAAAACAGTTCCGTCAAGCTTGGGATCAGAATTTAGATACTCAGACCAAACTGTTCCACATGAAGTAACTCAAAAGCGAGGAGTGTACTTTTGCTGAATGAGCAATAAGCTACACGTTACACATGCTATAGCTAATAAGCGGGTCTTGTCTGTTCGGGTTGAAGGACGTGACTTGGTGATTCGTAAACAGATTCATGTAACAGAAAGAGTTGAATAAATTAGTGATACGTAAACTTTAATCCTGGATTATTAATAAGGTACGTTATATAAAATATTTCATTATATTAGGCCTATAGCTTCTATATGGTTGTGAAACTTGGACTCTCACTTTGAGAGTAGAACAGAGATTAAGGGTGTTTGGGAATAAGGTTGTTAGGAAAATTTTTGGGGCTAAAAGGGATGAAGTTACAGAAGAATGGAGAAAGTTACACAACGCAGAACTGCACGCATTGTATTCTTCACCTGACATAATTAGGAACTTTAAATCCAGACGTTTGAGATGGGCAAGGCATGTAGCACGTATGGGCGAATCAAGAAATGCATATAGAGTGTTAGTTGGGAGGCCAGAGAGAAAAAGACCTTTGGGGAGGCCGAAACGTAGATGGGAGGATATTATAAAAATCGATTTGAGTGAGGTGGGATATGATGATGGAGACTGGATTAATCTTGCACAGGATAGGGACCGATGGCGGGTTTATGTGAGGTTCCTTAATAGTAATATGCGTTACAAGAGCGGTATGTTGAAGTTTTCATGTTCGAGGAAAAGTTTGAAAAAGCGAAACGTAGTTGAGCTTTTTTAATTTCCGAGAATTGAAAGAAAACATACCGCTCGTGTATCGTACATTATTTTGTGCGAAGATCGTTTATTACATACCTGAAAGAAGAATTTCTAATTAGTTGCAATGAAATCTCGATCTCGGTTTCTGTTCAATGACGGCAAATTTGCAAAACAAAAATATCTATCTTCAACATTGTTGCTTTAAAATGTTTTCTGTGTTTACTATACTCCGGCAGGCCGTGATATACGTCTGTCTTTTTTCCCCCAGTCTATGATGAGTCTGGAATCTTGTTGATTTTTTCACGGCTTCCTTAATGTTACTTGCATCACGAATGAGAGTCTCGACTTGATTGTGGCAGCGGTCGGACGTCTTGTAAACAACCTCTGCACGCTCTGTTAGTATAAGTGTACTTGTGCTTCAGTCAGTATAGTGAATAGATAATAGTGTATAAACAGTGAAAGTGACTTACTGCATAATCAGGTATACATCAGTCATTGTTTATTGAGATTTACAGTAATTAAAAAGCAATATGGAATCTTATAAGAGAATCAATACTTTAAAAATCAAATTTCCAGCTACGGCTAAAAAACCATCGGCGTATGAAATACATCAATGGCTAGTGGAAACTATGCGTGTTAATACAGATCAAGTAGATACCATACAGTTACATAATAGAGACTTTGCAATTTATCTGAAATTAGTTTCCGTGACTTTATACAACAAACTGTTGAATGAACACAAAGGAGACAAGATGTTTAAATATGAATCGGGAGAAGAAATTCAGATCGTTGTAAGTGCGGCGGATATCCAAAGTACGACAGTGCGAATTTTCAATCTTCCACCTGAAATACCAAACATAATTATTAGTAATACCCTCAGTAAATATGGACAGATTCATGATATTAGGTCTGAGAAATGGAATGATCAGTATCCCCTACCGGTCAACAATGGAGTGAAAGCTGTAAAGATGGACATTAAAATTCCGATACCCACATTATTGAAAATCGGCATGTACACAGCATCTTTAAATTATCCGGGGCAAATACAAGTTTGTTTTCGGTGTGGTGAGCCAGGACATTTCAAACAAGACTGTAAACAACAATTTACTACGTTACCCATTCGACCCCATAACAAGAATAGACTATTAAGTGACATTGTTCGGCAACACACACTCATAAATTGTGAAAATGTTCTACTCGAAGAAAATCAAACATCTTCCATACAAGATTCAACAGCTCCTGAGGCAGTTTCTTCTCAACATATGGATATTCCAACGGATGGCGATCTTCAAGGCAGTACGGAGGTAGGTGATACTTGTAAACATACAATTACAAGCACAGAAAATATTATGAATGTTCAGACAATGCCCACTGACATTAACAGTAATGTTGACCAACGAGAGGAAAATGAAGAGCCTAGCAACAAAAAATTACGACAAGAGGACGAATCTAATGTTCAGGAAATACACAAACAGTCAAATAACACAACACCAGAAGTTATGCAGATAAAACACTCGCGTGACCCGCGATTACGACGAACAGCTGTTAACATCCTACCAGAGTCTACCGCGGTAGTAACTACACAGACTCAAGCAGCAGAAGCGGCAACCTCAGATACTGACCCCACTGTTACAGATGACGGAAATAAACAAGATCCCTTGACTAGATCCTGGAGCGACGATATGATGGACGAAGAAAGTACGAAAGTAACGGAACAAGACGAAGATATACAGGTACCAAATAAAACATCATCAGCTTTTGCCAAAACAAGACAACATCCATATAGAAAAGAGAAACCTAAACCTCGTGAAGAAACCAAACTGGGTTTTCCACTCTTACGCAAATAATTTCCTTTCTAATCAAATAATAGAGCTGCATCAGACTAATCATGTGGCTGCGACTTAACTGTGCCATCTACCTGATTATTATGCAGTTTGTAATTAATTACGCTACCTTAAACATAAACTGTCTAAGAAGTCAACCAAAACAACAGTTGCTAAAGCAGTTTCTCTATAACAATGATATTGATATCTTATTGTTACAGGAAGTCAATATTGAGAATTTCAATTTTATAGGTCCGCAGTATAATTCGATAGTGAATGTTGGTGATTCAAACAGAGGAACAGCTATAATTTACCGCAGTGGATTATCAATACAACTTTATGAACAACATCAGAGTGGTAGAATAACGTCATTATTGCTTAACACTGGTGTCTTAATAGTAAATCTGTATTTACCATCTGGCTCCAACAACAGGGTGTTACGTGAACAAATGATTGCTCAAGACTTGCCATTTTATCTACGACATAAGTATAATATCTTAATTTTGGGTGGCGACTTTAATAACGTGTTAAATGCAAGGGATCAGAAAGGTGAATATCATCCATCTCCAAATTTACAGAGACTGTGTAATGAATTACAACTTTTAGATGCTTGGGAAGTTGTTCATGGAAACAATGTACAATTTACTTTTCATAGAGGTCAAGCTGCTTCTCGTCTTGACAGAATTTATGTGAATAAACAGCTAAAAGATAACATTCTTAATGCACAAGTACAACCAGCAGTCTTCAGTGATCATCATGCTCTACTAGTTAAAATGGAAGTCGACAATACCATCCCACCTCATGGAAGAGGTTATTGGAAGTTAAATGAATCCTTACTGTACGATGATAAAATCAAAGAAGAGTTTATGCTGAGATGGAAAGCAGCTGACAAGCGAGCGAACAACCGCGCACTAACAAATATACAAAAATGGCTTACCTTATATAAACCTACCATTAGGTCTTTTTTTAAATATGTTGGTATTGGTAAAGCTCGTGAACGGAAAAATATGAGTGAATTTTATTACCGATTATTACAAGAACTACTGATGAAGCAACGTGCTGGTCAGGATGTGGATGAGGAAATTAAAAACATTAAAACAAAAATTGTGCAAATACAAGAATACATTATGGACGGCATTAAAATTCGATCACGCACTACATCAGTTGCAGATGATGAACGTGGATCATTGTATCACTTAGCATCTGAAAAGTCGAAAGGGTCAAACAAATATATACACTCACTAACAAGTGGAGATGATGGGTTAATCACCTCCACCAAAGATATAATGCACCAGGCAGAAATACATTTCACGCAATTGTTTGCAACTAAACAGGTTAACAATGACGAGCAAGATAAAGTACTGGACTATGTAACATCCTCTCTTTCCGATGAAGAAGCATCGTCCCTTACACAACCAATAACCTCTGAAGAAATACTATTAGCACTCAAGACTGCCAGTTCAAAATCAGCACCAGGACCTGACGGTATTGGGTATAATTTTTATAAAATATACTGGAACATTATTAAAGAACCGCTAACCAAACTTTTCAATGAACTTTTACATGCGACAAGACAACCGATGGGATTCAATGAAGGCATTATCATTCTAATTCCAAAACTGTCACAGGCACAGAATATACAAGATTATAGACCTATAACCCTATTGAATACAGATTGCAAGCTATTTGCCAAACTTATAGCAAATAGAATCAGATTTCACTTAAAGGACCTTATAGGGGAAGAACAAACATGTGGAATACCGGGACGGAAAATAACTGACAACCTGGAAGCACTACGAGATACAGTATTTTATTTTGATACCAATAGACATGAATCGGCTGGACTACTTTCATTAGACTTCCAAAAAGCATTTGACAATATCAATCACCAATATCTATTTAAAACCATGAAAAGGATGAACATTCCGGAAATGATTATCAATGTCATTCGTTTTATGTACTCGGATGCACACTCCCGCATACAAGTGAATGGATTTTTTACAAAACCAATCAGACTGGCAAGTGGAATCAGACAAGGCTGTCCCTTGTCAATGTTACTTTATACCATCTGCACAGAACCATTAATTAGAATGATTCACCATAATCTTCATGCCGAGATTCGTAATAACAAATTGTTCACAACATTGGCTTACGCGGATGATATGGTTATTTTGTTGAGAAATGAGCAGCAACTTCCCGTTCTTCACCAGGTTCTACACCGTTATGCAATGGCATCTACTGCTAACATAAATTTCAGGAAGTCAAACTTGCTACCCTTGGGACATTGGTCACCATCTCTGACTATGGCAAATATACCAATTAAAGATGTTGTTAAAATACTTGGCATGTTCATACACACAGATATAAAGAAAATGATAGAGCTAAATTGGAATCCAATTTTAAACACAATCCGTTACATGTTCTCCAAACAGCTCACTAGGAACTTAAACCTGATACAAAAAATATGGAACATAAATTTATTCATACTATCTAAAGTTTGGTACATTGCACAAATAATACCTCTGCCGGAAGATGTAGCCCAACGCATTGAATTGGGAATTACTTATTACCTGTGGACAGGACATATTTATAAAATTGCTAAATCTCAACTCTGGAAACGGACAGAACAAGGTGGATGCGATCTGATTGCAGTTAATAATAAAAGCAAAGCTTTACTCATTAAAACATTACTGCAAAGGAAAATTAAATATAAAAATTCCATTACATCTGAATTAATAGATTTTACTTTGCAACATCCCGTATTCCGAAGGATAAAAATGTGCCTGAATAAAATACCAGAGCGGCTTCTCAACGATCCGGAGTCTATGACCACAAAGGAAATATATACGTCATTATTAGCTGTTAAAGAAACCGTTCCCTCCATTATGACCAAATACCCGAATATGAAGTGGAAAAGAATATGGAAAATCTTCACACTACCAAATATTTCAACTGATTGGAAAACATGTGCATATAAAGTAGTAAATGATATTGTTCCCACAGAAGCAAAAAAGTACCACCATAACATCACGCACTCACCTCTATGTCAACACTGTGGCAGTTTTGATACTCTTCACCATCGATTAACAACATGCCGACCTGCAGTATGGTCTTGGTTGTGTCGAAAACTAATAAATGCCTCTCACACGGACAACCCGAACGACGTTCGAAGGATGGTACTTCAACTGGAAATGCCCACCCACAGCAATAAATTCGCACTAACATGGATAATTATGGGATACTTACACTACATGATCAGTGACAACAATCCAACGACAGCTGGACTACAAAAGTTACTAATGGAAGCTGAAAGGAAACTGAGAAGAAAAGGACGTAACAATTTGTTAATAATTGAAAATAAGAAAAACATTCTTAGTATATGAAAGTAAAACTCAGGAATTTGTATAAAAAGATATGGCGATTAGGTGAATAATTTACGTTATTAATTGTACTCTGTTAATATATAGGCCTATGTATATACATGTATCTTTTAAATTGCTACCATATTAACGGTAGGTGTAGTTGGTAGTTTCCAAAAGTTATTTTGTAAATAGTGATGGAAGCCTCCAAAAATGATTTAAGATCGAATATATTTTAGTATTCTAGTATTTGGTTTCATACGTTCATATACTGTCAAAATAAATGTCATAGCTTGGCAGATTTTATTGTAGTACAATCTTAAAAATGTTTTTTTTTTTTTTTTAATTTATTTATTTATTTTTTTTTAATTTATTCTTTTTTTATTATTATTATTTTTTTTTTCTCTTTTCGTGTGCGTGTGTAATGTCATAAAATAATGTTTATTATGTAATTAATGTGTCACAAGTTCTCAGGTATTATAGTGTAAATAGTGTTATATAACTCATGTCATATATCATGTAAAAATTGTACGGGATAAATAAACGTGTAAAAAAAAAAAAAAAAAAAAAATGCAGTAACTTTAGTGGAGTTGTAGAGTTTACTTAAATTTTGCAAATATTTAAAAACAATAATTAACAGTGCAATTTAGGTGAAATTGCAGTGGTAAGTTTCCAATTTATAATTATTACTATATTGAACGTCTCTAAAAATAATATGTTAAAAGCCTAAAGCAGTTAAATCAATATGTTACTTAAGCGGTAAGAAGAGGGAAATTGTTATGTGTGTTGGGTTGGGAATACTGAATGTGGAATTTTAGACTTACCGCGGATTGGTTTTGTGCGGAAACCAAGCAAATACGCACGATCTCGCACAAAAGCCATTTGTAAATAAGTAAGTAAGTAAGTAAGTAAGGTCTATAGGTAATATGAATTATTCAATCACAGAATAACTTATTCTACACATTTACAGTAGTTATTTACAGTACAAATTGAAGTCCACAGCTGTGGAGTAACAGCTAGCATTCCTGACCGTGAAACGAGCGGACGTGGGCTCAAATGCTGGTTGGGACACAGGTTGCGACACAAATTTAGTAAAACAGAAACAAACATGTTATGATTTTAAATTTCCATGGTGTTAAAAGTAGTGTTGTGGGATTTAATCGATTAATCGATCAATTTCTGATGTAAGATTAATCGATCAAAAATAATTTATCGAATAATCGAGGCGATTAAAATTAATCGTTTCTAGTTGATATTAATTATTTTTAATACAAACTCATACTAAAAATTCCGACAATATTGCTCTCTAGGAAATTCCTTACTTAAAAGCAGAATATAGACTACTGTTATTCCCTAACTGTAAATCAGGTAGCGTAGGAAAAATCTTTGCACAAACACTTCAGAAAGAGATGAAGATATGAGGACAGTGACCTAGTCTACCTCTATTGAAAGTTGAAGCACAGTGTAAAACCCTTATTAAGCTTTATGCGTTTCTAAGAAAACTTCCACCGTGTTGTCAGCTCATCTTCCTAGCATATGAAATACATACTTTTCTGGGATTCGTCCCCCTCATTCCTTATAAAATAGCCATGTCTACACTGTGTGCAAGTGAGAGCGTAACTATCGTATTCTTTTTCTAAAATCTGGTAATTCGGATTACAATAGGGGCCGTCTTCTTTTTTGACCGCTTTGCATTTGCAGGTGCTTGCAGTTTCTGCACTTAGTTTATATATGACGGTTGTGTGTTTAGTTTGATAAAGAAAAAAAATCAGTTTTCTGTGGTCTGTGAAAAATGTAAACTCCATTATATCCCATGAGAATTTAGAGGTAAACTCGGCAAAACGTTTGCATTTAAATTGAACGATCGTGAAGAAGTGCTTGACAAAAAAAAAAGTTTTTACGTGTTTAGTAATGCAGGAAACATTGTTACTAAACGTAGAGCGGCACTTAATTCGGAGCATGTGAATGCACTCACATGTTTAAAATCATGGATGGAACAGTATTTACTGCTTGAGCCTTTATAGTTTTTCTTATTCATGTTTGTCTCAAAAATTCCCGGAGAAATTGACACAATAAATTATAAGGCTCATAATAAATGTCTTAGTAAGTAATTAAAATAGTTGTTTTGTGATATAACGATACTATATATATACATACATACACAGCATTTAATACTTATGCTTATCACCGAACACAAGTTGAATTTAACAATAATTGTGTATTACAGTATCTTAAAACATTTTTTCAACTCGATCAAAACTCGATTAATTTATCGATTAATCGATTAAATTCAAATAGTAATTGCTTAAATTTTTTGATCGATCGGCAGCAGTAGTTAAGAGTGATTGAATATTAGCAACGTGCTATAGATATAGAGAAATGCGTATTGCACAAAGTTTTGAACTATGTAACAGTTTCACCTTCAGGGAAGGTAGAGAAAGGGGAGAAACTCATCTGTTGGATTCGTTACCAAGAGCTACTCTCCAGGATTGGACTTCAAGTGCAGTGTGGGGTGGTTGTGCACAGTGGGGAAGTCAAAAGCGCCAGCATCATTATCTGACTACAATTATTTTTTTCTTGCTGTTTGCCCTGCTACTTTTTTTCCTGGATCTTCCTCTTTTCTGTCTATCGTTCATTTCAGCGTGAAACTATATCTTTCTACTCGCTAGGTATGGTGGAACTTGGCAATAGACAGTCACAAAAAAATTGCAGTTCCCACTCTCCTTATTCCCATTGCATTCCTCTTTTTCTCTTTGTTATTTTGTTCATCTTGTATTCCCTTTTTATTATTGTATTCCCTTATTCTCCTTGTATTTTCTTGTTCTCCTAGTATTCCCTTCATAATATTATCTTCCCTTTCTTTCCCTTGTCATTTCCTTAATCTCCTTGTCGTTCTCTAGCTCCCTTTGTCGTACTATTGTTCTCATGATATTCTCTTGTTCTGCTTATAATTCGCTTGTTATCATTGTCCTTTCCTTGTTCTCCGTGTATTTGCCTTGTTCTCCTTGTATTCCATTCTCCTCCTTGTATTGTATTATTCTCCTTGTATTCTCTTGTTTTCCTTGTATTCTCCTTCTTCTCATACTATTCCCTTTTTATCATTTTCTTCCCCTTGTTCTCCTTATTATCCCTCTTTTCTTCACGGCGTCCACTTCTACTTGCATTCCCCTACTTCTTTTTTTAGTTGGTTATTTAACGACGCTGTATAAATTACGAATTTATTTAGCGTCGATGAGATTGGTGATAGCGAGATGGTATTTGGCAAGATGGGGCCGAGGATTTTATATAGATTACCTGGCATTCACCTTACGGTTGATGAAAACCTCGGAAAACTTCGAAAAAACCTAGCCAGGTAATCGGCCCCAGCGGGCACCGAACCAGCGCCCGAGCACAACTTCAGACCGGCAGGCAAGCGCCTTAACCGACTGAGCCACGCCGGAGGCTCCCTACTTCTTCTTCTATCTTATTTCTTCTCCTTGTCGTACCCCTGTACTCCTTGTTTCCTCTTTTTCTCCTTGTCTTCCTTCTGTTCATCTTGTTTTCGCCTTCTTGCCGTATACGATTCCATTGAATATTCAGAGTACCATGATTGATCGCTCAATGAATGATTGGACATAAAAAAGACTCTTAAGTGCAAAAGAGAAAACCCTAGAAAAGAGAGCTTTTGTGCAACTAGTAGGCCTAATGTAATATCACTCATTTTGTATATCTATGGGAGAAGCTAATTTCTAATTAAAATTACAGTGGGATTTATCCTCTTTCCTTAGTGGATTTTAAGCAAGAGACAGAAGACTTTTTTTTTAAATAATTTTCAAAGATATTGGCACTTACGGCCTTTCTTATGCCCAGTGTTCAGTTGCACACAAACAACATTGTTTCATTTCTCGTATTACATAAACGTAATTCTACATGAAGATAATGCTCCTGTCGACAAAAGCTCGCACTCATTAGTTGTTCTACATAAAGATATGAAACATAGTAAAGCTATGCACCTGTAGACTTCTTATCTATCTTTCCACAAACCTACACTCTTCTTGCGACCATTAGAAAGATCATCAGCTATGATTTTGAAAAACAACTAATGACGGTTCTTTTTATGATAGTCTCGTCCCTCTCACCACTGTACATAGGCCTACATCCCGACTACGCTGTTCTTGACATACTGTCCTTGGAGAGTTCGTCTTGGTAAAGGAGGAGCATATACGCACTTCACCTTACAACTATTGCATATCTCTTCATACCTAAATGAAGAGCTACAAACATCCAACACTCTTGCACAACAATCAGATTTCGATTACTTGCGTTTATAAGTTTTCACAGTGAATATAATCAGAATTAGGCTATTGGTATACCACCGTGTCCTAGAACTTGTCATTTCCAACGTTTCGGAACTACATGTAGGGTCCATCATCATGGCAGACAGGTAAGATCAGAAGGGTCCTTGCTCTGTTGGGGTTCTTACGCTCAGTCGTCGAGATTAGGCAGGTCTAAGTCTCCATAAATACTACGTTCCCCAGACTTCCCATGTGACTCTTCAGAAAATATTCGTTTAAGTATAGAATAATGTACAATATGCAGTATGTGTACTTAAGATACACTGTAGCGTCGAATTTGACATCGTCTTGCGATTAATTATGACTAGAGTCCTGCTTTTGATTACCTAAAGCCTCCAAGCAACCCTCAACAGTGTAAATAACTTATACAGGGTGTTAAAAAGTATCCAATATTTTAGGAGATGATAGTATGCATCTAAACAAGGAAAAAATGTCTAATAAACATGGGTCCTACAACACATACTTTCTGAGATCTGAACATTTGTTCATAGGAGGTGCTCAATGTGACGTCCACTCATGGAAAAGCATTTTTCTGGCCTGCAATACAGCAGGCTACCTGATAATCATGCCGAAGTTGACACTCCTGGTATGGAATACTGATATGTCGCAAGGAATACTGAAAAGAAATGTTTGCTTGCGGATGTGCGCAGGGTTCACCAGAGATGGTGTTGTGAATTTTCGCAATCTGTATGTATGGGCTGATGAAAATTCCCATGCACGTGAAGAAATAAGGCATCGGCACCGATTCACAATCAACGTATGGGCAGGCGTTCTTGGCGATAGATTAAGGGCCATACATGCTACCACAGAGATTAACTGGGGCTCGTTATCAGGACTTTTTTATTAACGTATTACCTACCTTGCTGGAGTATGTGCCATGTCAGCAAAGACTACAGATGTGGTTCGTGCATGATGGCACACCAGCACATTTTTTCCGCAATGAGAGTGAACACCTGACGCTGACATTTCAGGACCGCTGGATTGATTGGGAAGGCCCGATTCCTTGTCCTGCTCGTTCCTCAAATCTAAATCCCTTAGACTTTTGGGTATCAAGAACAACCAGATCAATTTCATCAAATAGTGCCTGAGTCCTTACGCCGAAGGGCAGAGGAATGCATTGCCATGACTGTACTTCACAGTCGGACACTTCAATTCCAGCGCCTATGGCAGTTTTTATTCCAAGAGTACACTGAAAGCGGTAACTAACCCTTTGCCCTGCATTCCAATTCTTGCGCAAGGCTGGCATAGATATTTAATATGTTTAGTCTAATATATTTCAGTAAATGTATCTTTATCTTGGCCCGAGTGGTTTCTCATTGCAAATGTAGGTACTGACAAAATGTAGTGGCTCCTGAAAATAAACATGCTGGCTCCTGAAATTTTTTATGTTTGTAAGTCTGTAGAAAAAATTATCTTTTAATGTATAAGCTTCCTTTAAATAAATAATTTGTTACTGTTGTCATTAAAATCCAAGTGGTATTTTGTACATGAGTACTATTTCTGTTGTCCACCGACTTAGACGAATAAACACATGTAAACACACAGTATCGGAGCGTGTCGATAGACTGTTGAACTGCAGTGTAAATATTCTTAACTCGCATATTGCTCTTCGTACCATGTGAAGCTAGTATACCTAATTTGTATTTAAAGTTACGAACGAAGGATTCTAATTATGACATTTTTGGAGGAGTATGTTTTTAACTTAAAATTTGGTGAATATTTTTACCTCAACTACTTTCTTGTGTTAATTTGAAACTATACTCGTAGTGATAATTTAACTTAGTTAGTGAATAATTTCGGCTAGATTTTGGCCATTTTCAGGTTCCTAGTGAGGTGTTTGCTAGTTTTCAGTTTCTTCTTAATGTGCTTTGGTTCTGGATGCGTTGTGTCATATAGAAGTGTGTCTTCTGAAGTTTAATTGTGTATTGGGGAATTATTGGGGTTGTGTTTTTGTATTCCCGTATATCTCGTATATATTCTAATATGTTTAGTATATGGTTTTATCGGTTCAATGTGTAGGATTTCCATGTCTGTCTGTGTCTGTGTTGCTGTAGTTGTACGAAAACAAAAACACACGCAAAATCTCATCTCCATTCAGGAAATTAATTATAACATCATATACAGAACACAAAACAAACTACAAAAAGGTGTTCACACATATAAGACAAATAAACAAAATATGCAACATAACGGGAGTTTATAAATTAACATGCAATAGTTATGTCTCAGTTTGTTCGATGTGGAGGTAGCTACTTCTTCAAACACGATACAAGGAGCACATTGCAGTCATAACCAAATCACTTAACACTTCCACATGCACAGAACACATCGCCAAAACCAATCACAACTACAGCAACATAGACAGAGACATAGAAATCCTAGATATTGAACCGAAAATCAGAAACTAAATACATTAGAAGAGTAATAAATAAATCAACTTTCAAAAACACATCTAGAATATATCTTCAATACACAGTTACGTTACAGAACGCACACTTATACTTACATACTTACTTACTTACTTATGGCTTTTACAGAACCCGGAGGTTCACTGCCGCTCTCACATAAGCCCACCTTGGGTTCCTATCCTGAGCAAGATTAATCCAGTCTCTACCATCATATCCCACCTCCATCAAATAATTTTAATATTATTCTCCATCTACGTTTCAGCCTCCCCAAAGGTCTTGTTCCCTTTTCCCAACTAACACTCTATATGCATTTCGCTCATGCATGCTGAATGCCCTGTCCATCCTAAACGTCTGGATTTAATGCTCCTAATTATGTCAGGTGAAGAAACATCCTATTTGAAAAGTACTGCTGATCATAAACGCATCCACCACCAGAGCAGCCAACGGCGTGGCTCAGTCGGTTAAGGCGCTTGCCTGCCGGTCTGAAGTTGCGTTCGGCGACGGGTTCAATCACCACTTAGGCTGATTACCTGGTTGGTTTTTTTCGAGGTTTTCCCCAAACCGTAATGTGAATGTAAGGTAATCTATGGCGAATCCTCGGCCTCATCTCGCCAAATATCATCGCTATCACCAATCTCATCGACGCTAAATAACCCAGTAGTTGATGCAGCGTCGTTAAATAACCAACTAAAATAAAATTAAAAGGACCATAAGAAAAAACTGGAAATAAGCAAGGATCTCACTAGTAATCTGAAGATGGCCAAGCTCAAACCGAAACTACTCATTAACAAAAGTACATGAGTAATATAGTTTCAAATTAACACGGAAAGCGATTTACATAAGTATTTACCAAATGAGACATAAAAGTTTAATTAGGTTAATATATATATATATATATATATATATATATATATATATATGTATTTGTTATTAGAAACTACTTTTCTTAACCTTATCTAACAGGAGGGAGTTTATCGGCCGAATTTTTGTGCACACTGTATAGCGTACAGAGATTAGGCCTACATATTTGTATTTTAAATGTATGCCAGTCACACTTTAGAAATCCATGTCAGACATGAAACGAGAAGTTGTGGACAATACATCTTAATCTGATGTGATCAACGGCTTTGAATAATTTGAAAATTTGAACACAGTAATCGAGATGAACTTTTATTCTACATACAGGAAACAAATCACAGGAAGGTCTGTTAAATGAGCCTTGTAACTCAGACGTGACTTACATTGCAAGAAACATTAACTTGCGCATTCGCGACAGAATGCGTTTCTGATGACCGCGTGGGGGAAGCGGGCTCACCGCATCAACTCTGCTGTTTTCGTTCCTCTCAGCCCGGGGCATTATGCTATAGACCGGCCTAATAGCCCATTACACGCGAGATATGGACTGTCATTACGAACTGAGGTATCCATTTGTAGACTGATTTCCGTACAGAATGATGTATTTACATTTTAGGCTGATTTCATGGAAGCAGTCACTGAGATTAGTGAAACCGTGGCTGTATCATTCAAATGGAATCACATCCGCATACTTAGTTCGATTTGGTTTATTTACCAGAACCAAATATACAGCCACTTTATTCGAATACTTGAGGATTATAAATTGTAACGCTAATAAATACGGTTTTGCACAAAATCGATTTAACATTTCCTGTTCCACTTCCTATTCGTTCATTTGCATCTACTTTTCTTCCATCTCTCTTTCCACGTTATACTTTCCCTTCTCATTTTTCTTTCCTTCTTTTTCCCCATTTCTATCTCTCCTTTTCAACTGTCCCCCTCCCAAATTATCTTCATTTCCTATTTCATTATTTCTTTCCATTTTCAAGTACCGTATTATCAATCTATATTTCTATCACTGTCGTTCTTCTATCGCTATCTTATACAGTATCTCTCTGTATTTATTTTTATGTGTTTCTAGTTCACTGTCCCGCGTCGTGGCGTCGAGGTCTAAGGCATCTTCTCTAGGACTCGCGTTACGGAATGCGCGCTGGTTCGAGTCCTCATGGGTGAAGAAATTTTCTCATGGAATTTCGGCCAATGTATGTACAGTAGTGCCGAAAAAAACTAGACCGACCGTTGTAGCTGATTTCAGAGCATTGCTCAATCCAGAGCACGATAGACTGGTAACTAAGACTTTAGTGTTGCAAATCCTGCCCGGGAAGGAATTTTTTGTTCCTAATTCAAATTTATTCCCAATACTTTTCGATTGCTGGTAAAATTAATGTTCTGGGAATAATAAGTTAATTAAGTAGTAAAATATCGCTGCAACCGAAAAGTATTGCGAATAAATTTGAATAACGACCAAAAAAAAAAAAAAGGTTCCTTCCCAGGCAGGATTCAAACCACGAGAGTTTTACTTACCAGTCTATAGTGCTCTGAGTGAACAAGACTCTGAAATCAGCTACTGCCACTACTGCACCTTTTTTAAAGAAGGAGGACAAGACTAACTGTACAGAGGTGTGAAAATTATTAGAATAATCTTAATTTTAAAGGTTTTTTAATAGTTCCTTCACAAATATTAATTGAATTGATGAATATTGGTATATATTACTATACTGATGTAGGATATATTTACTGCTAACAATGCCGGAAAGCATTGTTGTACATTGGTATTTTTCTTATTTTACAATTGTTATGGGAATTCAGAAATTATTATATTATGTTAGCGGAATTGGAAACATAAAAAATTATATGCGCAAAACAGATGTGGGCCTATACGTTCATTTGAACCTTCACAACAATGTAAACACAAAGAACAATTTGTTTAAAGCATTTCGTAATTAATTTTTTATGTTTTCAATTCCGCCAACATAATATAATAATTTCTGAATTCCCATAACAATTGTAAAATAAGAAAAATACCAATGTACAATAATGCTTTCCGGCATTGTTAGTAGTAAATATATCATACATCAGTATAGTAATATTCCAATATTCGTCAATTCAATGAATATTTGTGAAGGAACTATTAAAAAACCTTTAAAATTAAAATTATTCTAATAATTTTCACACGTCTGTAGTAACTTTCGAGGAATATCACTTTTGTTGACGTCGTACAAAATTTTGTTTAATATTCTTTAAATAAGACTAACTTCATACGTAGACGAAATTATTAGGGATCATCAGTGCGGTTTTAGGCGTAATAGATCAGATTTTTTTGTATTCGACAGATATTGGAGAAAAAATGAGAGTATAAGGGTACAGCACATCAGTTATTCATAGATTTCAAAAAGGTATATGACTCGGTTAAGAGAGATGTTTTATATAATATTCTTATTGAATTTGGTATTCCCAAGAAACTAATTCCATTAATTAAAATGTGTCTCAGTGAAAATTACAGCAGAGTCCGTACAGGCAAATTTCTATCCGATGATTTTCCAATTCACTACGGGCTAAAGCAAGGAGATGCACTATCTCCTTAACTTTTTAACTTCGCTCTAGAATATTCCTTTAGGAAAGTTCAGGATAACAGACAGGGTTTGGAATTGAATGGGTTACATCAGCTTCTTGTCTATGCGGATGACATGAATATGCTACGAGAAAATTCACCAACGATTAGGGAAAATACGGGAATTTTTCTTGAAGCATGTAAAGCTATAGGTTTGGAAGTAAATCCCGAAAAGACAAAGTAGGCTATATGATTATGTCTCGTAACCAGAATATTGTACCAAATGGTAGCATAAAAATTGGAGATTTATCCTTCGAAGAGATGGAAAAATTTAAAAATCTTGAAGCAACAAGTAACAAATATAAATGGCACTCGGGGATGAAATTAAACGCAGAATAAAAATGTAAAATGCGTGTTATTATACGGTTGAGAAGCTTCTGTCATCTAGTCTGCTGTCAAAAAAACTGAAATTTGGAATTTATAAAACAGTTATATTACCGGTTTTCTGTATGGTTGTGAAACTTGGACTCTCACTTTGAGAGAAACACAGAGATTAAGGTTGCTTGAGAATAAGGTTTTTAGGAAAATATTTGGGGCTAAGAGGGATGAAGTTACAGGAGAATGGAGAAAATGCAGATCTGCACGCATTGTTTCTTCGCCATTAAGTCCAGAGGTTTGAGATGGCCAGGGCATGTAGCACGTATGGGCGAATCCAGGAATGCATAAAGAGTGTTAGTTAAGAGACCAGAGGTAAAAAGCCTTTGGAGAGGAAGAGACGTAGATGGGAGGATAATACTAAAATGGATTTGAGGGAGGTGGGATATGATGATATGGATTAGATTAATCTTGCACAGGATAGGTTCCGATGGCGGGCTTATGTGAGGGCGGCAATGAACCTGCGGGTTCCTTAAAAGCCATTTGTAAGTAAGTGAGTAAGTATGGGACCGGTGCCTACTCAGCATTGTGGTGTAGTTGGGGAGCGACGATAGGTAGCGAAATCCGGTTGCGAAAGCCAGCTATAACTGATGAGGGGATCATCGTGCTAACCACACGATACCTCCATTCTGGTTGGTTCCTTTATCCTTTCTTTCCTTTTCTCTTTTTCCCTTCCCTTTTCTTTCCGTTCTTTTGTTTTCTTTTCTTTTCTTTCCTTTCAATTTTTATTTCTTTTTTTTCTTTCCTTTCCTTTCTTTTCCTTTTATTTCCTTTGATTTCTTTTCTTTCCTTTCTTTTCATTTTCTGTTTTTCCCATACCTTTCTATTCTATATTTTTTTATTTTCTGTTTTTTCTTTCTTTTCTTTTCTTTCCTTTCCTTTAATTTCTTTTCTGTTTTTCCCTTCCCTTTCTTCTCATTCCTTTATTTTCTTTTCTTTTCGGTTTTTCTTTTCTTTCTTTTCTTTTCTTTCTTTTCTTTTCATTTATTTTCTTTTTTCCCTCCCCTTCCCTTTCTTTTCTTTCCTTTCTTTTCTTTTCTATTTTTCATTTATTTTCTTTCCTTTTCTTTCCTCTCTTTTACGTTTTAACCTTTCCTTTCTTTTCTTTCCTTTCCTTTCTTTTCTTTCCTTTCCTTTCCTTTCTTTTTCTCTTTCCTTCCTTTTCTTTCTTTTCTCTCCCTTCTTTTCTTTCTTTTCTTTTAATTTTCTATCTGTTTTTCCCTTAATTCTCTTTTCTTTCCTTTCCTTTCTTTTCTTTTCTTTTCTTTCCTTACTTTTCTTTGCTTCCTTTTCTTTCCTTTCTTTTCATTTCTTTCCCGTTTTCCCTTCATTTTTCTTTTTTACTATCCTTTCTTTTCTTTTCTTTTTCTCTTTTGTTTCCTTTCCTTACTTTTCTTTCTTTTTTATTTCTTTTTTCTTTTTCCCTTCCCTTTCTTTTCTTTTCTTTCCTTTCCTCTCTTTTCTTTGATTTTCTTTTCTTTTCTGGTTTTTATTTCTTTTCTTTCCCCTCTTTTCTTTCTTATCATTTCTTTTTTGTTTTTCCCTTCCCTTTCTTTTCCTTCCTTTCCTTTTTTCTTTTCTTTTCTTTCCTTTTTTTCTTTTCTTTTCTTTCCTTCTTTTCTTTCATTTTTCATTAATTTTCTGTTTTTCCCTTCCATTTCTTTTCTTTTCTCTTTTTCCTTTCTTTCCTTTCCTTTCTTTTCTTTCCCTCCTCTCTTTTCTTTCTTTTCTTTTCATTTATTTTCTGTTTTCCCCTTCCCTTCCCTTCCCTTCCCTTCCCTTCCCTTCCCTTCCCTTCCCTTCCCTTCCCTTCCCTTCCCTTCCCTTCCCTTCCCTTCCCTTCCTTTTCTTTTCTGTTCTTTTCTTTCCTTTCTTTTGTTTTTTCTTTTCAATTTTTTCCTTTCTTTTTCTTTTCTTTTCCTTCCTTTCCCTTTCTTTCCTTTATTTTCATTTCTTTTCTTTTTTAACCTTCCCTTCCCTTTCTTTTCTTTCCTTTCCTTTGTGTTCTTTTCTTTTCTGTTTTCCTTTCTTTTCTTCCTTTGCCTTTCTTTTCTTTTCTTTCCTTTCCTTTTCTTTTCTTCTGCTTTTTCCTTTGTTTTCTTTTCTTTTCTTTCCTTCCTTTTCTTTTCTGTTTTTTCTTTCTTGTCTTTCCTTTCCTTTCTTTTCCTTTCTGCTTTTTCCTTTCCTTTCTTTACTTTCCTCTCCTCTCCTCTCCTCTCCTCTCCTCTCCTCTCCTCTCCTCTCCTCTCCTCTCCTCTCTGTTTTTCCTTTTTTCTTTTTCTTTTCTTTTTCTTTTCTTTTCTTTTCTTTTCCGTCCTACAGTAAAACCTTGACATTTCTTCAGGGCAACAGTAAATGAGGACGAGAAAAGTGGCTCTAGCTGCTATTTCAACGAATACCATGAATACCTGCAACTTTACGAGAGACATGAATACTTCTTGGACTTCATTATAACCTTTCCCACATTTCTTCAAACCATAGACTCATAGAGACTTAAAAATAAACGGGTAAAATACATTACTTTTATAATTATATGCAATATTCTGCTTGCTTAAGGGTACTCGGTAGTATTGCTTGCAGTATTTTTCGCTTATAAATATGAATATATAAAAAATTAGCATTCTCTGTTTCTATCAAACACAAACTAATGTCCTTCGCACAGTGAGATAAAGAAACGTTGGTGAGTTGTGAACTGGCCACATAAAAAAATTATCTTTCATTATTTTAATATCGGTATGGCAGAAAAAAAACCTATCGAAAAAAATGTTTTGCGATTATGAGCAGTTAGGAACACCTATTACATAAAGTTTTAATCTCACACTCTTTCCCTTCAAGTAAAAATATTTTATTTGAGAAAATTAGTGGACTGAAAATAGTACTTTTTCAATTAGAGAAGCACAATGTGACAAATCCTCGTATGTTTATTTTGTCCTATAAAAATATGACATGTCTATCCACGTTTTCTTTACTTGAATTAATTATTTTAAAATAGTAGTCCATTCATTTTGAAAAACTATAGCCTCCCATGCAATCCTGAACAGATGGAAAAATTATTTTGGGCAACTACTAAATATACATAGGCCAAATAGATATGATCAGGACGAAATTCAAATACAAACTGCTGAGCCATTCATACCGGAACCCACACTTTCTGAAGTCGAATTTGCGATAGAAAATCTGAAAAAGTACAAATCTCCAGGTATTGATAAAATTCCAGCAGAATTAATACAAGAGGGTGGAAGGGCATTATCTAGCGAAATCTATAAACTTGTACTTGCAATTTGGGAAAAGGAAATTGTACCAGAACAATGGAAGGAGTCCATAATCGTACCTATTTTTAAGAAGAGGGACAAGACTAACTGTAGTAACTTTGGAGGAATATCACTTTTATTGACGTCGTACAAAATTTTGTCGATTATCCTTTTGAGAAGATTAACTCCATATGTAGATGAAATTATTGGGGATCATCAATGTGGTTTTAGGTGTAAGAGATCGACTGTTGATCAGATTTTTTGTATTCGACAGATATTGGAGAAAAAATGGGAGTATAAGGGTACAGTACATCAGTTATTCATAGATTTCAAAAAGGCGTATGACTCGGTTAAGAGAGAAGTTTTATATAATATTCTTATTGAATTTGGTATTCCCAAGAAACTACTCGTAGTTCGATTAATTAATATGTGTCTTAGTGAAACTTACAGCAGAGTCCGTATAGGCCAATTTCTATCTGATGCTTTTCCAATTCACTGCGGGCTAAAGCAGGGAGATGCACCATCACCTTTAGTTTTTAACTTCGCTCTAGAATATGCCATTAGGAAAGTTCAGGATAATAGACAGGGTTTGAGTTGAATAGGTTACATCAGCTTCTTGTCTATGCGGATGACGTGAATATGCTAGGGGAAAATCCACAAACGATTAGGGAAAACGCAGAAATTCTAGTTGAAGCAAGTAAAGAGATAGGGTTGGAAGTAAATCCCGAAAAGACAAAGTATATGATTATGTCTCGTGACCAGAATATTGTACGAAATGGAACTATAAAAATTGGAGATTTATCTTTCGAAGAGGTGGAAAAATTCAAATATCTTGGAGCAACAGTAACAAATATAAATGACACTCGAGAGGAAATTAAACGCAGAATAAATATGGGAAATGCCTGTTATTATTCGGTTGAGAAGCTTTTGTCATCTAGTCTTCTGTCAAAAAATCTGAAAGTTAGAATTTATAAAACAGTTATATTACTGGTTGTTCTGTATGGTTGTGAAACTTGGACTCTCACTTTGAGAGAGGAACAGAGATTAAGGGTGTTTGAGAATAAGGTTCTTAGGAAAATATATGGGGCTAAGAGGGATGAAGTTACAGGAGAATGGAGAAAGTTATTCAACGCAGAGCTGCACGCATTGTATACTTCACCTGACATAATTAGGAACATCAAATCCAGACGTTTGAGATGGGCAGGACATGTAGCACGTATGGGCGAATCCAGAAATGCATATAGAGTGTTAGTTGGGAGGCCGGAGGGAAAAAGACCTTTGGGGAGACCGAGACGTAGGTGGAAAGATAATATTAAAATGGATTTGAGGGAGATTGGATATGATGGTAGAGACTGGATTAATCTTGCTCAGGATAGGGACCAATGGCGGGCTTATGCGAGGGCGGAAATGAACCTCCGGGTGCCTTAAAAGCCAGTAAGTAAGTAAGTATAGCCTACAGTTTGCATTAGCATACAACATTTCCGCGTTTTTTCTTACGTATTTCTTGAGTAAATGTTCCTGAATTTAAAACAAAAAAAATCATTTAAATACTATTTTTTTCTGCAATCCCTGTATTAAAACAATGAAAGATAATCTATTTCTGTGGCGAGCTTGCAACTCACCAACATTTGGTTATCACACGGTGCAAAGGACAATAGCCTATGCTTGATAGGAACAAATAAGTAAATATTTTATATATTCATACTTATACACGAATATACTGTTAACAGCACTACCCAGTATCCTGAAATAGAGGTTTGGTATTTCATCTGTTCTGATTAGTTTCCTTTCATCCTTTCATTTACAATTTTCCAGTTTATAGCCATGCTGTTACATCAACGTCGTTCATAATTCATGTTTAAAATCGTCTTGTAGCATGATGGATGCTAAAATGCATATTAACAAAAATGCATCTATTTTGTTTTTATTTTGTTGTGTCAGAATTCTTTCTCAGCGGTTCGAATAACAATGAAGTTTAAAAATTAATATGGACGTGCTGTTGTAGTTATGTAGCCCACCTTTTGTTTCCATCTGTTTGAGCATTTCATTGCAAAATTGAAAGCATATTTACAGTTTCAGTGTCGTTTTACCTCTGATACGAAATCCATGCCATTTTGTGAACCGTATCGTTACTATGTTTTACGTTCCGTTCGTGTTGCAACATTTACTGGGGAAAATCAGACACCCTATAGAATATGACTTGTGTTGTTATGGCGCAGATGCTACTTCACAATTCGGATTGTTACTGATACAGCAGTTAAACATGAGCGGAATACCTGTCATTGGCCGTAATGTTGATGTAGGGAGTCCAATTTCACAACCGATGACAATACCGACCTTACAATAATTATAGTAATCATCACTATCTGTAGTGTTTGTTGGCATTCGTTCGCGTTGTTCCAACAAGCTTCTTTTACAATCATTAAAATAGTGTCAAACAGTTGCAAATGAAGGCCTGACAGTATAGCACTATACTTGCGGTTGCTGTTCTGCAAATGCTGTCCTGTTTGCGAGTATACGATCAATTGGATAAACAAGGAAATGGTACACAGAACACTTTCACAAAAGCAAGTTCCATTCAACATATAAATTAGATTGAACACCATTACATTGCAGGACCATGAAATTTACAGTTACAGCCCATACTCTCTAAACTATAGCGGCTGCTAGTTTAGAGGTTTCGGGGTTTGAGGGGTGGTCTATCGATGCACTTAACTAGAATACGTATTACGTGATGAAACGCTCTGTCTGTCTAATATTACCTCATATCCATACTTGATAAGTGGTTTCACATATCTAAATTACAAATTGCTCTCTGGAATATGTCAGTCACTGCAGTCATATGTGGTTTTATATTAACCTAATTTCATGATATGATAAGGAAATTAATAGGCAAAAGCGTGAATTCCATATGTGTATTATGTATTGTTAATAATCACATCCCCAACTCTCCAATTAAGCAAGTATAAGCACTGGCATTCAAAATGACACATATTTTGTATTTCACATTTTATGCGGTAAGTAAAATGGTCATTATGGAATATAATCATAAAAATGGATAGATTCAAAGCTTCTTCACTATGCTGCATATCTTTACGTAGAATTACGTGAGGATGCTGTCGCCTGTTGACAGGTGCATAGCTGAAACACAGACGAGAGGTTCAGTTTTTAATGTCCAAAAATTTAATACCCATTCTCTTATGCCCTTTACATAAAAGTACAATAAATTATGACTAAGAGACGGATTTCTTTGACATGTCATATTTTTTCCTATGGAATTTTTTCGGTTTTCAGTCTTTTTATTGAGCATATAAATGTATATTTGGACGATTTTTAATTTTATAGCATATTTAGTACGAAACTGCATATTAACCAGTGGCTACTCGTGATGGTTTTTGTCTGTAGGATTTGAGATTGACGACTGAAGACCAAGACAGAAACTAATAATAATAATAATAATAATAATAATAATAATAATAATAATAATAATAATAATAATAATGATAATAATAATAATAATAATAATAGTAATACTAATAATAATAATTATTATAGTAATAGTAATAATAATAATAATAATAATAATAATAACAGAGAATGCAAAATCAATACAAGTAGGCCTATTTAGTCTTCGACTCACCATTCTGGAACTGACAGTTTATTTGTAGTGAAGTTCGATTTTCCTGGATATTAAATTCTAGTTGCGAATATGCTCTATTATAGCTTACTTTATTTATTTTTGTGTAATTTTGGGAACAACTGGATAATACCCACGGCAGAGCAATCTCGATAGTCGACGTTACTCGCTGGCCACTAGTCACCGGGCTGTTGGTTGGTTGATTGGTTGATTGGTTGGTTGGTTGGTTGGTTGGTTGGTTGGTTGGTCTATTTTTGTGGACGTCCTTGATGCTATACGCATCTACCAACGTCCCTCCGTTTTCTGAATGCATGTCTTTAGTAAGAGTAGATGACTACAATTCACCAGGCTGTACCGAGCCTTGTCAAACAGAAGACAATCGAAATGGTGGTAGTAAAATTCGCGACTATATTCTTAAATAAATCACTTTATTAGTCAAGTGCAAGATTTATGCAGCACAACGACGATGTTTTGAATGCACTAAAAGAAAATGCCTATGTAGTAAGATCTTAAAGTAGGTTATGACAATGAAATAAAGAGGAAAAAGGTGTGCTTCACGGAATAGCATTTAAATAACGGAAAGTAAATTTCCGGTTAATGTTCACCAAAGCATTAAGTACATAATTGTGACCGCGTTGTAGTATTATTTTTGGCCTAGACAAAATACCTAGCCTTTTACGACAAAAAAAAAAAACTTTTAGGGGTCATGAAATTATTCACGCTTTAATTATATTACCGTCTATCAATATTACGAAACAAAAACTGTCAGAAAGGCCATGACCGACTAGAAACATCGATACCGAAGAGATAAATCCATTCGGCCGTGATGAAACAAAAGAAAATGCGAGAGAGATTTTAGTTCGAGATAGAATGGACACATAATTTTGATGACCATACTGTTAGTAAATGGAGATCGCTTGTAAGATCTGTCTTAATCTTCTATGTAGAAATGTCGTTCAAGCAAATTGGTGGTCCAGGGAAAAATCATTGCCATAGATGAGAGTAACAGTGGTGCTATCTCTCAGTAATGTTCAGAACGAAGGAGGTAGAGAGAAAAAGGAACAAATTTCTCCTTCTAACAACACCCTAGACCAAAATCATATTCTTATGTTGGCAACATTGTGTATGTAGTTAAATTTGGTGGTAAACGTAACGGCACGGTTCAAAGCTACCGTGGTAATTCTCCAGTATAGCGTAATTTTGTTTTTTATTCGTTTTGTTTTTTTATATTATATCACTTTAAATCATTTATTTCGTTTATTCCATTCCTTTAAAATGACCAATGAACTGCATTTAAGGAGGCTATAAGGGTACTTGAAAATTCTTATTGTAGTCATTGAAAGAGTCTCCACCACCAGAATGAAGGGTCGTAGTATTAGGATACGCGGTCTTATCCGCAAACACGTTTAAACTCAAGCCGTATCCCACCCTCCGCTCTCTCCCCTGTCCACTATTTCACTGCTAGAAATACCGTTTGCTGTAAGATATTTGGATGGTTCCTCGGAAATTATTTCTGAGTTGTGCAATGGCGACAACTGACGGCAGAAAGTGGAAGCTTAAAGGAAATTAATACGTCGGAACACATTGAAAATCAAAATCTGTAATTAAAATTTTTCTATCCTCAGAGGTACAAAATTAAACTGTAGGATCATCATCACATCCTTTATGGAGGAATCGCCACTGACATTAACGTTATATTTTGGAAATAACTATATGCATATTTAAGCATTTTTTAAGGTTTTGTAGCATATTTAGTAAAAATTCACGTCATAATGTTATATTTTGCGCATTTCTCATACTTAATGCATTCATTCAAACTATAACGAGCTGTGGTAAAATGTACCACAGTCTAGTATATACAGTCACGAAGCTCAATACGTAGTAAATATGCATCCATAGATAGCTGCTAACCACTAGGATCGCTAATATCGTCTCATTACAGGCAATACGAAATAGTACCGGCACAGTCTATTGTTCCTAGCACCCTTACAACACAAGCTTCGTGACTGTATATACTAGATTGTGGTAATACTGTGAACGTTTTTCAGGATAGCCCTAAAGTACCTATATTTTCGGAGAAATGTAATACAATGAAAATTTTTCAGGATAGCTCTAAAATACTTATATTTTCGCAGAAATGCAATGAAAATAAAATATGAACTGATTGTAGAATGTGGGGTTCAAGTAGCAGGTAGGTTTCTATTGTTTGGCCCTGTGAGCGAAAACTTGCTGTACTCAAGAAAACAAGGCTTCCTTACAATTTTCAAATGTTCGTAATTTTCTTCTTCCTCTCGGTCACTCCTTGTTTCCTCAGTATCTTTAGAACGTGCTATTCTAAAGATAAAGGACATTTGCTTAAATATAACATCCAACTGGTTAGACATTGTATTTTAATCAATGTTTAATGCCGAAATTTAAAAGAAATCTAACATAGATGTGTTACTGATAAATTTATATTTCGAATTTTATTGGTCATATTTTTATGCTTTTAGGTCATAAATGCATGCATATATTCCATTTCTTTAGGTAATAGAAATCCGTCCCCTTATTTTGACTATAAATAAAGACTTCGGGGGTAAAGAATGATAATCCACATATACAAATTGCATACATTTTAATTTTTACTGCAAACATCAGAGAATTGCTATATTTTTCAAGCGGCACAATTCATTTATTTGCAATATATTCACAGAATTATTGAACCAAATCAAATATAATGTGGCTTATAGGCTGTTAACAACCAGAAAATTGTCAATCTCAATTTTGAGGGTTATCATTATTTACCCCCAATGTCTTCAAATATATGTCAAATTAATTGAATAACTTTCTTTAGCCCAAAAACACAAATTTTATGTCCACTTTTTACGTCCACTACATGAATTTCCTATACATTATGTCCATCTAAAACTTTTATGTCGACTTCACATAACCAATTAGCCACACGTCGTGTTCTGCTTTTTCTCTTTCATATGGTTTCAAACGACAACTAAGAGCTTTAAAGTTAGTAGTGCTGTTACTCTCATCCTTGCAGTGGTGTTCATTCTAAAGAATCTGTTCCACTGGCATATGAGACGCTCTAAATTTTGTAATCCAAATGGTAGCGTGTTGGTATTTTTTCCGGCTTTAATATATGTGCCAAAATGTTTGTTAGAGCTTACCAAAGCTTATAAGAGTCTTGGAATTAAGCAAAACATCATTTTATATGTCCGTGTTATGATCAAGTTCCACCGAATCATCTTCTCCTGGTTTCATCTCTACTTATTCATTAACTCTTACAATGTGCTGGGGATTGGTAAGATAAAACACCTCACCCATCTATAAAGAAAAATTACGTTGTATTCTTCGGATTTGCAATAATAAGTTATTGAATTTATGCAAAAATGCTACGTTCTTGAAAGGCATACCACAGTCTAAAAGACCGACTCAGTATTTTTGGGCTCTTCATTAAAATAAAACAGACCAAAAAGAGTAGTAGCAACACAACGTCACAACTTGATGAAGGAACGGAACACTGCTTATTGTCGTTTTTGCGTCGACATCAACATTCGAGGCGATTATTTTTTTCATGGGCAATTCGTTTATCCTGTTTCCTCTACTATAAGGTGTAGTGCCCAATATTCGTCCCCTTGCCTAAATTCGTCCCCCACAGTATTTCGTCCATAATGTGTCGCACCCTGGTGATGGTCAGTAGAGACTATCCCTCTTTATGCAGTAGCAAGCGTGATTTCAGATGGAGCGAGTATTATTGTCTGTTTCGTTGTTATTTAAGTTTTAAATATCTGGAAGGTGAAAAACTACTCTTCTTATATATTCTCAGCAGTATTTCACAGCCTAAGTTACGTATTTTATAACATTTTTTGCTTCTATATATAGAGCAAAATGTCTTGTATAAGAATATATATTAAATGAACCGGACATTGCAGCGTGCTTAGAACGAGATGCCGCCATACTTTTGTGGTGCACATGCCCAAATTTCGTTCCCCAGGACGTGTCTAAATTTCGTCCCTGGGACGGATTTCGAAATGCTATTTCCATATCATGTAATTTCAGTACGGCTGTTGTCATTTATATTTCTAGTTGCCTTCAGATGGGAAAACGGAAACTATGGAGCAAGGAGGAAATGATGGAAGCCGTAAAACATGTTGGGGAGATAAAGATGGGCTACAAATTGTATCTAATCGACATCAACCTATTCAAGTGACAGAACATCAGGATACTGAACTTGAAACTTCAAATTCCGTGATCAGTCCAGAAGATATTCGGAAAGTTCCAGTGATAGAGCCATCGTTTTCCAATAGGCGTGGTTCAGCACTTATAGTAACCAGTACAACCTATAAGAACAATCTTCACACAGCAGCAGAAAAGAAAAGAAAAGTTAATGAGTCTGAAAACCAAAAGCGAAAGCAGACGAGAAGAAATCTTAATGTCGACTTCTGTACCACTGTCGCTTCACAACCTGCAGCCTCAGTTTCAACCAAATAAAGTGCACCGAAACAAACAAAAAATAAAATTGTCTGCAAGTCCTTTAGCGACAGTGGGAGTGATGATGAAGATGTAGTATTCCCGTTATGTAGGAAAAATTTTCCTAATATAAACAAGGACAGAAAGGGATCAAATGCACGCAATGCTGCCATTGGTCCCACGAAATGTGCTCATCTTGTGAACACAACAATTTATTTGTGACGTGTCTGAATGGGTGAAACATAAAATTGAAAGGTTTTAGTTTGGACGTAAAAAGTTAAAAGTTAAAATGTAATTTTGTTTTGGAAGTGCTAAGAAACTTAAGAAAATATCACATGAAGGAGTTTTTGTTTTACAGTATTTTAAATAATTTTCTGAATGCTGTCTTACATACTTTCTATAATTATTAGTTATTAATAAACATTCTTGGCGTTCTTGTTTTTATTTCATTGTACTATTGAAATAATTGTCCTTCAATATGTTAAAAAGTATAGGGGACGAAATTTAGACTGCTTCATTGAAATGTAAAAAATTGCATAATTTTATTCTTCATGTTTTATATTCAATTTGATTCCAAATTTATGAATTTAGAATTCTGTGTCTTGTAGTTAAATGTTGAAAGTTCTTAACTAGATTAGTTTCAAGTCTTCAACTTTAATGGTATATGAATGGTGAGACAAAACTAAATGGGGACGATAAATGGGCACCTTACCTTATCCCTGATGGTGGCTCGTCGATCTTGTAGCACTAAATTATGCACTTTATCGATTTTTTTTTTTTTGTGACAGATCTCGAAGGGCCGCCACCGTGTTCATTTTCACACGATGTTCTCCGACATTTAAACATTCGGCACCACCTTTTACTATACCATAAGATACAATAGATTTTTCCAAGGAGCCCGTCATATCTTGGAGAATTTGAGAGACATTCTCTTCTTGTGCAGGTATTTAATTACAGTCCTTCGCTGATAGGCTCCACTGCACTCCGACTACTCGAACACCTGCTACGAACCAACGCAGATATGTACAGACTTACAACCTGGCATGTAATCAACACATTTCAGTCATTTGTGTGTCACAGAATATAAATCTTAGTTCAACTAGAAATAGGTCAGGGCTACAGCATTGGGATCAACCCATGTAGTAGTGGAAATGGACGTGAGTATAGCTACTATTATAAGTAGTAAGTAATAGTATAAGTAGGTTGCGCAATATAGTAGACACAGTTACTCATTTACTCACCGTAAGTAGAATCTCTCATTGTAATCAATCACTGCCTTATCACTAGGGCTGGTTTTAAACATGACAACACAATTTTTAGAATAATTTATTATTATAAATTGATACATATCTTAGTTTTGTTTCTTCCAAACTCCATGTTGATACAGAACAAGTAAGTGGCTCTATTGTGATGTTTGGTTTTCTATTCAACGTTGAGAACCGAGATCTTTCACTGGAATTATGATCATAAGACAACATAATTCATAAATTTTTAGAAGAAAACCTCATAATCCGACGTTCGCATGTGCTTCAGCACTTCACATACACAGTGAACTGTAAGTAATGTAATTAATTTCAAGGGGTTGTTCTCTGAGATATGACAAACAAAAAGTTTAATACAAATTACTCGTTTTTGTTTCCTTTTCAAAATAATAATTGTACATGTAATATTTCATAGCGTGTTTTGGGAAAACTATTTATATAGGCGTAATTCATAATATGCTTGGTAGTATAGAGTAGTATATTATGATAATAAATGATTGAATCAATTTTAGTATTACCCTTTAAATGAGCAGAATTTCAATCATTTGTTATCATAATACAGTGCTTTATTAAACTGACTGAACATAATGGAAATTAATTCAATGGCTTTCCAAATACATGCTATGAAATATTTAATATAAATAAATAATTTTTATCTCAAAAAGGAGACAAAAGCGAGCAAATTATTATTAAATTTTTGTTTGTTATATCTCACAGACTATCCTCCTGAAATTAACGACATTACTTACGGTTCATTCCATATATTGTCCTTGGAGAATTACTGGTCTGAAAACAGTGGGGTCTGTGTAATATAAATTCGTATTTAAATCTTTGATATTAAAAATTTTCATCATAACTGGTGATTCATAAAGCAGGTTTGAACCTTGAAGAGTCTAAAATTGCAATATATATATGTATATGAATATTTGAAATATACTTCACTTTTGTTTGTGTCCATGACGTCGTACTAAAGCCGCTTGTATGCACCTTTTATTCTTCTCTTGAAACATCTTCGACTAATCTTGGACATAAAAAAGCACATATTAAGGAAGTAAATTTCTCACGCCTTCTATTCTGTAGGTAAATTTATGACAGTCAACAACGCTGCATGAATATTTCTGTCTTATATTAAGTATCAATACAAAAACTTTTTGTTGTACTAGTATATTGTGTCCACACCTATGAAGTACCGTTAGTAACTGTTAGCGCTTCTGGCCGCGAAACTAGGTGGCCCTGGTTTGATTCCTGGTAGGGGCAAGTTACCTAGTTCAGGTTTTTCTGGGGTTTTCCCTCAACTCAATATGAGCAAATGTTGGGTAACTTTCGGTGGTGGACCCCGGACTCATTTCACCGGCGATATTACCATCATTTCATTCAGACGCTAAATAACCTAAGATGTTGATAAAGCGTCTAAAAATAGTGTATTGTAAAACTCTTCTGTATATATTTCAACTAGACTGTGATTATAATTAATTACTACTTTATAATACTTTTAAGATTTTTTTACATGTTGCTAGCTGTGACAACTGTGAAGTTATACGAATACCATGGAGTGTAAATAAATACAATAAATACAGTACAATAAGCCTATTACTGAGATTTTCTATGCAACGTTATTTACTTTATAAATCATCAAAATAATTTTATAAATAGAGAAGATTCTCATTCTTTTACTCGCATATAAGGCTGTATAGGACGGTGAACTTACAGAGGATCTTGTTTTGTGATTCAAGTCACAGCTCTTAACTTAAAAGAAAAAGGGAAAGTTCTTGATCCTCAGATGTTCTCTTGTTTAACTTGCACTTGTAACATTTCTTTACTCCCATGAGAGTGAGAGAGGACGTATTTGACAATTTTTTTGAAATGCAATCTTTCCATTACAATTATACTTCACGGTCTTACTAATAACAACTCTTATACAATCGTTTAACTGTCTTATACTTACACAACGAATAACCCGTTTAGAAGTCGTGTTTAAATTCCTTACTAATAATCACTACATACTTCATGTATAACAGTACACGTCACAGTTTCGTCATTACTTCATTACGAAAGGTAATAGAATAACTTAGGTTCTCTATTGCAACCGATAGTGCACGCTAGTGTACCGCGCTAAGTATCGATAGTACAACTGGGTCTGATCGATTATCACGCTATATTTTGGTCAAAGAGTACAGCTACAGCAATATTTATTATTTTAATTATTCTGTGTTCTTTGTTTTGTTCTTCTATGGTTACAAGGGGACCATCATAAAATGAGAGTCGATACGAACAGCTGTTAGAGGGACGGCTATTCTTCTCTCTATATAGAACGTTTAAACAAGGGGTTTCGTGTATAACTACAACAAAGCAATTCCCATTTATAGTTACAGGCTGTTTGTACATCCATCGCTTAGGCATGGTTTATTAGTAACGTTTTCTGCCCAAACTGTGCATAAGTCTCGTATAAAAACTATATACGTTTATTAGTAAGACCGTTATTAAAAGTTATTATTTTAGTTTAATAAATTCATAATTGCGAAATATGTTTATTGTTCATATCAAGTACTACTGCCAATGCCTGTACAGAAATTTCAAAATTTTCTTTTATAAAGATCCCTATTATGGAAAAAATAACTCTCCTCAAGTGTCTGCGTCAGAGTTTTCATTGCAGTTACTATACAGTACAAATGAGGACGACTGGAGAGTCGTTTTCTGATGAAATGTAGTTACATCGCCAATGTTAAGGCCTCAAAGACCAAACAACTTGAACTTTATTTCTGCCTAGCATGTTCCTACGTCCTTTGGAGTATTAGGCCTACTTTATGTCAAAAGGTGGAGAATGAGGTCCATTCGAGGCTGACCGCACGTAATATGTTATGACATGTGGTTTGAAGCTGATACAAGGCAAGTTCACTTGAATTCCTGAAAGTTAGAAAATAACAGTTCATTTTGATTCACTAAAGCTTGGTTTTTCATCGTCCCGGCAAAACTTGGCCGGCCAGTATCATGATCCGTTAATGTACTGCACGACTATCAACCCCCTCCCCCGTCCTGTATCATCCATAAACCCCTTGACTCACACCCCCTTAAGGACCACCCGCCGCACCGCCAGCCGTTACAACCCTAAACTTCCGGGGAGGGTGGAGAGTAACAGTGTTTGGGAGAAAAGACGATACTACTGCCACCCCTGCAGCATACCCGACTAATGGGCTAGAAAGAATCTAAGTACTTTGGAATGGACTTGGAGAAGCGATGCTCTGTCCAGAGAAAGCCACTGTAATCCAGGTCCGTAGTGGTGCTACAGCCCGTAATTTACGAAATATGTTAGAAATCTATTTTGAAACGAAAAATGGCAAGCGATTTTCTCATTATATAACTAAATCTATTGAAAGATACTTATAGAGATAGACATATGAGCAAAAATTTGTTACAGAAATCAACATAATTCTACCAAATTATTCAAACTAGATAAGACTTATATTTTCGTGGTGCTGCCATCATAATAAAGATGTGGATCTGGAGACGACACACTGAAACTTCAAGAAAACATTATGGAAAATTAATTTCTTCTGTGTCTTCATAAGATGAAGAAAACGTAATTTATACAGAGTGATTTATATAGAACTGACACATTTCTTTCATTAATTGTTTCAAAACGAATTTTGCTAGCGACAACTTATTATACCTAAAATGTAGAGGAATTTTGGGAGATTATTTACCTCTATAGCAAATGTTGAAAATGTCCTCCATCCTGCATAAGGCACAAGTCAACACGTCGTTCCATGTTACTGGCCACTCGTTGGAGGACTCTGTTGTCAATAGCTTGAATCTCCTGTGTGATGTTGTGCTTCAGATCGTCTAATGTCAGGGAACGTGTGGCGTAAACCCTGTCTTTTAAGTAACCCCATAGAAAGAAGTCCGGCGTTGTCAAATCCGGAGATAATGGTGGCCACAGGTTCCTGGAAATTATTCGGTCGTCAAAGAAACTTGCAATTAGTTCCATGGATTCATTTGATGTATGGCATGTAGCGCCATCTTGCTGAAAATATCCTTGACTCAGCTCTACATCGTCCAGTTGCTCAACAAACTCAAAGACAAACGTCTTAATGATTTTTTGGGAGACTGCTCCAGTCGTGCTCTTACGTCAACGACAACCGTGGGAAGCCTAAAGGAACGATGCTTGCCCTTTTCACTCACCAGAGATCCAGTTGTTTCCAATTTGTTTACCAGTCCCAGTATTGTGTTTCTTTTGGGAGGATTGCGAACACCAAATTCTCTCTGGTATGCCCTTTGAGTAGCTATAATTGAATTCGTAATCCAGTATTGCTTTACAAGGAAGAGTCGTTGATTTAATGTGTACTGCATTTTCACGTTGACACAAAAAGTCGAAAACAGCTGCCAACAATAGGAATAAAACATAAACATCTGCGCATCTAGTGCTACAACAATAGGAATAAAACATAAACATCTGCGCATCTAGTGACAAGGAATCGAAACTCCAGAACATTGTGCTTAATTTGGTGCTAAAATTGGGTCAGTGCTGCCAACAATAGGAATAAAACATAAACATTGCGCATCTAGTGACAAGGAATCGAAACTCCAGAACATTCTGCTTAATTTGGTGCTAAAATTGGGTCATTGAATGAATTTCCAACGGAATAATTAAAGAAAGAAATGTGTCAGTTCTATGTAAATCACTCTGTATCTAAACTACACTTGAGTTGGTTAGAGTCATATCTCACATGCTCCAAAATATGAAAAATTGAGATACTGTTATATTCCCATGCGGTTATCTGAGTAGAACACGATTCAGAGATTAATTTTCCACATTTCTTACATGATGCTTGTGTAAACAGGCGACAAACTTCCCGGTTTCTTTCAAAAATTTCATGATCCATTGGATCTTGTGAGTTCTGTTGTATAACGCTTCTCGACCAATCACCGATCAGTATTTCCTTCCCGCTTCTCCACTTCTTGTTGTGTAGAATAGGGTTGTGGATGAGTTTCTTGCATGTGCCTTCTTTCAAAGTCTCATGATGCACTGGATCTTGTGAGTTCTGTTGTATAGCGTTTCTCGACCAATCACCGATCAGTATTTCCCTTCCGCTTCTCCACTTCCTGTTGTGTAGAATAGGATTGTGGATGAGTATCTTACATGTGCCTTGTTATTTTTATAAATATCAATTAATTTAGCGGCTGTAATTGAGCATTTTGTAAGCGTAATTTTATGGAAGAGAACGTATTACCGGTTGGAGAGAGAGGACGAGCACGGAAATTTATAGCAGCTTCAGAAATAACGAAAAGAAACCAGGCCAAATTAGCAAGGTTAATGTTCTTTTATGATTCTGCTTGGCTCCTACTGATGTATTGGTGAATTAAGCAGGGCCAAGTGTTTTATCACAATTATAATATATTCAAGTTCTACATGTATGTCATTGATGGTGCCGTGAATAGGCTAATAATTAACTGAAGAATACTGTACATATGTGCGAATTGATGGAAGCAGATATTAATCTTGTGATATAAAGGAACGTAGTAACGAAAATTTGAGTTTTGATAAAATTTATAATCAGTATTTATTTTGTAGGTTGCAAATTGAGGGGTCGACTCAAATAAGGGAAGAATCCGCTTTTCTAAGAAAATTTAGTTTTTTTCTCGTCTCTAGAATGTTGTGTCACAATTTCAATAACTCCGGCAATAGCTCAGCCCACTAGAATTTAAATTTCAGCCATAAGTTCTCAGAAGAATTTAATAATTTGACACCTATTCTTTTACATTGAATTTAAAAATATGTTTGAGGTAATATTTTAATTTGTTACTGTCAAATCCCACATGATTCCAACTGGTCACTATCTAAAACTCACATGTTCCAAAGGGAATACTCTCAGAACACTCATGATCCAAAGGTCATTGTCAAAACTCGTATGATCCTTAATTTTGAAGCTAAATAACTTTTACCCCTGTATAAATAAATACAGTTACAAATCTGAATAGTAATTTTTAATAATTGCTATTTCATTTATTAACGTTCTTTGTGAAGAAAATGGGCTCCAACTATTACAAATATATTTTCCCTCATTTGTGAAAATTTTCATTTTTGGAACAAGAAAGTTATGACTCTAACCGGCTCACATAGGTGCGCCATTGTGGCTATGTGAGTAACATACGCGCTTTCATTCAAGGATTCGTGGTTCGGTTTCCGACTTGGATATTGGAGACTTACCTTTTGTCTACTGGACTGAACGGCTTTCCTTTGTCTTGTGCTATTCTGTATTCTCTCCATCCTGTCGCTGCGCCATCTTGAACGCATGATTAGTGTGATCCCCGTTGGGGATATGTCTAATGTTGGTTAAATCTATACCCTAGCGTCAACCGCATTGGCTTCGATGTCAGTGCCAGAGGATAAGATTAAAAATACTAAGAAGATAAAATATTACACACAGACGACCAATACCAACACCACTACCATCATTACTGTCATTATAATCATCAAGGCATATGTTTTGGCCTATTCAGGGGAGTCATTCCCAGACTTTTTCCGGGTCTCCTACGTTTCTTCCTTCCTGCAGCTTGTTTATTGCTAAATAGGTTAGTCTGTGAGCAACCTTTCTGGAGACTTGTTGGTAGCAGTGTTTTCATATTCTGTAACTTAGCCGCCACTCTGGTCTAGTGGCTAAAGTGCTGCATTTATAATGCCTAGGACCCGGGCTCGATTCCCTGCGTACTCCCGATTTATAACTCTTGTGCTAGGCAAGTCCGTGCTTCCGGTATAACATAGGAATTCTCTGCTGGAGCTTCGGTTCTGTTGTGGCATCCCAACACTTCACCATCTCGTCTCGTCTCGTCTCGTCTCGTCCCGTCCCGTCCCGGTAACATAGGGATTCCCTCCTGGAGCTTCGATTCTGTTGTGGCATCCCAACAATTCACTGTCTCATTTCGTCTCGTCTCGTCTCGTCTCGTCTCGTCTCGTCTCGTCTCATCTCGGGTGTAGCATAGACCAACTTTCTATCGCGCACCCTGGGCAATGACTCCGTCGGTAAATTGGTCTATACAACTGGTTTCATACGGGTAAATGACTAACGGTCAACAACCCGCCATTAGTGAAAAAACGCATATATTCTGCAACTTTAGTATTAATACTCATAAAGTTGGTCTCTCATATAGTCATTTTCAAGTAGAGATTAAGGGTGTTTGAGAATAAGGTTCTTAGGGAAATATTTGGGGCCTAAAAGGGATGAAGTTACAGGAGAATGGAGAAAGTTACACAACGCAAAACTGCACTCATTGTATTCTTCCCCTGACATAATTAGGAAAATTAAATCCAGACATTTGAGACGGGCTGGCCATGTAGCACGTTTGCATATAGAGTGTTAGTTGGGAGGCCGGAGGGAAAAAGACCTTTGGGGAGGCCGAGACGTAGCTGGGAAGATAGTATTAAAATGGATTTGAGGGAGGTGGGATATGATGATGGAGACTGGATTAATCTTGCACAGGATAGGGACAGATGGCGGGCTTATTTGAGGGTGGCAATGAACCTCTGGGTTCCTCATCAGCCATTTTTAAGTAAGTAAGTTATTAGCTCTTAAATAGCTATACATTTCAGCTGTTTGTGTTCAGTTATTATTAGTTTTTTCTTAATAGCGAAAACCTCATAATCATACAAAAACACTGACACAGCCATTACCTTGTACAACTGAAGTTGAGTTACCCTGCGTGTCTCTTTACTTAATTTTCTTTTAAATATGCCTTACACGAGTTGATAGTTTATAGCTTTATCATCAATGTAATCATTAATAGCATTGTATGTAATTTTACAGTCGAGATGTAAGAAGTTTGAAACCTGTCGCAATACTATTGTTAATTATAGTTCTTTATCTAACTGATTTCTCCTCATAAAATGCATTTATGCTGATTTTGTTGTATAAATTTTGGAGTTAAAGTTCTCTCATAACCTGGTTAAAAGTTGAAGCTGCCTTTAGCATTTCATTCTCAGACTTGGAAAGTAGAACAAAAACATCAGAAAATAAAAGTGCATTAATATGTATATAGAATATATTAAATTTATTGATACGTAGCTAACGTAGCCAATCTTAAATTATACAAACATAACAACATAAGGAACAGTGATGAGCGTTTTCATGGGAAGAGATGGAACATGCGGAATGTGCAGAAAGCATAATATATTATGTAAGTCATACAGGGTGGGCAAAATAAAACTAGCCCGAGCAGTCTTTTATGGTGTTCGAACTCCTTTCGGATAGTTACGGTTTTTAGTAGCTACAGAGCCCGTTTCAAGCTATTTTGCCACTAAGTTTTGCATTGCAGCCTTTGCTGGATGTTTTGCCAAAACAAATACAGTCTGACACTCTTGCGCAAACACTTCCGCACATCTTTTCCATGAATTGTGCTTTGCATAACACTCGACAACGAACACGCGTTGTATTATCTTGAGCACCATTTTGTGTTGCATTCAACTGGCCACTAAACACGTCTGCTCCTGAGCGTATTTCGAATCTCAGCGCTGAGCTATCTGATGGCATCACGATGTTGCGAATTTCACCGATGGAGTCACTGATGCTACACCGGTGTCGCACCGGTGCCATCAGCTTGCAGAGATGGTGGCAGTCTCCATCAGCCGCCATCAGTGAATTTGATTGGTTCTTGTATAGGGCGGGAATTAGCAGACGAATGACATCGTGCACTGTTGTGTCTGCTGTATTGTTTGTAATGAGCATAACGTAAAAACAATATGTTAATGGCTTATGAGCGAACATGTCAACGGACCAGTTATTACTACTTATTCAAGAAATAAATTGTTTATGCCCTCTTTTCTTTCAACGAGATGGCAGTATGGAAATTTCGCAAAATTTTGCTAGCGTAGCACAGACAACTTATACGTCGCCATTACAGCCATCGATCCTTCCAGCAGTTTTGTTCCTATTTCGCTGCAACGTGACGTAATTGTTGTCATTGGTCCTGTGAGATTCGGAATACGCTGCCTCTCACTCACTCAAACGTAATGACACAGCGAAGATCGGGAAGAGCATGCGGGAGATGCGCATGCGCGGACATATGACAACAACCCATTGTTGCATCGAAATCACGATTTCTTGCATTGTCAGTGTCATTTCCGCGTTAGTCTTATACATATAAATTCATA
Source organism: Periplaneta americana (assembly GCF_040183065.1). Lineage (NCBI taxonomy): Eukaryota > Metazoa > Arthropoda > Insecta > Blattodea > Blattidae > Periplaneta > Periplaneta americana. Next base: position 142,518,910 of record NC_091121.1, on the reverse strand, counting down.
TATTTCATATATATTTTCCGCGGGCCAGTTTTTATTTTGCCTACCCCGTATTTTAGTTCGCCTTTTCTTTATACCTTATGAATTTTGTAATTAACATATACAAATAAACACAATCTATTGCTCCAAATTTTCATTAATGTCTTGAATGGCTCGTTCTAAAGTCGAGAATTTAAAAATAAATAATTCTGTACTTTAGACGAATGACGAAAGAGCGAGTCCGAAGGCCGGAAACGGATTTCAAATTTCCTGAAAAGGCGACATTAATTATAATGTGATAAATTTGAATACCATGGTCATAGAAACAAGAATGAAGAAGGTGAACTTGTAAGCAAGCGGCTAGCTTCAAATACTTGGGGGTACATAAGCAATAACATGAACTGCTGCCAGGAAGTCAAAAGGAGGATAGCAATGGCACAGGAAGCGTTCAATAGAAAAAAGAGCATCTTCCGAGGACATCTGGAAAAAGAACTAAGGAAGAGACTAGTGAAGTGCTTTATATGGAGTGTGGCATTATATGGAGCAGAAACCTGGACATTACGACGAAGTGAAGAGAAGCGAATAGAAGTAATCGAAATGTGGATATGGAGAAGGATGGAGCGTGTTAAGTGGATAGACAGAATAAGAAACGAAGCTGTGTTGGAAAGAGTGGGTGAAGAAAGAATGATTCTGAAACTGACCAGGAAGAGGAAAATAAATTGGTTGGGTCAATGGCTGAGAAGGAACTGTCAAATGAAGAATGCACTATGAGAAATTATGAACGGGAGAAGAATTCGTGGCAGAAGAAGATATCAGATGATAGACGACATTAAGATATATGGATCATAATGATGAAAGAAAGAGGAAGACAGAAAATAGGAAAGATTGGAGAAAGATGAGTTAGCAGTGAAAGACCTGCCCTTGGACAGAACAATGAATGAATGAAATTTATTGTAAAACGAGGTTGGGCTAGGCAAGATGTTAAGGGTCCTGGCTATGTGAGAAATTGGGAGTGGGCATGATTGTTATCCTCCTTCTGACGATTGAATACATCAGTGGTCGATGAATCAATCGCCTGCTGTTATCGCATGAGGTAACCGGCAGGAGAGTCGGACTCGTGACGCAACAATCACGTCCACTAGGATTTGAGTTGGTAGAACGCCTGGAGCACGTAATTCAATTAATGCATTGCGTAATGTTTCTGGAGAGCGCGTAATTAATATCTTAAATCCTCAATTAATACGTTGTTTGATAAACATTTCGAACACCTGCTGTTATGTGGTAAGTGAGATTTTTAAAAATTACATTTATTAATAATAGCTGTTCTTTTGTTTCGTACGTGCGAATTGTACAGTCGGTGCTTTGTTTTTTCCTCCGTTTGAGTGCATAGTACAGTCTCGGCTCTTACGCAATTGCTTTCCTGGAGCCTGCTTGCGGGAACTACATGGGCAACCGTAAGAAACTCACTGTAGTTCGTAACGTTGAGGAGTTTTTGAGCTTAAGGGGACACTCAACTATATTTTGGAACTTTTTTCCTATTTGACTAATGTTTTTCAAATTCGGAGAAAAAGTTTAATATACATATGGAAAGAAAGATGCAAAATCTCAGCTCATTAGATCCAATATTTTTCAAAATAAAAAATATTTCAATTTTTAATCAATCATTAAATTGAAATATCACATAATTATCATCTTTTAATATTTGGCTTTGTGCATTTGACTGTGACTTCTCAATGAATAGGGGAAGAATTCTGCGTATTGATTTAGTTCTGTCACGTAAATTAGTGTAGAAATTTAATTTTTTATTTCTGTGACACTTTTTCTGAAATTTTTAAGTTGAGTGCCCCCTTAAGGGAACCCCATTACAAGCCAAATCGGCCCAGAGAGTGGCGGGAGATTAAGACTCCTGCCGTTGCAGGCACTCGGCATTAATGGCAGTAGGGATGTCAGTGCTACATGCCCATCCTCTTTACTCTCAAAAGAAATACCTTTGACACTCAATTCTGTTAGAGGCTGAGTAAATCCCAGGATCATAGTAGAAACGGATTGATTAGATCAGTGGAGAAAAATCTATAAATCTATTGGATATCGAACCCGTGACCTTCTGGCTTTCCAGCTTTACGCCGTAAGGCCGGCATCGGACATTCCGTCTCAAACAGGACGGTTTTGTCTCGGACTATTCGATGTGACTGTGATTACACGCATTTTTATGATGCCGCAGCATACTACATCGGACGAATGTAGTATGCCGGCCTAATCGCGATTTTACTGTGCGCCACGTATGAATATTTAGAGAATAGAGTTCTGCATAAAACGGAAGAAAAGACAGATTGCTACTGAACGCCTGGCGCTATAGGCAGTATGCGAAGCTCTTCCGTCTCGCGGAGTAGTCCAATGTTCGGTTTAACGAATGTCCGAGTCTCACTCGGTTGGACGGCTCTGAATCGTAAAAAATAATATTGAGCCACACAGGAGTTCCAAGAATCGTTGCAAGGACGCGATTATAACCGTGTACCTTTCAAATGATATCCCCCCTCCTCATTCATTGAAGCACGCATCATGAATTACAATCATTAAACTTGAGAGTGCTCTTATTTTTGTTAATAATTTGTTATCTCTCTAAAAACGATTTATTAGAGAAATAATAATACATCCACTTAGAATAATTAAAATACATAGGCTATATTAACAACTACTCTTTCAGAGGTAACCTATGTGTTTGGAGTTTAAAGTATGAACGTTACAATAGTAAGTGTGTACATATTTGCTCTTCTATTTTGTAAGTAATTGTAATTTATTTTATTCTTGTATTTGTTTACACGTCAGATTTCATCTAGGGTAAACATAGGTAATTTCGTGATAATTTCATGAAAATTAATTTAAAATGCAAATGTGTAAATATATCCTTATTCCGATTTTTTCATCTAAAAGACCATAATTTGCTGTACAAATCTCGAGACATAAAAGATTGGACACGTTCTTGAACAAGTGCCAAAAACCACTTTTACAACTTAAGTTAAAAGGTTTGTTATATCGTGATAACCTTGGTAATTTCGTGATATTACATTGATAATTTCGTGAGAGGTAGAAGAATTGTGAAAAAATTCATTAAAGTCAAATGAAATTCTCACTTATTGTTACAAGACTTCAAATATAGTAATTCCGTCTAATATGCATAGCAACGAAACATAGAAATACATATCAACACATAATAAGAATGAAATCAAAGTAAAAATTGAAATTGGAAAGGGATCTTCTTTGCTCTGAAAGGGTGAACACTTTTATTACGGACTTTACTATAGCCTATATTACTAGGGCAACTTCAAAAGTAATGCATAACATTTGTTTAAAAATTATATTTTTATCCTACAGCTTTGCTACTTTCACAGAATGTAGATATATCCTTTAGAAACAAAATGTCACTTTCCCCTATAATCCACGTCCCTTTCTACTACCTTACATAACCTAGGAACCAGGGCCTATAGACCAGCACGTTAAAGGCCTGGACCAACACGTCTGAGCCACTCTTTAGCAGCGTGCACAAGGGAGTCATCTTCTAACCTCGTTCCGCGAAGGGATCCTTCAGTTTACTAAAGAGATGGTAATCGCACGGTGCCAGTTCAGGACTGTAAGGCGGGTGTTTCAGTGTTTTCTATCCGAATTTTCTGATCTGGTCTGTGGTCTTGTGACTGACATATGGCTCTGCGTTGTCGTGCAATAGCAGAACATCCTGCTTCTTCCGATGTCGTCGAACACGACTCAATCGAACTTGAATTTTCTTGAGAGTTGCAACATACCCGTCAGAATTAATGGTGGTTCCGTGTGGCATGATGTCCACAAGCAAGAGTCCTTCTGAATCGAAAAAACATAGTAGCCGTAACTCTTCCTGCTGAAGGTACACTTTTGAATTTCTATTTCTGGTGAATTTGCATGACGCCACTCCATTGTCTGCCTCTGTCTCCGGTCCAAAACGGTGGAGCCATGTTTCATCTTTTGTCACAATTCTTGCAAGTAAGTCATTTAGCACTTATCATTGGCACTTAGCATGATAACAAATCAAACAGAAGCTACACTGAACCCATTGCGTCTCCCCTTTCTTTTTTGTTATCATATCTTATCTTCAGATCTCTAAAATTCGTATTGTAATACAATTTTTAAAACAGTATATAAGTTAATGTAACACTTAATGCTCAACAAAATTTCGCCTCAAACAGCTAAGATTTCTATCAGAAATCTAAGCCAATATGGCGACTACAGCTGTATCTAAAATTCCAAACACATTTCCTAAAATTTCATTAAGATATAATAATTAATCATTGTACCAAATATCATATGCTTGCCTTTAGTAATAAGCCTGTAATGTAATTACAAACATCCTCAAAATTTGTACGCCTGAGAAGTCGACGCTAACTTGCTCTCTCCAAACATAAAACTCACTGAAGCAGCTACAATAGTCATACAAAGCGTAGCTGTATGTTTCTGGAAACCGGACAACATATGCAATCCCCTGCCGGAAATTTGAATCTCGTAACACCATTGGTTAGTTCACGAAAGAGCAAAGAATAAGTATCACGAAATAACCACTGCCACGAAATTATCAATGTTTACCCTATGCATTACGCTCATTTCCTTCGTTGTAACTGGTGTCCATTGGCTGATTCATATATTAGTTATGAAGATAAATGTACCAAAGCGTCCAATCAATTATAACCCTATTTCATGCTAACTTACTTACTTACTTATGGCTTTTAAGGAATCCGCGAGTTCATTGCTAACCTCACATAAGCCCGCCCTCGGTCTTTATCCTGTCCAAGATTAATCCATTCTCATTCATCATATCCCATTTCCCTCAAATTCGTTTTAATATTATCCTCCCATATACGCCTCGGCCTCCTCAAAGGTATTTTTTCTTCCGGCCTTCCAACTGACATTCTATATGCATATCTGGATTCGCCCATACATGCTACATGCCCTGCCCATCTCGAACGTCTGGATTTAATGTTCCTAATTATGTCAGGTGAAGCATACAATGAGTGCATCTGCGTTGTGTAACTTTCTCCATTCTTCTGTAACTTCATCCCTCTTAGCCCCAAATATTTTCCTAAGAAATTCAAGCTAACCATTTTTTAAATTACGAAAAGTAAATTTCCTTCAGTTACTCCAATTGTGTAGTTACAAAATGTCATCAGAGTTCTTGTATGGTGAAATGCGCTTGGTATTCTGTCCTCTATATCTATGGTTCTGTCTAGCCAGGCGCAACCGCTTCAAGGTCGGATATTCGAACGAATGTCCAACCTGGCCGGTTGATCTGCAACCGGTCGAATATAAACCGGTTGTAAACGCTGTTCTGTAGCACTCTATTAGAGAACCTAATTTTAAAAAAGTGAAATATAATTGGAAAATAAATTGAGTTAACCCTATTGCTAACTTTTACGAATTTTAATGTCTCACTCTGTGGAAAGGAATGTATTAAAATGTAAAATTTAGTAAGGTTTAAAATACAGTATCATGTCATCATGCCAATAACACTACTAAAGAAAATAATTATAAAAATTTATTTTAATAAGCCTCTTCATTATCCCCCAGAACTGTTGTATTCTGAATTTAAAGTATTTGATATCCATCGAATTTATAATAATGTCTTATTTAATTTCGTGCATAAAAATCGTAATACTCATATTTAATTTGTATTCACATAAATATAAAACTAAAAAATCAGACAAAATATGTCTGACAACCAAAATGTACCACAACTGTAACTTTTAATCACATTAGCAACTCCGGTTCAAAGCTCTATAACAAGATAACAGCTAAATTACCAAACATTCAATTTGCTAATGCTCCTTATTAAAAAAACTCAATTAAAATTATTGTTTAAGAAAGCAATATAAAGATTGAATCACTGTGATATGTATTTTTTCTCTTTTTAATTTTAATTTTTGTTAATTAATTTAATACTTGTTTTAAAATTTTGTGGAATGCCACCTGAACACGAGTAAGTTGTTAAACAATCTGATTCATATTTTAATTTGCAAATTTTACACAGAATAGCAAAAAATATACACAGATTATTCAATATATATAATATGAATACAGGGATTCAGAAGAAATGTTCCATAATAACAAATTTTCTGCACAATATATTCCGTAAAATAAATTATAAATTATGCTGTGCCTTTTAATTTAGCAATTTTCAAACAAAATTATATGAAAATAAAGAGCAATAATAATATATAGGTCTATTGATACGCAATTCATTGTTATTTTTATATGAAAGTAATTATTCCATACAAATGGGTGCTGAAAATTTCCACAGAATATTTAATAATTGTGGCAACTGTTTCATACTGCAGTTCTTTTCTATTTTGTACTTATTTCTCCACTAAATTTCGAACCAGATAAAATACCTGTAACACAATTTTTTGGATGATATATTGTTCTAAAAATAATATGGGGTAACGGGTTCACATATGGATTTCATTTCTTTGTCAACGTCTTGAGTGTAGGGTGCTGGAATGATTAAAAAACAATATGTATGTTTAGTCTTACTTACCCTACTTACACATGGCTTTTAAAGACCCCGAAGGTTCATTGCCGCCCTCACATAAGCCCGCCATCGGTCCCTATCCTGTGCAAGATTAATCCACTTCTCTATCATCATATCCCATCTCCCTCAAATGCATTTCAATATTATCCTCCCATCTACGTCTCGGCCTCCCCAAAGTATTTTTTCCTCCGCCCTCCCAACTAACACTCATATGCATTTCTGGGATCGCCCATACGTGCTACATGCCTTGCCTATCTCAAACGTCTGGATTTAATGTTCCTAATTATGTCAGTTGACGAATACAATGCGTGAAGTTCTGCGTTGTATAACTTTCTCCATTCGCCTGTAACTTCATCCCTCTTAGCCCCAAATATTTTCCTAACAACCTTATTCTCAAACACCCTTAATCTCTGTTCCTCTCTCAAAGTGAGAGTCCAAGTTTCACAACCATAAAGAACAACCGGTAATATAACTGTTTTATAAATTCTAACTTTCAGATTTTTTGACAGCAGACTAGATGACAAAAGCTTCTCAACCGAATAATAACAGGCATTTCCCATATTTACAGTATTCTGTGTTTAATTTCCTCCCGAGTGTCATTTATATTTGTTATTGTTGCTCCAAGATATTTGAATTTTTCCAGCAACAAAATTATTATTATTATTATTATTATTATTATTATTGTTATTATTATCATTCTTATTATTATTATTATTATTATTATTATTATTATTATTATTATTATTACATGATATAAAAGAGTATCAGCAATAATAAAACCAAAATAATTCAAAAGTAGCAATAGGAATAAAATTTCGTAATTTGATGGAGATGACTACATTGACTTAATTTGTGTAAATCACGGGAATTTTATGTAAGATATAAAATATAAAATTCAAATAAATTTGACTTAATAGAACGAATAGAAATAGAAAGAACATTAGTAAGTAAATATTTAAGGATATCAATAGCAGGACTTCTAAAAATAATTGTAATCTACAAACCTTAGGGTCAAAGGGATCTTAGAAACTCTTTCGGAGAGTAAATTATTTTGGTTTGCGTATTGGCCAAGAGAATAATCTCTTGAAGTAGATAAATTTGGAAGAACTTATGATCAATATCGTACAAACGACGATGGCTGGTATTAGTAACACAATATCTATTACAATTTAAGAAAATCTTCGTTCCAGTATGACGAATGACATTTGCATATTATTTGGATTTAACTTAAGAGGAGTAATTCAAAGGTTTTTGTTAATTGCCGGAGTGTGCAAAACTTTAATGTACAACATTTTATAGCGAACCTATAACTATCGGATTCAGCCTAAAATGCTAAAAACCCTTAGGCACTGCTGCAATTAAACAACTTTGCAGATACATTGGCCATTGGAGAGTGCAGAAATAATTACACATTGTTTCCATTGCTTGTTTATTATTATGTACATGATATTGCACTTTATTTACATTGCAGACCAAATAGCTGTACTTACATTGACGTTGGAGGTCGCCAGTTTGATGGCCTTATTTTAGCCATATTATAACCTTTTAAAAGTTGAGTATTTCCCATATAAAAAACTAGAAACATCCCAAAATTCAACATAAACATTTGCTTCACAAAACTGGCTATTGTAATAAATAGTTGCTATGTGAATTCAAAATGTATGTTTTGACACCATTTATAACGCTTAGTTGCCTTAGTTTTGCTTTTATCCATTTTTTTTATTCCCTGAAATTAGAATTTTTGAATATTAAGTAAGTCATGCACATTGTTGTTGTTTAGTCAACTGTCCGAAGACAGGTCTGAATCTCATAAATATAAGACTGCCTCAGGTCTGAATCTCATAAATATAAGACTGCCTCCGTGGTCTGTTGGTAGCATGCTGGCTTCCAGATCAGGAGGTCCCGGGTTCGGCTCTCGGTGAATTTTTCTTGAAGAAGAAAACTCAAGAAAAATTCCCTGGGTGTCTAGAGTCTGGAAATTTTTGTGATTGTGAGTGTGCCGGGTTAATATTAATTAACCAATCATCACAAATATAAAAATACATCAGGACTCTCGCTGGGCAGCAACCTGAACACACGTTTCAGCGTCACATTGTTGACAAATAACTCCATCTGTTAGCACAACCATAAAGCATATAATAGATGATATAGAGTTACCAACAACGAAAAAAAAAATAAATAACTATAAGTGATACCAAGAAGGCACCAATTAGGCCAGGAGATACTGGGGTAGGGTAGCCAGTTGCTTTCCTCTTCATTGAATACATCGCCAGCTAGCTATTTATTACACTAGTCAGTCTTCAGATACACAGAAACAACTCTGACACATATCGTCAAGTGAGATGTACAGCCTGATAAGATTTACATACCAGCCAGAACCTCAATTAGAGGATTCATGCACATTGGTCAGAATTAAACTTGTGGGCAATTTAAATGCATATCTGTGCTGATATTAAGTGGTCATGTAAGTACGTTTTTGTCTTTTCTTTATTCTATAAGTTACTACTTCATACTATCTAAAACATATGATTGATTGATTTATTTATACATTTATTTATTTATTTATTTATTTATTTATGTATTTATTTGTTTATTTATGTATTTATTTACGTATTTATTTATTTACTTACGTATTTATTTATTTATTTATTTATTTATTTATTTATTTATTTATTTATTTACTCTGGTGGAGTGAAGGTCATCAATCCTTCTCTTCCAAACCACCAGAAATACAATAAAACGACAAGAAAAATTATACATCAGTGCAATTAAATTACTGTAATAACGAGTGACAGAATGAATATGATATAACAAACAACTAAACATACAAATACAAATTAAAAATAATAAGAATAAAAATTGGTCTAACATATTAAATGATGCAAAAAAGAACAAACAAAAAGTGAAAACATATACAACACAAAATAACAGTGTCACTCAGCATCATTGTTATTAACTAAGGGACAATAAGCTGTTCTAGTATCCTGGCACAAAGACAAGAGAAAGGGTTAATCTAACAAAAGGAAATTATTCCTAAAATAATAAAGATAAAAACTTCGGCATAAATCTATCAACTTCTCAGAAATGGATTTCGTGAGATAAAACATACTCTTCTAATTTACTTCTAAACTGTGACAGTGTCCGGCAATCCCTGACGTCACTAGGTAACGTATTCTAGAGACGAGGCAATGATAGGAGGATTTTTCTTGCCACTATGAGATTATCATACCTTGACATTGAAAACACTCACACCTTACTAACAATGAGTGAAAAATTGTCGAGTTATAAAAATAACTGTAAGAATGTGGGAAAGGTTGTGTACTTTCTAAACGAGAGATACGAAGACTTAGAAGATGTGTGAAATAAGAATTTTAAGGAAAATCTTCTTTGCTGTGTATAGTACATAAATGAAGGATATGAGATTTAGCAGAAAAGTCCTATTTTCAAGCACCCAAAGACATAATGTTAGCATTGTGCAAGTTTAAACATTTCGTTTAAATTCGTGATGAAGTTCATTTTTTCCTTGAACAAGTCACGAATTGTTTAGGAGTAACGGAACAACATTTTCCTATATCAGAAATTGTAAATATTATTTAAATATAGCAAAATTCAATATGGATGGTTATAATTTTTTATTTACGCTGTATATACGGAACACAGTGGTCAAAACCAGTGGTTGAAGCTGTATTAATCGTTCTCAGAAAATAAAGAAATAAATAAATTAATGCGACATGATCTTTGAGCAACTAAAAAGAAACTATTCCACAGTAAAAGGGACCCGATAGCAGGAATGAAAATAGATTATAGCAATTTGCGGGAGGAAAAAGAAATATTAAATTGCTTACATGTATAATTTCAAAATTGATTAGCATACAGAGTAAACAGTAAGTAATATCATTATAATTTCAAAATTGATTAGCATACAGAGTAAACAGTAAGTAATGTCATTAATTTCAAGGGGATATTCTTTGGTATATTTTAAACGAAAAAGTTTAATACAATTTTGCTCGTTTTTACTTCCTATTCGAGATAAAAATTGTTTTACATGAAATATTTCAAAACGTGTTCTGGGAAAGCTATTGATTTAATTTCCAATAAGTTCAGTCAATTTAAGACAGCAGTATATTATGATATTAAACGATTGAAAGAATTTTAGTTTTGTCCTTGAAATGTATAGAAATTTGACCCGAACAAGTGTAACATTTTAAAATTTCTTTGCGGAACGAAAAGTTAAATTGGAAATTAAATCGTCAATGGCTTTCCCAAAATACGCCCTGAAGTGTTTCATATAAAACAATTTTTATCTCGAAAATGAAGCAAAAATGAGCAAAATTGAAGTAAACGTTTTTTGTCTGAAATATCTCAAAGAATAACTTCCGATATATTGCATAAAATTAACAGTATATTAGTTAATTACTGTTTATACATAAAAAGATATTCACACAGCCATGAAAATCTCTCCGAGGAGAATGATCCAGAAACTACTCTATCATTCTTAATCATTTTCTCACTGTTGATGTATTTATTTCCAGTGCAAGCAACTCTTCACTGAAGTTTTATCTTTTAGAAATAAAGCAAACATTTCATTACAATGCATACACCTTCCAAAATTACTTAACCGTTTCAACCTACAGCTTATTCATAATATCAGTCAAATTGTTTCATGACAGAGAAAATTATTTCAGTGTAAGAGTTTGAATCGGGGATGTTTGAAACAAAATGAAAGATTCCTTTATCTAAAAGACAGAAAGAATAATACAATCTACTTCTCTTGTTTGCAAATGTATCATTCCTTAATTATTTTAGTGTGTTTTAAATATTTACAATTTTTTTTTTTCAAAACAGAAAGAAACTGTTTTTCCATCATAGCTTTATGATTATTCTAAGGACACAATTTTTTTCGTGAAACTCATCTTCAGTAATATCATAGTATTGCACATATTTCCTCAAAGTTAAAATGTCATGGCGGACGAAGCTAAGTAAGCAAGTTCTGAGCTCTTGACTTTTCTGTGCTAAGCAGGTGTTTTTAATACGTGCGTGGTGTTTATTGTTTTATGAATTCTAACTTTCAGATTTTTTGACAGCAAACTAGATGACAAAAGCTTATCAATCAAATAATAACGCACATTTCCGATATTTATTCTGCGTTTAGTTTCCTCCCGAGTGTCATTTATAATTTTGTTACTGTTCCTCCAGGATATATTAATTTTCCCACCTCCTCGAAGGACAAAATTCCAATATTTATATTTCCATTTCATACAATATTCTGGTCACGAGACAAAAACATAATTGTCATTTCGGGATTTACTCCCAAACTTATCGCTTTACTTGCTTCAAATAAAATTTCCGTGATTTCCCTATTCGTTTGTGGATTTTCTCCTAACATATTCACGTCATCCGCATAGAAAAGAGGCTGATGTAACCCATTAAATTCAAAACTCTCTCTGTTATCCTGAACTTTCCTAATGGCAAATTCTAGAGCGAAGTTAAAAAGTAAAGGTGACAGTGCATGTCCTTGCTTTGGTCCGCAATGAATTGGTAAAGTATTCGACAGAAACTGGTCTATACGGACTCTGCTGTACGTTTCACATAGACCCATCTTAATTAATCGAACTAGTTTGTTCGGAATACCAACTTCTATAAGAATATTATGATTATAAAACTTCCCTCTTACTAGAGTCATATGCTTTTTAAAATCTATGAATAATTGATATAGCTTACTGTATCCTTATATTCCCATTTTTATCCAATATCTGTCGAATACAAAAAATCTGATCAATAGCCGATCTATTGCACCTAAAACCACACTTATGATCCCCAATAATTTCATCTACATATGAAGTTAATCTTCTCAAAAGAATATTGGACAAAAGTTTGTACGACGTCAATAAAATTGATATTCCTCGAAAGTTACTACAGTTAGTCTTTTCCCCATTCTTAAAAATAGGCACAATTATGGACTCCTTCCATTGTTCAGGTACAATTTCCTTTTCCCAGATAGCGAGTACAAGCTTATAATTTTTGCTAGATAATGCGCTTCCAACCTATTTTATTAATTTTGCTGGAATTTTATCGGTATCTGGAGATTTGAAATTTTTCAGATTTTCTATCGCAATTTCGACTTCAGAAAGTGTAGGTTCGGTTATGAATGGCTCCGCAGTTTGTATTTGAATTTCGTCCCAATAATTTCTGTTTGGCCTGTGTACATTTAGTAGTTGTCCAAAATAATTTTTCCATCTGTTCAGGATGAATGAGATTCTGCAAGAAAGTCACCATTCTCATGTTTGATTCTCGTTTACCCTTGTCTGCTATCCGTTCTTAAATTCCTTAATGCCCTTATATAAGTCTCTAATGTTTTCATTCTTATTGTGTGTTTCTACCTCATTCAGTTTTTCCTTCAAGTAATCTCTCTTTTTATTTCTAAGTGTACGAATTGCTTCTCGTCTTTCAGTGAAATAATTATCTTTATTCGCCTCAACTGGACCCTGTAAGAATTTCAATTTTGCCTGTTTCCTTCTTTCTACTACCATGCAACAATCTTCATCAAACCACGGTTTCTTTTTCTTAGTTTCATAATAACCTATGCTCTGGTTCTTTAGTGTACTGACTAATTATTCTAAGGGATTTTGGACAACCTAGAGAAAAGGTTCAGAACAGAATTAACTATATTTCTCAATATTTTTAACACTGCACATCTGATGAATAAAATTAAGCTTGTAAAGTGAATTAATCTGTACGTTGTGATTGTTTATTAGTGTATATAATTCTTACTTGTTCCATTAAACCTGCAGTGGTGATGTGGAGTACAATAAATTAGATGAAAATGAAAGAAGATATATCCGGGATATTATACATTCAGATCGTATGACAGTCTGAAACTCGAAAGCATAATATAAATTATAGTAAGCACTTTCTCAGCCTAGTCACAGGATGAAAATATTCTATACTCGTATAGTATGTGTATGTATTTTATGATAAAGTATGTGAAATATTATGTCTCGTTAGATTAATATGTGAGCGTTCTTATCAGAATAAGGTAAACATGGTCCGAACAGCCATTATTGTGTACTTCATATGGCTTATTGTTGCGAGCTATCCGGATGCACATGTGATTTATTACTCTTTTGTAATGAAATTGTGAATTTAGCTGGAAGAGGAAGGACGGAAAACACAGAAGAGGCGGACATACGGACGTGTAAGCATTGTCCGTCTGTTTATTATTTTGTATTGACAGCAGCTTACATACAATGTTACATTTCCTTTCTTAGTTACTGACTGTCCTAACGGCCCACCCCAATACTTCCTTATTGTGTCATTGCACAAAAGTTTCTTCTGCATACAGAAGTGACGACTTTTCCTTTCAGAATGTTTTTAACTGATTCACAATTATTTTTGGCCTATTATTGTTATTTAGTCAACTGTCCGAAGACAGGTTTTAACCCCACAAGCGATACTAAGAAAGCACCACTTATGAGGCAACTAGGCCAGGAGATAATGAGTTAGGGTGGCCAGTTCCTTTCCCCGTCCATTGCATACATCGCCGACTAGCTACATATTCCACTAGTCAGACTTCAGATGCATGCAAACAATAATTGTTCTTCCTCTGACACTCATCGTCAAGTGAGATGTACTGCCTGATAATCAGCCTCCGGTCCTAGGCACAGAAACGCATGAAGTGCGGAACGCACGGCCGATAGTGTTGTGTTGGTCGAGTGGAGTGGGAGATAGAGCGCGACATAGCTTCGTGTCTCAACATGTAAACAGTCCGCCACAGTACGGCACAAAATATATTTCACTCTGTACAGATGCAGTATATACAGTACATTCCTAGTGTAGACAATAAATGTCTACCATTAAAGTATTAACGTGAGTTGTAACCTTCAATGAGTTGTCCCTACGCCGAAGCCTGTTACACGTACCGCAGCCAAGCAGCAATAACACAACGGTAATGCACATTACGGACCCACCTGTGCTGTTGCAGTCACCCCACACGTGCCATGACGTCATTTATATTCCGTGTACTCTAAACCTCATACTGGTTATTCTGTGTTCCTATGCCGAAGCATGCTGATAATAGATGTACAGCTGTCAAAAGAAAAAGTGCCCGCTCTCCTGAAACAAAGTTCCCTTCGGGTATCTTCGCTACAATTCGGAGACAGGCGATGTTACATGTTGTTGGACCACGTTGCCTGATATCTACAGTTATAATTGAAGTATTCTGTGTGTTATCGATAGCATAATGGTAGCGTTCAGGCCTCTTATTCATGGTCCTGCGTTCGACTACAACCTCGTGCTTTTTATGTTCTTTTTTGTTCTGTTTTTGAGAGAGACAAACTATACATAATGGCTCCTTTCTCTTTTACGATTATTTTAGTAATTAACATCAGGTTCATTAATATATTATGCCATGACTTTATCATTATGATATTGTGGCTGCAAATGGAAAGAAAAAAGATTTTATTCTCAATAAAAATATCTTTCGTGGCATAAACAAAACAAATTTACTGGCGTCTGCCTTAAAACATTCAAACAATTAAGCGTTCAAAAAACAAAACAAAAAGCCACAATTCAATATTTAGTCTATCTTCCTCTTATTTCGATCATCTTGCAGTCGAGTGGGCATGGAATTGACTAGTCTTTGCAAATAGCGACTGTTTTTAGACACGATATTCCAGGCATTCTGAACATACATACACAAGTGTTCTGTCCATGGGCAGGTCTTTCATTGCAAACCTAGCAATCTCCAATCTTTCCCATTTTGTTCTTTCCTCTTAGTCTCCGCATATGATCCACATATCCTAAAGTCGTCTATTATTCTTTTCGACCAGAGACCCAACAAGATACTTTTTATCTTTCTAATCAGTTTCAGCATCATTCTTTCTTCACTCACTTTTTCAAACACAATTTTATTTCTTATTCTATCTGTCCACTTCACACGCACCATTCTTCTCCACATCCACATTTCAAATGCTTCAATTCGTTTCTCTTCATTTCGTCGTAATGTCCATGTTCCTTCCCCATACAATGCCACACTCCACACAAAGCACTTCACTAGTCTCTTCCTTAGTTCTTTTTCCAGAGGTCCGCAGAAGATCCTTCTTCTTCTATTTAAAGCTTCCTTTGTTCATGTTTGCAGTTTTTCTTGGGAAGAATAGGCCTAAATGCGGTAACATCCCGTTGCTTTCCGCACACCACTATCTCTTTCGCATCTTATTAAATTCCAGGGGGCCCAAGCGTGGAGATGAGGAGAGTGGATTTGACTAATTGGGCCCTCCGGACTTCACCGAAAGTCACGGCAAGGGTTAAATATTAATTCTATCAGGATGTTTGACCCTATCAGAGATCGGGAAATCTCAATTAGCCTTTGCCCCCCCCCCCGCATCCTGGACTAGCTTCTACGAATCATCAGAAAATCTTAGAGTGTGATTGGGCCAATTTTTCCGAAATTGTTTCCCCACTTTTGCCCTCGTAGCTCAGCGGACGAACGTCGGAATTTAGATGTCAACGTCTCAGGTTCAATTCCTCGTTACTCCTTTTCATTTTATTGTTGTTCAAGATAGTATAACGTAATAATACAAAAAGAAAAACTAATAGCAGTATTATGCAACTGTATTTTTCCAAACCTAATATTAAATTTGTGTTATTTATATCGCTAAAGAACGATTACAATATAAATAACTTGAATATTATGTATACAGTATCACTAAAGAACGATAACACAATATAAATGATAAATATCGGTTTGTTTAATTAATATAAGATGTTATATAATACGTATTTAATTATCTAAATAAAATAACCTATTTTACAAAGAAAGATGTTTATTTGTGTTATAATAATTACCTACATAAAATACAGATTATTTATATTGCGAAAGAATAATAACAATATAAATAACTTGAATATTATTTTATAATGCTAATGAAGGAAAACAATATAAATGATAACTTGAATATTATTTATATCGCTAAAGAATGATAACAACATAAAAAACGTGAATATTATTCATATCGGAATTTCACAGATTTATTACAGATGTATTTAAGAAATTGTAGGAGAATAGTAATTGGTAACAGTGTCCTATTTATTCTTCTTGAAGTCAAATTTGTAACTTTTAAAAGTGCGGTTACTATGTTGAAGTGTATGTGTTGCAACGGATGCTTGATTTGTTACGTATGTGAGTCAGTTATGGGATGCTTGATGTCGTCGCAATGTCGTAATTATAGTTTGATTGTGTTTGTGTGACTATTGTGTATTAATTTATGATGTATGGTACGGAAAGCTGCATATTTGTGTTATAGAAGTGTTACGTATGTGTGTTGTTAATGTTTTTGTATGTTTCAAATTGATACCTGATATTTGTTTTGCAATCGCAATGCCTAATTTACGGATTGTTTATGTTTTGTTTACATCGCGTAAGCTAATTAAATTTTCTTTTCCATTTCTCTTTATGCTTATCTTTTTTGTGTATAAAACTATAGCCCTAACATACATATGTAAAATAGGGCTAACCCCCATTGGAGATACTGTAGCTACAATAGTAATAATTATTATTCATATCGTTATAAAACGATAACAGAATACAAATGATGACTTGAATTTTATTCATATCTCTAAAGAACGATAACAAAATATAAATAACGTGATATCCATCAAGAACGATAACTGGATATAAATGATAATTTGAATATCATTTACATCGCTAAAGAACGATTAAAAAATAAAATGAAAACTTGAAGAAGGCGCGAACCCAGAACCTTTGAATCATTAAACAAGCACTCTACCGCTGGTCTGCGAGGAGCAGATATGGAACACTTTCATAGTTCCGGAACTGCTTGTACAAGCACATGCATCGTGTAACATCGCCGCGACCCGAAGTGGACTTTGAAAATATTCGCTGTTCACGAGTGCGGCCACTTTTTTTTTGACAGCTGTACATATCAGCTAGAATTTCAATCAGAGGATATTTGACCTATTTAAAAATTATTTATTTGTCGTAAAAGATCATACTTGTTGTAGATTTGATCTCCGTAGTGACTAGGCCTTCACTTTGAGGATAGATTAACACATTGCATTCTAGTTATGCAGTATATATTTAGGAGACTATACATTTCTTTACCATTAGAGTCAGACAAAATATGAATGTATGGAACAAATACCCGAGCTTTGGATAAGTAATGATAACAATGCTGTAAATCAGTGCTCCTAGCCGATACCGTTGAAATCTTATAGTATATAACAGAGAAACGATTCTTTCATAAACCTACAATATTGAAAGCCTCGAAGTAACCATATTTTGTGAAACATATTGTCACTATTTCTGATTTTTAGTAATCAATACAGTTCTAAAAATAGTTCAGTAGGTACAGACAAAAGTTCTGCATAAAATCCAAGTTGCAAGAGGAAAGAGTGCAACTCAGTGCAACTCCTGCACAATTCGATATCATACAAATTTCCAGACTCTGAACACCCGGGAAACTTTTCTTCTTCAAGGAAAATTCCCCGGGAGCCGAACCCAGGAATCAAATTCTGGACTTCGGATCTGGAATCCAGCATGCTGACCACCAGATTCTCTAGAACCTGAATCTGATGCTCCTTCCAACTCAGTATCGGAGCCCAAGCGTAGGAAGAAGATACTTTTGTTAGGTAGCAGCCATAGTAGAGGAATAAGTGAACGGCTCCAGGCTTCATTGTGTGAGAAATATGCTGTTACCAGCTTTTTCAAACCCAATGCATCTCTGTCCAATGTTGTAGGGGATCTATCTGCGCTTGCTAAAGATCTTGACAAAGAAGATCATGTAATTATAGTGGGGGGTGCAGGAAACAGCCTAGACAGGAACCTCAATTATTCAATTGATGGAGATATACACAACATTGCACAAAAGAGTGGCCATACGAATGTGGGTTTTGTGAACCTTTTCCAGAGGCATGACAAGCCGTGGATGAATAGGAGGGTTGAGAGTGTGAATCTGCGGATTGACTTGGCTCAATTGGAGAGGGACATGGTCCACATTAATATTATAGACACATCCTCCATTGTAAGAGAGGAATACACTAATCATGAACTGCATTTGAATTCTCGAGGCAAGGACTCGCTAACGCGTCTTATTGCTGACAGACTTCAATGTGACCATGGCAAGTGTGACAATAAAATTCCTGTTGTAATCCGTCATAGGGCTTGTCCTTTTTTAGGGTAAATAAAAAAGTCTAAATAACAACAATAATAATAATAATAATAATAAACAGCATCAACAAATCGTAATACAATCAACATTCAGTGTATTCCATCAGAGTATAAGAAGTATAAGAAATAAGACTGATGAACTCCTTGCATTCTTAGTTTCCGAACATTTAAATCCGAATGTGCTATGTATTACCGAACACCATATGAAACAACAGGAAATATTGTCTCTCTCACCGGAAGGATATAAATTAGGTGCTAGTTACTGCAGACAAACTCTTGAGGATGGAGGCGTGAGTGTATTTCTCAAATCTGACCTTAAATTCAAAAATATTGATCTTTCACATTTTTGCAAAGACAGGGATTTAGAAATTTGTGCCGTTGAATTAGAAAATGAAACATATAATTTCATTATAATATGTCTATATAGAGCATCATCTGGAAAATACGAAAATTTTATTCATTTATTGGAAAAGGCACTAGAATAGTTACAGAAACTGAAACGTGAATGCATTATTTGCGGAGACATCAATGTCGATTATCTAATAGAAAGCAATAGGAAAGATCAACTAAATTCATTGCTAGCATCTTTCAATTTAATTTACACAGTAAACTTTCCGACCAGAATACAAGGGGATTCAGCTACTGCAATAGACAACATATTCATCGGAAAAGAAAAAATAGGTATATCTCAAACAACCCCAATAATTAATGGTCTTTCGGATAACGATGCTCAACTCCTAAGTATAAATATTAACACATCATCAAAAAAAAAAACAACTAAAGTGAGATTCAGAAATATAAACAGGGAATCATTAAATGATTTTGAAATATATCTTAAAAATTAAACATGGGAATCAGTATACAGTCAAAGTGATATGAACAGTAAATTCAACGAGTTTCATAAAACATTTCTAAATATTTTTGAATCCAGTTTTCCTGTAAAGTATAAAAATGAAACAATATGTAACAATAGATGGATTACACAAGGTATTAAAATCTCATGCAAAACCAAGAGATCATTATACATACAGAACAGAAATAGTAATGATACAAACTTAAAACAACACTATAAAAATTATTCAAAAATATTACACAAAGTAATTCAAAAAGCTAAAGAATTACACTATAATGCGACAATACAAAACTCTGATAATAAAATCAAAACAACTTGGAACATAATTAAAAAAGAAAGTGGACGTTCAAAAAGTAAAGTAACAAACTATACCCTTATATCTAACAATACAAAAACGTCAGACCCAAATGAAATTGCAAACATATTTAACAAATATTTTCTTACAATAACTGATAACCTCAACATCCCGCAAGATAATGTTACTAACAGCTTAGATTGTTTAACACAATATTTTCCGACAAAATTCCCAAATATTCAAATATTTCCAACAAATAAACAAGAAATAATTGCAATTATTAAAAATCTAAAGTCAAAAAACTCCTCAGGGTATGATGAAATAACAAGCAAAATATTAAAAGCGAGTTCACATATTATAGCTGGGCCATTAAGTTATTTATGTAACTATTCAATGTTCAATGGTATATTTTCCGAGAGATTACAATATTCAGTGGTTATTCCTATCATCAAAAAGGGAGAAACAACGTCTCCAGAAAATTACAGATCCATATCACTTCTACCAGTCTTCTCCAAAATCTTTGAAAAAGTAATGTATAAAAGATTATATCATCATCTAGAAAAATACAACATTTTAGTCCAAGAACAATTTGGATTTAGGAAAAATAAAGGCACAGAAAATGCAACATTTAGTTTAACTGACAAAATTCTGGAGGCAGTAAATATAAAATTACAAGTTGGAAGGATTTTCTGTGATTTATCCAAAGCATTTGACTGTATAAATCATAAAATGCTGCTAGATAAATTAGATTATTATGGAATTAAAGGTGTTGCACACCAATGGTTTCACTCATATCTCATAGATAGGGAACAGAAAGTTGAAATCAATACAACTATGAAATCTACATCGACATGGGGAACTATTAATAATGGAATTCCTCAAGGATCAATATTAGGTCCCCTACTTTTTCTAGTCTTTATAAATGATCTTGCCCCCCTTATAAAAGATGTAGGTCATCCCATATTATTTGCAGATGACACAAGTATAGTATCTCTGTCATGGCGGATAGCTGCTAGACACTTGTTATTACGCTCCGACTTAGGTGATTATTAGCAGCAGTTTTAGAGTGCATTACTATTTGAAAGTGTTTAAAAGTGTCGTGGTATATAATTTTGTGTTATTTCGCATTCGATTTCTACGACAAAATGGGTGGAAATAGCAATAATAAGAAGTCATCTCCCAGCGAGTTCTCCGAAGAAGCTGTCCGACGCGTCATGGTGGAAGCGTTGAAAGATCCCGGCATGCTGCAGGTACTGACGCAGGCCATCAGGACCGCCATTGTGGAGGACTTGAAACAAACTATTGCTGAAAACAGTGCTGTGATAGAAAGCCTGAAAACAGCTCTAGAGGAGAAGGACAGGCACATTAGGCAGCTCCAGATGAAGGTGGACGATCTGGAGCAATATCAGAGGCGACAGTGTTTACGGATTTTCGGTGTGAGTGAAAGTGAGTCTGAGAACACGGACACTATCGCCATTGACGTGGCTTCTAAAATAGGAGTACAATTAACTGAAAGTGATATCGACAGAAGTCACCGAGTGGGGCGAAGAAACAGTGATAGGCCTCGGCCTATCATTGTCAAATTCGTCAGCTATAGAAAGAGAGCTGAGGTATTCAGAAACAAAAACTGTTAAAGGGTAGTCTTGTTACCGTCCGTGAAGATCTAACTAAAGCCAGGCATAATCTGTTAAAAGAATGCATAACTAAATACAGCTTGAAAAACGTGTGGACACAAGACGGAGACATTATTGTCAAAGTAGGCGAGCACAAACACAGAATTAAATGCCCAGAAGACATGATCTGAACGAGTCGGCTGCGTAAAACTAGTAAGGCAACTAATTTTAATATACTGCAATATTCAATCTATATTAAATTTTACTCTGTCAGTAACTTTACGTAATAATTAATTCTTTTTCATTCTTATTTTTATCATTTAGTACTGTAAGTCACTTTAACTTTTACCATATAATAACGTTATTTATTAATTAATTATTTTTATTCTTCACATTCTTTATCATTTAGTACTGTAATTTTAAGTTATTATTGCTAGAAAATAATTTAAAAACTTGAATTGCATATAAGTTGGTACAATTGAGAACAAAAAGCAGCATGTTCACCCGACAGTCCCTGAGGTCAGTGTACAGAGACCGGTCCCCTCTATTAACACGAACAATAGCAATCCTACCTGCCCACTGCCCTGTACCGCAGACATACTCAAGGCTGCGCTTTCTTTCTCTCCTTTGTCACTTAATGTTGTTCACGTGAATGCTCAAAGTCTGTTGTGTCATTTTGACGAATTTTCTTCTATCTTCTCACCTTTAGACATTCACGTTATTCTTATCTCCGAATCTTGGTTACATCCTAATCTTCCTTCCACTCTCGTAAACCTTCCTGGCTATACGCTTTGCCGTAATGACAGAGAGGGCAAGAGAGGCGGAGGGGTGGCTGGTTATATTAGATCCGATTTGCGACCTAAAATTATTCATCATTCTCCAAGCCAGTACTCTGCCAAACCCGAGTTCATGTTCATTGAAATTTGCACCTTATTTACAAAATTTCTAGTGTGTGTCGTATATAAACCCCCACATTTATATGACGTAGATGATTTCGAAACCGCCTTACTAAACGTAACGCCGCAATATGAGAACGTTATAATCATGGGTGACTTCAATTCAAACTTACTTGACTTACATTCTAGTACGACTAAAAGACTTAAATCATTCTTTCAGTGCCTTGATATGGTAATCCTACCCCTAGCTCCCACACATCACACGGAAGGTACAGACACATTACTGGACTTGATAATTACTAACAATGCCGACAAAATACTGACGCATGGACAGTTGCCTGCACCAGGACTATCAGGGCATGATATCATTTATCTATCGTTTAATCTGCAGTGTCCTAAATCGACTCCTAGAGTAATTACTTACAGGGATATCAAAAGAATAGATGATATTGCACTGAAAGAAGACGCTGCGCAACTTCCATGGCACATGATCTGGACATTACGAACTGTAGACGAGAAAGTAGACTTATTCAATACGTTAATACTTCAACTTTATGACAAACACGCACCATTAAAGACCAAACGTACCAGAAAGACCCCAGCCCCTTGGATGACGACTGAAATACGTAGCCTGATGTCCGAACGCGACTTAGCCTATAGGAAATACACCCGCAATAAAAACGACGAATATTTTAACTTATATAAACACCTAAGAAACAGAACGACTCAACTAATAAGAAACGCTAAACTCAAATACTCCTACAAACTTATAGAGCCCAACACAACCCCTTCCGAGTTATGGAAAAATCTGAAGGTCATTGGACTTGGAAGGCCTAGTGAACAAGCAGACATACCCATCCCACTTGACCGATTGAACGAACACTTTGTAAAGGACCCGACCTTAAACAACACAACGAAACAAGACACAGTTTTGCCTGACTCAGCTCCCCCAACTCGAGACAAATTCTATTTTACTGACGTCACTCCTATTGACGTAATGAAAGCCATCCGACGCATCAAGACGAAAGCTCAAGGGTCAGACAACATTTAGCATATTACTCATACAGAAAATACAAGACATAGTAATACCTACAATTGCACACATATTCAATAGTTCTTTAATCACTTCAACTTTCCCTAAAATATGGAAGCAAGCTTTCTTTCTTCCTCTTCCAAAAGTCAAAGTTCCCACCGACCCGAACGACTATAGACCAATCAGTATCCTGCCAGCCATATCAAAAGCACTGGAAAGAATCGTACACAGACAAATTACTAACTACATAAACGAACACAAACTATTCGACAAGTATGTCAGGTTTCAGAGCTGGACACAACACAAGCACTGCTCTACTTAAAGTGACAGAAGACATTCGTGAAGCAATCGACTCTAATAAAGTAACAATACTAACACTTCTTGACCTAAGCGAAGCTTTCAACTCTGTAAATTTCGACCTGCTCACCCATAAATTGAGAAATCTGCATTTGTCAGAGACTGCTGTGAGTTGGTTCGAATCCTACTTACGGGAAAGACAACAATGTGTTGTATCCGGGAATCGAAGCTCTTTCTGGCTTAACATAACATCAGGTATACCACAGGGTTCGGTACTCGGACCATTGTTGTTCACAATATATGTCAGTGATATTACATCTCATGTAAGGCATTGTAACTATCACTTGTATGCTGACGACCTTCAATGCTACATCTCTTCCCGCTTAGATCGAATAAATGACGCTATAGATAAATTGAACAAAGACATTAACTCGATTGTGACATGGACAAAGAAATTCCATCTTAATATCAATCCTGGAAAGACACAAGCAATCATATTAGGACACAAACGGCAAACCGACGCTGTAAAGCACCTCGACATTTCCCCCGTTAAAGTAAGTACAGTGCATATCCCTTTCAGTTCTTCGGTAAAAAATCTTGGCATTCACATGGATAATAATCTCAACTGGGACATGCAAATCACAGAAACCTGCAGAAAAGTATATCCTATTATTCATGTGCTAAAAAGGATAAATGTTCATCTTCCCTCTTGCTTAAAAAAGTCCCTTGTGCAGACCCTTGTATTTCCCTATTTTGACTATGCTGACATTTTACTGACTGACCTTTCCAGCGACAACAAAATGAAACTTCAACGTGCTCATAATTTGTGTGTACGTTTTGTAAGCAATGTTCGTAAATATGATCATATTACCCCACCCCTGGAAGCAATAGGTTGGCTTAAACTAGATAAGAAAAGAAATTTACATTCACTTCTCTTTCTCTTCGAAATCTTGAACTCTTCTATTCCTTCGTACCTGTCGTCTCGCTTCACTTAACTTTCTTCCCACCACAATCTGAACACACGCTCTCGCCATGAAACAATACTAACAATACCATCCCATCGCACCTCCTCATACTCATCCTCTTTCACAATAGCCCTGCCAAGACTCTGGAATTCGCTACCTGCTAGCATCAGGGACTGTCGAAATAAAATTCAATTCAAACGCAAACTTACTAGGCACTTGGTCAGTAATTGAGACTCGTTCAGACATGGTTTCTTGTAAATAGTTCTTTTAATCTACCACAAAATATCTCAATATCCGGTAATTTCATCACTATAGAATTTTGTTATTGTAGGTTTAATTTGTAATTTAGTAAATACAAAAATATTCTTTGTTCTTAACTTCTATGATAAAATGTCTAGCTTTCATTAATCAGGTATTCTTGTCGTACTTTAATTTTTATTGTAATTGTAATTGTAAATTTAATATTAATTGTAATCTTATTGTTCATGTTATAGTTGTAATCCCCTGGTAGAGGGGCAGAGAAGGCCTGACGGCCTTATCTCTACAAGGTTAAATAAATAAATCTAATCTAATCTAATCTAATTACAGCCAATAACTCCAACACATTCCAATCTTCAAGAGAGGAAATTCTCTTCAAAAATGTGACTGGTTCTCAGTCAATAAATTAGTATTAAATTGTAACAAAACTAACATAATTCAGTTTAAATCCTGTCCAAATTCAACGTCGCAAATTTCTAGCGCAATAATTAACAATAGATCCCTATTAGAAACAACAACAACCAAATTTCTTGGCTTAAAAATCGATAATGTGTTAAATTGGAAAAATCATATTAAAGAAATTACCCCCAAACTAAATTCAGCTTGTTTTGCTATTAGATCTATGCAAAAGATAGTAAATATCAATACCTCAAAAACAATACACTTTGCATACTTCCACTTGGTAATGAGTTTTGGAATAATATTCTGGGGAAATTCCACAGATAGTAACAATATAATTCTATTACAAAAAGAGTAATTAGAATAATAGTAGGTGCCAAATCTAGGGAATCGTGTAGGACTATTTTAAAAAAACTACAAATAATGCCCATGGCTTGTCAGTATATCTTTTCATTAATAGTCTTCCTCGTATGTAATCGTGAAAACTTTGTAACTAATTCAACAGTTCATAGCATAAATACACGTCAAAAAATGACTTTCATACTCCATCGGCAAGTCTATCGTGCTATCAAAAAGGAGTGCGTTATATGGCAGTAAAAATTTTTAATAGCCTCCCTATCGATATAAAAAATGAAACTCAAAACATAAAATTATTTAGGGCCAAATTAAAGAAGTACCTAATTTCTCACGCCTTCTATTCTGTAGGTGAATTCATGACATTCAATAACACTTCATGAAATTGATACTAAAACTATGTGTTGTACTAGTAGACTATATTGTAAATCTCGTCTGTATATATTTCATCTAGACTGTGACTATAAATTAAGATTTTATAATAGTATTAAGTTTTTTTACTTGTTCCATATTCTAGCTGTAAGCATGTATGAATAGCATGGAATGTTAATAAATACAATACAATACAATACAGATCACGGAGGAGTGAGACCCACAAATTAATGCTTAGACCTATGTATCTCTTACGGGAAGAACGAGGGTAGTAAAAGAATATGTAAATTGTTAAGAAAATAAAGAGAAAGGTTTAGATTTAAATACCTGTAAATTGTTTATTGTAACTGCAATATTACTGTTTTTATTACACATATAAGAAACTGATACCCATATAAACTTAACTTGTTGAACTAGACGTGTTTAGATATCTACCTCTCCAAAACTATAGGAGATGAATTGGGATAGCTAGTCTATTCCATACGAAATACGTAGATAATCACGAGCTTTCAGAATCTGCAATCGGATTCTACGTAATTGAAATGGTTTTCGAGTTAATGCGAATAAAACAGTAATAAACAACGCGCGCTGCCTGCTACCAAGTGAGAGAGTGTTACGTCACGGTGTATTGCATAACACTATGTTAAAATGTAACAAAACTGCAGCATGGAAAATCAAGCAACATATACAGGGACGTCATTTTATTTTTACTAACATTTTTAATATTAACCTGGCTATACCTTTGGATTAATGATTGAGACCCGGAAACACCGTTTGCTACCCCTTCCACGACTGGAGTTCGATGATACTGGCGTAATATAGGCCTACAAACAGATCACTTCACTAGTTACAGGAGGGAAGAAAAGTAGTTCATTCATGTACGTAAAGTAGGAAATATCGCGATTTTGAGTGTGATAATTTTCATTAGGTTTTGTTTAATCAAAATACAGTACAGTATTAACAGTAAGTGTTTTTACTCACGAATTGAGTTATCCATGCGAACGTATTCATTATGCAGTGTATATTATACTGTCTACAGCACATTAGCGTACGATATACAGAATGAAGTTAAAATTAAAAATTATCATAATATGGATATTTAAACACTTTTTTTTTAAATGGTGGCCGTTCATTTCGATACAGGTTTTTTGTGCCTATTATCGCACTACAGACTATTGCATCTAATTCCAATTACCAGTTTCGTCCTTCATACTTAGTAACTCATGTTGAAATAATTCTGTACCTACTCTATAAAAGAGTACCTTACGTACTGTAAATTCAGTCTTCACTTCTGCCCGAGACGCACAGATAAAATTACTCAGACATGCTATCTACTGTCCGTCCAAGTGGTTATGTCGCAGAATCGTAGAAAGGGGGGAATCATGTGACAGTTAATTACTTAAAGAGGCCCTTTTATTTAAGTTATTTTAAACAGTTGCATAATATTACGTAGACGTCCAATTAATTACTAACAGAAATTAATGTTTTCAGAAAAGAGCTAAGAAAGCCCAGCCACTAGTCTTTACAGTGGAGCGAGCAGAAGCAGGTGGGGGAAATCGGGATGCGACGTAGGCAAACGGACGACAGTACCTGTGCGAAAATATGATTCAATATTGGAAATTTTCGTCACTGGAAAACGCGAACATATTTCCGAAACGTACTATAATCACTAACTCAGTACTGCGGCCTTAGTTCTGTGTGAACAGTTGGAACTTGGTTAGTAGAAGGGGTGGGAGTAAAGTGCATTCAAAAACTCAGGTATAATAAAAGTTGAAGTAAAAATAAAATTATGTCCCTGTATTATATGCGAATATAGAAGAGTCAAAATATGGTTTATATAGACGTAAATTCAAATGTTCAAATGCTCCTAAAACAGCTGCAAAGCATCCATGAGAGTATAGAAAACTAAAAACAAGAACTATTGCTCAAAGTAACACAGAAACATATAGAGTATGTCGAAAACGTAAACGAGAAGAGCAAATATTCATTAACGATATACTCGGAGTTTCTATATTAACAGCAGTGACAACGCAATTATTGAATGTATTTACGTTGGCTCGGACAAAACCAGGTGAAGGGGTGCAATAAGTGAGTAAGCTACCTAAGCACTGGTTGTTGGTACACAGCTCTACTAGAGCACGTCACTTAAACGTCCCACTTACGATCTATGTTTATTTCCATACATAATAAGATTTGTCAGTGTTATTAGCATATTATTATTATTATTATTATTATTATTATTATTATTATTATTATTATTATTATTAGTGTTATTATCCATATTACTATTATTATAGGCATCCAACAAGGAAATGTCGGTGCGCAGAAACCAGCGGGCATGACTGTCTCGCGCAGATGACGTATGCTCCTGTTCCCAGCATGCTCTTAAGCCTACTGCAGGAGTGTAAGAGGGGTATAGCATGCACGCCGCGAGGAGTTCGAGCTGAGTTTTTCTTGTAGGATACCTATAACTAGCCAGTGAACGAGTCCTGAATACGTAACTGCACGGATTGGGTCTCAGACCCATTTTCTAAATATGAAAGAAGTATATTTATTTAAGTCATATAATAATAGTATTATTCTTCTATATAGTTAACATCGTAAATTTGTGAATTTCACAATTTTCAGAACAGATACATAACCTATAGCAATTAAGTTATATATTATTAATACAGTAATTCGCAATCTGTGCCTTGTGTCTTTTCTTGCACTGAACTTAAAATTATGTCCAAAGTATAGGATATGTGATTGTTGTAACATTCATAGATGTTGCGTCGTATTATATCACGTCCGAAATCATCAAGTTTCTTGAATTCGTAACTGTTTGTAATGGAGTCTAAGTTTTCTTTTTAGGAATTTTTTACTCAGTTATATTGATAGAAATTATTTTCTTCACTGATCTTCTTGAAACATCCGTAGCGCGAACAGTTTTAACAATTGATTAATCACATTTGTCTTCTCTTTCACTGAAATTCAGGTATACATTTTTTTTTTTAAATATGTGCAGCTTGTCTCTCTAATGAATGACCTCTTCGAACATGAGAAGTACGAACATTACAATTATTGACATCATATTATGTTGTTCACTCTCTTCAACAGATATCCATGAACGCCACATATTTCACTAATTTTAACATACACTAAGAAAACTAAACACATAATGCAAACTACGTGCAGTCCAAGTCGTTAACAGAACTGAAAACTATATGGTGTTTACCTCTGCGCGGGACGAAGGAAAAGCAGTAACTTTGTGGCCTTCTGCTTTCAGTCCCCACCTCCTGGTTTTTCTCCGAGCGAACGTACAATATATGGTATTACGAAGAAGCTACTCGTACTATAGTACGTCCGCTCAAATGAGAGCCACTTGCACCTACCTTGAGCGGGAGGCGTCAGGTGTTTCAGTCTTGAAGCACGCGGCTGGTTGTTGGTACGCCAGCGCTGTTGACAGATCTAAGTCGGTGCTCCGAGAACAAGTTCATATAGTAGGCCAATTCGGTTTCAGACGAGCCCGCAAATATAATGCAGTTAGCTCAGAACAAGGCAGAGGACAGTAAATGTACATTGTGGCTTTTGTGTTCCATACATTATGATTGTATTTATAATGTGTCGTTTTTGGAAAACGGATAATAACAATAGTCGTATACGTAAATCCACACAATCGCCATTAGAACGCGGTAAGATTGTACAAGAGCAAACAGTGTTAATTATTACTATTTACACTTATTTTAAAGACGATGCTGGTAAGTGCCGGACACCATTGAAAAATACCAGTGCCGCTACAGAAGTGACTCGCGCAACAAAAAACGTAGCCGTCATAGAAAAAGATGTATGTAAAATACGGCCATGTTGTACTATGACTGCCCCCCCTTACCATTGTTGTCTCAATGCCATAGAATTCGTTTGTTCGGAACTGAAGAGAAATCTCCGCTCAGAAAATGCATTGGGAAATAAATCTGTTCAAGAAGTATGTGCTTAATAGCAAATGTGATGGATGACATTAATAATAAAAAGCATTAGGTAAAGTATATCGAACATGTAAAGACAAAAGAAAGTGATTGTCTCTCCTTAGAAGCTAGCTTGGAAGCTTGTATAATTGATTTAAATAGTGACTCAACGGACTCTGAATAGAAGGCTGTTCGTGTTTTAGTTCTGTATTATAAGACGCACAAGAAGGTTCACTTTAGTCTTCACAGGGGAGAGATGGTAACGCAGCGTTGTTTACATGGAACCTGGTCGGAGTCGCGTGCCTATTTGCTCCCTGCGGTAAGTGTGTCCAATCGCACATTCCAAGTGGCTCTCATTTGAGCGGACGTACTATAACTAGGTTTATAAACATTTTGTAAAGAACAGGTTTGTTTAATCCTGCAACGCTTGTACTGACTTATGATTTAAATTAATTCTAATGCCAGTAAAACCAAATCATACTGATAGGCCTATACTTAGGACAGAATTTCTGCGTCAAGATGTAATGCACTTTAAGATTTGTGTCACTTGCTGACAATCTCTAGGTAAAGAGCAGTAGTCCTGAAAGTTACGGGTCTTAATTTTCACCGTATTCGACACATTTTCCTCCTTTGGTTTGCATAAGCAAGCGGTTAACATCCCCATGATTACTTTTATGCAAATTCGAAGGTTGAAACAGTAAGTGGATAGTTCTGGGGTAGTAGGGTAAGTCATCAACGTTGCAGTAGACTTCGGTAGCATAATAAAGCAGCTGCTACGAAGTATTAAAGACGACGAATATTGCAGTTTAAATGTTCATATTAAAATTAATTTAATTCACAAGTCACAAATGTCTACTTGCAGGATTTTGTGAAGGACACGGTAAAACATTGGTTAGCAACCCTAATAACTAAGCCACTATGCAAGCACTAACTTAGACTTAGTAAGCATTGTAATAGTAATTTTCCGATAGTCAATATACAATGTAATATAATATAGTGTTTATTTTGGTATTCATTCTAAATGACTTATCATAGTTTAAAAAACATCAGCAACACTTACAAATGTAAATATTCATTGAATGTTAAGGACAAACTAATGTGCTAACGTTTTCGCCTTTGGGCATCTTCAGGCACTTGAACAAACAATATCGTATACAAAATTTTACAATACAAATGATTCATCGGGTTTTGACATGGTATATCTTCAAATTCCTTTCTTTTTAGAAATTAATACAATTCCTGGACTTTCGGAAGAAAATATACTTCTAAAGCAATTAAAAATAGCCGGAATATCTTTATCTGAATTATTTAAAAATAACATATAACTTATATGATTCTATTGACATTTTCAAGAAAAAAATTCGTAATCTTAGTATAATGTCCATTCATTTGTACTAATAGCCCATCGAAAGAGCACATTTTCAAGTTCTGTACATGTCATTACAAATGCTCTACGTGCCCTCCTCGTGTTACCCGACACACATCTATGCGGTAGTCCAGTTCGACCCCTTACACTTTGGAGCATGTCATTGTCGATGTTATCAGCGCAGCAGTGATGCGATCTCGGAGTTCAGCCAATGTTGTCGGCTTAGGTGGCATGTAAACATTCTCTTCCACGTACCCCCAAAGAAAAAGTCACAAACTGTGAAATCAGGAGACCTAGGGTCAACCTGAGGAGTGCCAAATCCTGAGCACATCGCCCAATCCATCGGTTTGGAAATTCCTCGTTCAGATATCGACGGAATTCTCTATACCAATGAGGTGGAGCTCCGTCTTGCTGGAAGATGAAGTTTGGGTTGTCATTTATCAGTTGAGGAAACAACCAGTCTTGCAACATTTGTAGGTACGTCGCACCAGTCATTGTATTCTCAGCAAAAAAGTAGGGTCCGTAAACAGTGCTCCTTGAGACAGCACAGAAAACATTCAATTTTGGAGAATCTATTTCAATTTCCTCTGTAACACGGGGATTTTCTGTGCCCCATATTCGGACATTGTGACGATTCACCTTCCCACTCAGGTGAAAAGTCGCCTCATCACTGAACACGAGTCGAGAGGCAAATTCGTCATCTTCCAACGCTGCCTGGAAACGATAACAAAATTCGTATCTGATGACGAGGTCGTTTGCTGTGTCTGGGATTCTTTCCACCTTTTCAGCTGAAACAACCGGTTGTCCTGAGCTTTTTCCTTTACACGAGCACCCTTTGTCTTTCAACTGTCGATACCACCGCAGAATGCTTTGGTGGATTGGTGGGTGTCATCTGTACTGTCTCCGGAACGTACGCTGCACAGTGATTATGAATTGAGTACTCTGATATTCCAAAACACAAAATACTTTCTGTTAATCAGTCACCATTTTACCAACCGACACTAGTGAGTCACTGAAGAGTCAGAATGAAATCTGAAATGAGAGATACCAAATTTAAGAATATGCTCTTTCTATTGGCTATGAGTACAAATGGGTGGACATGATAAATTTTAAGCTATACGTTGTCAAAAACCTGATGAATCATTTGTATACACACTGTATATTAAACAATTTTATATCTAACATATTTAAAAATTATGTTTACACATCAAAAGATTGAATAACGGTTTGAAATGATTATCATCATCTCTATGGTAATAAGGAAACAACATGAAATTCAAATTAAGTTACATAAATTAAAATAAATTAAATTTGTATAAAATTATCTTGTAATAAAATTGATTGTTATTTAACAATGTTATTAATCATATATTTTACTTAATTACTGACAGTGTCGTTATTAATACAACATAGTACAGCTGAAGAATACTATATTACTAAACAATTTCTAAAAGATAATTGTGTCCTTAATGAAAATTTGGTCCATTTCCGAAACCCCTTATACAACCTCTAGAAACAAGTCCGTGTCAAAACCTCTTACAGCTCGACCAACTACAAAAAGACCTTCAACTTTTCCAATACACACGTGGCCATGGAGGGGGAGACGTCATCATTATGCGAGCAGCTCGCTAGGGCGGGTTACACTATAGTACGTCCGCTCAAATGAGAGCCACTTGGAACGTGCGATTGGACACACTTACCGCAGGGAGCAAGTAGGCACGCGACTCCGACCAGGTTCCATGTAAACAACGCTGCGTTGCCATCTCTCCCTTGTGAAGACTAAAGTGAACCTTCTTGTGCGTCTTATAATACAGAACTAAAACACGAACAGCCTTCTATTCAGAGTCCGTTGAGTCACTATTTAAATCAATTACACAAGATTCCAAGCTAGCTTCTAAGGAGAGACAATCACTTACTTTTGTCTTTACTTGTTCGATATACTTTACCTAATGCTTTTTATTATTAATGTCATCCATCACATTTGCTATTAAGCACATACTTCCTGAACAGATTTATTTCCCAATGCATTTTCTGAGCGGAGATTTCTCTTCAGTTCCGAACAAACGAATTCTATGGCATTGAGACAACAATGGAAAGGGGGGGCAGTCATAGTACAACATGGCCGTATTTTACATACATCTTTTTCTATGACGGCTACGTTTTTTGTTGCGCGAGTCACTTCTGTAGCGGCACTGGTATTTTTCAATGGTGTCCGGCACTTACCAGCATCGTCTTTAAAATAAGTGTAAATAGTAATAATTAACACTGTTTGCTCTTGTACAATCTTACCGCGTTCTAATGGCGATTGTGTGGATTTACGTATACGACTATTGTTATTATCCGTTTTCCAAAAACGACACATTATAAATACAATCATAATGTATGGAACACAAAAGCCACAATATACATTTATTGTCCTCTGCCTTGTTCTGAGCTAACTGCATTATATTTGCGGGCTCGTCTGAAACCGAATAGGCCTACTATATGAACTTGTTCTCGGAGCACCGACTTAGATCTGTCAACAGCGCTGGCGTACCACAACCAGCCGCGTGCTTCAAGACTGAAACACCTGACGCCTCCCGCTCAAGGTAGGTGCAAGTGGCTCTCATTTGAGCGGACGTACTATACTGGGTGTTCAGTTCAAAATGTGTCATGGCTCGCTGTATACCGTCATGTGGCTAGCCGATGAGCCTAGAGAATTCAATCTTCCTACACTTCCGCAGAGGTGTATAACCTATGAGGCAGAGAAGTTGCTTAGCAAGTACGGCGTTCATTCTAAAGAGTACGTACCTTCTCTTTCTAACTCGTTGGTACGTACCGATACGTACGGTAACGCCGGTAGTGGCAGGAATGTGAACTGTTTGGAAATACGTACTGTTGGGATATGGGGAGAGGGTTAAGACGATTACTTACGTATTTGTTGACATTAACTTCGACGGTCAACATGGACACGGAGCATTTGATTTGAGTTGTGGTATGTTACCGTACGCAACCGATGATAACAAATACCCTGCGTACGACTTGCCGGCGCAAAACACAGTTCGAAAGAGGTTATGGTAGCACACAGATCGTACAGACCGCCATCTGTTGCTACGACGTTCAAGTTATACCGTACACGTTCTGAAGTTCAGATTGAAGAACGCCTTATATAATAGGCAACTTCTCTAACATATAAGCTGAAACTCGCTTCAAATCGGTGACCTAACAACAGTGACGTCATGACACACTTTGAAATGAACACCCAGTAGTCAGACTCCAATTATGAATCCGATTCAAAAGCTGTGTCTGTAGCGGAGCTTTCACTTTGCAAAGGCCTCCGCGCACACTTGGTTTCCCTTCCAATATTATAAATTACAATCTGTTTTAACTAGCCTATATATAGTAAGTCGAAATGGAATATTAATTGATTGAAAAGTGAAAGAATGGACGCGAACACGACTGTTATTTGGAATAGTTTAAAACGTACTCGCTGCGAGACGTCGATCAGGGAGCGCATCAACAACACAACAGATCCCCACTATGAGAACCTGCGCACGAACGAACACTAGTTTGAGTCGCAGATTTTTTGTCAGTGGTCAGGCTATAATATTTTTCCGCGTAACAAATACTCAATCGTAAATAACCGCAGGTCACGCATACGAAATCAGTCGACAGGATGTGTCGTTACCACGTTAGCCATAGTACATAGTAAGTACATTTATATAATTGTCATAGATTTTTTTAAGTAACACCTCATACATTCTGACATATTACATTTTGTTACAGATAGACCTATTCTACCACATTGTTTCTAAACACAAATGCAATTCCGAATATGTCAATGTATATAATTTATTGCTTTACATATAAGGGCATTGTTTGAACTTAAATGTGAGTATTCACAATAATTAATTTTCCACTTTAATACATTTATATTAGTAGCTTACGATAAACATATGTTACAGAATGGATCCCACCAAAAATGGCTTATCCTCCCAGTGAGAACATTATCTGCATTCCAAGTTTACAGCCAATAGAAAATTATTTTATTATTGGCTTATTATGAAGCTTAATATTGTTTAATAAGAACCATATGATTTTACTAAGTTGTATTAATAATGACACATTAGTAATTAAGTAAAATATGTGACTAATAACAACATTTTTAAATAACAATCAATTTTATTACAAGATAATTTTATACAAAATTAATTTCTTTGAATTTATGTAATAACTTAATTTGAATTTCATGTTGTTTGCTTATTACCATAGAGATGATGATAATTTATTTCAAACCGTTATTCAATCATTTGACCTGTACACATGATTTTAAAATATGTTAGATATAAAATTGTATATATATATATATATATATATATATATATATATATGTATATATATATATTGTATAGCCATCATATTGTAAAATTTTGTATGCGATATTGTTTGCTCAAGTGCCTGAAGATGCTCAAGGGCAAAACGTTAGCACATTAGTTTGTCCTTAACATTCAATCACTATTTACATTTGTAAGTGTTGTTGATGTTTTTTAAACTATGATAAATCATTTAGACGGAATACCAAAATAAACATTATTTTATATTACTACTTAGACGTTACAGAAGGAAACAACGAGAACTTATTGAAATATATACAGAGTGTAAGGGGTAAAAGTGACGTCCTTTTCACAGGATCAAAAAATGTCCATACAACATAGGGTCAAAATTTTACAGTTTTCCCAGAAAAAAAATTCTTTCCTTATTTTATTTGCGTTATACAGCTTATATCATGAGTAATATTACGAAAACTGTTACAGCATTAGGTATATCTAACAAAGAGTTAATATGAGTTTAAATAAATATTTGTGTGTGATCTATTACGTTTTCGTCAAATTAAAAAAAATAATGCATTCTTAAATTTGTTAATATTCTAGCGTGAGAGACGTGGCAACAAGTTTAGCAGGATTCATGCTGCTGAGAGCAGTCTGCACATACCTACAGGTCAGCTGAGTTCAAGCTCCCTGTCCATAGGTCTCCTGCCGAGCGGATACCAGTTAAGTGCAGGTAGGCCTATTCGATAAACAACTTACAATATCATTCAGGAATATCATTATATATTATTAATTTATGGAGAAAGTCTTCTTAATTCAAGTGCTGCAAGAAGGATGTACCGTCAACGTTTTCCGCAAAGAAGTTTACCTAATCGGCGAACTTTTTTAGCAGTTTCTCAACGAAAATTAGAAACTGGGAGTCTCTTTACTCCGTTTCGAAAATCACACAACGAGAGATTTGTTTAAAAATGATACCTCTTTACGGAGGCGGGAGAGATTAAAATTTTTCTTTAGAGAAAAAGTTCGTGTGATTTTGTGCAGTAAACCATTATTGTTTCTTTTTTTAGACGTACAATTTAAAAATGGAGCAATAGGCCTATTGTTAATAAAATGTAAATTTAAAATACTGTTCTATTAATGAGATTGGAAGTATGTTTTTGTTGCTCTTTTTATGTAAAAGAACAGTTGTTCTGATCCACCCGCGCATTAGAACAGAGCATCTGTTTTGTACCGGTATGTCTGTACCCGCTTGAGCTGTACTGTGTACTTTTAAACCCCCTCCTCCCCACCAAGCAACGTTGTAAAACGTCTAATATTGTAAACTTTAATATTGGTTAAATATTGCAATTATAAAAATATTGTTAGGACATTTTTTTCTACCTTATGACATGAATAACATCAGTTAAATTAATGGCACTTATACAAGGACATCATTTTATGTTTACTTCAATTTTTATTGTACCTGAGTTTTTGAATGTACTTCACTTCCACCCCTTCTACTAATGAAGTTCCAACTCCACACAGAACCAAGACCGCAGATAGTAAGCAGTACTGAGTTACTGAGTATAGTACGTTCCAGAAATATGTTCGCGTTTTCCAGTGACGAAAGAGCTTTCAATATTGAACCATATTTTCGCACAGGTACTGTCCGTTTGCCTACGTCGCATCCCGATTTCCCCCACCTGCTTCTGCTCGCCCCTCTGTAAAAGCTGGGCTGTCTTAGCTCTTTTCTGAAAACATTAATTTCTCTTAGAAATTGGACGTTTACGTAATATTATACAGCTGTTTAATTTAACTTAAATGAAAGGGCCTCGTTAAGTAACTGTCACGTGATTTCCTCCCTTTCTACAATCCTGCGGCATAACCACTTGGACGGACAGTAGATAGCATGTCTGAGTAATTTTATATTTTCGGGTCGGGCAGAAGTGAAGATTGAATTCACAGTACGTAGAGTAGGTACAGAATTATTTCAACATGAGTTACTAGTACGAAGGACGAAACTGGCAATTGGAATTAGATGCAATAGTCTATAGTGCGATAATATGCACAAAGGAACTGAAGCCTGTATCGAAATGAACGGCCACCATTTTCAAAATTGTGTTTAAATATTCATATTATGATTATTTTTCAATTTAACTTCTTTCTCTATATTGTACGCTAATGTGCTGTAGACAGTATAATATGCACCGCATAATGAATACGTTCGCATGGATAACTCACTTCGTGAGTAAAAACACTTATTCTTAATACAGTACTGTACTTTGATTAAAGAAAAACCTAATGAAAATTATCAAACTCAAAATCGCAATATTTCCTAGTTTACGTAAATGGATGAACTACTTTTCTTCCATCCTATACCTAGTAGAGTGATTTGTGTTTTACGCCAGTATCATCGAACTCCAGTCTTGGAGGGGAGAGCAAGCGGTGTTTCCGGTTCTCTAAAGATATAGACAGGTTAATATTAAAAATGTTAGTAAAAATAAAATGATGTCCCTGTACTTCTTACACCGTGTAGAATATCCAAGCGATGTGAAATTGTTGTTAGTTCAGTAACAAATACTGTACTCCTATGGAACGGAGACAAGTACTTGTAAATAGCTCCTGTTCAAATGGGCAGCTCTCTGTCAAAAGTTTACAATGAACATGCGGAAGTTTTGTCGTCTCATGCCATTTACCTTTATAGTGGAAGGAAGTTTAAGAAATAAGTTAACCCTAGAATGCTATCGTCATTGAGTAGTGCTGTATTGTTATTGATACATAAAACTAACGTAGTAGGTGGGAAAAAGTGTTTGAGTTCTGTATTCGTATCGGAATAAAATTTTATATTTCTTCCTTTGTAGTTTTATTTGTTTATGTACCTTTTTGTTTCTAATTTCTATTTTCATGAACATGATTTTACGTGAAATATAAAATTATATGGACCTAACGACAGTACAAGAAAATATTTCTGAATATAATTTTTATTTACTTTCTTTAGCTTCATTTTTTTTCTAAGTTTTATTTACATCAAAGTAAACTTGCAGGAAAAAATAACCATATAAATCTAGCTTGCTTCCTTGTGGCTTTTAAGGAACCCGGAGGTTCATTGCTGCCTTCACATAAGTCCGCCATTCGGTCTCTATCCTGAGCAAGATTAATCAAGTCCCAACCATCATTTCCCACCTCCCTCAAATATATTTTAAACATTATCCTCCCATCTACATCTCGGCCTCCCCAAAGGTCGTTTTCCCTCCAGCCTCCCAACTAAAACTCTATATGCATCACCTTAAAAACACCTTGTTACGAAACTCCAAATATAAATATATTTCAGAATACAATTTTATTGCTTTCTTCAGTTTTAATTAATTGTTTTTAAGTAATTTTCATTTCCATGAAAATCAATGGATTGTTATGAATCTTGATAATATCAACACTCCTAAAATGTGCCCTCTTATTTAAAAATATGTTTGATACAACATATTGTGATGAGCGCTATCGTGCTACTATATTGTCCAACCAATCAACTGTATTTGATTTGATGGTGAAGATACACGAGAGCAGCGCAGGTAAAAAGAAAAACTTTCTCCCGTAAAAAAATTCTGGGAAATTTGGCTTCAAAATTCGATTAGAGTTTTGTTACTGGATTTTCAGCATTGGAATTCTCTTCAGCTTCAATTGGAGGTGTTTTAGTTGAAATTCGTACACTTTCTTTTCATTGTTTCCATAGCTGAATAGGTCTACGTGGTGAGTTCCCCCTTTTCCTGTTTATGTGCTCCTTTTTATTTTTCTTACATTCGCATTTTACCTACAATTATTCTCAATCCTTCCTACCTTCTCTTCCATTATTTTTTTCCTTGTAACAACTTCATCCCGGTATGTATTCTGGATTCTTGTCCTTGTCACAAACTACACCATCAAGCTCTATATTGGCTTCATCACTATCATCTGAACTTCCATCTATAATTTGCATAATAGTTTCAGAATTATTACATAAGTTTTCATCCAGTGCTACTATGTTAGATAAAACGCACTTATAAGAAAATAAATAAACTGCAATCACAAGAAGTTCTCTCTTATTACGGTTAATACATAAATCTGACGTACACTTCCTAATATATCTTACAGTAATTTAGCTAAGCGTGTGAGTTGCAACCTGCTGTCACGACTGATAAA
Organism: Periplaneta americana; assembly: GCF_040183065.1. Taxonomy (NCBI): domain Eukaryota; kingdom Metazoa; phylum Arthropoda; class Insecta; order Blattodea; family Blattidae; genus Periplaneta; species Periplaneta americana. The sequence goes on along the minus strand of NC_091121.1, from coordinate 142,479,099 downwards.
TAATCAGCAACGGACAGCTGAAGGCATAGCTAGAAGAAGGAGGGGTTCGCTTGACGGGAAAAGTAGTGAGGATCAATCGTTTACCCATTATAGTAAAAATTACGTACGATAGAATTCTAGGGTTAAACTAACTCCTTTTATGATGACAAGGAGTAAAATTCGTCAAAGCATGTTCTTTACATTCTGGAGATTCTATGATTTCATAAGAAAAACTATTGTATCTTATGTTCACGTTAAGGAATTTTTAGAAAACCATTGTCTTTTCTAATAACGATGCCAAATTTGGTTCACTATTTGTCCCATAATTGTTGAGCGTGTGAAAATGTTTCAAGATCTATAGTGCATCTCCTAAGAGGCTATAGTTTTAATTTCTTCTCAGCATATTTAAGTGTAGTGTTTAAACAAGAGAGCGAAGCTAGTAACTCGTCAACATATGACCGAAAACTTTCAGCTCGAAGCATGCGCAGTGTGGCATTCTTAGACTTAAAAAAAACTTGAGTCGTCCAACTATTATATCCCTCACTATTTCTCTTGTATTAATTATACAGTATTCCATAGTCCTACTTTCAACTACCATAAACTCGTTCTTAGTATAACTAACTACATTCTAGCTAATGTTGAAATAATGTAACAAACTTAGGCCTATAGAACGATACGCGAATATGATAAATGTATTGCAATAAAATGGACAGATTTCTCTAAACCAAACGGATAGCCCGGGTGGCATTTGTAACGTAAATCCGACGCTGACAGGCATGCCATCCCTCCTGGGCCCATCGTCTACTAACGAACCCGAAGTTCCAAGCTGTTAGAACCTATATCAGCATTGGAAACCCGTAATATCCCCGGATATCACCTCAGTCTATTTCTACTATTACAGATGATAGATACATCGTACCTGTCGTCTCGCTTCACTTACCTTTCTTCCCACCACAATCTGAACACACGCTCTCGCCATGAAACAATACCAGCAATACCATTCCATCGCACCTCCTCATACTCATCCTCTTTCACAATAGCCCTGCCAAGACTCTGGAATTCGTTACCTGCTTGCATCAGGGACTGTCGAAATAAAATTGAATTCAAACGCAAACTTACTAGGCACTTGGTCAGTAATTGAAACTCGTTCAGACATTGTTTCTTGTAAATAGTTCTCTTAATCTACCACAAAATATTTCAATATTCGGTAATTTCATCACTATAGAATTTTGTTATTCTAGGTTCAGTTTGTAATTCAGTAAATACAAAAATATTCTTTGTTCTTAGCTTCTATGATAAAATGTCTAGCTTTCATTAATGAGGTAATCTTGTCGTACTTTAACTTTTATTGTAATTGTAATTGTAAATTTAATATTAATTGTAATTTTATTCTTCACATTATAGTTGTAACTAAACCCCTGGTTAATAAATAAATACTACTACTAATGAAGTGAGGGAAGAATGAAGAGTGTTGGTGGAATAACAGGGAAACGGGAGTAACCCGTGAAAAATTCTCCAAAACGTCCATTTTGTCCATTATAAATTTCACCCAGACCTGACCGGGGGTCGAAACTGGGTCTCTTGGATGGAAGACCAGTGCAGTAACACTGTAGCTACAGACGTGGCGTCCTCCAATGATAGTTATAGTTATATGTTATTTTACGACGCTTTATCAACATCTTAGGTTATTTAGCGTCTGAATGAGATGAAAGTGATAATGCCGGTGAAATGAGTCCGGGGTCCAGCAGCGAAAGTTACCCAGCATTTGCTCATATTGGGTTGAAGAAAACCCTCGGAAAAAACCTGAACCAGGTAACTTGCCCCGACCGGGTATCGAACCCGGGCCACCTGGTTTCGCTGCCAGACGATTATATGTACAGTATATAGTTAACCCTCAACTGGTATCTATTGGTCAATATAGACCCACTGATTGGTAGGGTATGAGATTAATATTCCATAATAATAATAATAATAATAATAATAATAATAATAATAATAATAATAATAATAATAATCTGTAGTGCTATAGCCCACGAAGGGCCAAGACGGACCAGCCGGCTGCTAGCCTCACGGCCACATTCCGAAGCAGAGGTGGACGATCATCCAACCATAATTGAGGTAACATGTGGTTAGCACGATGAACCCCCCCCCCCCCAGCCGTTATAGCTGGTTTGCGTAACCGGATTTCGGTACCTGTCATAGCTCCCCAAGTGCATCACGATGCTGAGTGGGCACCGGTCCCATACACTGGCCGAAATTTCATGAGAAAATGTCTTCTCCCATGAGGACTCGAACCAGCGCGCATTCCGCAACGCGAGTCCCAGGCAGGATGCCTTAGACCACGACGCCACGGCGCGGGACTAATATTAGATAACCACCTCAAATACCGTCTTTGTTCACCGCGAAATCTAACTGAACTCATCTCCATTTGAACCACGATATCGGTTATGCAAATAGGACCCTGATTGTTCTGATAATAATAATAATTTTCAGAATGTAATCACTTACCCCTGTGATATGTGATGGCTCAGGCATTTATGTCAACTTAGGGTTGCTTATTGTCACTGAACTCATGATGTTAGCTCTAGGGTTCTGCAGAGATTACGCTTCATTCTTAATGCGTCTGTAAACTACCACATCCATAAAGCAGTCCACCCCTGTGGAGTAACGGTCAGCGCGTCTGGCCGCGAAACCAGGTGGCCTGAGTTCGAACCCCGGTCGGGGCAAGTTACCTGGTTGAGGTTATTTCCGGGGTTTTCCTCAACCCAGTACGAGCAAATGGTGGGTAACTTTCGGTGCTGGACCCCGACTCATTTCACCGCCATTATCACCTTCCTTTCATTCAGACGCTAAGTAACCTAGATGTTTATACAGCGTCGTAAAATAACCCAATAAAATAAAAGAAATCCATAAAGCAATGTCGGAATCGCCATTACTATCTAAAGTTTTAGTAACGTTGTTGTGTTACAAATTTTTTTAAAACTATTTTATTTTGCCTCCTATTGCTTGCAATTTACATAATTTACTACGTACATATCTATTGTTTGTCTATGATACAATATACCCATATTAATTATAGTCACCTTCTTTTGGATGGGTGTATTGTATAAGTAAATGTTTGCCCTCAAATATTTATTCTCCGGAGAGGCATTATTTTTTATTCGTATATAACTTGAAGGTTATATTTATTTGAAGGTTATTGTAATTTGAAATATTCTGTAATTTATGAACATTTCGTTGTAAATTGTTTTCTGAGTTTACAGTTAAAATCTGATCATCAGCAAACAGGAGTGTGCCAATATTTTTCTTTAATTTTAAAATTACTTTGTGTTTTTACCACCGCACAACAACATCGTTTTGAGAGTTATTTTCCCTGTAGGCAGTTCATGGTTTCATTTCCATTTACTTATAACTGCAATTATGTAATTAATGAAAACAAATACTTTACTTTATACAAGCTAAATGGATCTAAACTTTTTATTATAAATACAGAGAGAGCGGGCGGAAGTCTTCGGGCACTGCGGACTATAGAACTCATTATAAATAAAACCCATGAGAATGAAAAGTGAGACAAGTACAGTCTGACCCTGAGGCTGTCAGATCTCACAGAGATAGCTCAGACAATTCGAATTAACCTTACTCTGTCTGTACTGGTGATTCTTGGAATTTAGTCGTTGATAAATCTTGCGACATATTTCGTATTTGTTCGGCATCGGCTGCCGAATGCGAACATTAGGTCTATGCATGCAAGTTTAACATCCGTGTGATCATCTCGAATTAATTTCATTTAAGTTCGTTCGCAAAGATGTGTCACTATAATATATTATAGCTTACACTATACTAAAATTACTAACTTCCATGTTTTTAAAGGTAAATTCACAAACGTTTATCACTGGTGTATCTGGTTAATAATAACATATGTACAAAATTTCATCTCTATGATAAGTGGTTTGCATTTTATTAATCCAGATAAGACTGACGTCCTATATATATAGGACGGAACGTTTTATTTTTTTTAACATTGCTGTGTAAGATTTTCATAGTCGGCAATCATGATACCGTAATCCTTATGTGTTATAAATTGCCTCCAATTTTTTTTTTCTTATATTTAGTCTGTCATAGTCATTGTTATTAACATATTTGTGTGAAACGTCCGGTGTCCTATATATAGGACGTCAGTCTTATCTGGGTTAATAGGCTATCTTAAATATTGTACCACTTTATATAATTCTTTTATAAAGTAGTTTATTTTACAACAGTTTTTTTATTATCCAATTTAATAAGCCCTATTTCACCCTGAGGTATATTAGACTTATAGTTGGCATCAAAATACAAATTTTATAACCAATAAACAGTAGTACAGTGATAACATAAAATAGTGGTCACAGTTACAATTTACATGAATTATGTAGAAGCTCCTGTTAAAGATTAATGAGATGTTTGAGGAATAATCAATGCAAAAGATATACAAGAATGTCTAACCGTTTCAGAGTAAATCACGATCTTAAAAAGATAATCAATAGTAGATTAATAAAACAAAGTATCACTTTCACTTTCAAATTAATACTTAATTCATAAACAATGAAACAGTTGAGAGTAATAAAGAGATATTACAAGCAATGATTTACGGTTACAATTTACGTAGGCCTACATGATTCAGGATCAATTACAATAATTAAAATAAAGCACAAGTAATGACTTACAACTAACGAATAACGAAATTCTTGAAGGGCAATATATAATGGTAGGGGCAATTCGAAAGATTTAAAAACATAATTATGTAAACAGTACAGTAAAGGAATAGTAGAAAAAATGACTTAAGATTACAAATTAAACTCATTCTTTTTAAAGCAATAGGTAACAAAGAGATACTAATAACCAGGGAACGGATTTATATGGACTAAAAATATATGAAATATGTAAATATATATGTAGTTATTTTTACCAAAATATGGAATTAAATATGGATTTTTACCAAAATATGGAATTAAATATGGACTTAAAATTATAAAAAAATGACTATGTACGTTAAATATTGGTACATTTTAATCAAACTAAACAAAAAATATAATGGACGTACCTTATCTTCCAATGTAGTTTCAACAAAACACAATTTTTATTGTCTGTTACCATAACAATAGGTTACAAACATTTCTTTCAAGTGCTGAAAAGTGAATCTTCTTCTATTGTCTCTGAGGATAGATTTATACTGACTAAAAGAGCGTTCGACGTCACAAGAAGTAACTGGTACATAATTCAATTTCACAATGTCTGCTGGGGATAAGTCCAAGTTAATCTTCACTGTTGATTCACCACTCATCACAGCAACAACCTTTTGTAGTTCTTCATATCCAGGGTTTTTTGAAAGTACAGTGTCCACCTTAGCTCTTACTGCATCTGCAACTTTACCTCTACCACGATTCAGTTGTTCCACAGTACTATTTATAATTTCAAAACTTTCAGATAGTGAAAGGTGCCTATTTTGGAGACTTTTGAGCGTTTTTATGATGCATGAAAATGTATGCTGAATGTGAGCTAAGTCATTCTTCACACTTATGTCACAGGTAACTGTTTTCGCAGTATCAATTGAGACTGCATCTTCAGAGTCCAATGCAAGGAGAACATTGTTAATAGAGTCTATATGTTCGGCATAATATTCAACTGCTTCTAGCCATGTACCCCATCTAGTTAAAATTGGCTTTGGTGGCAATGGAATTTCAGGGTACATTTCTTTCAACACGTTAACTCTACTGGGAGCTTTGAGAAATACTTTTTTCACTGATGAAATCAACAAATCTACTTTAGGGAAATTGCCTCTGACCACTTCTGCCACACGATGAAATGCATGCGCCACACAAGTAAAATGAGTCAATTTAGGATATACAACAGATAATGCTTGTCCAGCTTTGACCATATAAGGGGCAGCATCGCTAATAAAGAATAACACATTATCGTACATAATACCCTTTGGCCACAGGATACCCATAGCTTCGTTGAACAGTTTAACTATAGTTTTGTTATTGCACTTTTCTAGAACATCACAATGTAAAAGAATTCGTTCAGAATATTGTTCACTTAACAAACCGATAACTACATTACCAACAAGTCTACCTTCTTTGTCGGGAGTCTCATCAATGGAAACCCAAATTGAACTATCTTTAATTTCATCTCTTATCTTCTGTATTGTCTCATCGTAGATGGATGGAGCATACGTCTTCCTAAGTGTTGACTCATCCGGGATTGTATGTTGAGTATATTTTTCAAGGAATTCCCTGAAGACCTTATTCTTTAGTTTGTAGAGAGGAATATCAGCAGAGATGAGAGAACGGCACAGGTCGATGTTAAACTCAGATCTTACATTCGATGTTGTTGGTTGTGTTAAAAACAATTGTCTCTGCTTGGAATTTAGTTGTTTGTTGGCCTGATGTTTACTAGTTGTAATGTGTTGTTGCACCAGGAACTTTTGTGTAGATGATACTGCACACTGACACAAATTACAAAATAATATTTTATTGTCAGTTGATAAACCATCTTCTTTAAATTCTGAAATGTAACTTGTTAGTTTTGATTTTAAATTGACTGAATGACGTACTTTTGGCATATTTACCGTCTTTATAGTATGATTTACAAAACTGAACCTATGTGTACTCTGACTGGCATTTAACTGTTGAGCTGCACAACTGAAGTCTGTTAAAAATTTTAAATTAAATTAATACAGTTTTGTAACTTACTTTCCCATTGTTGATAGGACTGCTAATTTTCAAATAACTCTGATGTTAAAGGGATTACTGAACATGTGTTTAAATCTCTATTGTTGAAATGTATTTTTAAAAGTTAATGGAATTTTGTTTTGTTTTATTGTTAAACCTAATATAATATGGACTGTTTTATATGAAATATGGAAAATATATGGAAATTAACGAAAATATGTACTAAACTCTAAAATATGGAAAAATATGGAAAATAAAAGTAGGATTTTTCAACCCTACACATTGTGAAACATAAAGATAATGCAAAATATAAATTATATTAGCTTTATAAGTAAATATGTATTTACATATAAATCCTTTCCCTGCTAATAACAATACACAGATTAAACACATTATTTTAAAAACAAGCACGCAAAGGATTAATAGCTATTTACAGGCATCATTCAAAGGGACATGACTGTAATTCACATCTTCTTGACGTTATTTCGTATATTAGTTTGTGTCTCAATCTATTTCAATTTGTTATTTTTCACTGTAACAACAAACTATGTTTTCATAAAGCCTCAAGGCATTTCTCTATACTTATTGTATCACGGTACTCTTTGTCAATGGCAACCTGTAATGGTTATAGGAAGAAATATATATATAAATAAAAATAAAATAGTTATTAAACACATTATTTTAAAAGCAATAAATAGCTATATTAAGAGATGATTTGAAATTTACGAATTAAATGCATTATTTACTAACAACAATTGGCAATAAGGAGGTATTACAAGAAATGGCTCAAAATTGGAAATTAAATACCTAATTAAAAAAATAAATAAAATAAAATAAATAAAGAAATAATAAAAACTAATAATACAATAGTATGCGAAATTGAAGACTTACAGTTTCATAATAGTTGATTATAATTAATACGATTTTTTACCAAGAATAATTTAACATTTTACGACAATTTATCAACATCTTAGGTTATTTAGCGTTTGAATGAGATGGTGTTAATGCCGGTGAAATGAATCCGGGGTCCAGCATTTTCTCATATTGAGTTGCGGGAAAAACAATGAATAAGTTTGAATATATTTCTTTGCATCGACTCTGATGTCCTTCATCGGATCGAATTTGATAACACCATCAATGCTTTCCCTGTGAAGAAAGTGCAAAAGGAAATCTTTATAATTCACAAGTAAGATGAATCTATTTTTATTCCAGTAATTTATTGTTTTCTGAATTGTAACATTTCATTTAAAACTAATTTAAACTAAACATGACCTGTATAATAGCTGCTCATAAACTGTTTGTGAGAGTTGGTGGCGGCAAATTTTAGCACTGCTTAGGGGCGGCACTCTACCTAAATCCGGCCCTAAATTAGTAGAAAGTTTTGATGATTTTTAGTATTTTTTTTTCTTTTGTAATAAATAATTCTAGAAATTTACTGATTAATTTTATGGTAAAGCGTTATAGTAAGTTTTTATCCCCTGTATATAAGGATCCATATAAGTTAATATCAGTTAAAGAATAATGTAAATTGTGGCGCGAAGAAGTTTTCACATAAAGCGATTCTATATTTTAATAAAGTTTCAATTAAATGCAAACCACTTATCATTGGCGGATGAACATTTGTATATTTTTCATTGTTAACCAGGTGTACCAGTGATTAAGAGTTGGTGAATCTAACTTCATAAGTATGGTAGTTATTGATTTCATGTGAACTCTTAAAAATATGGAACTTGGAAATTGCAGTATAGTGTCCCTTAATATGAAATGAAGACGGTTGGTTCAATAAATGCTTGTATAATCAATCTACTTGAATTCGAGGATCGAACCATGGTTCGTGAAATAATAAGTATGCTTTCTAGAGCTGAACTGCCAGAGAGGAAAATAATATTCAATTTTCAAATCTGCTATTTGCGTCAAAATTATAAATTTTAATAGTCTTGGTGTAGATGGTTTCCATTAATTTAGGTAGTGCCGTACCCATATTTACAGTGTTTTAAAAAATCGAAAGCTTGCTTCTTACAGATGAAATATATTTAATCGAAGAGCAGCAGTTTGATCATCTTCTTTACATTTACAGAGCATGTAGGCTTTCTCCGTTCCTTGCCCATACATAGAAACCACAAAAATTGTCGTCAACCTGTAACACAGACAAGGGTTCCATGTAATCCTTTGTGTATAATACGAATCCATTCTGCTTCCAGAGTTGTTCTCTATGTCGACATTGTTAGCGCAAACCGCATTATCTACAGCATCCCACAAGTAAAAGACTATCGGATTAAGATCAGGTGAATGTGGTGAGTTGCGTCACAAGAGCATGGCGACCACAGTCGATCTATTGTCCAGGATAACACCAACCTCACCACTTCTTCACGTACCTTGTGAAATGTGGTAAAGGTCTGGTAGCACGAATTATATTTTCTCATGTGTTCAGAAATATATATTTTGCAGAATAATTCCAGCAATCTTTTACTAGTAAGGAAGTATGTGTATTACTGAGAGACTAGCATCTTCACCAATGACAACGGGAACAGAATCATCAGATGGAACTCAGTGAAAGACAACTTCATACTTAACTCAGAGGATATAATTGAATCACTAAATACGAAAAGGGAATATGTCATCTTCAGTTAGTTTTGAGAAAACACAAACAGCTTCTGCACACAACGAAAAAAAAAAATTGCATCGAAATTATTTATATGAACCAATTATGACTACATAAGATATTTATGTAAAAAATGTGTATTTCTCAGTTTATCCTGCCCTATAGAAACAATTTTTGTGTGTGGACTTGTTCCCCTTTCATACCCAACGAAATATATTGTAGAAAATATTAAATAAAATGTATCGTTATCTCTATTATTGAAATCAAAAGCTTTATTGTATACCAATTTATGAACAATAGTACAGTGTAGTACATACAGTAGAAACATTGAAAATTGTCGGTTATTACATAAACCAAACATTTTTGTGTAGGAACTTGTTCCCCTTTCATATCTAACGAAATATATTGTAAAAATATTAAATAAAATGCATCGTTATCTCCATTATTGAAATCAAAAGCTTTATTGTATACCAATTTATGAACAATAGTAGAGTGTAGTACATACAGTAGAAACATTGAAAATTGTCGGTTATTACAAACACCAAACAATTTTTGTGTAGGAACTTGTTCCCCTTTCATAGCTAACGACATATATTGTAAAAATATTAAATGAAATACATCCTTATCTCTATTATTGAAATCAAAAGCTTTATTGTATACCAATTTAAGAACAATAGTAGAGTGTAGTACATAGAAACATTGAAAATTGTCGGTTATTACAAAAACCAAACAACTTTTGTGTAGGAACTTGTTCCCCTTTCATAGCTAACGAAATATATTGTAAAAATATTAAATAAAATGCATCGTTATCTCTATTATTGAAATCAAAAGCTTTATTGTATAGCAATTTAAGAACAATAGTAGAGTGTAGTACTTGGAAACATTGAAAATTGTCGGTTATTACAAAAACCAAACAATTTTTGTGTAGGAACTTGTTCCCCTTTCGTATCTAACGAAATATATTGTAAAAATATTAAATAAAATTCATCATTATCTCTATTATTGAAATCGAGAGCTTTATTTTCTGCCAATTTATGAGCAGTACAGTTGTCAAAAGAAAAAGTGGCCGCTCTCCTGAAACAAAGTTCCCTTCGGGTATCTTCGCTATAATTCGGAGACAGGCGATGTTACATGTTGTTGGACCACGTTGCCTGATATCTACAGTTATAATTGAAGTATTCTGTGTGTTATTCGATAGCGTAATGGTAGCGTTCAGGCCTCTTATTCGAGAGATCCTGCTTTCGACTACAACCTCGTGCTTTTTATGTTCTTTTTTGTTCTGTTTTTGAGAGAGACAAACTATATATAATGGCTCCTTTCTCTTTTACGATTATTTTAGTAATTAACATCAGGTTCATTAATGTATTATGCCATGACTTTATCATTATGATATTGTGGCTGCAAATGGAAAGAAAACAGATTTTATTCTCAATAAAAATATCTTTCGTGGCATAAACAAAACAAATTTACTGGCGTCGGCCTTAAAACATTCAAACAATTAAGTGTTCAAAAAACAAAACAAAAAGCCACAATTCAATATTTAGTCTATCTTCCTCTTATCTCGATCATCTTGCAGTCGAGTGGGCATGGAATCGACTAGTATTTGCAAATAGCGACTGTTCTTAGACACGATATTCCAGGCATTCTGAACATACATACATAAGTGTTCTGTCCATGGGCAGGTCTTTCATTGCAAACCCAGCAATCTCCAATCTATCCTATTTTCTACCTTCCTCTTAGCCTCCGCATATGATCCACATATCCTAATGTCGTCTATTAATCTTTTCAGCCAGAGACCCAGCCAATTCCTTTTTCTCTTTCTAATCAGTTTCAGCTTCATTCTTTCTTCACTCACTTTTTCAAACACAATTTTATTTCTTATTCTATCTGTCCACTTCACACGCACCGTTCTTCTCCACATCCACATTTCAATTTCTTCAATTCGTTTCTCTTCATTTCGTCGTAATGTCCATGTTCCTTTCCATACAATGCCACACTCCACACAAAGCACTTCACTAGTCTCTTCCTTAGTTCTTTTTCCAGAGGTCCGCAGAAGATCCTTCTTCTTCTATTAAAAGCTTCCTTTGTTCATGTTTGCAGTTTTCTTGGGAAGGATAGGCCTAAATGCGGTAACATCCCGTTGCTTTCCGCACACCACTATCTCTTTCGCATCTTATTAAATTCCAGGGGGCCCAAGCGTGGAGATGAGGAGAGTGGATTTGACTAATTGGGCCCTCCGGACTTCACCGAAAGTCACGGCAAGGGTTAAATATTAATTCTATCAGGATGATTGACCCGATCAGAGACCGGGAAATCTCAATTAGCCTTTGCCCCCCGCATCCTGGACTAGCTTCTACGAATCATCAGAAAATCTTAGAGTGTGATTGGGCCAATTTTTCCGAAAATGTTTCCACACTTTGGCCTCGTAGCTCAGCGGACGAACGTCGAAATTTAGATGTCAACGTCTCAGGTTCAATTCCTCGTTACTCCTTTTCATTTTATTGTGGTTCAAGATAGTATAATGTAACAATACAAAAATAAGAACTAATAGCAGTATTATGCAACTGGATTTTTCCAAACCTAATATTAAATTTATGTTATTTATATCGCTAAAGAACGATTACAATAAAAATAACTTGAATATTATTTATACAGTATCACTAAAGAACGATAACAGAATATAAATGATAAATATCGGTTTGTTTAATTAATATAAGATATTATATAATACGTATTTAATTACCTAAATAAAATAACCCATTTTACAAAGAAGGATGTTTATTTGTGTTATAATAATTACTTACATAAAATACAGATTATTTATATTGCGAAAGAATAATAACAATATAAATAACTTGAATATTATTTTATAATGCTAATGAAGGAAAACAGAATATAAATGATAATTTGAATATTATTTATATCGTTAAAGAACGACAACAGTATAAAAAACGTGAATATTATTCATATCGGAATTTCACAGATTTATTACAGATGTATTTAAGAAATTGTAGAAGAATAGTAATTAGTAACAGTGTCCTATTTATTCTTCTTGGAGCCAAATTTGTAACTTTTAAAATTGTGGTTACTATGTTGAAATGTATGTGTTGTAACGGATGCTTGATTTGTTATGTATGTGAGTCAGTTATGGGATGCTTGATGTCGTCGCAATGTCGTAATTATAGTTTGATTGTGTTTGTGTAACTATTGTGTATTAATTTATGATGTATGGTACGGAAAGCTGCATATTTGTGTTATAGAAGTGTTACGTATGTGTGTTGTTAATGTTTTTGTATGTTTCAAATTGATACCTGATATTTGTTTTGCAATCGCAATGCCTAATTTACGGATTGTTTATGTTTTGTTTACATCGCGTAAGCTAATTAAATTTTCTTTTCCATTTCTCTTTATGCTTATCTTTTTTGTGTATAAAACTATAGTCCTAACATACATATGTAAAATAGGGCTAACCCCCATTGTAGATACAATAATAATAATTATTATTCATATCGTTATAAATCGATAACAGATTACAAATGATGACTTGAATTTTATTCATATCTCTAAAGAACGATAACAAAATATAAATAACGTGATATCCATAAAGAACGATAACTGAATATAAATGACAATTTGAATAGCATTTACATTGCTAAAGAACGATTAAAAAATAAAATGAAAACTTGAAGAAGGCCCGAACTCACAACCTTTGAATCATTAAACAAGCACTCTACCGCTGGTATACGAGGCGCAGATATGGAACACTTTCATATTTACGGAACTGCTTGTACAAGCACATGCATCGTGTAACATCGCCGCGACCCGAAGTGGACTTTGAAAATATTGGCTGTTCACGAGTGCGGCCACTTTTTTTTTTTTTTTTTTTTTTTTGACATAGAAACATTGAAAGTTGTCTGTTATTACATGAACCAAAAAATGTTTGTGTGGGGACTTGTTCCCTTTCATTTCTAACGAAATATATTATAAAAATATTAAACAAAATGTATCGTTATCTCGTCGACCTGGTTGGCGAGTTGGTATAGTGCTGGCCTTCTATGCCCAAGTTTGCGGGTTCGATCCCGGGCCAGGTCGATGGCATTTAAGTGTGCTTAAATGCGACAGGCTCATGTCAGTAGATTTACTGGCATGTAAAAGAACTCCTGCGGTACAAAATTCCTGCACATCTGGCGACGCTGATATAACCTCTGCAGTTGTGAGCGTCGTTAAATAAAACATAACATTAACATGTATCGTTATCTCTATTATTGGAATCAAAAGCTTTGTTGTATGCCAGTTTATAAGTACTAGTAGAGTGTAGCACATAAAAACAATGAAAGCTGTTGTTTATTACACCTGACTTTAGCCATTTTTATTCGACTTTCCTTGTAGTGATCACTGTTTACAACACATTTCTTGCGTTTTGCAGGACTTGAAGAAGCACTACTTTCATCGTTTGACGCCATTTTACTCATGTTACATATTTTCCCTTTAGATGACAGGAACAACAAACTTGAATTTCTTATGAAAAGGGAACAAGTCGTGTTCTAAGCTCCTTTTCAAAGTAAACATGAAAACTCAAGTGTTCAAATCTACACTAAGGAAATGCGGGACCTGTTCCCTTTTCAGGTAGAATGAAAGGGCATACCTACCTAAATTAGTATGACTACAGTCTTAACTCATTTTTTCAAAAAGTGAGACTTATTTCCTTCTCATATTTAGTGATTCAATTATCATAAATAAGATATCGATATTAATCATTTACTAATGTTGCATTATACTTACCCGGAATTGGCATCAGAATTATTTACATGGATGTGGAGCGTTATGTGCTCTTATAGATTCTGCATATACAGTTTTCGAATCCAAATACTTGTTTACACAGCCATAGTTGCAAATAATGTAACATGAGTATTGTAGATTATTTATTTATTTTTAATTTGTTTTCAGTCCCCGATACCTTTTATTTGTTAATTATGTGGTGCTCTGCTTCTTGGGGACATATTTCAATTAATTTCAACGTGAATTTATCACATTTCAAATTCAATCTGTAATAATTATTGGTTTGATTTTTGATTTCATATACACATGAGTTGTCTTTCAATAATCAGATCTATTTATTTCAAGGTCCCTTCACATTGATATTTAAAGTAATTATCCAGGTTAATATTGTAAAACACATCACATTTGTGCTTTTTATTACAGTCGGCTTAATGAATGAAACTCATCTGGCCTCCGGCGTAGCTCAGTCGGCGCTTGCCTCTTGATCTGAAGTTGCGCTCGGACGTGGGTTATATTGCAGCTTCAGCTGATTACCTGGTTGTTTTTTAGAGTTTTTTTAACAGTAAGGTGAATAGCAGGTAATCTATAGCCTCATCTCGCCAAATACCATGTCACTCTCACCAATTATATCGACGTTAAATAACATAGTAGTTGATAGAGCGTCGTTAAATAACCTACTAAAAATGAAACTGATCCATCATTAATTTTACTGTCTACCTGGTATTTTCAATTGTTGATATTCAACTTCGCTCATATTCATAATTTTCTCTGTCCCTATTCCCGTACCGACAGCTTTACAAATGTTATACTGGAACGTGCTAACATATTGTCACATGAGTTCATAATTATATTCAACCATTTCTTCAATCCAGCGAACAATAAATCCAAATAATCATTGAAAATAGAAGTGCCATTAATTGTTAATTCATCTGTGCTATAGAAATCAATAAATGTATTTTATTATAGCGGAAGAGATAAAAAAATGCTGATGAATATTTAAATACTTATATAGTCACAATCATGCCATGGTATGAAAGAAAAACTTCACAACCTCGAGCGGGATTCGAACCTGCGACTTCCTGTATCCGGTCAGGCGCTCTACCAACTGAGCTATCGAGTTCGTTTCACGCCAAGGGCTCGAAATTCTCCTCTCATACTGGCGACTCTGTTATAGAGTACTGTCCATAGCGTCTGATCTAGTCAGCACTGCTTATGGGTGGAAAGAAACATTGTAAATGTAAACTTCATCTTACGATGTTGGATGACGTATATACGTCCGTTGATGTGACATATTAATGAATATTTGGAACAACTGGATAATACGCACGGCAGACCAATATCGATAGTCGACTCTACTCGCTGGCCACTAGTCACCGGGCCGTACCGAGCCGTATCAAACAAAATATCATCGAAATGGTGGTAGTCAAATTCGCGACTATATTCTTAAATAATTCACTCCATTAGTCAAGTTCAAGGTTTTATGTAGTACAACGGCGGTTTTTTGAATGCATTAAATGAAAATGAAGATGTAATAAGATGATAAACTAGGTTATCACAAGGAAATTAACAGGAAAAAAGATGTGTTTTACGGAATACAATTAAAATGACGGAAAGTAAATTTCCGGTTAATGTTCGCCAAAGCGTAAAGTACGTAATTATGACGGCGTTGCTGTTTTATTTCTGGCCTATAGAAAAATACCTAGCCTTTTACGAAAAAAAAATTTAATGACCATGAAATTATTCACAGCTTTCATTATAGGCCTATTACTTTTTAACAATATTACGAATCAAAATCTGTCATATTATATAATTTTAACTACTACATGGACGAACCAAATCAAGCTAACCTAACCTAACCTAACCTAACCAAAGCTAACCTAACCTAACCAAAACTAACCTAACCTAACCTAACCAAAGCTAAGCTAACCTAACCAAAACTAATCTAACCTAACCAAAGCTAATTTAACCTAACCTAAGCTAACCTAACCTAAGCTAACCTAACCAAAGCTAACCTAACCTAAGCTAACCTAACCAAAGCTAACCTAACCTAACCAAAGCTAAGCTAACCTAACCAAAACTAATCTAACCTAACCAAAGCTAATTTAACCTAACCTAAGCTAACCTAACCTAATCTAAGCTAACATAACATAACATAACATAACATAACATAACATAACATAACATAACCTTCGTAAATGCAAGGCCTGTAACCGGAGCAAGAAGGGATCTCAATCATTTAATCTGCAAGTACACGCAAAAATAAATTCAAGTAAGGATCACGCTCCCACTGCATGAGAGGTCCGCGCATGCGCTACAGCAAAACTGTTTCTGTCCCGAGCCTCTCATCTAAGGCACTCGTCATAATTTACTCGCAATATTTACGCAAATACACATTGTCGCTAACAGTGGTGCTATCTCTCAATAATGTTCAGAACGAAGGAGGTAGACAGAGAGAGAAAAAATTTCTCCCGCCAACTACGCCACACACCAACGTCATGTTCTTATGTTGGTGACATTGTGTATTTACTTAAATTTGGTGCTAAACGTAACGGCACGGTTCAAAGTGACCGTGCTAATTCTCCAGTATAGCGAAATATTTAAATACTTATATAGTTCCATCCATAAGCAGTACTGACTAGATCAGACATTATGGACAGTACTCTATAACAGAGTCGCCAGTATTAGAGGAGAATTTCGAGCCTTTGGCGTGAAACGAACTCGATAGCTCAGTTGGTAGAGCGCCTGACCGGAGTACAGGAAGTCGCAGGTTCGAGTCCCGCTCGAGGTTGTGAAGTTTTTCTTTCATAACATGTCATGATTGTGACTATATAAGTATTTAAATATTCATTAATATATCACATCAACGGACGTATATACGTCATCCAACATCGTAAGATGAAGTTTACAAAAAAATACTCGTAAATATAAGAATAGGCTCTGCAACTATTAGACCTTTTATAATTTTAGACTACTGCGTTAGGAAGCAAAAGTTCTGAAAGATAGAAAAATCTAGGACTAAAAATATTATGTCTTCCTTGACGTCTGCCGTTTTGCACCGTCATTTCTTAACTCAAAAATAGACTATGGAGTTCTTTATTGTACCGTCAAATGGGCAAACTTGGAACATTGTTTTAACTTGGAACATTATCATAGGATATTTTTGTTTTGTCACAGTGGCAACATAATCTTCACTTCTTACTTTGTTGTGCAACACATTTGTTCTATTATAGTTTGGTGTTACTGTGACAAAACGAAAATACCCTAAGATAATGTTCCAAGTTAAAACACTGTTCCATGTTTGCCCATTTGACGGTAACATTTAATATTTGTATATTATAATAACCGTAACCACAATTTAAAAAATAAAATCAGTATAAATGCATTTTGTACATGCCCATCTATTAGAACAGTCATGTCAGCATAGCTCGCCATAAGCAAGTCGTCCCCCGTGCATACGTCCAGGAGCCTATTGTGAAAAGCTAAAATTACTATTTTAATAGCGACAAATCATTAATAAGTAAAAGAACTGGTAATTTCTGTTGCATAAATCTGCATTGGTAAATTTGTCACTACATATGACAGGCACTAATAATGACTAGCAGATTCTTTTGTTTTACCACCGAATTGTTACATACATTTATAAAACAGAATTGTGAACACGTTTTCTACTAATCTTTTATGCTTGGTAAACTTTTTAAAAGTGTGGTAATAATATTTTAAATATAATATGACTTCATCTTCAAGTAGTAACAGTGAAGAAGAATTCATACGTAGGAGGAGAATATTTAGGCCAATAATAAATATTGACTTTCAAGAATTCCAGTCTAAAGAAAGATTTTCCTTCTTCACAATTAAAAGTTGAGACATTTTTTGCTTCTGCAAAGCCTTATTTACGTCCTGCAACGCGGAGGAATTATGCGTTGTTATCCCGCATTCAAATGCAAGCTGGCTAGGGAATGGTGAGCAATATCACGGGTTAAGTGTCGTAGTAAGCAAGTTATTAAAAATGCTGTTCCAATAATTACATGTAGTCCGTGAAATCCTGTCGCTGATAATATCTGCAGTGCTTGGGAAAAGTGACATAAGTCAGTTCCCACAAACTTTTTTGATAATTTATTGACAACTTACACTGATTTATGTCGATTTTATTTTTTCTGTATGAATTATTGTAATGGGTGGAATACCTATGTATTTTTTTCCAAGCGAGCAGATGTTCCGTAAGTTGTCAATAAATTATCATAAAAAGTTTGTGGAAACTGACTTGTGTCACTTTTCCCGAGCACTAGAGATATGTGGAGTCCACTGTTTGCCGTGTACCCCATAATATAGTGTCTTATACAGGGACATCATTTTATTTTTACTAACATTTTTAATATTAACCTGGCTATACCTTTAGAGAACCGGAAACACCGTTTCCTACCCCCTTCCACGACTGTAGTTCGATGATACTGACGTAAAACACAAACAAATCACTTTACTAGGTATAGGAGGGAAGAAAAGTAGTTCATCCATTTACGTAAACTAGGAAATATCGCGATTTTGAGTTCGATAATTTTCATTAGGTTTTTGTTTAATCAAAATTCAGTACTGTATTAAGAATAAGTGTTTTTAAACACGAACTGAGTTATCCATTCGAACGTATTCATTATGCAGTGTATATTATACTGTCTACAGCACATTAGCGTACAATATAGAGAATGAAGTTAAATTGAAAAATAATCATAATATGGATATTTAAACACATTTTTGAAAGTGGTGGCCGTTCATTGCGATACAGGCTTCAGTTCTTTTGTGCATATTATCGCACTATAGACTATTGCATCTAATTCCAATTGCCAGTTTCGTCCTTCGTACTAGTAACTCATGTTGAAATAATTCTCTACCTACTCTATAAAAGAGTACATTACGTACTGTAAATTCAATCTTCACTTCTGCCCGACTCGCACAGATAAAATTATTCAGACGTGCTATGTGCTGTCCGTTCAAGTGGTTATGCCGCAGGATCGTAGAATTGAGGGAAATCACGTGACAGTTAATTACTTAACGAGACCCTTGTATTTAAGTTATTTTAAACAGCTGTATAATATTACGTAAACGTCCAATTCCTAAGAGAAATTAATGTTTTCAGAAAAGAGCTAAGACAGCCCAGCTTTTACAGAGGGAGGTGCTGAAGCAGGTGGGGGAAATCGGGATGCGATGTAGGCAAACGGACAGTACCTGTGCGAAAATATGATTCAATATTGAAAACTCTTTCATCACTGGAAAACGCGAACATACTTCTGGAACGTACTATACTCTCTAGCTCAGTGCTGTTTATCATATACAGCCTAGATTCTGTGTGGAGGACAGTTCGAACTTCATTAGTAGAGGGGGTGGGAGTGAAGTACATTCAAAAACTCAAGTACAATAAAAATGTTAGTAAAAATAAAATGATGTCCCTGTATAAACATACATCTTACTATGAACATAGTTAAATGGCCAATCAACATGAATGATGCTGTGCAGTAGTTTTATCAAATAGAAGGAATACCATTAGTATGTTATATTGTAACATCAATGCATCAAGCGTGGATGAACCAGCTTAAATTGACAGACTTGGAAACCATTCCATTGATGTAGCCCTAATGCTAGTATCCGGCCCAGATAATTATGCAATTTTATCATTTCAGTGCTAACTGACCAGGAATCGTTCATGATTCTCAGGTTTTGAGTACCAGCACACTGTGCCAGTAGTTTAAAACTGGAAGAAGACATGTATCTAATGGAATTCTTTTAGGCAATACTGGATACCCTCTTAAAGAGTGGTTAATAATGCCTGTTATGCGAGGGGATCCTAATGTTGATGCACAACGACATATCCGCAGGAGCCACAAGAGAACAAGGCAGATTATTCAAAATGCCATTGGAATTCTAATGGGAAAATTTCAGTCCCATAGCCATCTCTGAGAAATCCCAATCCATAGATGTCACTGGTGCTGAGAAGCATACATCACTTAGTTCGTCGAAAACTTTCCAGAGTGTACCACAGGCGATGGACTTAAAATAATTGTAATGAATTGTGGTGATGGAGAATTTGTGGGATGTCATAGGGGAACCGGAGTAGGCTGCAATCAGATTATTTAGTCCTGACAGCTCAGCGACACGAAAGAGGGAAAGTAATAGGAGTAGTGAGGAGAGTTCCGGAGTAGAGATAGGAGCGAGCCGTCAGTAAAGACATGCAGTACAGCTTAACTGTACTGGAAACACAATGCTCTACCGCATGCGTGACATCCGATCGCTATGAATGCAAGCGACTGACTAACCTGAACACCCCTTGCGCTATGTGCAACATTTATTTACTTCCGATCATAATTCTTCTTATTTTTCCATACTTCTTTACTTAATTTCATAGCATTTATTTACCTTTATACCAAAACATTGGTAAGATATGCGAAAGCAAATAAGTCTTGGTATTTGAAGCTTTAGTTAGTTGTTGAAGACTTCGGACCTGAACACTTCTTTCTCTACGGACAATTTTAGCGACAGGAGAGTACTTTTATTATCCTCATAAAACTAGTCTCCTTAATTTGTTTTTTGTTTTTTTTGTACCGTAATTTTAAGAATTTATGTTGGATATTGTGTTGTGAAATAGACTAAAATAATGATGTTTCAGTAGGTATCGTATTTTAAATTCGTCCCTGCCACATACTTTGTAGAGAGAAGTTTTTCACAGTATAAAAATAGCCTAACTGAATATCGAAAGAGGTTCATGTCTCAAACCTAGATGAAATATATTGTTCTTCATTGCAATAATTGCAATCATGAAGGAGGGAAACTTTTTTATTTTATTGGGTCATTTTAATAATAATAATTATTATTTATTTACTTAATCTGGCAGAGCTAAGGCCAGTAGGCCTTCTCTTCCGCCCAGCCAGACTCTAATTCTAATTAAATACATTTGCTTACATAGTTATTACATTAATATCTAGATCATAAAACAACATGAAAGTAAATAATAAAAACTGGATAACTAATGTTAGTGTGACAATAATAAACACTGGTAAGAAATAGTCATACGACACTGTATCAGGTTATTTAGCGTCTGAATGAAATGCAGATGATAACACCAGTGAAATGAGTCCGGGGTCCAGCACCGAAAGTTACCTAGCATTTGGGTTGAGGGAAAACTCCGGAAAAAACCTCAACCATGTAAGTTGTCCCGACCGGGATTCGAGCCCGGGCCACCTAGTTTCGAGGCCAGACGCGCTGACCGTTACTCCACAGGTGTGACAGGAGGGAAAAGTAGTGCAAAATAGGGTAATATACTGTACATTGTCTGTGTGTGGTTAACTGTATAAATTTATTCTAAATATTTGTATTATAACGCTATAACTCATTGAATTGTGTATATTGTAATTGAATGTGGTAACTTAGCGTCAAATATAAGCAATAGGTGGTTTAAAATGTTTAAGTGTATTCTCGTAACACTATAAATATATAGCTCAAACGACTGTAACGCCAAGTTTAGTTGTGGTTCTGGCTGTATGAAGACAGTGCGCTGCACTGCCTTACGTCACAGTCTAATACATACAGTCACTCAATTCATACGTATAAAATATGCCAACATTTGACAGCTGGCGCGACAGTAGCCCTCTAGCGGCAGGCAAGTTAAAAGTGTGCACACGACATACGATAACACATCATAAAACGGGTTTTGCGTAATTTATTTTATATTTTTATGCTATACAGTAAGTGTATGGCGGCCGGGTAGCTCAGTTGGTAGAGCAGCTGGCTACGGACTGGAAGGTCCAGGGTTCGGTCCCAGGTGGTGACAGGATTTTTTTCTCGTTGCCAAACTTTCAGAACGGCCCCGAGGTTCACTCGGCCTCCTATAAAATTGAGTACCGGGTCTTTCCCGGGGGTAAAAGGCGGTCAGAGCGTGGTGCCGATCACACCACCTCATTCTAGTGCCGAGGTCATGGAAAGCATGGGGCTCTACCTCCATGCCCCCCAAGTGCCTTCATGGCATGTTACGGGGATACCTTTTACAGTAAGTGTATATGGCTCTTATTAATTTTACTTTAGAATCCTAGAATAATTTCACACGCAGTTAATCTACAAGTTTCAGAAGCTGGGAATAAACGTAATTCTTTCTGCTCCTTACAACTGAATCATGGACCTGATGATGTAGCATGGTTTGAAATAATATAATTGTTCGTACGTGGACGGTTAATTCAATTCATTCCTAAATCTATTTATGAATCATTGGAACTCTATATTTCTTGTGAGAAAAGTCAAAATTTGTAGCTTCAAAATTGTAGGACATATCTCGTAGGTACATCGCGTGGTGAACTCCTCTCCCTATTTCCTGAGAAATTAACTATTTTCCATACCGCAAATTTGGGTAAACTCGGCCGCTGAGGTAAACTTGAAAATAAAAAAGGGGAGGATTTAAACCTTAATATGACTGACATTGATTTATGGAGTTCATTATTTTTCATTTCTTAAGAACTGGTATTTCCTTTATTATTTTGAGTCACAAATAGTGCTGATATTATGGTTTAAATTTTTATGGCAAATTTACCGCATTTTACATTACATTTCCAGTTATCACACATAAGCTTAATTTTAACTTATTCTACCTATATAATACGTAATTTACATGCATTTAATATGACGTAGGTGACGACAAATAAATGAACACAAAAAATTTGTTGAAAAAATTGTAACTTCAGTTATCTCAGAAAATGTAGGCCTAATTTTATTTTCAGAGCAGAAGTGGTGTAAGTCAAAAATGGGTAATGAATGTTAAAGTAAACATTCTGTGAAATACAGCGCAAAGTAGCAGTTAATATTGAATTTATTTAAACTATTAGTAGTCAGGTGAATAGCACGAAGGATATATTAATTGCTACTTTACGCTGTATTTTACAGAATTTTTACTTTAAACTTCATTACCTAATTTTGACTTATACCACTTCTGCTCTGAACGGCTCAGATAATCACTGGGAATGTAAAATGAACATCAATAACAGTCATGCATATTATTACAGAAAAGATTGCTTTTTATATTAAATTTAAAAAGGCTCTTTTATTTCTTGAGAACTTAATACGTCTGCCACATGAATCTGCACCAACACATCAGAAATTTATCGACACAGTTTGGATTTATTCAAGAAGTGATTATTTTGCAAAAGGATTACAATACTCCATGAATTCTTGAAAAATGAACACCATGATCCCTACTTGAATGCAATATAACATTCAACTTTTGGAGAGAAAAAAAACACGAATATAAAAATTATGGAATTACTTGCATTAAAAACTGTAGATACATTATCCAAAATCGGAATGGTTACACATTTATGATCTCTGCAAAAAAATAATATACTGTAACAGGTATTTACTTTGTTTCTATTTAAACTCTCCTTCCTGACATACGATAACTAATAAATGTTTTATAGAACACAATACGTAGGCTACCTACAACGTCTATTATTGGTTATGACTGAGTTATGATTTTCTCTTGATCTTTAGGGAATCTGAAGAACGACAAATTCGGAGATTTAAACTTGTTGTTACGCAATTTTCGTCATTGCACACATTGCCTTTATTCCGACGCATGATTAAAACGTTATTATAACATCTCGCATCCCTTTAAAGCACGTGCTGGCTGAATGAGATTGTATCAACCCTACAGTATGACCAGTGCCTTGCCTGCCGCTTGAGCGCTAGTGTCGCGAATGTTGGCAAAAAAAGTGTTGAAGTTGCGGGACTCTATGTATTACACTGTGCTTACGTTCTGGTTATGGTCTCGCACCTATAGTCGATTTTGCAGTTAACTTTGCGGTTTACAAATCCCAAATGCGCTCTCTACTTACAGATTATAATGAAATTGTACTCGATAACCAATGAATAAATAAGAAATGTACAACATAACTATTGAAAAAAATCAATATGTTGTGAAGATGCCGAACAATTAATATGCGAAAACGTTTGTCAAATAAGTATTATATCATGGTCTGTGGAGAAACTTCGGAGCTTTTACCGCGTTGTCTTGGTGTTGGTGGCTGACGTTTCGACCGCTGTGTTGTGGCCATCCTCAGAGCAGTTGGATAAGGGAACTGCTCTGAGAATGACCACAACACAGCGGTCGAAACGTCAGTCACAAACACCAAGACAACGCGGTATAAGCCCCGAAGTTTCTCCACAGACCTTGTACACCAGCCGCGGAAGCCTATGCGAACACTTAAGTATTATATTATATTTATAAGTTATTAAATGAAATTGGTTAATGTACACGTATGTAATTTAAAAATTGTCCAATGCAAGTTCTAAATTGATGTTGCAGCGGAATTTGAATCCCTGCCCTATGGCTTATAAACCTAACGGGCTAGAATTGATCTATCCTGTCGTCACAAGCGGACAAAAAAAGGACAAAAACTGAAGGTATAAAGTGCTGTCGCATAACGTATATTATGATTTAAAATACAACGCAACAGCTTCATATTGAAACATACAGTAAACTGAAGGATAACGTGACGTTCGGAAAGAAAAAGTCGTGTATAAAATATACGTACATATTCCCATACACGTGTGTTTATGAAGTTACCAGTTTTCTGTCGAGTTTTGTTGACTAGTTTGTCCGTATTTTCGCCTCAGCTGTTCGCTTTCATACTCTGCTCGAGTTGGTGTAAATTTACATGTCTGTTAGTTGTTTATATTTGTCCCATTCCCTTTGAATTAAACGTCACAGTGTGCATTATAGCCCCAGTGTCGCATCAGCCCTAACCCTAAATCACAATCTGTGACCGTGAGCTGCGGTTACCCTTGAAGAACAACTTTAGACTACTATTTTCCACCGTTCAGTATTAGTCTCGCTGGAAGAACTCGTTTTGAGTTGTCGCTCCAGTACTCTGAATTGTCTCTACTGAAACCGAATGCGTTTAGATATTCACTATTGTTTTCGTTACCTAGATAGTCTATCTAGAATTACATTCCGCATGCTAGAACTTGAAGGTATGCAATGAAAAGTTCAAATTATACAGTTCATGTTTCTCAAGGTTTGTTTCCATATTACGCAATACAATGCAGAAAGGGTGCCATGCGGCAGTCCAGGATAGTCGAATGCTTAACATGTTTTCCTGCAATTATGTCTGTCAGACTAGAAGAATCTAGGAAGATTCAAGTGTCCACATTGTTTGTGTTATCTTTCTGTAGGCTATTATATTCCTTGGTTTACATGTCCTTCCTTTTCAGATTCACATTTCCTTTCTTTTTTCATTCTTTCTTCATTTCCTGTTCTTGAACATATATTCTTCTTTATTTACTCCACTTATTTTTTCTATATTTCTATGTCCTCTCTTCGTTCGAAAAATTTTTTCGCGAATTTTTCTCCGTTAATAAAGGAACTGACTACCCTATCCCATTATCTCCTGGCCTAGTTGCCTCATAAGTGGTGCCTTTTTGGTATGAATTGTGAAGTTCAGATCTGTCTTCGGACAGTTGACTAAACAACAACAAACAACAATAAAAAATAACTATGACAGAGAATACTGTAGGACATCAAAATTAATAATATAAATTCATCATATAGATCCAATTGTCTAACACAGGAGTTCCCAACTTTTCCATTTCACGGCAAAGTTGATTGGAGGCCAAACTTCGCGGCACACTGATTTAAAGGTTATGATTTGGCAGTGATAAACTTATATCAAACTAGTGGCTCGTCGCAGCATTAGCTGCATATTTTGGTGATTATATCACTGTGTTGGAACTAATAATCATTTAATTGATTATAGCAAAGTAAATGAAACTATAATTATACCATAGCCATATCTTCAATATCAAGTACTGCTTCATCTCAATACTTCATCAAAAACGATGTTCTTGGTGAAATATCCTTCAACACCTGGAAATTGACCTTGATGTGAAGTAGGCATAATCTTAATTTTCACATCACTTGCGCCTTTTATTCTACTGAATGCCACATATAACTGCCCATGGCTGAAAACGCACCGAGACAAGTAAATTCTAATTTTGTCTAAAGTCTGGCCTTGTGCTTTGTTGATGATCATTGCGAAAGGAAGACGTAATGGAAACTGACGCCTTTTAAATTTAAAAGGCAAATTATTGTCAGTGGACAACAAATCAATACGTGGTAAATAGGTTACTTGTCCTTTGGATGCACCAGTAATCACTTCTTGTTTTAAAAGATTATTATACATCTCTCTAACAATCATTCGGACACCATTTACCAAACGAAAGCCCATATTCATATTTCGGATAAGGATTACAACTGCTCCAACCTTCAGCTTTAATGTATGCGGAGGCATCCCAGATGGTGTGATGGAGTGCAAATATTCTATTGGTATGGTATTTATTAAATTGTCATCATGGTCATCGGGCAGTACCATATCAGTACTGTTATATTCTCTTGTATATCCGTCAATTAGTTGTAATGCTTCTTCATTAATGATTGTACAGTCATCATTGAATGGACAGATAATAGCTCTGTTGCAGTAAGATGTAATATTGTTATCAATAGAATTACCAAAAACATGAGTTATCAGTGAATCATTAGTTATAAATTTATCAGGAATTCATATTAGGTTATCTCCTATGTCACTTTTGATCTCATTATTTCCCAATTGTAAAAGCCACACTCCAAAATTTTTTCTGAGGATTTGGCTCTCATATTTGACTTCAAATGTAGTATTTTAATTTTTTTATCAAACTTGAGCAGCCTGAATACATGACTCAATTACTTTAACCTTCCCTCCTTTAGGTATCACAGGCAAAACTTGTCGAAAATATCCACCAAACACCACAGTCTTACCGCCCATCTCTTTTCCACATCTCATAATGTCCTTTAGCAGGCGATCAATGCAATTTACTGTCAATGCAGGAATCATCGATGCTTCATCTATAATAACTATGTCTCTGTCCTTGAATTTTAAAACAATAAGGACCTATCCCAGGAATATGACTACGATTAGCAGAAAACGAAGCAAATGACATGGCACTATTATACTCTCTTATGTTGTTCATAAAATGATTATCATTTATCATCAAATCTTTAAGAGTATCATTAATATGAGGTTGTAGGAAATAAACCAAACCATTATGACAGCAAGAATTAAAAGGCTCGTTCACCATTTCATTTTGGAAGTGTCTTGCTTGACAGTGTACACAAATTTCATTTAAAGAGGCAACACTGAAAATTTCAATTAATCTTTCATCATGAATAGTATTTCGTGCTAACGGATTTACATTTCTATTACGGATATTGTTCAATGCATCGCGATTACAAGCCATGGTTGCAGCAGCGCAGCGATGTCCACCGCCTCGCCTTCTTGGGCGTCCTCTTAGCTCATTTTGATATCACTTAAAAAGGATAAAATCACTTTTTACGTAGTTCACTTTATATCCAATACACTTACGACATTGCAATTCAACTGGAATATGTTTAACTTATTTCGATATTACTTAAAAAAAGATGAAATCACTTTTTGCATAAATAATTCACTTCACTTAAGGAATTACAATTAAACTGAAACACATGTTCAACTCACTTCGATATTACTTTAAAAAATACGAAACCACTTTTATATAAATAATTTACTTCAATTAAGCACGAATCAACTTAAACAAATGTTTAACTAAATCAAAACACGCGCTGTTTGAAAACATGATCGCTTCATTTTTTGGTCGATGGTCAGGACTTGCTTTAACAAATGAAAACGTTACTGCGCCGAGCATTTCCAATCTCGAAAGTTCATATTACTGGAGAAGATCGCTAGAAGGCTCTGACGCATAACTTTGAATTAGCTTTCCCCCCCCCCCGTTGTTGGTAACTCTATAGCATCTATTAGATGCTTTATGGTTGTGCTAATAGATGGAGTTACTTGTCAACAATGTACGCTGAAACGTGTGTTCAGGTTATTGCCCAGCGACAGTTCTGACGTATTTTTATATTGTGATGATTGGTTAATTTATATTAACCCGGCACACTCACAATCACATTCATACAAATTTCCAGACTCTAGACACCCAGGGCATTCAAATTAGCTTTCGATTTTAAAATTATTTTCAACAATGAATTAACTTATTTAAAAAAAGCTATGTTATATTTTTCAAAAATCCTAGGATTAATCCTTTATAGTGATATAAGGTGATGAAATCTCATACTTACTGATTTTACGTTTTGGTAGTGACTTGGATTTTTGTATGAAATAGCATAAAGATTGTTGGTAAGGATATTATCTGACAACGTTTGGAGTATATTAAGTACCAGTGAATGCCGGACATTGTTTTGGCCACGTAAAACATTAGCATAAATTATGTCGAATAAATGACGTACAATTTTATTATCCATTCGTAATGACTGCACTACTACCTAGGAAAATTAGGTACTCACATATAATAGCCTACATATCTACATCACACATCAATTAAATATCTGAAAAAGACTCACACCACTTAAATATTTCATTTTTAATAATATAAACAATAGGATAAATCGCAAAGAACAGAACACCATTAGGGGAAGTTATCTCCACCCTCGCTGCTCTGCAGCTCGCTGGCCACACGGCAGTTCTCTCTGTCTACTTACATAACCTCAAAAGGTTTTTTCTATCAATAATAACGCTATACTTCAGAAGACCACGTATGTACTTATGTACAAAGTGCAAATTAAAAATAATTAAAACACATGTTTTTAATGATGGCACAAGGGTAGTAAAAATAAATAAGTACATAAAAATATGTTCCCTGAACCAAAAATAAATCATTCAACAAAGCAATAACGACATGTACTTACGCGGTATTCTGGAGTCGTTCCAGAATGTGTATCATTAGTGACAAATAAACCATGAGACCACCTCTATGGTGTAAGAGGTCAGCATGCTGGTCTTTTATGCAGAGGGCCCGGGTCCGATTCCCGGTCGCGTTGAATTTCCTGGTTGAGGTTTCTTCAGTTTTTCCTCAAATGCAAATGCCAGGAAATTCGGGCCACAACATCCCTGAATATCACCGGAATCATATTCATAACAAATCAGCAGGGAAAGGATTTATATGTAAATACATATTTACTTATAAAGCTAATATAATTTATATTTTGCATTATCTTTATGTTTCACAATGTGTAGGGTTGAAAAATCCTACTTTTATTTTCCATATTTTTCCATATTTTAGAGTTTAGTACATATTTTCGTTAATTTCCATATATTTTCCATATTTCATATAAAACAGTCCATATTATATTAGCTTTAACAATAAAACAAAACAAAATTCCATTAACTTTTAAAAATACATTTCAACAATAGAGATTTAAACACATGTTCAGTAATCCCTTTAACATCAGAGTTATTTGAAAATTAGCAGTCCTATCAACAATGGGAAAGTAAGTTACAAAACTGTATTAATTTAATTTAAAATTTTTAACAGACTTCAGTTGTGCAGCTCAACAGTTAAATGCCAGTCAGAGTACACATAGGTTCAGTTTTGTAAATCATACTATAAAGACGGTAAATATGCCAAAAGTACGTCATTCAGTCAATTTAAAATCAAAACTAACAAGTTACATTTCAGAATTTAAAGAAGATGGTTTATCAACTGACAATAAAATATTATTTTGTAATTTGTGTCAGTGTGCAGTATCATCTACACAAAAGTTCCTGGTGCAACAACACATTACAACTAGTAAACATCAGGCCAACAAACAACTAAATTCCAAGCAGAGACAATTGTTTTTAACACAACCAACAACATCGAATGTAAGATCTGAGTTTAACATCGACCTGTGCCGTTCTCTCATCTCTGCTGATATTCCTCTCTACAAACTAAAGAATAAGGTCTTCAGGGAATTCCTTGAAAAATATACTCAACATACAATCCCGGATGAGTCAACACTTAGGAAGACGTATGCTCCATCCATCTACGATGAGACAATACAGAAGATAAGAGATGAAATTAAAGATAGTTCAATTTGGGTTTCCATTGATGAGACTCCCGACAAAGAAGGTAGACTTGTTGGTAATGTAGTTATCGGTTTGTTAAGTGAACAATATTCTGAACGAATTCTTTTACATTGTGATGTTCTAGAAAAGTGCAATAACAAAACTATAGTTAAACTGTTCAACGAAGCTATGGGTATCCTGTGGCCAAAGGGTATTATGTACGATAATGTGTTATTCTTTATTAGCGATGCTGCCCCTTATATGGTCAAAGCTGGACAAGCATTATCTGTTGTATATCCTAAATTGACTCATTTTACTTGTGTGGCGCATGCATTTCATCGTGTGGCAGAAGTGGTCAGAGACAATTTCCCTAAAGTAGATTTGTTGATTTCATCAGTGAAAAAAGTATTTCTCAAAGCTCCCAGTAGAGTTAACGTGTTGAAAGAAATGTACCCTGAAATTCCATTGCCACCAAAGCCAATTTTAACTAGGTGGGGTACATGGCTAGAAGCAGTTGAATATTATGCCGAACATATAGACTCTATTAACAATGTTCTCCTTGCATTGGACTCTGAAGATGCAGTCTCAATTGATACTGCGAAAACAGTTACCTGTGACATAAGTGTGAAGAATGACTTAGCTCACATTCAGCATACATTTTCATGCATCATAAAAACGCTCAAAAGTCTCCAAAATAGGCACCTTTCACTATCTGAAAGTTTTGAAATTATAAATAGTACTGTGGAACAACTGAATCGTGGTAGAGGTAAAGTTGCAGATGCAGTAAGAGCTAAGGTGGACACTGTACTTTCAAAAAACCCTGGATATGAAGAACTACAAAAGGTTGTTGCTGTGATGAGTGGTGAATCAACAGTGAAGATTAACTTGGACTTATCCCCAGCAGACATTGTGAAATTGAATTATGTACCAGTTACTTCTTGTGACGTCGAACGCTCTTTTAGTCAGTATAAATCTATCCTCAGAGACAATAGAAGAAGATTCACTTTTCAGCACTTGAAAGAAATGTTTGTAACCTATTGTTATGGTAACAGACAATAAAAATTGTGTTTTGTTGAAACTACATTGGAAGATAAGGTACGTCCATTATATTTTTTGTTTAGTTTGATTAAAATGTACCAATATTTAACGTACATAGTCATTTTTTTATAATTTTAAGTCCATATTTAATTCCATATTTTGGTAAAAATCCATATTTAATTCCATATTTTGGTAAAAATAACTACATATATATTTACATATTTCATATATTTTTAGTCCATATAAATCCGTTCCCTGCAAATCAGTAATACGTATACAGTCGCCATGTAGTTCACAACAATAGAACCAGTCTCAATAATAGTACACAGGCCTTCGGATTTCACACAAGATAACTCGCGGTATGATTTTAAAGCGAGTATATATAACAGCGAGAAAAAAACCATGATATTAACTATACAATATTTAAAAAAAACTTCTTGATTATTCTCTGACATCAATGAAAATCAAAGACGTTGTAGTTACATATCGAAAATCGACCTATTGACACTGTGATGTCAAAGAATCTGTTGGAAATCTTGGAGGCATGGCCTCCTTGATAATGTTTATTTTATTACTTTGTTCGAATATGAGAAGCTATTAGTTCTCAAAACTGACAACAGATGGTTTTTGGAAAATAGGAAAATTATGTAGGAAAATTGACATTTCACTGAAAACTAATACTTTTCCGAAAAACTTTGGGTTCCAAGCTTCAAAATGAGGGGCCATTTATTAAAATCCGTTCAGCCGTTTTCCCGTAATTTCCATTACCAGTTCAAATTATATATATATATATATATATATATATATATATATATATAATACTAAATTTAAGTTGAAATTAAAATTATTAATGTTGATTTGCAGTCGGCAGAAACTTAATGTATTTCCTTTTTATAAAACCTATTACAAATTACAAAACAAACAAAAAGTTTAAGAACTTTATAAAAATGTTCCATCAATGTGATACTTGGGATTGATGTGGCTTGCGAAATATTGTCAATCCTAGGTGGAATATTTGAGCATGGAACTCATAGATCGGCTTCAACGTTAGTCAGAGGAATCCTGCAAATTGATTTTATATTGTTCATTGCCGAAAATGTCTGGTCACACAAGTACGATGTTGAGAATGGTAACATTGCAGTAGCTTTCTTTGATATTGATGGATAATGTTCTGTAATGCTTAGCCAGAAAGAATCCACACTATCAATATTGGTCTCACTGCCAATGTAGAATCACAACACAAATCGATCAGTTCTTCTCTTTCTACTACCATCAGATCCAAATATTCAGCTCTTTCGGCAAAATCAAAAGATGTCATAATCAAGTCTAGGTTTATTGTGGGCAGCGAAGGAAAATAGTTTTCAATTTTTTTCTTCCAGCTTTACAATATGCTCGGCAATCAATAGTTTCAGTTCTTCAGCTTCATTTCCCGAAACCATATTCGGCAATGTAGGGATGTTCGATAGATCTCCTTTCGTATAGAGTACCTTTGGTTTTGTGTTTGTGACTGTACGAGTATGTTCTGCAATTTGTGTGATTTTTATGTATAAAATTTAGTAATACATTGACATAAATTTGATGTACTTTCAGGACTTTAAATTCTTTAAACAGTTTTTGTGTAGGATAAGCAATAGCTATTTTAAAGACATATTTGAAATTATTCTTCTCTGTAATAAATCAAGTAGGGGATGAGGTTAATTTGATAAGTAGGCCTATTATTCCATCCTAATATTCCATATTTGGGCAACAGGCTGAAATAAAGTAAGGTAATGAAGGATAAGTGGAATGAAGAAAAATTCTCTCCGGCACCGGGATTTGAATCCGGGTTTTCAGCTCTACGTGCTGACGCTCTATCCACTAAGCCACACCAGATTCCCATCCCGATGTCGGATTGAATCCTCTCAGTTTAAGTTCCACCTCTTGGGTTCCCTCTAGTGGACTACCCTCATGCACTGCATCATAGATGTATGACAGTGGGACCACGTCCACACACATGTGCAGAGGTGCACTCGTTATGAGTGACTAAGTGGCCGGAATTCGACGGAATAAGCGCCGTCTTGAATCACTGATTATTCGCATATCATATATTATGATGTACCGAAGTATATGATATTTCCGTGCAGATATTCTGCGTTATCATATGATGAAGGATGAGTGGAATGGAGGAAAAATTCTCACTTAGTGATTTAAGACGGCGCTTATTCCGTCAGATCCCGGCCACTTAGTCACTGTTACCAAGTGCACCTCTGCACATGTGTGTGAACATGGTCCCACTGTCATACATCTATGACGCAGTGCATGAGGGTAGGCCACTAGAGGGAAACGAAGAGGTGGAACTTAAACTGAGAGAATTCGATACGACATCGGAATGGGAATCCGGTATGGCGTAGTGGATAGAGCATCAGCACGTAGAGCTGAAAACCCGGGTTTAAATCCCCGTGCCGGAGAGAATTTTTCTCCGTTTCACTCATCTTTCATCATATGATGACGCAGAATATCTGTACGGAAATATCATATGTACTTCGGTACATCATAATAAATTAAGGTAAACTGTGCGTAATACATCTATTGGAAAATAATTTCGCAACTGAACAAAATAATATATAATTTTATGTAACTAATTACAAAGATAGTTGATATATTTGTCCTATTTCAGATGTTTATCAATTATGGTTTCTAAATATATAACTTCGGAAAATTAATTTAAGTTATAATTGGACAATTGAAGCTAATTGCGGAACAACGTGATTTATGTAGTTAGCTTAGGGTAGAATTAGCCATTTTCTAGTTAATGAAAAAGAAATAGGTCTAACTATAGTTGTCCTAGTTGTGCTACGACTATTCTGTGATAGAGCAAAACAAAGTAACTTAGGAGAATATGACCGTACATAATTTCTAATGAGAAGATACCGAATGCAATGGCCATTTTAATTGTTCCGTAATTCGGTTCATTGGAACTCCAGTATTGAACTTTTGACACAATATTGCCTAGTCTTGAATTAATTGGTAATCTTCTTTAATTTAAGTCTTTGTACATGAATGGAATGTGTTTCAATAAACACTGTGAACTCATAAACAAACGCATTACCATTTTCTCTCCCAACTGTCTCGAAGGTCGCCAACATGAAGACAACCGTTGTAAAAGTTCAGAGTACCCTAAAGTAATACTGGATTTGCAATTAGAATTTTATGTTTATTCACTATATTCTCGAGGAGAGGATTTTTTCAAAGCAGGAAATATACTATATGGGTCAATGACTTTATATCTTCCGATGAAAGCCACTATTATGGGAGTTCGTAAACTGAGTTCAGATTTCAAAATTCAGTCACTGGTGCTACAAGTAGTATACAAGGTGGAAGTGAAATAACCTTGCAGACTGAAAGAGACGATAGGGTACACGTAAATGAATAGAAAACTTATATCACCTTTTTGTGATTAAATGCACTGTTAATTAGAAAATTAAGTTTGAAGTTTCAGCAGTCCGACAACATCGTTGCTAAAACACTCTACTCTTATACATATGTAAGAGGTCAACGAACTCGGTGAGTCTCCGTGCGTAAGCTGCCAAGCTTCCAAGACGTTGCCACGCGTTCGCTTCGTGCAATGCAATGGTTTGAATTTAGGGGTTTTTAAAATTAAATTTACACGGAAACCATGCACGCTATTGACAGAGGGATTAATTGTTCTTTCTTAGATTTCCCATCGATATGGACAAAAATCACGTTCCTACTCGCAATAGTTACCGAATAAGAGACTGTTAAACATTTGAAAAAAAAAACACTTTTTTTTCTGAAAAAAAAAACTATGAACTTTTCACTAGTATGATATTAATTTTTTTATATACGACATGAGTTATTCGCTCTGGAAATCCGCAAGGGCTATTTCACTTGCACAATGTATAAACTGAATTTCGGTAGTGAGTGTGTACTATGTAAATTAAATCTCACATTCTACTTGAATATGTGCATTCTACAATTAATCTATTATCATTTTATAATATAATAAAGGCCTAATAATATAATAAATTGGAGTGGAGTTGCATCATCTGTTCTTAAGCCATTAATTTTATTACACAGAAGATTAATAAAAATTTGTCTGACCAAAAATATGGATTACTCAACAAATTTAATTTATACCGATTTTAAAGTATTAACTATTGACGAAATTTATAAATATAGTTTACTAACTTACTACCACAGAAATCAAATAAGACATAAATCTAATAGAATGAATATCGCACTTAAAGACAAAAGTCTACTTTCCCATGAATTGAGCCTAAATATCATACAAGTGCAGTTCTTAAACATGGTGCTAGTTTCGGCCCAAGACTTTACAATAAAACTACAAACCATTTTCCAAATTTGAAATATTTTAAAATTGAATTTTTTAAAAAAGAAATTTATAAAATTATTCATGATATATAATATTAACAAATGTGTGTATTTTTTACCTTTTATTTCTGTCGACTATATTCATATTTTTATTGAATATTACTGGTTTCTGTCTGATTGTCAATTTATATTAAACTAGTAGCTTGTGCAGCAAATGCTGCTGCAAACTAAGTTCGTTAGACGTTCAAATAAAAATTTTTCAGATTTATTTTCAATGGAGAATACTTGTCTTTTTGAAAGTTATTTGCTTCCATAATAATGAAACATACTCCCTCTGAATTGATTTTTTTAGGCCAAATACTTTTTCTTGAACCTATCCAACTTCAGTTTTTGAGTTTCAACGCGAAAACGCAAGTATCAATGTCAGGACGATAGCAGTAGCTATTTCAGGTCATTGTGGATTGTAGGCAAAAGTTAAAAAAATGTCAGGTTTGCTAAGCTTTCGAACAATAGCATTTTCGTATAGCTGCTGCATGTAGAACTTGAAATGTAGAGCGTAAAATCATTGTATGTTACCAAGAGATCTTGCTGAAATGATCTGGAGACTACAAAATTTTCTAGGCCTCTTATTTTATCAGTAAGTAATACCTTTTGATCTTTCCTTAGGAACTGTAATTTTTGCGCTCTGTCGAGCCAATACTGAAGACAATGACACATATCAATATCTACACTACACCGCCATTAAGTATATGAAAAAGACCCAACCCCACTGGGCTAATAGGTATAAAAATATTTGATTTTTAATAACAATATTATTATCTTACTTAAGTTTTGTAGTTATATATAGCAGCCACTCAGTAAATTATAAAAATGAAGATCTAAATTAAGATAATCTCTACATTTACTTACATAACCTCAAAACGTTTCACTTTCATGTCATCCATATAGCATCAGTATTATGTACAATTATTGAAAAATAGATGCATCATGGTATTAAATATAATAATATTTAATTTCTAATGATAATAATGTCATCAAACCACCTCAAGTTTCGTAGATTTGAATATCAAATACACAGCTGTACTCAGAAAATTATTATACACTGCAGAATCAGTTTTTAATAACAAATTGAATTGAGCTCTAAATATGTCGGCAATCCTGCAGGTCATGGCCTTCGTGTAATAGCCTATTGTTTATTGTAGTGTGTGTTTTGTTCTGAAATTCAATCAAGTCGGCCGTGATTCGATAAAATTAGTTCTCAAAACTGACAACAGATGGATTTTGGAAAATAGGAAAATTGTGTAGGAAAATTGACATTTCACTGAAAACTACTACTTTTCCGAAAAACGTTGGGTTGCAAGCTTCAAAATGAGGGGCCATTTATTAAAATCCGTTCAGCCGTTTTCCCGTAATTTCCATTACCAGTTCAAATTATATATATAGATGTTTTTTTCTCTCTTTTACTCTTTCTTCTTCTTCTTTTTTTTTTGCTCTTGTGTGTTATTTATTGGTATGAATTAAGTTACTTATTGTATTTAGTAAACTGTCCTTGTAAATTTTACGTTATATTACTGGCTAGGACCACACCGCACACGAGCCTGGCTCTTACAGTAGTGTCAAGAAACATGTTTATATATAATTTTAATTTTGTATTCAATAGTTAGCTAGTTAAATAAATAAATTAAATAAATTTCTCATAACATACCGCGTGAAGTTTGGTTGGGTAGCCCTCCGAAAATAGAAGCCATAAGTTGTTTAATTTTATCACATCTAGTTTTTTTACCGGTGTCTACTAAATTCAAGATATTGACAGAAATTTGAATGATGTTGCTTCAATAAGCTGAAATATTAATATTTTGCCGTTCGTTCCCCAAGTAGCAGTTCATTTTATATCACCTTTTTATTTTGGTTCTGTTTTCAGTACTGCAAAATTGAAAGTACGCACCGAATTAAATATATTTCAAACAAAACGACAAGTAAGTACAGGTGAGGAGGCGAGATCTGTCATGTGAACTGAACGATACGAGAAAGAATCTATTATCAGAAAAAGAATTTGTTTCATGATGGTTAATATTACACGAATCTACCGAGACGGACGTTCATCTACTAAAATTTATCTTTCCCCTCCATACCCATTTGTGATGTAGCCAGGGCACATAATAAGGTCAGAGGACAGGTTTTGTCTCCTCTACTGTAGTAGATAGATGTTGGATATAGAATAAAACATGTCTTTTAGCTTGACATGAATTGACTCACATATGTTTATGGTACGGTTTGTAAAGGCTGAGAAATGAGACCATTTGTACGGAGTAAATGTTGTAACCGAGCAATATAGGAAGTAGTCACTAAAGAGCTGTGTAATTTCTCTTACAGGCTATATGGCCTCCAAGTATTAGACGAAACAGTCGTCGTCGTCTTCGGATTTTAGAAACAGCAGATCAAAGAAAAGTTTGAAAGAACTGTTTGTCTCCAGAGTTCTGGATATTTTACTCTTTTCCAAGCAATAACCCTATTCTACACCACCAACTTTGCCTAAAGTGAAAAAGGTATCCTTGTATTTTTCAGAAGCTCATACTTGTTGGACGGTGCTGAGAATTGCTGTTTCAAAATCAATAAAAATGTGTTGTTGCAAAAATATGAGACTAAGTGAAGCACAACAATTTATTTTGCGATTGCTGCTTAGGAAATACAAAGAATAAAAAAGGCACACACAGTTCATTTATAAATTAATAAATCGCACAAATACCTTGATGAAAAACTTACGGTAGCTTTCGAATGTCTCCTCGATATAAGTTAAAAATTGTATAATGTGTAAAGAAAGTTTTTTATTTGTTATCCGAATCAATCAATCTTTTCGATCACTATTAATTAATGAACACTCGCCATTTTAGTATTTATATCTTTTAGTCTTACGTTAAAAAAACATTTTGGAAAGTCAGGGCAAATGGACGAACGGGAATTGTATTTATTTCTTCCATTTTTTACTTATTCAACGACGCTTTATCAACTGCGGGAATATTTAGCGTCGATGGAATTGGTGGTAGCGAGATGGTATTTGATGAAATGAGGCCTAGGATTCAGCATAGATTATCTGACATTCGCTTTACATTTAGGATAAACCTAGGAAAAAACCCAACCAGCTTATCAGTCCAAGCGAGAATCGAATCCGCTCCCGAGCGCAACTCCGGGTCAGCCTTTGCCTACTGAGCCACGCACATCTGTCAACATTAATATGTGCACGTAAACTTACTTATTGTTTGTTCGCTCGAAGAAAAGCCAGGGGGATGAGAACTGAAAGAAGGCCACATACAATCCGCTTTTCACGAGAAGATCCGAGCAAGGAATGCGAATTTTTTCCCCACTCTTAGGTTTATCCCCGACACTGAACCGGCCGGCCATTGACTGAACCTTTTTTGTCCCAGTCGGCCAATGACATCACTCCCATCCACCTCCTCCTTCAAGAACGCTGAGTTACTGGCTTACTCTCCTCTTACCGCGCAAGGACCATGCTCCCCCTCGCAGGGATCCTCTTGTGAAATTTGGACAGTAAGTTACTGCTGTTTCCTTCCTCCCGCGCGAGGTAAACACCACATAGTTACTACACGACCAAGTCGGGACCCGTCGTGGCAGAATGAGGAACTCTGTGCTCGCTGCGTATGTTTACTGCTGGAGTGTCGTCACATGAAATGCCTAGCGTTTCAATCTGGTCGCAATGTAGGAAGACGTGTGTTTCGTAGCCAAGTGCGGAGCATTATTTATACTGTCAAAGTTTTGTGATGAAGAAAAGACAATTGATTTATTCCTACTTCTATCGGAAGACAACAGAGCGTGCTGCAGCTATTGTGAGTTTAAACAAGGAAACAATTAGTAGAATTAGAAAGGAAGGTAAAGAATGTGAGGACAAGAGTGTAGAAATATCGACACCAATCAAAGTTAGATGACCTCCTGCAAATAAGGTTGAATTAGACGACATGGACAAATGTATCATAAGAAGAAAAGTTCATAAATATTATAGTCACTACAAATACCTTCCAACATTAGGAAAGTTGCATAAATTTCGTAAGAGAGAGACAGATTTTAAAGGGTGCAAGGAAACTTTACGAAAACTCGTACTATCCATGGGATAAACATAAAAGGAAATATCTAATAGGACGCTCAGTAGCCGTTATTTACCTGGTTTCATACCCATTAAACTGTCCGCAAATGTTGGCAAGACGTAAACGTGTCAGGAGTTTATACAAATAGCAGTAGCCCATGCTGGTGGTAGTGATGGTTTTATACCGAGTGATTTCCTCATATAGCTACGATGCCCGAAGTCCGGCCACTTTAAACTGCTAAGGTAAGAAATGCGTATGAAATGCAATATTGTATAAAATACAGTACCTATTTTGAGTTTCCGTTACTTTCGATTCACGTTCCCTCCTTTATGAGCACCGATGTTGTGATGTGTTTTCCGAATAGATTCCTATGTGTGTAAGCATATGATAAAATAAAACTAAACAATAAAGTTAACTATATATACGAACATATAACATATAAAGCGTCTTAATAATAGTAATAATGAAACAAGAGCGCAGTTCAGCATGTGGCTCATTTTGCATCTGATGCGGACTTTACAGCACAGCCTGTGTTGTGAAGCGAATCGCAGCGCCACCAAACAAAACGGTTCCCCTCTTGGTCGCGTAGTACCAATTCTGTAACGACTTGGAGCACGTACTTTGCATTGTCTGTTTAGTTTTCTTAGTGTACATTAAAATTAGCGATACATGTGGCGAACATGGGACTCTGTTGAAGAGAGTGAAGAACATAGTGATGACGACAATAATTTGTAATGTTGAAAAAGGTCATTCATTAGAGAGACAAGCTGCGTATAATATTAAAAAAACTATACCTATTTTTTAATGAAGGAGAAGGCAAATGTGATGAACCATTTGTTAAAACTGTTCGCGGTACGGATGTTTCAAGATTATTAATAAAGAAAATAATTTCTATCAATATAACAGAATATAACACTCCTAAAGAGAAAACTCAGACTGCATTACAAACAGTTACGAAATTTATTAATCTTGATGACTTCGGATGTGATATAATACCACGCACTATTTATAAATGTTACAACAACGACATATCCTCTACATTGGACATCATTTTAAGTGCAATTCAAAAATAGACACAAGACAAACATTGTGAATTGCTGTATTGGTAAAAGGATATATATGACTCAATTGCTATAGGTTCTACAAGTCTGAAATCTGTGAAAACTATTATTATATGGCTCAAATAATTATACCACATTTTTCATATTTATAAAATGGATCTGAGAGACCCAACCCGTGCAGTTACGTAAGCTTTCATGACCCGTTCACTGGCAGGTTAATAATAATAATAATAATAATAATAATAATAATAATAATAACAATAATAGTAGTAGTAGTAGTAGTAGTAGTAATAATAGGCTAACAAGAATGACAAATGTTATTAATGAAAATAAACATAGATCGTAAGTGGAAAGTTTAAGTGACGTACTCTAGTAGATGTTTTAACGCTGCTTCCTTAGTCGAGTTGTGTAACAACAACCACTGCTTCGGTAGCTACTCACTTATTAGTACCCCTTCCCCTGGTTTTTCTCTGAGCAAACGTGCAAGAAGGTCTCTGTGCAATAGTTTTCTCAGTATAGAGTAAATAAAATCCGTTACTATCCTTTCACATTAATATTTATTTTCTGTTTACTCACTTACTCTTTGTCTGATTTGTAAATTTGATGACTTTTTAATAATAATTTTATTATAATTTATTTATAAATTAAATTTGTATGAAGTCAAATACCAAATTCAAAGTTAAATCTCATTCTTTAACGTTTTACGAAACGAAATTTCTACGCACTTATAAGAGAAAGTAGATTTTGTCGTTCACTTGACATCACTTCCGTCCTGCTCAAATCACGAATTTTGTACGTCTATATCACAACAGAAAATATTATAGGTCACAGCAATTCTCACTGATCGATAAGCTGACTTGAAAAGACTGAACATGTCGTGGGCGTGACGTTCTACGCGCTGCGTAGTGTGCTTACGCTGAACTGAAAACAACCACTATTCACTGGCGACTAGGTACACGAAACAGCTACTGAGAACTCAGTTTACACACCCCTTCTTAATGACCTGGACTAAACTTACATCCTTAAAAAAAGATTAACAAGTAAGGTGCCTGAGAAATAAAGTTTCGATTGACATTACCATCTGCTCCGTGACTGAACACACTGTTATCACACCTCCTCCTACTCGCTTCAAAACTGAAATTGGACATGCAATGCAGGCATAGGATCCTTTACGAACTGTGACAAAGCTGAGTGCTTGTTCCCTTACGCCACACCTGGGTCATGTGATATTCATGAATTGTGATTGGGCAAGATACATCGAGTCTCCACACTTGCTAGTTCGCCCACGCAGTGTCAATCACAACCGTATTTTACAGGCACTGCAATGCGGTCTCAATCTACGCTCACCATCACAATAAAATTATAATTTCTCCTCTTAGAAACTTATCACTTTCAAGTTTGGACCGGAGATACTTGGATCGTGAACCAATCTTGGTAAAGGCCGCGCCACCGTTTTTGGCATGTGAAATAAGTAATGGGAACCTAAGTGTCTTCCCTTAGTAATAGTCTATGGGCGATAAAGCTGACAATTGTGATTGGCAGATTGTTGATGTGACGTGTATTTAGGAGGTGGTACCATTGTCAGCTACACTATGAACAGATGCTCGCAGACTATGCATTGTACTCAAGGACACGTGCCAGAAACGCTGGCGTCAGCAATGTCAACCCTTCTGTGCTCGCGCCATAATTTGTAACACCAGTACTCGCGCGAATAACATTTGTAATCCATCTCTTTTCTATTTAATAATCAATTCTTTTGCACGTCTGAATATAATACATACATACATACATACATACATACATACATACATACATACATACATACATACATACATACTGTACATACATACAGGTCGCCCTCGGTAGCGCAGTTAGTATACGCTGGCTTTGTATGCTCGAGGTTGCGGGTTCGAGCCCGGCCAAAGTCGATGGCATTTAAGTGTGTTTAAATGCGACAGGCTCATGTCAGTGGATTTACTGGAATGTAAAAGAACTCCTGCGGGACAAAAATTCCACACACCGGCGACGCTGATGTAACCTCTGAAGTTGCGAGCGTCGTTAAATAAACCATAATTTACATACATACATACATACATACATACATACATACATACATACATACTATACAGTTGTCAAAAGAAAAAAGTGGCCGCTTTCCAGAAACGAAGTTCCCTTCAGGTATCTTCGCTACAATTCGGAGACAGGTGATGTTACACGTTGTTTGACCACGTTGCCTGATATTTATAGTTATAATTACAGTATTCCGTGTGTTACTTGATGGTGTAATGGTAACGTTCCGGCCGGGTATTCGTAAGGTCCTGCGTTCGAATACAACCTAGTTATTTTAATGTTGTTTTTTTGTTTTATTTTTAAGAGAGAGAGAGAGACAAAATATACATAATTTCTCCTTTCTCTTTTACGATTATTTTAGTAATTAACATCAGGTTCATTAATTGTATTATGCCATAACTTTATCATTATGACATTGTGGCTGCAAATGGAAAGAAAAAAATATTTTATTCTCAACAAAAATATCTTTCGTGGCATAAACAAAACAAACTTACTGGCGTCTGCCTTAGAACATTCAAACAATAATCGTTCGAAAAACAAAACAAAAAGTCACGATTCAATATTTAGCCTATCTTTCCCTTATATTGATCACATCCTGCAAATAGCGACTGTTCTTAGACACGACATTCCAGGCATTCTGAACACACATACATACATACATTCATAAGTGTTCTTACCCATGGGCAGGTGTTTCATTGCAAACCCAACATTCTCCAGTTTTTCCTATTTTCTGCCTACCTCTTAGTCGCCGCATATGATCCACATATCCTAATGTCGTCTATTATTCTTCTCAACCAGTGACCCAACCAATTCCTTTTTCTCTTTCTAATCAGTTTCAGCATCATTCTTTCTTCACCCATTTTTTCCAACACAACTTCATTTCTTATTCTGTCTGTCCACTTCACATGC
Source organism: Periplaneta americana (assembly GCF_040183065.1). Lineage (NCBI taxonomy): Eukaryota > Metazoa > Arthropoda > Insecta > Blattodea > Blattidae > Periplaneta > Periplaneta americana. The sequence goes on along the minus strand of NC_091121.1, from coordinate 142,435,584 downwards.
TCAGTTCTTCTCCACATCCACATTTCAAATGCTTCTATTCATTTCTCTTCATTTCGTCGTAATGTCCATGTTTCTTCCCCATACAATGGCACACTCCACACAAAACACTTCATTAGTCTCTTCCTTAGTTCTTTTTCCAGAGATCCGCAGATGATGCTCCTTTTTCTATTAAAAGCTTCCTTTGTTCATGTTGGAGTTTTTCTTGGGAAGGATAAATGCGGTAACTTCCCGTTACTTTCCGCACACCACTGTCTCTTTCGCATCTTATTAGATTCCAGGGGGCCCAGGCGTGGGCATTAGAAGAGTAGATATGACTAATTGGGCCCTCCAGACTTCACCGAAATTCACCGCAAGGGTTAAATATTAGTTCTATCAGGGTGTTCGACCCTATCAGAGACCGGGAAATCCCAATTATTAGCCTTTGCCCCCCTCATCCTGAGCTACCTTCTACCAATCATCAGAAAATCTTGGAGGGGGATTGGGCCAATTTTTCCGCAAATGTTTCCACACTTATGCCCTCGTAGCTCAGCGGAAGAACGTCGGAATTTAGATGTCAACGTCTCAGGTTCAATTTCTCGTCACTCCTTTTCATTTTATTGTGGTTCAAGATAGTATAATGTAGGCCTAATAATATAAAAAGAGAAAATAACATCAGTATTATGCAACTGTATTGTTCCAAACCTAATATTAAATTTATGTTATTTATATCGCTAAAGAACGATAACTAAATATAAATTATAACCCAAATGTCGTTTATGTCACTAAAGAATGATAACAATATAAATAACTTAAATATTATTTATACAGTATCACTAAAGAACGATAACAGAGTATAAATGATAAATATCGGTTTGTTTAATTAATATAAGATATTATATAATATATATTTAATTATTTAAATAAAATAACCTATTTTACAAAGAAAAATGGTTATTTGTATTATAATAATTACATAAAATACAGATTATTTATATCGCGAAAGAACAATAAGAGAATATAAATTACTTAACTTGAATACTACTTATAACGCTAAAGAACGAACACAGAATATAAATGATAACTGAATATTATTTATATCGTTAAAGAACGATAACAGAATATAAAAAAAAACATGAATATTATTCATATCGTTAAAGAATTATTACGGAATGCAAATGATGACTTGAATATTATTTATATCTCTAAAGAACGATAACAGAACACAAAAAATATAACTTGAATATTATTGATAACGCTATAAGAACGATAACAAAATATAAATAACTTGATATCGATAAAGGACGGTAACAGGATATAAATGATAATTCGAATATTATTTATATCGCTAAAGATCGATTAAAAATAAAATGAAAATTTGAAGAAGGCCCAAACCCACAACCATCGAATCATTAAGCAAACACTCTATCGCTGGTCTACGAGACGCAGATATGGAATACTTACATAGTTCCGGAACTACTTCTACAAGCACATGCATCGTGTAACATCGCCGTGACCCGAAGTGGACATAGAAAATATTCGTTGTTCACGAATCTGTACATACATACATACATACATACATACATACATACATACATACACACAGAGTGTATGCACAGCCCTTTTAAAATGTGGTTCTAAACAATAGACCGGTCATATAGTCATGAAAATGGGCAGAGTGTGTCTTTAGATCATAAACAATTTTTTAAAATAAAAAGAATCAATTTTTTTACTAATAATGACAAAATCTCACATCCGTGTGTCTTTAACATACAGAGTGTAACAAAAGTTTCTGTAACAGTATGTTAAAATTATTCTCTTGTTAATTTCCATTTTCTCAGGAACCATGACCAAATTTTATAGTGTAGGAGTTGGTACTACTTGATTGTGGTGTGATGCAATCCTTTATGATTAATTTGGCTGAAAATGTGATATTTAGCATCAAGTTTTTGAAAAAAAAAATAAAATTTTCACTGTACCAGAAACTTTTGTTACACTCCGTAGTTTCTATAAATGGCACTACGTATTTACTATTCAATATTTCAATTAAGTTCATCAAGACCTTTTTAAATTGTATCACAGTGGGTCATTCTGATAAAAAGAACGTCCCGTAACTCATTACACGTATCTTTGGTTTTTGTCCGCTGAATACTGATGACTGAGTGAGAGGTCTGTGTTACATTTGGTGTCATGTGTTTACTGTAAACCAATGCTACGTGGAGTGGGTTACACGACCTTGGATATCTGCAATGTGGGCCTACTAGGTATTGTTTATACCAACCTAAAGTCAAATCATACTATGTATATATGTACTATGCACAGGAAGCATGCTGTCAAGGCATCAAATAACGTTCCATTTATTAACGTTCTATTTATTATGACCGACTGTGGTGCATTTTTGGACAGGTCTTGACGAGTTTAATTGAAATATTGAATAATAAATACATATTGCCATTCAAGAAAACAATGTTAGTACTCGTTTCTCATTAATAAATAATGCCAGAAATTTGCCTCTCCATCAGTAATATTTCCCCCTTTCAGTGTACACTTTTGTATGAAACAATTTTTCATTTGGTACTTGCGTACAAAATTATTTTGGGTGATCAAGGAAATGGGACATCCTGGAAATATAATAGTAACATTACGTAACTGATTCTACTAAACTGTTTTTGATATAACAGTGTAAGTATATTTGAAATTTAATTTCGGAAAACGCAGGGTGCAAAACAGAGCAGCAAGAATGATTACCAATTCACCACGTGGACTTCGCATCGCCCAACTTCATGAGGACCTGGGTCTCGAAACCATCCAGTGCATCATAATCCGACGCATCACTCATCTCTACGGCAGATATCTACAAGACCATCCAAATCCACTTCTCAACGCTCTTGGAAATTATAACATCATAGGCCCACACAGACGTCCAAAAGCTTTACTAGCCAATTGATGCAATAATTTTTGTTGTTTATATGTAACTTTTTTTTGTTCAAATGATTTTGTATTATTGGAGGCTGGCCTCCTCATGTTTCTTATGAAATCCAGACAAGGCAAACACCTAAAGAAGGTGTGTTACTTGAAACAAATTGCATAACTAAAGTTATGCGTCACGTCATGTGATTGGTTGGCTGGTTGGTTGGTTGCTTAATTGCTTGGTTGGTTGGTTGGTTGGAAAACGTATTAGTGTCTTTCACGTGTTAAATTTTATGTTACCTTGTTAACATGTGAAAGTCACTAATACGTTTTCTGAAGTGACATAGTGTTAAAAGTTGTGTAATCAAGATGTATACTGAAATTTAATATTTAAATTAATAATGTCCATATCATATGAGTGGCATTATGATGGAAACAATGTCATTAAAGACACTAATGTTATTATTATTATTATTATTATTATTATTATTATTATTATTATTGTGTACCTTATTTTTAGTTATTATGCACTCTAGAGTTATAACTAGACATCGGATTTTTAGGCACTAAAAATTGCAGTTTTAGGCGCCTAAAATAAGCTCAAAATTTGTAAAATTAGGCTCTGTTTTAATGAAAATAGGCATTTTAGGCACATCAAGGTATCATACTTATTTCTTTCACTGAAATTTTTAGTTATACACTAAAATACGCACAAAAAGTATGTTTAAACATTAAAAAAGAATACTATATTATATTTATAAACAGAGCTGCACAAATTTAATATATTGAAACTAATGAAATAATGATTATTGATATCAAGATTACTCATTTTAAGTTATTGAAATTCAGTTCCATGCTCAGACTTTATTATAATTATCTGCACAGTACACCACCAGAATTTTTTCTAAATTCTCCACAGTTAACCTTTGCCTTTTGTCACTGAGAATAGTTTTGAAAGCAGAAAAACTTCTTTCAACCGAAACTGATGTGAGAGGCGCAAATTTTAAATTAGGTACAATAGAAACATCAATACTTACTGGAACATTTACACTTTCCCCCGATATCACTCTTGATACTTTTTCCAACAATGAAAATCCTACATTCTTATTTAATACGTTGTGCTACTTATTTTTAACTTTTTTTCCCAGTTTCGCCCAAAGCAGAATGTATGTTCACTTGAGCTTCCTTTACTATTGCTATTTGGCTACAAAGAGATTGTTTTTCACGTTCTAATTGTTCAATGCTTGCAGGTATGAAAGAAAAGTTTGATGTTATGTAGGCAATATCGTTTTTCACTCGTGAGTCATTCAGACAATCTTTCACTGCTTTCACACACGCTGCACTATCAGTTTCAGGTAATTTATCAATAACTGTGACCACTTCTTTAAAATACTTAGAATAATACACCACTGACTGAATCCAGGTTCCCCATCGTGTAACAACCGGCTGAGGTGGGAGTGGGATATCTGGAAAGTTCTCTCTGAATATTGAAATCCTGGATGGGGCTTTACAAAAACATTTTTTTGTGTTAGAAATAAACGAATTGACAAGAGGAAATTCATTCCGGATTGTTTCAGAAACCCTGTGAAGGCCATGTGCTAAACAGGTTACATGCGTGAGGTTAGGATAAAATGTTTTAAGAAGTGGAGCTGCAGCAACCATGTATGAGGCAGCATCAGTACAAAACAACAGAACTTTAGAATCGTCTATATTACCTGAGTATAAAGACTGTAGGCCTTTATTTACAAAATAAGCAATGGCTTGGCTATTCACTTTCGAAAGTTCCTTAACACATACGAGGTGTGGAATCGAAGGTCCATCAGGACTAAGTTTTCCTGCTACCATATTTGCTATATACCTATTCATAGGATCTGAGGTTTCATCCACAGAGACCCATATGTAAGAATCACCTATATCCTCCCGAATGGAAGCCAAAGTTTCATTGTATATTCTGTCTAAGTAATTTTTTCTTAGGGTCGACTCAGATGGGATATTTTGTTTGCAGTATTTTTGTAAAAACTGTCTTAAAACCGGATTTTCAATTGCATTCCAGGGAATGTTAGCAGCAACAAACGCTCTGGTTAAATCAGCATAGAAATTGCTGCTGAGATTGGATGAAGTAGGCTGTGTTAGTAAAGTTTGTTGCAGTTGATTTTTCTGCTGAGCTTTAGCCTTATGAGCCGCTCCTTGCACATGCTGCTTTAGGTGGCACTTCTTTTCTTGCGAAATCTAAAAATGTAAAGTAAACTGAATTAAAATAAAATCCTAATTGTTGTATTGCCGTATTTCTATCACAAAGTTAGTGGGTTCGAACAATCAAAATTTTAATGACCTGCAAATACTTTAACTATCGGAATTTAAAAGGTTAAAGTGTAGTGGTCTTAAAAAGAATTATACCTCAGGATAGCTCAGTCAATGTATAAATATTATAAGCCTACTCATTAAAATTAATAGAATTTATATACTTCAACTATTGTTACATACCTGTTTGCTACAAATCTTGCAGAATATTATTTTTCCATCATAAGTGAATTCTGAATATTCTGTTAGCCATTGCCGGATCAATGTAGATTTTGCACTTATATTTTTCGGCATTATCGCGTTAAACTTCACAGGAAAACGTCCTACCGCTCAAAACTTCTCAACACAAATAAGGTGAGGGAAAGAGCATCTGTTAACGAGCATTCAAATGAACCGTTGTTATTGAGATTCAATTGGACAAAAATACGAAGTTCCACTTATTGTTGCATTTCCTGATAGTGTTAACACTAGGAGGGCCATTCTTTTAAATATTTTGTAACGGTTTACCCTACTAATTCGCAGTTTTACGATTTTTCATAAATATTTCAAAAACACTCTTTCTCCAAAAATTGTGATTTTATGACACTCTGAAGGGCAGTACAGCTAATCGGTTTCAGACCGAAAACAGTCATTTTTATAGTATAGTATATCTCTGAATCGGTAGCAGCACATGTTGTGATTGTTGCCTGCTTCAAAACTAAGGTTGGTTCTTTGTCGGCATTTATGCCTCCAAACATGTTAAATTCGGTGAAATCTATTGCGAGTGTCGTGAGATTCAAAACATTTTGTTTCCTTTATCAATGGTTTCATGGCCGGTGTGAAGCAAACTTTCCACTTTTTAAATGCCTTAAATTTCGCAGTGAATGCATGTATAAATTATAAAAAGTAAGAGTAAAATGCGAAACTTTACAGTGAGTTAGGCATTTTTAGGCGAATATTAACAAATTAGGCTCTAATAACCGTTTTAGGGCATTTTAGGGCACTATAAAACTCTTTGAATACCTTTCAATTTCCATGAAACACAAATATTAATAATTACTTTTACTTTTCTCCTAAAGAAACAAAATAGGCATTTGCCCTAGAATCCGATGTTTGGTTATTACCTTCTACCCATAAAATTTAAGTCACCATTGAGTCAATTACATATCATATGAGATGCCATTGTTCTGTATTATCAGATATCTCCACGTAATTATTTATATTGCAATAATAGAAAATACGTGTAGAAATGTCTTATGAACAGCTTTTAGGAACAAATCGAAAAAAAATCGAAAAATGCACTTGTATTCTCTCCTGTTAAAAACACTGGCGTTAGCATTCGCTCAGAATACATTTGTAATCCACTCTAAAAACATATATATTGCTACACAGAATAAGTCACAATTACATCAAAACACTCCAGATATCAGGGTTAAACTGTAGCAGGAACGTACTGAAAGCGGAGATGTGATGACGTAATAAACAGCAATGTAATACAAATCCCTTTCCCAGTAAAATTGTGTCGTAACTCGGAAATTGTGATTTATAAAGATATGCTATTTCTTATTAAAATACTGCTATAAAATATTTTAGTAAATAGGAACCAAAATTTTGATAATATACTATTTTATTATTAGAATTTTATACCTCCAACTATCACAATTTAAACACCAGTTCACAGGAGAGCCAAATCCTAGCAATTCCTGCCCATAGAACATCCCACTATTAATCCATTTTTACTGTCTCAGTCCCCCGTGAATGGAATTCTCTACCTCTGAAGATTAGGGGCTGCCAGACAATAACCACTTTCAAGAAAAGGCTAAACAATTTCTTACGAGCGCAGTCAAATTGAAGTCATAATTGTGATCGAGTTTAATAATTTAATTTAATTTAGGTATGACTATCATTACTATTACTATCACTATTATTATTATTATTATTATTATTATTATTATTATTACTATTATTATTATTACATAATTATTTTCATTGGTGTTGTAAAGATGAAAAGAATTGTCATTGTATTATATTAATTATGTATTATATTGTCTTGTATTGTAGTATTGTATTGCTTTGAATTGTATTGTATTGTATTATGTTATATTCATAGCATTGTAGTAATTTTCTATCATACTGCTTGAGTGGAAGAGAAGGCCGAATAGCCTTAATTCTGCTAGTTAAAATAAACCATTATTATCATTATTATTATTATTATTATTATTATTATTATTATTATTATTATTATTATTATTATTATTAGTAAAACAATGATGAAAATATGTGATTTTCAACATACGACAGTATTTTATGGGAGCTGACAATGCATGCCACGCGAGTACTAGATGGTTAACTACAAGACTACGAACACACTGTTATTCATGTCTAAATTGCACATTTTATCTAATTTAAATACATACTTTACTTAAATTCGTATTGCAGGCGTTTAATGCAACTTTTTGTTATATCTACTTTACTTAATTTTATTGGTGTAAATAATTCATTTCCATTTCACTAAAACATATCACCACTCTCACCACAGATGCAGAAAGCAACGCAACATTGATGTACGCATTATATCCCGAAAATGCCACACACCGCAGAGGTTCCTGCGTGTGAAATAACCCCAGCGGGACAAGTAGATACAGTAGGCTATACCATACACACATCGGGTTGTTTTGTCGGTTGCAATGCACTAGGTAGGAAATTTACGTGAGGTTTTATTTTCGAGTTTTTTATGTGATGAATGAAAACAAATATATATTCATGGCTACCGAGTGAGACTAGTCTTATGCCCTGATAGAAAAATGACACTGCAGATAACACAAGTTATTTATTTATGTTTATCACTACTAAGTTCCCCTTCTATCACCTCTCTAAAAGTGCAGTATATTACTTTACAGAAGTAGTGAATGTGCAGTTGTGTATTAGTGGAACATCTATCGGCGTCACTGTTTTCACAGCCATACTGCGTATTGGTATCACTGCTTTAAATTGAATGGTAAATTTGCGAAACGACTTAAGTCCACATTTTGGGGGTTTTGAGTTGAGAGCATGATTATGTTACTGTGTGAAAGGGGCATCGTTTAGTAGCAGAATGACTTTAATCCACGACTTTTGTATAGTTTTTTCTTAGCAGCAGAATATTTGGTTAATGGGTAAAACGACTTTAGTCCTGGACTTAAGTTGTTTTGCCTATCAAGTACTGAAGAAACTTCCATAATATGTAATTTTAATCATACAATCAGCTGATAAAATGTTTGTCTGTTACCACTGGTAATTTTTTAGTTGAAAAAATTTATTACGTTTGAAGAACAGAGCATGATTATGAAAAGCAATATGCTCAGTCATCGTGCTAAACTTGTAGCTTATGTGAAAAGTATTACAAAATGGAGCCAAGTTAAGCATCGAGAGAGAGGGTTTTCTTGCTGTCACATTTGACTACATGAAAAATGTATGCTTGCCTAAACACCAGTTCAGGATATGTACTACTATCGCCAGCTTACCGACCCAGCTTTCTCTGTGCACAACATGAAAACTAGTGAAATGTCCTTTTGTGCCTACCATGAGGGACAGGCCAAGAAAAGTCTTAATGAGGTATGTAATTTTCTCCTGCACACTGCTTCAATAACTGTGTCCCATCCAGTACATTAAAGAACTCTGGTTGTTTTGCGACAGTTGTCCGAGACAAAATAAAACAACATATTGATCAAATTCTTAATGGCAATAAGTGCTCAGAAACATTTCTTGAACATCATACTTTTCTCCATCAGAGGTCTGCGCGCGCTCTTGTGATTAACAAATTGTTCAAAATAATGTTGTTCAACAATTGCAACAATTTTATGATTTTGGTATAAATACATTTAGTTAAAGATGTTTATGTGTCAGTAACCTAATAATTATGATGCAGGATTGAAGTTAATTTGCAGAACGACTTAAGTCCTGAAGATAATTAATTTTTTACGACCTGAAGAAGAGTTTAAAGTATGAATTTTTATACTAACACTATTTCTCTTACATATAAAAAAATATATTGTAAAAATATATGGTTCCGCGAGACCAAAAACAGTTGTCTTTAATTTTTTTCAAAACTACTTCTAGGGATTTAAGTCGTTTTGCAAATTCACTATTCAATTATAAAGTTGTGTGGGAGTCTTGAGCACAAGACAATTAACAAGAATAAATTACTTGCTCCAGCAGAATTGGCTAATTCACTGCTTTTGCTTTTTCCGACTCAACATTCAGTAATATTAGGTTTATGTAATTCTTAACTAATGATTGATTTTAATATTCATTAATAGTCAGCACACTGACACACATTGTTTTACAGAGTTTTCTCCATCATTATCAAAGAAGTGTGTTGGTAATACTGCAATGTACTTAAGATATCAATGTATTAAGATTTAACTTTGTATGCCATTACTACGTATATTCCCAGTCATGCAAGGTTACGATGATTTTTAACGTTTGACAAGATCATTTTTAATAGTAATATTTTATGATTAGTATTTGTCACCATGTTTACATTTCTTATATTATCTTTTAATATGATCAATGTTATTCCCAATATGAGGTTAAGTTTTTTGTAATTGATTTTAGATAGATATTTCGTTCCTATCTTGTACATGAAGATGCCCCATGAGGGTGGAAACGTTAGTACAAGAACTAGTAAGATGTAAAACATAAATTGTTTGTTTCATATAATTATTGGTGTCTAAGTCATAAGATTTATTTATTTATTTAGTTATTTATTTAGTTAGTTATTTTGTTATTTATTTATTTACACTTGAACTACATTAGGCATTGCAGCCCGAAAGAGCAGAAGCTCGTGCTCGGGCGCAGTTCAGATCAGTTATACAAAATATATCACAAAATTAAAAGAGTTCATTGAGCACAATGACATTAATAAATGGTAAAATACATACAGCATGTAATAATAGGATCTATATACAAATAGAAAATACAAAAGTACATGAATATCAGAGTATCAATTTTTAACTCAATTAGCTTAAACAATTAAATAATTAATTTGATTTGTTTGTTAAATCTATGTGTGTTAAGTGTACTTAGCTCAGGGTAAGCTCTATTTAATGCATTATATATTTTGGGTCCAAAATTCATGCTGTGTTTTAATCCAGCAGTTGTGTGGCATTAGGGAGTATTTAGAAAGAAACTGTAGTTTTGTCTTGTATGGTATTCATGAGGATCAAATTTAAATTTATTGTGATTTTTATGGAAGTAAATCAGCAATGTTTGTTTATAAATTTGTTCTAGATCTGATACACCAAATTCCTGAAAAATTAATTTTGTTGGGTAATCAAAAGATTTATATAGACAAATTTTGATATTTCTTTTTTGGGCCAAATTTAAAGGATGGAGAGTCGAATAAATATTTTAATTTATTGATATATATCATTAATGTATATATCATTAATAAGGGGCTTAGCTAACCGTTATCCAACATGAATTGTAAATTAAGAAGAAACTGCCTACTGAATGATGCACTGGAAGAAATGGTGAATGAGAGAAAAGTTCGATTGAGAAGAAGATATCATATGTTAGATAATATTGAGATACCGGTATGTGGATCGTATGGGTAAACTGAGAGGAAGGCGAAAAGAGGGAAGATTGAAGAATGCTGGATTTGGAGGGAAAGACCTTTCCTCGTTATGAATGAAACTGAATGCGTAACTGGTAAATTAATAGAGAATGATAATCGTAAATATACATGTAGCACAAGAACTTATTGCTATAAATTTTACGAAGAAATATATGGTAACAATATCACTCTTACATTACTTACGTAGCCTATTATGAAATGTCTATGACAAATACTAAGGAGTTAGTGTAAGCCAAGATTTAGCAGGAATAAATTATTTGGTAAAGCTAGGAGGAAATTATCTACCTCAGCGAAGGGTTACAGCAGGGAGAGAAAATAACCACAAGAGAAAAGTCGTTTGCTCGCCAACAGGGATTTCGAAGAATGCATCAATATTTAACACACAAACGTATCACTTTCTCCAGAATTGTGAAGATGATAATGAAGATGGTGGTGAGACATTTTATAAAGACAGGAAAGAATTTACAACGTATTATTTAAACACATCTTAGTTGTGTTATAATATTTAAAATTTATTACAGAAGATATATGATACTTTAGCAATATTAGAGAGAGACGCTATAACTCAACAATCGATTGCCGCCGAAAGGTAATTTTCTGCTACAGTGTGTACAACATAACAACAAAAAATGTCAGAAAAGCATAGCATAAATTTTCCAGTAATAAAAGAGAAATCATTAAAAATATTCTCTGGGGTCAGCAGCTGACCCCCCCCCCATTGGTATGCGACTGTTAAACACATCTTAGTTGTGTTATAATATTTAAAATTTATTACAGAAGATATATGATACTTTAGCAATATTAGAGAGAGACGGAGAGATAATAAAAACGTCATAGCAGCCATTTCTAAAGGTTACCATGAAGATTCAGCCTACTGACCCGTCCAATTTTAATTTAAGTTCTTCCTCTCACATATTTCAAATTCACGTTATGCTGTTATAATTTTATGTGGTATATATCTATAAATGACAAATTTTTGTTGGGATTCACCCGACTTTACGGTATAACTGATTCTAGCGGTTACAGTGCGTAAAGAACTATTGAAATTATAGCTAAAGCAATACGTGCTCCCATTGTTGCGTTGAATGAAATCTGAGCTGTTCTTTCCATCTTTAATTAACATTTGGCTTCAAGGCGGTCTTGCCTTTGATTTTGGATGTTAATGTGGAATTCGAACAACAGCGATGTGTGCAATGGAAAGGGAAAGGAACTGGCCATCCTACCCTATTATCTCCACGCATATTGATCCCTTATTGGTGTCACGTATGACGTTCAAACCTGTGTTCGGACAGTTTACTAAACAACAAACTAGTAGGCCCAATATTTTATATAGAACATTTATTTTATTTATTGTCATTCAAAATTTCATTTTCTGTATTATTACTAGACATCGGATTTTTAGGCACTAAAAATTGCAGTTTTAGGCGCCTAAAATAAGCTCAAAATTTGTAAAATTAGGCTCTATTTTAATGAAAATAGGCATTTTAGGCACATCAAGGTATCATACTTATTTCTTTCACTGAAATTTTTAGTTATACACTAAAATACGCACAAAAAAGTATGTTTAAACATTAAAAAAGAATACTATATTATATTTATAAACAGAGCTGCACAAATTTAATATATTGAAACTAATGAAATAATGATTATTAATATCAAGATTACTCATTTTAAGTTATTGAAATTCAGTTCCATGCTCAGACTTTATTATAATTATCTGCACAGTACACCACCAGAATTTTTTCTAAATTCTCCACAGTTAACCTTTGCCTTTTGTCACTGAGAATCATTTTGAAAGCAGAAAAACTTCTTTCAACCGAAACTGATGTGAGAGGCGCATATTTTAAATTAGGTACAATAGAAACATCAATACTTACTGGAACATTTACACTTTCCCCCGATATCACTCTTGATACTTTTTCCAACAATGAAAATCCTACATTCTTATTTAATATGTTGTCCCACTTATTTTTAACTTTTTTCCCAGTTTCGCCCAAAGAAGAATGTATGTTCACTTGAGCTTCCTTTACTATTGCTATTTGGCTACAAAGAGATTGTTTTTCACGTTCTAACTGTTCAATGCTTGCAGGTATGAAAGAAAAGTTTGACGTTATGTAGGCAATATCGTTTTTCACTCGTGAGTCATTCAGACAATCTTTCACTCCTTTCACACACGCTGCACTATCAGTTTCAGGTAATTTATCAATAACTGTGACCACTTCTTTAAAATACTTAGAATAACACACCACTGACTGAATCCAGGTTCCCCATCGTGTAACAACCGGCTGAGGTGGGAGTGGGATATCTGGAAAGTTCTCTCGGAATATTGAAATCCTGGATGGGGCTTTACAAAAACATTTTTTTGTGTTAGAAATAAACGAATTGACAAGAGGAACTTCATTCCGGATTGTTTCAGAAACCCTGTGAAGGCCATGTGCTAGACAGGTTACATGCGTGAGGTTAGGATAAAATGTTTTAAGAAGTGGAGCTGCAGCAACCATGTATGAGGCAGCATCAGTACAAAACAACAGAACTTTAGAAACGTCTATATTACCTGAGTATAAAGACTGTAGGCCTTTATTTACAAAATAAACAATGGCTTGGCTATTCACTTTCGAAAGTTCCTTAACACATACGAGGTGTGGAATCGAAGGTCCATCAGGACTAAGTTTTCCTACTACCATATTTGCTATATACCTATTCATAGGATCTGAGGTTTCATTCACAGAGACCCATATGTAAGAATCACCTATATCCTCCCGAATGGAAGCTAAAGTTTCATTGTATATTCTGTCTAAGTAATTTTTTCTTAGGGTCGACTCAGATGGGATATTTTGTTTGCAGTATTTTTGTAAAAACTGTCTTAAAACCGGATTTTCAATTGCATTCCAGGGAATGTTAGCAGCAACAAACGCTCTGGTTAAATCAGCATAGAAATTGCTGCTGAGATTGGATGAAGTAGGCTGTGTTAGTAAAGTTTGTTGCAGTTGATTTTTCTGCTGAGCTTTAGCCTTATGAGCCGCTCCTTGCACATGCTGCTTTAGGTGGCACTTCTTTTCTTGCGAAATCTAAAAATGTAAAGTAAACTGAATTAAAATAAAATCCTAATTGTTGTATTGCCGTATTTCTATCACAAAGATAGTGGGCTCGAACAATCAAAATTTTAATGACCTGCAAATACTTTAACTATCGGAATTTAAAAGGTTAAAGTGTAGTGGTCTTAAAAAGAATTATACCTCGGGATAGCTCAGTCAATGTGTAAATATTATAGGCCTACTCATTAAAATTAATAGAATTTATATATTTCAACTATTGTTACATACCTGTTTGCTACAAATCTTGCAGAATATTATTTTTCCATCATAAGTGAATTCTGAATATTCTGTTAGCCATTGCCGGATCAATGTAGATTTTGCACTTATATTTTTCGGCATTATCGCGTTAAACTTCACAGGAAAACGTCCTACCGCTCAAAACTTCTCAACAGAAATAAGGTGAGGGAAAGGGCAACTGTTAACGAGCATTCAAATGAACCGTTGTTATTGAGATTCAATTGGACAAAAATACAAAGTTCCACTTATTGTTGCATTTCCTGGTAGTGTTAACACTAGGAGGGCCATTCGTTTAAATATTTTGTAACGGTTTACCCTACTAATTCGCAGTTTTACGACTTTTCATAAATATTTCAAAAACACTCTTTCTCCAAAAATTGTGATTTTATGACACTCTGAAGGGCAGTACAGCTAATCGGTTTCAGACCGAAAACAGTCATTTTTATAGTATAGTATATCTCTGAATCGGTAGCAGCACATGTTGTGATTGTTGCCTGCTTCAAAACTAAGGTTGGTTCTTTGTCGGCATTTATGCCTCCAAACATGTTAAATTCGGTGAAATCTATTGCGAGTGTCGTGAGATTCAAAACATTTTGTTTCCTTTATCAATGGTTTCATTGCCGGTGTGAAGCAAACTTTCCACTTTTTAAATGCCTTAAATTTCGCAGTGAATGCATGTATAAATTATAAAAAGTAAGAGTAAAATGCGAAACTTTACAGTGAGTTAGGCATTTTTAGGCGAATATTAACAAATTAGGCTCTAATAACCGTTTTAGAGCATTTTAGGGCACTATAAAACTCTTTGAATACCTTTCAATTTCCATGAAACACAAATATTAATAATTATTTTTACTTTTCTCCTAAAGAAACAAAATAGGCATTTGTCCCAGAATCCGATGTCTGATTATTACATAGTTTGATCCGAAGAGTTTAATCCTAACGAGATTTAAATTTTGTTGAGAAACATTTCAGCTAAATATTTTTTAAAAACATTTTTTTTTGCAATTTGTTCTACTGTCTTGCATTAATATTATATTTTTTTTGGTTGGTTATTTAACGACGCTGTATCAACTACGAGGTTATTTAGCGTCGGTGAGATTGGTGATAGCGAGATGGTATTTGGCGAGATGAGGCCGAGGATTCTCCATAGATTACCTGGTATTCACCTTACGGTTGGGAAAAACCTCGGAAAAAACCCAATTAGGTAATCAGCCCAAGCGAGGGCAACTTCAGAGCGGCAGGCAAGCGCCTTAACCGATTGAGCCACTCCGGTGGCATTTTTATCGTTATTGCAGTGTTGTGTTCTTGAACTTGAGGCGCGATAATTATATATTATATTATAATTTTAACCGTCTATTGTGTACATGTAAGTTCAGTACATTTTATTATACTGTATATCAGAACTCATTGATCCCTTCCAATGAGTTGTTAAGTATGGGAATTTGTCATAGCAGTAGGTTAGGTTAGGTAACAGTGGCTAAGAGCGCAATAAGGTTGATCCTTTGCACGCCGGTCATACCGAGACCTATTTGGACCACGAATTTATGGGATGAATAAGGATGAGATGTACCTGCCCACCGGTCGCATGTGAGTCCTCACCCGCTCAACCAATGAGGGTCCCCTAACACACCCTACCTACGTTCATACCGCCAAGGTTGATTAAGCAGCACGGGATCCATTCCAATGGTCCTTCCAAGGTGTCGAAGCGCCCTTGGAAATGCTCTTAAGAAAAGAATTCTGGCAGAAATATTGCTGAAGGCTGGGAAACCAGGAAGAGTTGTGGAGAGGATTCACCTACCCTACCCCCCCCCCCCCGTAAGCGGACGAAGATATGCGTCTTGACTTGAAAATTTTTAAATTATAGTTTATTTAACGACGCTCGCAACTACAGAGATTATATCAGCGTCGCCTGTGTGCCGGAAATTTGTCTCGCAGGGGTTCTTTTATATGCCAGTATATATCAACTTACATGAGCCTGTCGCATTTAAACAAACTTAAATGTCATCGACCTGGGCCGGGATCGAACCCGCAACCTCGAGCACAGAAGGCCAGCGCTACGTTACCGAGGCCGACTTTTGACTTTAATATAGCTATGGTAAGAGATGAAGATGATGAATGATATGAAATCTAAATACTTTTTCTATACGGGAGGAGAAGGGAAATGGACTGTGGCAATGAACCGAACCATGGACCTCCCGAAGGCGAGTACCATGCGGAACGCATGAGCCACCTCTCTCGGTTCGGTCAACGCACTAAATCGTTGCTAGAAAGTAAGACCGACGAGTTGGCAACGCTTTTCTCATATCGCCTCTTTTCTGTCTCTTCATGGATCCTCATAAGTTAATAAGCCAAGCGTTGTAGTCACATTCATCATACACAAAAAAGAAAACCGTTCTCGCCTTGTGTTTTGAATCTGGTGAAGTAACTTTTTATATTACTTCCATAGGATATAGTTTTTACAAAGTTTGCAGTCAGTTACATGTGTCTTAAACACCCTGCACTATTTTTGTAAGTCCATTCAGCGAACGTAATTACGTGTGCTTGCTTTTGTTTTATATTTTGCAGCTAAAAGTGAAGTTGACAGTTTTACTAAGCCCACTGCAGAGTAAATATTCTTACATTTTAGAGTTGGTTGGGTAGATGGAGGGCAGGCTATTCAGCGTCTGTTCTAATATAGAGGCTCCAGCATGGTAGTCGACAATGTTTTCTGCGTCAGTGCGTAAACTTGGATGTATACTTGAAGTAGGCACCGATTGTGCTAGGAAGCTTTGTGAAATTCAGCCCTTAGACAAATATATACAGGGGTGGACATGAATTCTGCTCATGTTAGAGAAATAAAAAGTAAGAGAGTAAGGAATTTTAATTTTATGTTTGTTATCATTATTACTCTTGTATTCGTCAACGATTTTGTTATTCTTCTGGTGCCTTCCTTGCTTTGGAGCTTTAAAATAGAAACATATAGCTGAAATTGAAGGAAATATTGTTATCGCTATTTGTAGACCTGTGAAATGTATAAAACTATATACGTATATCTGAATATATAAAATATTGCCAGATGAAAATTCATTTTCATTCTTCCAGTCTGTGTAGCAAAATGAGAAATATTGTAGTAACGTAAAGTGAGGCTATTCCGAAAGGTTTTTTATTTATCTTTTGTTATTATAAAAAAATTGGAGATATATCCTTCGAAGAGGTGGAAAAATTCAAATATCTTGGAATAACAGTAATAAATTTAAATGATACTCGGGAGGAAATTAAACGGAGAATAAATATGGGAAATACCTGTTTTTATTCGGTTGAGAAGCTTTTGTCATCTAGTCTGCTGTCAAAAAATCTGAAAGTTAGAATTTATAAAACAGTTATATTACCGATAGTTTTGTATGGTTGTGAAACTTGGACTCTCACTTTGAGAGAGAAACAGAGATTAAGGGTGTTTGAGAATAAGGTGCTTAGGAAAATATTTGAGGCTAAGAGGGATGAAATTGCAGGAGAATGGAGAAAGTTACACAACACAAAACTGCACACATTGTATTCTTTACCTGACATTATTAGGAACATTAAATCCAGACCTTTGAGATGGGCAGGGCATGTAGCACGTATGGGCGAATCCAGAAATGCATATGATTGGATAATAGCTACTGCTGATTCTAAAATTAATAATGCAATTTGGGTTATAATTAATAATCTTAATACTATATAGCTCCTTTCACACCAAGACTAGGAATTGTTCATGAGTGTAAGACGTAGGTTGCTGTTACGATGATCCGAATAAATGTATTTATAGGTAAAACTGCTCGATTATCAACGTCTAATAGTCGGAATATATTAGGGTTTATTTCATCTTGAGGAATTATAGAGTGTTGGTTGGGAAGCCGGAGGGAAAAAGACCTTTGGAAAGGCCGAGACGTAGATGGGAGGATAATATTAAAATGGATTTGAGGGAGATGGGGTAAGATGTTAGAGACTGGATTAATCTTGCACAAAATAGGGACCGATGGCGGGCTTATATGAGGGCGGCAATGAACCTGCGGGTTCCTTAAAAGTCATTTGTAAGTAAGTAAGTATTATAAAACTAGTTTTGTTCTGAGTATTTTGTTTTCATTAATTTGAAGTAGGTTGTTCTTAAGTTGCTATTCATCCAAATATTTCGAGTTTTAGCTTTCATAATATTATAAAAACGAAATAGAAGGCACGGTTCATAAAAGTCCCGCGCCTGGGGCTACAGAGTGCTTGTGGATGTAGGCAGGGGATATTCTACAACTGTTTCCTCATAGATTTATTTTATTCCTGTTAATTTACAGTACAAATGTCATTACTTTCTATTTGCAGTAATAATGAAATCAAAAGAAAGGTCATTTTATAATTGGTTTTTCTTACAAACCTTTGGCTACAAATATTAAGACAACATTTGGAGTTAAACAGATGTATTGGTATATAAAACAAAATTACTCTAGATAAACATAATAGCTTTTAACTTTGCTTGAACTAAACGTACTTGTTTATTTCGTTGCAAATTAGACTCTTCAATGTAAAAAGTAAATTTAAATTGTCCTCGTCGCTGTGCCAATTCTGGATCAGGTAATATTTTGATGATGTCATCCCTATAAACTATGTCAATATCATCAGCTTGAGAGAACTAACTCATATATTAGGCGTTCAGAGCTAAAGTGGATCAAGTCCAAAAGACGTAGTTTTGAGATAATAGGACTTATATTTAACTTGTTTTAGTTGATTATCTAATTTGACTAGCAATAATTTTATTGCCCAGTCTCAAATTCTAGATTTATAAAATATAAATAATTGTGATGTTAATTGATGCAACGTTTTAGTGACTGGATCCACTATGGCTCAGAACATCGTGAACAAATAATCTGAGCCAAAAGTGACTAGTGTCATCTACCGGCGAATGCTTGGAATTAAGACTTGATCCATTACTGCTAGGAAAAGATCCAACTTCAGGTAATCACAAAATGAATTGAACTCAATTTATGAAACTTTGTCACTTGATTCACTTTAGTTCTGATCGCCTCATATATGGAACAAATGTCTAGTCACATGTGAACATGTAGTTGAAAAGCTACTAACTGCCAGCAGGTTATAATAGGTTACATTAAAATGTTTTAAGTCTTACTACACTTTGTTTAGATTATGTTATTTGTCGAAGTAGCCAAATCTTCCGTTTCAAAGTAGCCCCATACAATAGTTAAG
The DNA here is from genome assembly GCF_040183065.1 of Periplaneta americana. Classification (NCBI taxonomy): domain Eukaryota; kingdom Metazoa; phylum Arthropoda; class Insecta; order Blattodea; family Blattidae; genus Periplaneta; species Periplaneta americana. Next base: position 142,416,261 of record NC_091121.1, on the reverse strand, counting down.
AAAAAACCCCACATAACATCATTTCTGATCAATGAATTATATTAAAGCTAAAAATATATTACTTATATTATTCTTCACACGGAGTTATATATTTGGTCATCCTTACATACAAACTTACTTACAAAGGGCTTTTAAGGAATCCGCAGGTTCATTGCCCCCCTCACATAAGCCCGCCTTCGGTCCTTATCTGTGCAAGATTAATATAGTCTCTAACATCATATCCCACCTCACTCAAATCCGTTTTAATATTGTCCTCCCATCTACGTCTCGGCCTCCCTAAAGGTCTTTTTCCATCCGGCCTCCCAGCTAACACTCTATATGCATTTCTGGATTCGTCCATACGTGCTACATGCCCTGTCCATCTCAAACGTCTGGATTTAATTTTCCTAATTATGTCAGGTGAAAAATAAAATGTATGCAGTTCTGCGTTGTGTAACTTTCTCCATTTTCCTGTAACTTCATCCCGCTTAGCCCTAAATAATTTCCTAAGAATCTTATTCTCAAACACCCTTAACCTCTGTTCCTCTCTCAAAGTGAGAGTCTAAGTTTCTCAACCATACAAAATAACCGATCATGTAACTGTTTTATAAATTCTAACTTTCAGATTTTTTGACAGCAGACTAGATGATAAAAGCTTCTCAAGGAGTAATAACACGCATTTCCCATACTTATTCTGCGTTTAATTTCCTCCCGAGTGTCATTTGTATTTGTTACTCTTGCTCCTAGATATTTGAATTTTTCCATCTCTTGGAAAGATATAACTCCAATTTTTATATTTTCATTTCGTACAATATTCTGGTCACGAGACATAATCATATACTTCGTCTTTCGGGATTTACTTCCAAACCTATCGCTTTACTTGCTTCAAGTAAAATTTCCGTGTTTTCCCTAATCGTTTGTGGATTTTCTACTAACATATTCACGCCATCCGCATAGACAAGAAGGTGACGCAACCCGTTCAATTCTAAACCCTCTGTGTTATCCTTAACTTTCCTAATGGCAATTTCTAAATCGAAGTTAAAAAGTAAAGGTGCTAGCTGATGTCCGCAGTGAATTGGAAAAGCATCAGGCAGAAGCTGGCCTATACGGACTCTTCTGTAAGTTTCATTGAGACACATTTTAATTAATCGAACTATTTTCTTGGGAATACCAAAATCAATAAGAATATTATATAAACCTTCTGTCATAACCGAGTCATATGCCTTTTTGAAATCTATGAATAACTGATGTACAGTACCCTTATACTCCCATTTTTCTCCAATATCTGTCGAATACAAAATATCTAATCAGTAGTCGATCTATTACGCCTAAAACCGCACTGATAATCTGCAATAATTTCTTCTACGTACGGAGTTAATCTTCTCAAAAGAATATTGGACAAAATTTTGTACGACGTGAACAGAAGTGATAGTCCTCGATAGGTATCACTGTTAGTTTTGTCCCCATTCTTAAAAACAGGTACAATTATGGACTCCTTCAATATTGTACTAGGTTACACATATAATTTCCAAAATGTCTCTTCCAATAATAAGTAATATGACAAACTACAGTTCAATGTAAAAATAAATCTTCAGGTATAAAAAAGACTATATTATAAATTACATGGAAAAATAATTAATGTGGCTCCAGAGCTTGGGAAACTGAACAAAAACAATATCACTGTTGCAACAACATTGCATGTTGTATAATTTCTTTTCGATCTAATATGGTATTGTCATTCGTGAACGAAGTGTTTTTTTAGTAATATTATTTTATATAAAATTGCCTTTGAGCAACGTAATGAAATTCAGTTCCATTAAAATGATAATTTGCTATTAATAATTATAGATGTATTTAATTAATTTGGCAACTCTCATATGTTTGTTTATGAAAAGCAATTCCTATTATTATGATGTTCAGAAAGTTTCAAAATGTGTCGTTTAGAAATGACAATGAATATGTTTGTTTCCTAAAATTATTTTATTAAAAAAACATTCTCTTAAAATGTATCAGTTTGAGGCTTACTATTATCATCTACCAAGTTCTTCGTGTGTATGAATTCAGAAATAGTCTCAAATATACCCTTTGATATGTTTATACTGGAAACATGAACAAATAAATTTCTTGGTTTGCATATTAATAATATATTAAACGGGAAAAACCATATTAAAGAAATAATTTCCAAACATAACACAGCATGCTTTCGATTATGTCGTTACAACTTTTAAACAATAGCATCTTAAAGATAATATAGTTTGCTTTTCTTCGTTCCATTATGTTCTAAGGAATAATATTTTGGGAAAATTCTGCAAATAGAAAAATTATATCATTACTACAAAAAACAGGAATTAGTAATAATAGTTGGAGCGGAGCCTAGAGAATCATGTATAGAAATTCTGTCGTTAACATATCAGTACATATAGACTACTCTTTAATAAATTTTCTATTATGTAATAAAGAAAATTTTCCGACCAATTCAGCCATACATAGTATAAATACCCGCAGAAAGAATGATTTTCGTACACCATTGTCAAATTTTGTCCACACCCGTGGAGTAACGATTAGCCACGAAACCAGGTGGCTCGGGTTCGATTCCTGATTGGAGCAAGTTACCTGGTTGAGCATTTTCCGGGGTTTTTCCTTAACCCAAAATGAGCAAATGTTGGGTAACTTACGATGTTGGACCCTGGACTCATTTCGTCGGCATTATCACCTTCATCTCATTCAGATGCCAAATAACCTAAGGTGTTGATAAAGCGTCGTAAAATAATCTACTAAAGAAAAACTCGTCAAATTTGTCATGCTATCAAAAGGGAGTACAGTACATAGCAACAACAATTTTCAATAGTAGCCCTGAGGACATTAAAAATCATAACCAAAACGCTGAATTATTTAAGGCAAAACAGAAACAAAACTTAATGTCTTATCTTTCCAATTCTATAGACGAATTTTTGACATTTCATAGTACTGTGTAAATGTTAGTAATAATCCCGTGTATATATTATTTAATACATTATTAAATAGTACAAATAAATAGACAAAATTGCCTTAGTTGTAATTGTGATAATGATAATGATAATGATGATGGTAATGATAATAATAATTATTAATGTTATTACTATTTTTTATTACTAATGTTTTTTTATTATTTTATTACTGTTTCTTCTGAAGATTCAAGCTGTGCATTGTTGTAGCACGAATGGCCGTATAGGCTCATGCGAAGGATCTTGTGTACATGAGTTTGTATCTAGTATGTGTCAATAAATGTTCTTCATTTATTTACATTATTAAATGGTAACCATTTTCCATTGTATAATAACATATTATTATTGTTATTAAGATATTACAGTAGAGTCTCGTTAATTCGAACTAATTGGAACCAAGACCTATTCGGATTACAAGATTTTTGGATTAACCGAAGTATTTCCTGTAATGCAATGCATGCTACTCACGAGCGCTGAGACTGTGGTGGGAGTACCTGTTGCTACTTTTAGAACCACAACCAACAGGTTCACTTCATTACGACAACAGAGAATTACTGATTTTATGAGCTTGACAGATGTGTAAATTATGTACTGAAAATAATAATTGTTGTAAGTACCCTTGAATGTGCTATTTCCATAATTTTTAAAATGAAAAGAAATTGAGTGAATTTATACATTTTTTCTTTTCACTACTTTGTACTATTACAATAAATTTGGTATTTTCTTAAAATAATTTTGTTTGGATTAACCAGATTTTCGGATTAGCGTAGTTCGGTACATGTACGTGAACCATGACAAATATTAAGCTTACCAGAAAATGCGGGCTCTAAATTTCTAAAATTTTACAAGAAAACGAACTCACAATTGGACAAATATTACAAGGTACCACAACAAGACTTATTAGAACTTAAATATCTGATAAAGATATAAAAAAGGTTACTAATAATATTTTTCAAACCAGTTTTATAAAAGAAAACGAACTCACAATTGGACAAATATTACAAGGTACCACAACAAGACTTATTAGAACTTAAATATCTGATAAAGATATAAAAAAGGTTACTAATAATATTTTTCAAACCAGTTTTATAAAAGTATGAAAAAAAATGCTGCAGTTACATCATTTGGTAACCATAACATTCTTATGGTCTCTCTGACATCTTTAATATTTTTTCTGCATGTAATGAACACTTATTTCTGAAAAGTAGACTACTCTCAGACATGTAGAGTTGTTTATTTTAATACAATTAATTTTTTATTTGTCCTATATAAAATATACTTAAATTTACATAATATTTTGTGACCTAATTTTTCTATTTTCAAAGAAATGGGCATTATTGTAGTCTGTCTTTTGCATAAATGCATGTTAAGAATTTAAAAATTCTATCTCTAGTGGTTGTGGAGTTATGAAATAATATGTGTGAAAATTTTCAAATTTTGTAAAATTTAATTTAAAGTACTAATAAGTCTTGTTGAGGTACCTTGAAATTTTTGTCCAATTGTGAGTTAATTTCCTTATAAAATTTTAGAAATTTAGAGCGTGCATTTTTTTGATAATACTCATATTTCTGGTCGTTCACGTACATATACCCTTATACTGTAATTCTGTATAGATTTCATATTTGACATACATATCTGTCTGTCTATCGATCCGCCTGTCTATTCACCCGTCTGCCTGTCTAACCACCTATCCACCTGTTAATCTATACACCGATTGATCCATCCCTGCAAAAATCCATACTTCTACCTATCTACCTACCTATCTACTTGTCTACCTACCTATCTATATTAATACAAATTTCGGATAAAAGCAAAATGTACATTCTCTTAAAAATAAAACAAATTTTAGAATTACAAGGTTTACGTGAAAGATAAGCAACATGAAAAGTGGAGTTTTATTGAGATAACTCGGTGTTAGAAACAGACTGCAGCACCATGATGTATAAAAAGGGAACTAATATTACAAACCATTTAGGCCTATATTTGGATTAGAGTCCCACATGCGCGTTGAAGTCTCATGTACAGAGAATGAGATCTCTGGTTTTACAAATACTTAAATCAACATACAGTTGGATAACTGTGAATTCAAGATATTTAAATATTTAATACACTGTTTCATATACACCAGAGACTCGGATTCATAACTACTCCTATAACTAGAAACCCAGTCTACCCGGTTGATATTAAATTAAAATTAATATGAGGCCGGTACAAATTCTCTACCATTTCGTTTCCTCTCAGTATGTCAGCTTTCCATCATGTTGGCTGATTTATCTGTTTAGATACCATTTATCTCATCGTCCCATTTTATTTTATACCGAATTCAGTTGGGTTTGAACTTTAGTTTTTGTTTAATGCCCTTTAATTGTGTGCCTACATATTGTATAGGTTATGAACATGTATACTGTATAGGCCTACTTTATTGTCAATTTCAGTATTACGCGCCACTCGTTCAGTACGTGTGGGTACGGTACATGAACATGATTAGCAGGCAGTGCATTTTCGTTCCCAAACATACAGAGGATCGAGTAGTTTCTCCTGGTAGCTACATCTATTACGTCACGTGGATTCACAAGCAAGGTAGAATTGCATGCAGGTACGCATGGAGTCATTAAATAATAACGATGTAATGTAATAGAAATGTGCCCCAGTAACGTCATATGACGCAGAAACAACATTCTCTTAGTTTAAATAAATTTTATGTGATGTTCGTAAAAGATTTGCATTTCATAACCTCAGAATATATGTTTTCGTTCACTGCAATGGGATAGGTTTTGGTAAATGAATTATTTGTATATACTGTGTAAAATGTAAAATGTGATCATTTGTATATTGATTTTTTTTGTTATTATTTTGTCCCTGTAACGTCATGTGACGTAGGAAGAATATTTTCTTAGTTTAAACAAATTTTTACTGGCAGTTGTAGTAAAAGTTATGAGTTTTATAATCTCAGAATATATGTTTTTGTTCAACGTAACGAGTTGATTTTGTTCAATGAATTAATTGTATTTATTACATATGGAGTATTTACAGTTAATGTGTCATGTTTACTATTGTGCTCTATAATATAAATTGTAGTATATCGATCTAATTATATTTTCTGTAATATGTAGCACTAATATTTTGTACAGAGCTAGTTTCGCAGTGTTAGTGTGTTTATATGGTTAAAAAGTAACTGGACAGACTATTTCAATTTATTAGCAATCCCACTTACACTTCTCATGCTCCATTATTATTACTGTATGTACCGAAGCTAGGTTATACCTTTCCTGACGTAAGTATTTAAGGTCAGAGAATGAACTCTTAGGGTGCTATTCATAGACATTTCGCAGCACGCGCTACGAGCGTACTAAGCTAGCCCCGGCTGTCCACTGGTTACTTGTACAGAATTCAAATCATATCCTATCGCTAACACTGGTTTATGAATACGAAAAACGCTGATCATCCACTGGAAGCCCGCGCTAAAAATGTCTATGAATACGGCCCTAAAACTCCAGGATATACTAACCGACAACTTTCCTAACTTGTTTGGGAACGAAAAAGAGCTGCCTGGTGATTAGTGATTACTTGTAGAGAATCAAGAGTATAGATAGCTACATACGTGCCTGTGCATTGTTGTCTATCATTAACCATTTGACGAATTTTAATCTTATCCAGTAAACATTATTACACGTAGATTGAAATATGAACATAAAACATTTATTCTTTATTCATAAAATAACGGCGATTTATTTTATGGTCCAAATAAAATACTTTTACAATTTGATATATTGCGAATCGAAACCATCGAATTTAATGTCATACTTTAGAAGTACAAGACGTAATACTTAATTAAGTTGTAAACATCATATTTCCCAAAAATATTCTTATTGACCAATATTTTATTAAAATAAGATGGCACTGAAAATTTGGCACAGTTAAGTTTGAGTTAGGATAATTTGATTTAAAATTATTTGTATATAGCAGGAAGTGTTACTTATAATTTTTATTAGCTTAGTTTAATTACTCTTCACCACATAGAAGTAGAATGAAACCACTTTATCATCGATGTAATTCATGAGACTTAAATTAGTGAAAACTATTTTAATTAAATCTCCGTTACTAAATTAGAAAGCGTAAAGTGGGTGCATTGTACTTTTTTTTTACTACTTTTATAATTAGTGCAGTACTTCGCTGAACAAAGAGAGACAAAGCGGATAAAGAGAATTTTTTACAACAGCACTGCGATTGTAAATTTGAGTACACATGACACTGGTGCTCTATACAAATATATGACATGTAAACGCTGTGTATAATAACAAGGAAAAACGAAATATAATAATAATAATAATAATAATAATAATAATAATAATAATAATAATTTATTTTAGCCTGCAGAGTTAAGTTCGTAAGGCCTTGTGTTCCACTCAACCAGCAAAATGTATACATACATAATGAATAAACTTACAAGCTACAAAGATTACATTAAATTGAGTTAGATAAAAGTTACGTATATACGAGAGTTACTTATCAATTAAGCAGTTGAATATTTACTTAATTACAAATGGCTTTCAAGAAACCCGGAGGTTCATGTCGCCCTCATATGATCCCATCATCGGTCCATATCCTGTGGAAGATTAATCCATACGATGAAAGAGTAATGGAACGGAGATCGTATGATAACGCAGAATATCTGCATGGAAATATCATATGTACTTCGGTACATTAAATAATATATATGATTAATCCAGTCCCTATCATCATATCCCAACTACCTCAAATCTGTTTTAATATTAACCTCCCATCTAAGCCTTGGTCTCCCCAAAGGTCTTTGCCCCTAAGGTTTTCCAACTAACACTGTATATGCATTTCTAAATTCACCCATACGTGCTACATGCCCTGTCCATCTCAAACGCCTGGATTTAATGTTCCTTATTATGTTAGGTGACGAATATAATGAATGCAGTTCTGCGTTATGTAACTTTTTCCATTCTCCTGCAACTTCATCAATATTAGCCCCAAATATTTTCCTAAGCACCTTATTCTCGAATACCCTAAGCACTTTTCCTCTCTCAAACTGAGAGTCCAAGTTTCACAACCATACAGAAGAACCGGTAATAGAGTAAAGGTTGGTAATATTGTGATATGAGTAATATTGTGACAGTTCTTTTTCAGATGTTATTACAATTTTACTGAGGGAGAGGAAGATCGGTTTTTTTGCATCAACGTATTAAGGGAATGTTCGTGGACAAGTTTCTGCACAAAACCCGTCCTTCTCTCGCTCAGTAAAATTGTAATAAATTCTCAAAAAAAAAAAAAACTAACACAATGTTACTGGTATCACAATATTACCAACGTTTAGCCTATAATTGTTTTGTAAATTCTAATTTTCAGCTCTGTCGAGAGCAGACTGCATGATAAAAGCTTCTCAACCGAATAATAACAGGCATTACCCATATTCATTCTGCTTTGAATTTCTTCTCGAGTGACATTTATATTTGTTACTGATGCTCTAAAGGTCTAAGATATTAAAATATTTCACTTTTTCAAAGGATAAATTTCCAATTTTTATACTTCCATTTCTTACTATGTTCAAAGAATGAGATACAAACTGTAGCAAAATTAAACTAATGTACATAGAATGTTAATATATTTCAAATAGAATTAAAGAATAGGAAGAAATTAATATGGCACAATAAAATAAATGAAAATTCAGCGCCATCACCATACGTGTCTAAAGAAAGAAGTTACCATGTGGGTTCCTACACGGTTAAGGGATAAACCACTTGGATGTGTAAGTTCCTACACATCAAAGTTCCTATAAAAGGTAATATGTAAGTTTCTACACAGCCAGAAGAAAGTAGAACCGGTAACTTTTCGTCGAACAGGTTGGTAACATAGTTCTCCTTTGATCTGAGAGAACAGATTTCAACAACAAACAAACAATTGAATAACAAGAAACAGTTGTTAACTCGGTTAAATCACCATTAGTCTCAGACAACAATTTTCCACAACAACAAAGAGTGGTCTGATCATCTGAGTCCAGCAAGGCAACACAGCGGTCTCCTTGGATATATGATTTATAAGTTAAAAAATAAACAATTAATTTTAGTGAACAATTTTCAGTGTTTCGACATCATAATATGAACCGTTCAGAGCAGAAGCGGTGTAAGTCAAAAATAGGTAATGAGGGTTAAAGTAAACATTCTGTAAAATACAGCGCAAAGTAGCAATCAATATTCAATTTATATAAACTATTACTAGTCAGTGGATAGCAAGAAGGCCATGTTAATTGCTACTTTGCGCTGCATTTTAGAGAATTTTTACATTAAACCTCATTACCCAATTTTCACTTACACCACTTTTGCTCTGAACGGCTCATATATTCAAGTCTAATATTTATATGTGGCGCTAAAGTTTATACGGAAGATGAAACATTAAAATGTGATTTGAGCAAGTGTGAGTTTAACCATGACCACAATGAAGAAAGCTCAGTCAATCGACGAATAGTTAGTAATGCATGCTAACGAAAAATTTATGTGAACGACCTTAAAAAATCTTACGTTTAGAGGTTAGCAAATACGAAGATGAAACTTAAATTACGACAGTGGACATTGCACGCATTAAACATAGTGCACAAATTGGAATTCAGTCCAGAAGAGACAAATAAAAAATAAACTGAAATACATCCAAAAAAATGTATAAATGCTACACAGATTGGCGAATATCCCGATTTCATTGTGTAAAATCAGTTTCATATCAGAACAGAAATCCTCACTAAAAGGCGATGTTGACATAAGTGGACGAATGCAAGCAAATGCATGAAATCACCTCATGACAAAATTTGTAATTACACCAAACAGATTATTTTATTCGCAGTCCCCAGTCTGCATACAGTGGGAGGGAAAATTGTGTCTGCTGATTTTTTTTTTTGTCGTGAAGGAGCTTGCACATCACTTTTTAGGTTAATCCTGTCCTGTGTAGGAATTTACACATCCAAGAAGGGTTATACACTGACCGTGTAGGAATTTACATACTCCTGCAGTCAGTATAATTAGATTGAGAGAAGAAAAATGACCAATAAAAGGAATGAAGAGAAACTTACAACGAAATTTGGAAAGAAAGAAGGAAATATTGAAACCAAAACATTAAGAAGCAACGGGATGAATGAAAATATAAAATATAGCATTGTTGAATAAAATAATAAAAGAATGAAAATTAATTAAAAAATTAAGTGAAGAAACATTGAGAAGATGAAATAAAAAAAATTATATTTATCGGTACTGTAAAGTTCTGCAATAGATACACTGTTATCATGCCATTATTCTTACCTATTTGCTTTCTTCTGTGAAGATTTCGCACCATCCGTTATTCAGATCATAAAGGACTTCTGTTTCTTTTCCCCTTACCTAATTTTTCTTTATCCTTCTCCACGTCGCTTTTCCCCCCGAGTATTTGTCTGACGAACGGCGGTAAAAATAACTCTGATTAGGATCTACTACAGACCGTTTAGTCTACTACTGCTGGGTTTCCATGCAGCGGGAGAATAATGCCGAAAACCTTTTTGGCCTTCTTGATTTTAAATCCGGAATCAGACACAAACTCATCTTATATCAGGTACTGTGTATAAAATATTAATATTAATCAATATATTTAATTAATGTTATTTAATAGAGTAGACCTATCTCTATTATTGTCATTTTTTGTAAATATATACCGAGTGTTTCACAGTATTATAGGTGCAAACTGCAGGGGTGACTGGAGGACAATAAAACAAGGCAAAAAGTCCTAATAAGCATAGGTCCTGAAACCAACCATTTCCGAGATATCATGTCATCACTGAGGCCACCATCCGAATACACCTCGTAAATTTAAAACCTCATTTCTTACCTGGCAGACTTTATGATCTTAATTATAATAAAAAATGAGATCTGTAATAATATACTGTTACTATTAGAGAGAAGAATACTTTCTGTTAAACCAATTTTCCTAATTTTAATTTTTTGTTCCGTAATTTTAATAATATATGTGTGTATCTTTATTATTTTTCAACATAAGCTACGCGACTACTTTGATGGCGTCAGTCTTTTAGAAAAGTAGCTACTGTGGTACATGCACGATGGAGCATCGGCTCACTTTCATTTTCGAAAGTTTTTAGGCAAAAGCTTTCATAACGAGTGTATCAATAGTGATTTACCAGCATCATGGCCTCCCAGGTCTCCCGACTTCAATCCTTTCGAATTCTTTGTTTTGGGATATTTGAAATTTTTTTGTATATTCCAGCCTTGTTGGTAATGCCAACGAACTCCGGGAACGCATTTTTAATGGTTGTCAACGTATTAGACAGCTTAGTAATATTCGAACTTGTACGATTGTCGATGAGGAAACGTGCTGATGCTTCCCTTATCATGAACCATGGTCGTATTAAGCACATGTTATAAGCTTTAGAAGGAAGAACTTCCTTCAGTGCATATCATTATGTTGTGTTACTCCATACCACCTGTACCGACGAGACATAATACTGTATAACCACATAGATTTCGGATACTGCTGGGTTCCAGACCTATGTTTGTTATGACTTTTTGCCTTGTTTCATTGTCCTCTACTCACGCCTTTAGTGTGTTCCTATAATTGTGAAACACCCTATATATGTATATACAGCTTAAAGTAGCTTATTCTATAATATTATTTGTATAATGAATTATGTTTAATAATAAAATTGTTTCGGCTTGCTTTTATATTTTTAAAAGTTATAGTTAGGGCCTATATCAGCGTTTTGAAACTGGAAGACCTTGTGTAAAAAACTATTATTTTGGTTTCTTGTGTATTGAACGGGATAACCAAGTGCAGAGTTGGCGCCTCCTCTTGCTGAAAGAATGGAAAGAATAAAAGAAAGGAAGAACTCACGAAATATGATATACATTAAATAAGAAGAGCGAAACAACACACGAGGTAAAAAAGGAGTGAAATGGTGAAAAAGGAAACATCGAAACAGTGAAATTACGGAAAAGGAAGAAACGCCAGAGAATAATATTTTCATTTTGAAAAGGTGGTGTAGACAGATAAGCAGTTAAATGAAATAGTATAGTATATATAGTATGTCCGTTGTTTGATTTATTCTCTGGTGAAATGAATATAGGTTAACTGGATCCGTCTCCTTGCTTATCAAGTAATGTGTATTCTTAATTATTAACTATGTCACATTTATTGATTGGATTAAAGTTTTAGGCAATTATTTGCCATCATCAGATCAATATAAGTGTCATGTTATACACACTGAATACTAATTACGAATATAAGTTGAATGAAGTAATGTTCGGGCAAACAAACATGGTTACCACTTGACTAGATAAATGTTACATTATAATTAGATGTGCACTGACTCAGCTGTTTACGTGAACAATGTTTTCATTTTATCATAGATATTAAGATTGGTCACAAATTAAACTATGACGTGAAATAATTATATATATATATATATATATATATATATATATATAATTGAATTTTCATGTGGTTGTATTCCATCTAATGCATAAAACTGAAACAAGCAGGTTACGAATATGCTTAATGCTAAATAATTACTATGTTTGAAAATTCAGTTATTGAGTATTACATATACATATGTCTAGTAATTGCCCATGGTAGCATGGTAGCATGACATGAGAATTTAAATATTGAATAAATAGTTAAAATACAGCTGAGGTAAGTTAAATGTGGTACAAACCTACCTGAGCTGTATTTAAACTATTTATTTAATATTTATCACGATTTTAATTCTCATTTCATGCTACCATGGGCAATTACTAGACATATGTAAATGTAATTTTAAAACACAGCAATCATTTTGCATCTAGCATGTTCAAGTGGTAACCATGTTTGTTTGCCCGAACATTACTTAATTAAACTTATATTAGTAATTAGTATTCAGTGTGTATAACGTGACACATATTGATCTGATGATGGCAAATAATTGCCGAAAACGTTAATCCAATCAATAAATGTGACATAGTTAATAATTAAGACCACACATTACTTGATAAGCAAGGAGACGGACCCATTTAACCTATATTCATTTCACCAGAGAATAAATCAAGCAACGGACATACTATATATATATATCAATAGCAAGTAAAAATAAGAAAAACGAAATATATAGGTTCAACTGAAGACAGACTAATAAGTTAATCAGTTACGGCGCAATATTACTTCAAAGCACACACTTTTTTTTCATTTAACACTTTCACCATAGTGTTATCGAAAACTTTTTTGTCATCATGCGACATTTCGTCTCAAATTCGAATATCGTGTAAAATCTTCATAAAATGGTCCCGTAATGCATTGTTTGGTTTTATTTCGTAAAACTTTGTAGATAGAGGGGAAACAAATTTCCTCCGTTGTTTTTGTTGCATTATCCCTAAGGATTAACTGTACATGGAATGGTCAGGGCGGGAGATGAAGTCCAGTGTAAAAAGAGCTACTTTCTATTGCGGCAGTATTTTTTAGTCTAGTTTCTTTTTTATTTTAGCCATATATGGCATTTCCCTTTTGGTGTTCATTAAGTCTTGCCATTCTAGTTAAATTTAACAACACGTGATGTTTAATGGTGCTTCAAAAAGTGTACAGTGGCGGAAGGGGTTACGGCTACTCTTGGATTAGAGAGACATGCTGCTCTGCGGGACTGCATACATCACATGTGGTAATTCCCCTCCTGTTGTTTCATACAGCGCGCCTCCGAATGGGGTCAAGAGGTGAGATGTGTGTCTGTCTGGTTCTCTATTGCTTTCTCTGGACTCTTAAAGAAGTAATAGTGCCTCTTGATGCAGTGACAAATGTTCATTGCACTTTTCAAGTTTTCATTACCTACTGTCGATATATCTCCTTAGACTTGCCAGGCTATTCTTCAGAAGGAAGCAGTACATTCAGCAGAGGTCTTAATCCTGCCAAGTCCAACGCTATCGTATCATGAGTGAAGTAAAGCACCCATAACAGATGTGCGCTGAAATATTTTCAAGAAATACCTTCTTATTACATGTAAAATAAAAACATCAATTTTATTCAACACCTCAATTCTATCCAACTCGATGAACATGCTTGCATATTATGATGTACGAATACATTGACCTGTAATATGATCTATACATTTAGAATTAGATTAAGAAAAAAAACCATTAGATTAAAACCATAAAGCCATCTGTAATAGAATATCATTGGTTAGAACATGTAATTCATTCAGAGCAGAGCTAGAACATAAGACTGTAGTGTCATCAGCATATATAATTGTTACAGCTTTAATGAATTTAGGAAGGTCATTTATTGCTATTATGAATAGTAGTTGTCCAATTATTGAGCCTTGTGGAATACCATATTGTATACTGCTGAGACTTGACCAATTTTCTCCTGCTGAGACTAATTCCCTTCTGGCATGAAGATAGGTTCTAAAAATATTTAGTGTATTCTCTAGAATAGCATAAAATTCTAATTTTGATAAAAGTAAGTTGTGATCAACGCAATCGAACGGTTTGGAGAGATCACAAAATACAAATATAAATGAATGAGTGAATGTACGAATGACCGATTGAACGAACGAACGGACGAATAAATAAAAGGATGGATAAATGAATAAAAAAGAGTTAAACAAGTAAATAAATAAATGCAAATAAATAAAGAATAAAACATAAAAAAGTAAAAGTGCATAATTAATAAATAAAAATAAATAATTAATTAATAGTGTAAATTACAACAGTACAATAAATCACGGTAATATATAATTATTTACACTGATTACTTGCTTCTTGTTTTGTTTCGGCATGTTGACTGCCTTACTTACTGAAGGCACACCTGAACTGTATGTCTGGGATTAAATGCCACTGATCTATACCTCTTACGCAACTACACTTTTGCGGGTTACTTGGTGACTTTAGGTAACCAAAAGCAGGACTCTAATCATAGCCAATGCCAGTGTGGGAATAGGCACTTGAAAGTAAATTAATATTCTATGGGTAGCTTAATAATAATTTAACTTCAGTTTTTCTTATTTCAACCATGTCTGCTGCTGCTGATGCTGCTGCTGCTGCTGATAATGATGATAAAGATTATTGTTATTATTAATATTATTATTATTGTTGTTGTAGTTGTCATTACCATAATTATTATTCCATTACATGTAATCCGTGACGCAATACTTACTTACAAATGGCTTCTAAGGAACCCGAAGGTTCATTGCCGCCCTCACATAAGCCCGCCATCGGTCCCTATCCTGTGCAAGATTAATCCAGTCCCTATCATCATATCCCACCTCCCTCAAATCCATTTTAATATTATCCACCCATCTACGTCTCGGCTTCCCTAAAGGTCTTTTTCCCTCCGGTCTCCCAACTAACATTCTATATCCATTTCTGGATTCGCCCATACGTGCTACATGCCCTGCCCATCTCAAACGTCTGGATTTAATGTTCCTAATTATGTCAGCTGAAGAATACAATGCGTGCAGTTCTGTCTTGTGTAACTTTCTCTATTCTCCTGTAACTTCATCCCTCTTAGCCCCAAATATTTTCCTAAGAACCTTATTCTCAAACACCCTTAACCTATGTTCCTCTCTCAGAGTGAGATTCCAAGTTTCACAACCATACAGAACAACCGGTAATATAACTGTTTTATAAATTCTAACTTTCAGATTTTTTGACAGCAGACTAGGTAATAAAAGCTTCTCAACCGAATAATAACAGGCATTTCCCATATTTATTCTGCGTTTAATTTACTCCCGAGTGTCATTTATATTTGTTACTGTTGCTCTAAGATATTTGAATTTTTCCACCCCTTCGAAGGATAAATCTCCAATTTTTATATTTCCATTTCGTGCAATATTCTGGTCACGAGACATAATCATATACTTCGTCTTTTCGGGATTTACTTCCAAACCGACCGCTTTACTTGCTTCAAGTAAAATTTCCGTGTTTTCCCTAATCGTTTGTGTATTTTCTCCTAACATATTCACGTCATCCGCATAGACAAGAAGCTGATGTAACCCGTTCAATTCCAAACCCTGCCTGTTATCCTGGACTTTCCTAATGGCATATTCTAAAGCGAAGTTAAAAAGTAAAGGTGATGGTGCATCTCCCTGCTTTAGCCCGCAGTGAATTGGAAAAGCATCAGATAGAAACTGACCTATACGGACTCTGCTGTATGTTTCACTGAAACACATTTTAATTAATCGAACTAGTTTCTTGGGAATACCAAATTCAATAAGAATATCATACAATACTTCCCGCTTAACCGAGTCATATGCCTTTTTGAAATCTACGTATAACTGATGTACTGTACCCTTATACTCCCATTTTTTCTCCATTATCTGTCGAATACAAAAAATCTGATCAATAGTCGATCTATTACGCCTAAAACCACACTGATGATCCCCAATAATTTCATCTACGTACGGAGTTAATCTTCTCAAAAGAATATTGGACAAAATTTTGTACGACGTCAACAAAAGTGATATTCCTCGAAAGTTACCACAGTTGGTTTTGTCCCCCTTCTTAAAAATAGGTACAATTATGGACTCCTTCCATTGTTCTGGTACAATTTCCTTTTCCCAAATAGCAAGTACACGTTTATAAATTTCGCTATATAATGCACTTCCATCCTATAGCCCCATAAACTAAAAGCCAATAGCTGACTGTTGGCCTCACGTGCAAATACCTTAGCAGAAGTGAACGATCGTCCGACCACAATTGAGGTATCGTGTGAACAGCACGATGATCCCCCTAGCCATTATACTTAATTAGGTTATAATACATGTTGCCCGTAAAATAACGATGTGGTTGCAAATGACTATATACACACAATTGCAATTAAACATGAGAGGGATATGAAACATCAACAAAATGAAAGAACGACTTTATAAGTGTTTGTGCTATCGTGGTTACAGTCAACAAGCTGGAAGGAAGAATAAAAGAGCAGTAGTGCGTTTCACGGCTTCAATTACTCTTTTTCTCCGATATGAATACCCTCGCATTATTAATGAGAATCTACCATATTAAAATAACTTCCGGCGTTGACATAATCAGTTGAGAGGAACAATAAGTCTACTAAATTAATCTGTTGAAGCCATCTGAATTAAACTTATTAGTTTAGTCCCAATAAATCAGTGTCTAAATGTTGCCAAAGGCATATTAACTCTGATAATGCCATTGCGCAAATGTTAAATTAGCTTGGAATGGAATGGAATGGAATTTAAGTGAGGATGGCACGGGTGGCCCAGAACTGGGACCTGTTGAGATCTATTGCGCTAACCCTCGATATGGAAGGAGTTGCGTGCCATATATCCCCTACGCGCACCAAACAAACCACATGATTCCCTAACAACCGGTCCCTATCGCAACAGAAATCCATATACCATTCCTGCTTCGGCAACTTCCCCCAAGACCCCCCTGTCGGTCCGAGGCGAAACTCTTCCTCCGATAGGTCCGCCTTGGGTGCTCGTTGCAGAAGCCATCCAACGTCGTTTAACTACATTCCAAGGGGGCTGGTCGAGAGAGCCAGTAGTTCCGGCAGGCCGCCTGTAGAGTGATCTGAAAAACTAGAAACGGGATGATGAGGAAAGGATGATGGGGGAGGAAAGGATGTGGCGAAGATGAGTGTGGTCCAATCCCCTGATAAAGTTACCTGATATTCATTTAATAACACATTGTTTCAGGAACAATTGAAGATATGTTACTGAAATTTTTGCAGAATAGAGGTACAAGATTTCTAAACAAACTGACGCAGATTCATTAAGAAATGTAAGTTTTAAAAAAAGATTTCAGTTATTTAATAATATTGATTTTATTTTGTTATTTTTATACAAATGCCTCGCTTTATCAGAAACTGTAACAGATAAAAAGATAAAATATTACATAAGTGTTGATAACAATAAAATGATAAAATGGACACACATTTTAAGTTATGTATGTCTTAGTTTGAACAAAAAATATTTTACATAAAAATAAAATTAAATCTGCATTATTAAAAAGACCTTTTACAACTTGTAATTCTTGATAAAGCTACGTTAGTTCGGTTAGGAACCTTGTATCTTTATCCTTTAAATATTACAGTACGATATGTTCAGTACTTCCTGGGATAATGAGTCCTGATATAAATTTAACATTGGGGGTATAGGGTAGTTAATCTTCCATCAAAAAGTAGGCATAAAAGTCAAGTATAAAGTCCATAACACGATTTCTGCCTATAAACTTCAGTCGTTATATCCACTCAGGTTGATTATAGTGAAATATACGATACATTCTTCATGAAATTGATAATGACAAAAGTTAATGTGTGGTGTGCCCTTGTAAGAGATAAAGTGATCGATGTCTTCTTTCTTGCGGAATCCACTGTAATCTTGTGGAATTACTTCTGTACGTTGAAACTGTTTGCAGTACTTCAAATTCTCATCGCCAATGTTATCTTTAAGCAAAATGGTGCTTCACTGCACTTTTCTGACGTAATTCGGGAATTACTACTTGGAACTTTTGCAAAGAGATCAATCGGAAGAGGCAGATAAAAAACCATAGCTACGCAATCCTCTGGAATTTTACTTTTGGAGTCATATCATCCAAACGGTAGGCCTATAATACAGTGTATCCATTAACGATATTAACAACTTGAAATAGCAAATAAGATTTTCAGAAACCAATCAATTAAAACTTTGAATGATATACCGAAGTCAAATATTATGCGATATGAAGGTGAATTCCCTTCCATAGCAAAACAGTAATTGCAGGGAACTGATTTTTACTTGTTAAAAGCTTTAAAATATTTCTTTCTTTGCTTATTTAACGACGCTATATCAACTATGAGGTTATTTAGTGTCGATGGGATTGCTGGTAGCGAGATGATATTTGGCGAGATGAGCCCGAGAGTCCGCCATAGATTACCTGACATTTGACTTACGTTTGGGGAAAACCTCGGAGAAAACTCAACCAGATAATCAGTCCAAGCGGGAATCGAACCCACCCCCGGATCGGCAGGCAAGCGCCTTATCCGATCGAGCTACTCCGGCGGTTTTAAAACATTTATTTTTATATACTAAAAGTATAAATTAAGTACTTATCAAAAATTTAAAAGTATTTTCATTCAATATTACGTAAACAAGCTAATTTTAAATTTGAAGTAAATATTTGAGTAGTCGTCTCCATAATTTTGATCTAGAGGCACTTTTTTGTTTCATAGTGTTCTTTGTAGTATTTATAACAATTTATTTTTATAAATATACTGTAGTGTTAGAGTTTGTATATAGTTTCACCATAACTGAAAAAAGCATGAAAAAATGTATAAGAATCCAAATTATCTAAATTTCATCTGAAGGTCAGATGTCCGCCTTTGATATTAAGCTACTCATTTTTATCTACTAATATTATGACGAGACATACATGGGTGAAAATACTCCGTTGTTGCAATAGATTTGTAATGGAAAACTTGAAGAAAGTATTCAAACTTTACCTGTTCTGGCTTGTCATCGGGAACTGCATCTATATGTGATTAGATTATCCTACTTAGTTTACCTTGTTTTGTTTACGTTTCTAAATACTAAATTTTGTTATCTGACATATTTCAATAGCGTGAACAGTTTTCGTGTAAATTTAATTTAAGAACCACTAATTTCAAGGAACTCTTACATCTGTATTACGAGAATAGTGCGTTAGCGACAATGTTGCCGGACTGGTGAAACTTCAAACTTAATTTTCTAATTAATCATGCATTTAATCACAAAACGTAATATACATTTTCTACTCATTTAAATATACCCTATTGTCCCTTTCAATCCGGAAGGTTATTTCACTTCCACCTTTTATATGGAGGGAAAGAATTGGAGACATAAAATTTGTAAAGAGGAAAATAATATCACTGGAAATTATAATTTAAAAATGTAACAAAGGAAAAGAAAAGAGAAAGGTGAGGAATAAAGACATATAAATATTTATTTACGTGCTACAGCTCACTTTTTAAGTTAGTAGGCGGTTATATATAAGTGAACTAGGTGCGAACATACCTGTGAGAAAAACTGTTTGCTGATACTGTTTAAAATGTGCATTACTCTTGAAACGGTTAGAGGAAGCAGCGAACGTTGGAAGACAGATGTAGAGCCTTCAAATTGACTTTTAAGAGTCCCAGGATGGAAATTGGCTAAACTGCTTAAAGGCCATGGCACTCTTCGTGTCTATTAACAAAGTACTCTTCATCCCCCCGCCGGACTGGTTCCTGTTGAGGCACGATCGCGTGACCTGAGATAGTTCATTCAATCTTAAACACGAACCTACTTCTTCTTCTTCTAACCCAAAGTTAAAACCATTTTACCCTATGACCGGATTTTTCTTATAAGATACACAGAGGCACGAAAATTATCCATTACAAGCAGAGCCAGTATCATGCTTACGAATGTCTTGTTAAGCTCAGAACCCTGCCTCCCATTACTTCGTTCTTATCTCGGTCATTATGAAATATTAATTGTTATACATTATTTAGGGGCACTATGTCTGCAATAGCTAAGCCGTAGTTTTGACGCTGTGAAGAAGCTGTGGTGTACCTACTGGTTTCTGACTAATGAAAGCGTACTGAGCTTAAATTATATTGTTTAATAAGGTCCTCGAAACGTTGTACATGAATATACAGGGTGTTTCAGGGCTGGTGTTACAAACTTTCAGGGATGATGGCGAAGGGCACAAGTATCAATTTGAGATAAGGAACAATGGTCCGGAAATGACTGAGTCGAAAGTTATAAGCAAAAATAGTTGTGTGGAAATTAAATTGTATTTTGGCACCACATGTCCTCCTTCCCTTAACCTTTCGAACAGGCGTGGAAAGATGGTATGAGCCGGATGTCTCTTACGTGGGTACTTGTCCCGATACAATCTGTGAGCTTGTCTGGTGTTCCTATTGGCTCATCCGTATTCGAAAATCAGGTCTGCATATTCCGCTCTCGTCTACTCCTCCATTTCACTAGGACTGATCGACTGGACACTGCAACTTGTACACATACACTGCTGTCTACAGACTTGCACATCAGGATCAATCATGGCCGTTACACACTACCCTATCTGCATTGCTTTAGTGTAGTTTCCTGTCCCCAGCCCTTAGACAGCGCACTGAACGAAATACTGCAGGCAGACAACGTAAACAACTTCAGATGATTTCAGTATGTGTAAGATGTACAGATAAATACACTATATTTTTAGTAGGTTATTTTATGACTCTTTATCAACAACTTTGGTTATTTAGCGTCTGAATGAGATGAAGGTGATAATGCCGGTGAAATGAGTCCGGGGTCCATCACCTAAAGTTACCCAGCATTTGCTCATATTGGGTTGAGGGAAAACCCCCCAAAAAAAACCTCAACCAGGTAACTTTCCCCAACCGGGAATCGAACCCGGGCCACCTGGCTTCGCGGACAGACGCTCTAGCCGTTACTCCACAAGTGTGGACGAAATATACATAAATAAGGTGTATAGAGGAATAAAATTATTTCATTTCCACACAACTATTTTTGCTTGTAACTTTCGACTCGGTCATTTCCGGACCAGGGTTCCTTATCTCATATTGATACATGTGCCCTTTCCCATCATCCCTGAAAGTTTGTAACACTAGCCCGGAAACAATCTGTATTTAAATCGCTCGAACTTCTTAAAACTGAGCTGGAAGTTCACAAACATAAAATATACTATAAATAAATAATTTTTAATAAGACGTAACATTGACGTGTAACATTTATATTCGACTTACGTTAATAATAAAAGGGGGAAATGAACTGGCCACTATATTCCATTATCACCTGGCTTAGTTGCCTTATAAGTATTAGATGGATAACGCTGTTATTGCATAGGTAGATGTTCTTAAATAAAACTAATTTCAAGATGTGGGGGACATCACTTGGCAAGCAAGGCATGGGCCTATTCACAGTCCATAAGCTTCCAGAATCGTCCGCTTACTACAGAAGAGCTTTAAGAAAGCATACGAGAAAAAATAAGAAACGTTGTTTGTAAGATTGTAAGGTCTTGTAGAGTGTATTGCATAACTTACATGGAAGGTTACACAAGTATTTAAAATGCAATGGGGGACGTTTAGCCCAAGCTATTTTCAAAAAGTGAATAAGTTATCTAAAATTGCATACTTTGAAGTTTGTTTTTCTTAAACAGTTTACATTGGTTGCATTACGATGGTATACAGAACCATTTTACAATCCACTCGTACCCAGTGGCAAACCCTGAATATACTGTACATGTTTTGTTTCATTTTCATTTTTCATTCCGTTTATTGTATTGCATAGATCTTACTTAGCATTGAAGCTTTAAGATGTAGAACAAGTCAAAATTTTACAAGAGTACACTTTTTTGGCGACATGAAGTGCGGTGAGGCTGAGGATTTGCCAATAGATTAACTGGCATTTGCCTTATAGTTGGGGAAAACCTCGGATAGAAACCAACAAGGTATTCAGACCAAGCTCCGACTTAGCTACGTTGGTGGCTCTACAAAAATCATACAGTAGCCTACATAGCAGTCGGATGATTAAATTTACAAGCCTAAACAATTATTCATCAGTTGAGCTATAAAATATAATACATAGCAAGTACGTTAATTCAATTTAAAGGCATAAACAAATCAATCAATTTTCTTTTTAATTTAGACCGGCCAGAGGCCGTTTACCAAGGTTCTCTCTGTTTTCTGTTTTAGTTTTCATTTGTTCCATTTGTTTTACTTACACTAATACAAACACAACACCCACGCCCGAGGCGGGACTCGAATTTACAACCCTTCGGACCAAGCGATAGAGACATGCCATGCCCCTACCGCTTCAGCCATCCGGGCCGGCGTCAATTGAGATATACAAAAATTGATAATATATTATATGATGCAAATTACTTCAAATTAAAAGCAGAAATAATTCATTAGTTAAGCTATACAAATTACTGTTCAATTTAGAACATGGTACAATTCATCATTCATCAAAAATATATTACAATAATAGTAAACATATAATTCAATTTACAAGCATACTTTAGTTCAGCTATACATATTTGTACAATTCATATCAAGAAGATTAATTCAATTTATAATCATAAACAATTCCTCAGTTGAGCTGTACAGGTGGACTACTATTCAATTTACAGCATATACAATTCATCAGTTAAGCTGTAAAAGCATGAAATACATAGTAAATAGATTAATAATTCAATTTAAAATCATATTTTAGTTCATCTATACAAAATTGTATATTTCATATCAAGTAGGATAATTCAATTTACAAACATAAGCAATTCATCAGTTGTGTAGAAGGTATGAATATGTAGAAATTTGGTTAATTTTGTTCTAAACCTTTTCTCATGGTCCTTCAAAGCTTTAAGATAATTAGGCAGTTCATTGAAGGCTATAATACATGAAAAGTGACCTCCTTTTCTTATAACTGCTTAAACTAACACAGGATAGATAAAGATCTGTTTTGTGTCTTATATTAAAATTATGAATGTATTGGTTAGTAATGAATGTATCTAGGTTTCTAATATAAAACATCATTAGGGAAATAATGTAGCCTACTCACAAGGTAAGGTTAAGATTTATAAATTTTTGAAATAAGATTAACTTACGAATGAGACAGGAGAAGTAGCATCGACGGAAAAATAATTAAGTCAGAAAATTTAATTATGATACAATAGTACATTATACAACGAGCCTGTAATGTTAGTAATTAAGACGCAAGTATGTTTATTAAACGAGCGCAAGGGAGTTTCATAATTTTCATATGAGCGTCTTAATTACCATTATAGTCAAGTTTCATACGACTTTTTATGCTCGACCATATTTCTAACTTGAAATTATTCATAAGTATTTATGTTATTCTTATGTGACTGAGGAGCGGAACTGACCTTGTGCAATGCCTCGTAAATTGTGAGATGTGCGCAGACGCGAAAGTATTGATTTTTCCGAGAAAAAAAAGTCGACATTGACCTTGATATAATCTAGAGAGTAAAATAAACATTAATCTTGATATAACCTTGAAATTGAATTAGACATTGAAAAACGATATGACAAATTGAATGTATTTGAATATTATTTACAATTAACGCTAATTATTATTGTAACAGAACTGACTTTATTTCAAATATATGTGATTTATTGATTTATTGTTGTCTTTCGATTGCATATCCGAGAATAATCGATACTTGCGCTTTCATATTGCTACAATGGTATTTTCTGATTGGTGGAACACCTGAACTTTAATGAATAGGTGTACTTTAATGAGGTCCATTAAAGGGCTGCTACCAAGTGTATAATTACTACATTTCGGCATGGTCGAACATAAAAGATTTTTTCGTTGCTAGTATATCCAAAGTTCCGTGTTTATAGACGGTGACAGTAGAAGTAACAGATATCGAAGTTCATAAAGAAAAAATAATATATTATATATTGTTGCAACATGTATACTTACCTGTTTTATCTTCGTTTGAGAAAATCAGTTAGCTACTGAAAATGTAACATACAGAATTAAGAACGTTTTGCGGTTGATGTTGTAAACATTTTCTACAATTCTTACATGTTTAATCCATTTTCGGTATATGTTAAGTGCCTAATTGAAATTTCATGGTTGTATTTTGAATCGTAATTCTTTTAAATAATCTAGCGTATGAATGGCCGGTCATATAATTTGGAAAATAGTAAAGGAATGGAATTATTAGGTAATACATAAATCGTACCGATATTAGAACGTATGTGTTATCTTCGCGATATATGATAATAAATGAAAATCAATGTATCAGTTGTATGATCACATTTATAAAAATCATTAAAAATTTAAAGTACAGATATGTTTCGGGGTTGTATGCTACCCCATCTTCAGTGTGTGAACTGCAGTGATATAATAATAAATTGTTAATTATAATTGAAATTGATTACATATTAATTTGTAAAAATAAATAGAGTATTTTTAAAACTGAAATATAACTTATTAAAATTGAACATGACATAAAAAGTTTTGATAGATTATGATATACTCGTAAGTTAACAAGAAATAGTTTAGATTTAGAATGGATAAATTTATAATTTAAGATGAACTTACTGGAGATTGTTGGACGTAACTTGGTGATCAGTTTTTGCGTCGTCTTGTGTGACCTGATGTGAACTAGTCTTGACGCTATGTTTACGAGGGTTTATATCTATTCTGGTATTGCGTGATTCAATAGCTATTTTATGAATTGAACAAATAGGATAGCTTTGTCGTTCAAATTATGTGGATTAATAGTTTTATCTTTATGTATTTCCAAAGATTCTAAAAGGTTAAAGTTTTACCCTTATGATTTATAAGCAAAACTTCCATATCAGAATTCATGTCAGTGAAATAATGTTGACAATATTATATGATCCCTGAAAGCAGAATGTGAATTATCATGGTGATTATTTCTGTGTTCCTTGTATCTAATATTGACATTTCTATCTGTCTGTCCTATATATCTAGAACAACATTTCGGGAATTGACAAGTTAATTCATATATTCCTGAAAGGTTGAATTTATCTGTACAATTATTATCAAATCTATTGAATAAAAATTTTTCAATGTTGTTATTATTAGTGGGAAACGTAATGTTGAAGTTATGTTTTTTGAAGGTTGTGGTAAAATTATGTATATATTCATTATTTTATATGAAAGTAATGAAATCTTTTTCTATTCGTGATATAAATTTTGGTTATATTTACAGGAATATAAATAAGTAATAATTTATTTCCTTTCGATTATAAATATTCTTCTTCTTCTTCTACGTCACGGTTTAGGCCTTTCATTAGCCTGTTCCGGCTCCAAATTGTTGCTGCCTCCATCTTTTCTTAGGTCTTCCTAAGTTCCTTTTTCCTCGTGGTGAGTAATTGTATGCTGCTTTTGGTATTCTATTGTTCGTCATCCTTGTTAGGTGGTTTTCCCAATTTGTTCTATATTTCACTATTGTTGTATTTAGTTCCTCTACTTTTAGTTGATGTCTTATTTCTGTATTGTGTTTTTTGTCTGTTCTTTGATATCCTGCTATTGGCCTGAGGAATTTCATTTCAGCAGCTTGTATTCTAGCTATATGTTGTGCCGTCACTGTCCATGTTTCGGATCCATAAGTAATTGTAGGAACTGCCATCGTCTTATATAATTTCATTAGAGAGTCTTTTCTGGCTTTATTTTTCAAGGTTCTTTTTAGTGTCCCTGTTATATAGTTAAACTTGTTTAACTTGTTATTTATATCTGTTTCTGTTGTGTATGATATTTCGCAACCTAGGAAATTGAATTTTGAGACTTGTTCTATTGCTTTATTTTCTAAAATTATCTTTGTCCGAACTGGATAAAAGCCCTTGAAAGCCATTGCC
Organism: Periplaneta americana; assembly: GCF_040183065.1. NCBI lineage: Eukaryota > Metazoa > Arthropoda > Insecta > Blattodea > Blattidae > Periplaneta > Periplaneta americana. Next base: position 142,389,952 of record NC_091121.1, on the reverse strand, counting down.
TTTGTTTTTCCTGATGATATTTCCATGTTGTATTTTTTTGATATTTCGTTTAATTTATATAGCATTCTCTGCATTTCGTCCTCTGTTTTTGCAATTAAAATCTGATCATCTGCAAAGGCTAACGTTTTTATTATCATATTTCCTAAATTAATTCCTCCTGTTGTTATTTGTTTCCATGATCTTATCATGTCGTCTAGATATATATTAAAAAGAGTGGTTGATAATGGACAACCTTGTCTAACTCCTCCTGTTATTCTTATAGGTTCTCTTTGGTTTATTTTTATTTTTGTTTTTCCGTACATATCTTTAATTACTTCTATCAAATGTAATGGGATTCCCTTTTCATTTAATATATTCCACAATTTTGGTCTAGACACTTTGTCAAAAGCCTTCTTATAATCTATGAAAAGGATATGAGTTTCTAAGTTGAATTCCCTTCTTTTCTCAATTATTTGATTTAATGTAAAAACGTTATCTATGCAGCTTCTCCCTTTCCTAAAACCTGTCTGCTCTTCTGATATTATTATGTCGACTATATTTGATAGTCTTTGGCTTATTATTTTTGCGTATACTTTATATGTTGTACATAGTAAGCTTATTCCCCTATAATTTTCTGGGTTTGTTTTATCTCCTTTTTTAAATATCGATATTATCTTCCCTATTTTCCATTCTTCTGGCGTAGTCTTTTGTTTCCAACATTTGTTATAAAAATTTAATAGCCTTTCTTGAAAATTTCTCGGGGCATATTTTAATAATTCTATATTTATATTATCTATTCCATATGCTTTATTATTCCTACTTTTCTTTAGTGCTTCTAACATCTCTTGCATTTCTAAGTCATCTACTTCTATGTACTGTTTGTTTTTTCCTATAGTTTCTTCTTCATTTTCTTTATCAGTCCACAATTTCTTATAATAATTTTCTAATTCTATATCTTGTATAATTATCAGATTTGCTTTATCTTTTTCTTGGGAATTAAGGCTTCTTATAAATTTATATACTTTGTCCTGTCTTCCATGTAAATTGTGTTCCATTTCTGCTATGTAGTTTTCCCAATGTTCTCTATTTAGTTTCCTAGTATATCTTTTTACTAATGCTCTTGCTCTATTATATTCTATTTTATTCTGATCATTCTTGTTATTAAGATATTTCAGATAAGCCTCTTTTTTATCACTCACTAATTTATGAATTTCGGGATCCCATTTGTTTAAGCCTTTTTTCCTCCCTCCTACTTTCTTTGTCCCTAAAACTTCTTTTGCTGTTTTATGTAAGAGTCCTCTAATACATTGCCATTCTTCTTCAATTTCCTCTTTTGGCTCTTCTGCGTTTGTATAATCTCTTAACCTTCTTTTATATAGGTCTTGTATCGATTCTTCTTCTAGTAACTTTATTTTATAGATTTCTTGTTTTTCCTCTTCTTTCTTTTTTGATTCTTTATTCCAATTTCTACACCATTTCTTTTGTATATTTATTTTGCTAATCAGTAGAAAATGATCGCTGTGAATGTCACTTCCTCTAAAGACTCTTGTGTCCCTAACCAGGTTTTTCATTTTTTGGTTAACCATAATGTAATCTATTATTGAGCATGATCCTCTCTCACTTCTCGTATATTTATGAATTTCTTTATGTTTGAAGTAGTTATTAGTTATTCTCAGTTGATTAAAGCATGCGAAATTTAGTAGCGTTTTTCCATTAAATATGAAGTACATTAACATTCCTTCGTTACAGTTGTCTTCATCGTTCATTCTACACATTGTAATATTAGTACTCGTTCTTGGTTCCGTGCAAAACTAAAGCTAATATAAAAAACTGTTCCATTTGGTACTTTCACAAATGCGAAAGTAAAAAGATAAACTTATGTAGCGTGTTTGTACAGAATTTAGAACGGCCAACTGAACAAGAATCTGTCATGTAGAATTGTTTACTCGACACTGAGATAAACCTGATCATAATAAAACTGCAGACCGTATCCCTGAATTGTGCTCGTGCACAGCTTATTCGGAAGGAAAACGTGATGGTGGCTTACAAATAAATCCGTGCGGATGTGTTTTGTTGCGCTTCTTTTATGTGTAACCAGAAACCGTGGCACAGAATCCGAAGCACAATTTGAGTTGTAACAAAGTTTATTTCTCTGTTATCATACAGTTTGAGTCCATGTCATGTAGCCAATTCTCCGATACTAATGGTGCTCCATTATGTTTGAATACGACTATGCACATGAAAGAGCTTTTATCGCTAGTTCTTGTTTCTACTTTACTCTTTCAATGTATCTAAACGCTCGCCGCTTGTCTACTGTTCCCTGATTTATCTCTTTGCCTTTCCTTCCTTTCTCCTAGTCTGCGCCACTTTATATCGTTCACTTTTTTTCTTCTTTTCCCTCTCTCTTCCTCATTCTGTGTGTGTCTCAATTTGTCTCTTGCAAAACTCGCGATTGTTGTCTTGGATGCCATCATGTCTCTTGGTCACTTTCGTGCTTTTATTTTGCTTCTCTCTTCCTCTTTAACATCTCTTCCACTGTCTCTTGTCGTCGTTTACAGAGTTCTTGCCTTTCTATAGGGCCTGGCGTTTTATTACTGAGCATTTCAAGAAGTACTTGTACCCTAACATAAAGAACACAGGGTATAACTGTACACTTCAGAGATATGCATGGAGTTCACGGTGCTGCAATCTTCTTTACAATAGCTGTATGGGACTCATTGTTGCCAGCTCCCCGAGGAACAGGTGTGCTTAACCATAGCGTGCATAAACATTTAAAAATGAAAGCCGTTGGGTGAGCTCTGATACTGAGGAAATTTCATTCAAGAAATTCATTATTTTAGTTCTTCCATTACGGAATATAATTGTGCCTGTGTGCATGCCATTAAGGTGAACAAGAGGAAAGAAGGTAGAAGAACTCCATGCTTTCTGGATCTAGAACTCAGGGTTAATGTCACATGCGAGGGTTCCTTATGTAAACAGAAAATAAGAGACAGATAACAATTCCCCACTTATGAATCGCGTATAAACTCTATGTTATCGAGATGACCGAGTTTTGTAATCTAAAGTAAAGACTCGTACACACTGTTCGCCTTCATTAAGATCGACATATGAACTAGGTCCTACTTTACCTACAGTAAGTATAATTGAGGACGTCACCCGAATAAGGGCGTATACGGCAAAATGTAGTTCTGATATAAACTAATTTCAATGCTTGTAAGCTGTCAGGTTCATCATAGTTGCGTCGAAAAAGTTTTTCTTCACTGTTAAATACTTTCGAGGATATTTAAAACAAAATTATTGAAACATAACAGCAAATAGTATATTCTGCTATTAGTAAATAAATATAATATGGAACTCTGTATACGCCCTTTTTCCGGCAACAATATGTTTTAGTAATGTTTTTAATTATTCTGATGTTCTAGGTGTCTAACTTTACATGAAAATTAATTATATATGGGAACATCTCGTACTTTATTAATAATTTTGTCAGAAAAAAGTAAAATAAAATAAATTCAACACGATAAAATATAAGGCCACCGACGTGGCTCAGTCGGTTAAGGCGCTTGCCTGCCGGTCTGAAGTTACATTCGGGCGCGGGTTCGATCCCCGCTTCGGCTGATTACCTGGTTGGGTTTTTTCCGAGGTTTTCCCCATCCGTAATGTGAATGCAAGGTAATCTATGGCGAATCCTCGGCCTCATCTCGCCAAATATCATCTCGCTATCACCAACCTCATCGACGCTAAATAACCTAGTAGTTGATACAGCGTCGTTAAATAACCAACTAAAATAAAAATAAAAGATAAAATATACATTTACCATAAAATATTGAATAAAATTATTTAATAATTACACAAGTAGAGCTACAAAATAACATTACATTTTCAGTTTATGGTTTTCTTGTTCTTATGTCTTTTTCTTCTTTATGCATCATCACTATTGTTGCTAGAGTCATCTTCACCATTGTGTGATGATGTCCTGGCTTTATTCAGCATTGAGTTCAATCAGCTTTGGCCATCTTCATCTGAAAACTGTAAGAGATCTCTTAAGTCCTTCGCCTTGGAGGGTTTCAAAGGCACTGGGTTCATTTATGTTGGAGTCAAAAGTTTTAGCTGCGACATTTCCATTCCGTCTTCCAAATGTTGAAGGAAACAAATGATGCAGATTATGAGGTTCAAACTGGAAATACCCCTGATGTACTGTATTGCACTTGTTTAAACTTTTGGATCATAATTGTATGAGAACGATTTAAGTGTGTATCCTTTTTATTATTGAGGATGTCACCTGAAACCAGTTTATTCTGAACTGTTGTTAATCGTTTCTCTGAAATTTGCAATAGACTCAATAGAAAGTATTGATAACATCACATTTTTACCCCCATAATAGAAAACACTATATTTCCACAAATTTTTCCTATTCTTGATTCTCAGCTTTCAGATTCACTATTTCAAGACAAGAAGTAATAAAATGATATTATTCTAATTTCGAACCCATGTCCCAAAAGCGTTTAAAAATAGAGAGTTGATCGTCCTTTGAAATTTCATGTGTACACATTTTCATACATCATCTTACCGGTGTAAATAACTTCTTTTCCATTTCCTTGCCGGTACAAGTTGTGTATGACTTACCACTGTTTCTATTCATTTTCCTTTCTTCAGTTTTCCATTTCGTTTTCTTCACAAGCTTCTTTTCTCCTATATTTTCGGTCATGATTCACTGCTGCAACTGGCAACCTGAAGTAGGTCTAAACATCGAATACTAGCCTACTACAGTACGGCTTGCAACAGCATGTGACTGCCACTGTAGTAGCACCTGTTCAACGTAAACACGTAACATTGTGTCCTGTGTTAAGTATTGAAGCTAGACTTACGAAAATTTACTACAGTGTACTATATGCATTCAACTATCTAATTCCTTGATCGTCGGAAAACGGGCGTATAAGCTTATACGCCGTTATTCGAGTGAAGTCCTCAATTTACGTAATAGTACAGATTGCTCACAATCGGGGTTGCCAGTTTTTAGATATACCAAGGAGGGACATCTTTTTTCAATCATATACAGCACTACGTTTTGTTAAAAAATAAAAAAAGAATAAAAATTATCCCTCTATATGCAGTTGAAGTGAATAATATGAATCTCAAAATTGCAATTTTAATAAAAGAAAACATATGAAGACATTATTTCAAAAACAGCCCTTGTCAAAAATTTCGATTTTTCAGGAAAACGAAAAAACAACCCCCAGCCCATGTAAATTATAACACCGAAATAAAAAAAGGTAGACTCTTTCTTCAGGATATAAGAATCAGTTATATGATAAATGTATTTAAGTTTTTAAATATTAGAGACCTATAATTAATTATTGAATGTGGAAGAGTGTGACATGGGCAATTTTTGCATTAAAACGATACAAATGGAGATTGTAATATTATTATTTCAATATTTAATATTGTATTGCAATATCAGTAAATTAGCAAGAAATAACAACACATGTTAATAACTTTCTTCTCCACTGCTGTTGACGCTTCAATGTTTACAACATGTGTATTGGCAGTTTCTGTTTCTGAAACAAGTTGGAGACTTTCAAAGAACCGGCGGCTTTCTGGAGACAATAGTCCATACAGTTTTTTCAGGTCCTCCATTTTTATTGCTTGATCTTCAAGGGTTCATTGTAAAGAGGGGCAAACGATAGTTCTTGAGGTATTAGTACCCTTTTACGGATATGCACAGATCTCTATGGCCCCGAATAACTGTCCCTTACTCCTACGTGTGGGAAGTCTCTGTCAAGCCTATACATTCTCAGCTGCATTAGCTTCAGTTGACATCTAGAAGACTGAGAAAAATAGGGCTCCACTGTAGTCTTGATGATGTTGAGAAAATCTGGTGTATGAACCTCTTCACTTCAAAAGGTTTTGGATGTACTCTGCAGCTATAACTATTATATCATCCCACTGATTTGGAGTTTGCACAAAGGCAGTTCGTTTTTTCTTTGCAATTGAGGAAAAGTTCTGATCATTTGACAAAAATGAGTGGCCTCTTATGGGGAACAAGTGCGTAACTCGTTTGAAAACTTGAAAACAGTGTACTAGCATGTACAAGAAGTACACCATACAAAAATTTGTATTTTGGTAGGGACAGCCTTTTAATATTATAATTAACTCATTTTTTAATCATTTCTTTCTTTTAGGTGATCAAAGAGCAAAGACATGACTTCATTTGTCCCTTCTTACCAACTGTTTCATGATAGGTAAACAGGTTACCTCATCATTTGGTAAATGATACTCAAAAACAATAATGCCAAAGCTGACGAGAGTAGTAGATTACATTGGATCTTAGATGTGGGACAGGCAAATTCTGCATGTAATCGAAACTCAATACTGCAGCTATGCCTTTACGAGCTCTTTGTATGGTCGTTTCATGACATAGAAAGCCTCTGCTTTGAAAGATGTATTTGCTTCTGATCCATAAGTTTGACATTTTTCATCATTGCTTTCACAAGCTTCTATCTGTTGGGTCAAGGTGTCACATACGGTTCAGGTATCAGGTCTAGGTAGTCTGAAGGAAATATTAAATTTTTATGTAAAAATATATCAGTAGGTATGGTAGGATACTTGAATGCTATGTAACTCCATAAACATATTGCGCATTTCTTTAACTGAAAGTGTTTCTAGCAGGTACAATGTATGAAGACTTCTTCGTATAGAGTAAGGGGACTGCCGGGGTTTGAATGAACTAATATGATGCATAATCAGAGTTTCAATTTTCTTTGGAACCGCCTTGGGGCGATTATTGTGTTTATCTCTGGAGTCAGTAGAAGATTTCTGATAGTTCAGCAATGATGTTTGTACAGTACGAAGACACCCCATGCAAACTCATATACGCATTGCGACAAACAGGCACATCTTGGGATATACCATCTGAACTTATTCTCACCTTATAATACAAATATTTTCCTACGTGATTAGTATGTTATTTTCTCTCTACTTTAATTTTCTTAATAAAATCTTCCTTTGTGCCCTTTCATTTTCTTTTCTGAAAATTTAATGTAATCTACTTCCATCGTTACTAGCTATGATGTACAAGAAACTAAAATGAAATGCTCAATGACTGTTTATTGTTGCAAAGTGAAACATTTCAATATTTATTCAACTTAACACAATGCTGCCAATAATTATTATATAATGCATAATGTATCTAATTAATTGAGTGCTGAAGACATTTAACAAAAGAACAACCCATGTCAGTTGACAAGGGCAATTTTTGTTCGAAAGCAGAATGACATGGGCTGTTTTTGTAGAATCGGTGTTTTTTCTTATGGCTACTACGCCTGACACAGGTCGTTTTCGACTTTTAAACACATTTCATATTGTGGCAAAAATGCGCCTCCACGTGATGGTGCCCTTAACTCATTTTCGTTAAAAATTGACAAGGGCTGTTTTTGTAATAATGTCTTCATATTGTAGGTACAGGTTTCCAAGTACAAAACAATATTTATCTGGCTAATTTACAGCCAAATAAATGTTGTTTTGAAAATCTACATCACGTTTTCTGGCATCTTACTGAAGAGCTTGTGGCAATAATAATTATGTTATGCTAAATTATTAACTTGATTACTCATCCTAGCTTTTTTCACTGATTTTAATGTTTTGAAAATTAAACAGATTTATTATATTGCGTTATTAAACTTCATACATAAAAATCGTAATAAATTCAAATTATGTCATCATAAATATGGAACTAAAAGATCCGATTTTATACGACTAGAGGAACCAAAGTGTTTCACAAGCACAGCTCTTAGCCATGGTACCTACTTTGGTCCAAGGTTATATAATAAAATAATTGAAAGGTACCCAAATTTGGAAAATTTTAGTTTCATAAATTTAAAAAATAGCATTAGGAGTATAAGTGTTAAAGAATATATGTTGATTTAATATGTGTATGTATTTGTATGATTTAAATTGTTAAAATTGAAATTGTATTTTTAAAGTTAATTTATTCTTATAATTGTTTTTTTTTTCTTGACGTACTTTGTGCCAAATAATTATCTTTGTTTGTGTTAAGTGTGTGTTTAGATAACTCCCTGAGCACGAGGTTTTACTCCTTCAGGGAAGAATTAAGATTGTATTTTTGTACATGTTACTTTACTAACAATAAACAACAGCAATAAAGAACAATAATAAATTAATAGTAATTTAGTCTCATTGATTTCCCCAGCTTTTTATCATTAACAGTAAAACACAAATTCCAAAAGATGGCATCACATGTCACAAAATATTTCAATTTGAGTGTCTATTAATTGATTACAATGACATAAAATGTATTGATATCTAAATTCATATTTATTTTGTGACTTAGCATATTAGTGCTCCCAACCCATCATTTAATATATACAGTATATATTTCCAGAGTTTATATGGATATTTATCATTAGACTTTAGCATTTTCAACAAGTTTTATTATTATTTTTTCCATTTTTCTGTACCATGCATTTCTGATGGACGTCTCTTTTCAAATGTTTAGAAATATTATGTTCACCACTGAATTTGCTGTCAGAAATCTTACATTGCCAAAAGATTCGATTTTTACAATGAGCAAACCTACATTGTTAAGAAAATTAATTTAAATCTAATGTAATTATTCAGGCGTAGAAGAAAATAGTGACTGGGTAATGATAAAATTGTACAAGTGATGCTAATTTTCTGCAGGGACTTTTTGCGTCCCGCCTCGAATCGAAGCGGGAATCGGGATTTTTGTATGAAAATAGGGACATGTCCCACCAAATCGGGACATCTGGCAACCCTGCTCACAATACATACGCTGAATATTTCATACTGGATGAATACGTACAGTAAAACCTCGTTAATCAAAACGATTTGGGGGATAAGTTGAGCGGTTTAACGAAAGTCCGGGTTAACAGAAATAACCTAAAATAACAGTATAAAGTGCATTAAAACTCCGTTTACAGTAACAAAAGACGTTTATTTTGGTGTATTTAAATGCCATAGGCTAAATGCAATATACAATACAGTAAAATGTAAGTCATTGTATAGTTTAATTACTTCAATGCAAACTTGATGGATTTTTTTATTTTTAATACTATAGGTGTAATATTGTAATTCCTTACTTGTAATGTATAAAAGTATGTCTTAAAACAAAGTTCTTTATTTTTTTCCAAGCTCATAGTCTTTTTGCCTGTCCGGATTAAGCGAATTCCAACTTACTGGGGTCCGTATTAAGGAGGTTTTACTGTAATGTGTGTTTGTAGATAATTATTATTGTAACGTTTTATACTGAACAACAATGTAATTTTATTATCTCAACAATAGGATTTGTTCTCCACACAGTAACACAGTATTCGTTAGTGCACTCCACTGACGACAATGGCAATTTACTTGGACTATTACGAACAACAATGAACTGTTAATCTTAACTAATATTTACAAAGCACTATTTACAACACAGAACGGTCAGTTCTCAGTTCACAGCTCGTTTGTCTTGGCTAGTTCTTCTAGCTCAGTCACTCGCGTTCACAGAATCTCGAACCACAGACCTTCAGAGACGATCCGCTGAACTTCGAACTCAGGTCCCCAAACTGCGTCCACTGCACTCGAACTCCTGGCTTCAGGCTCCACAGTTACGGACACAACTCAAGTCGCGCTCTGGTCTCGAAGCTGGCTTCACTGCTACGCAAGACTGGCTTACTGACTGACTGAATTTCACTTGCGTTTCTTCTTTTATAATTAAACCATAGTTACGAGAAATTTCTACGGGTGTCCTCTCGAATTATCTGGATATCTCCACTTCGGACGGACTTCTGGAAGATTCGGGAGGGTCCGTCCCCCCTTTCACTCCGCACGTAGCAGTTTGCTTCCTTCAATTCTCGGCAAGCACCAGATGCGCGCGCAACCTCCCCTCGCGCGTCGCAGTAGTACACCGCCCCTCTACCCTCTCAGCATCCAGACGCTCCTCTCGCCGCCACACCTAAGCGACCAACGGACAAGCGTTCGAACCCCGGTGTAGCTGTCACATATGTTTCTTCCTTTCAATTCCCCTACATTGTTTTACTACAATTCGTAACTATTTGCGTCAGAAGCAAAGTATTAAAATAGGAATTACATACGTACGTACATACATACATACATACATAGCCTACATACATACATACATACATACATACATACATACATATATACATAGCTTGACTGATAAAATAGACGAATGTAAAAGGAACTAGTATTAATTAAGATGTATCTATAATGCAAGACGATAGGTTCCAAAAATAGGTAGTAAGTATAAACTCGGAGGATATGGGGAATCTGGACGACCAATAACTCGCACGAAAAAATCTCTCTCTATAGATGATGGGACAGATCAGTTGGCCTAAATCTTATTAGCATAAGAAAAAGAAGCAGTTGATAACCTTTGATAAGTCTTATGTTTAATAATTATGTAGTTTTTAACAGAAACTCATTGGTAAACAAGTTGTATCTTGATATTCATAAAATGTCTTCACGAAGCCTATTTATGTAGCTTTCTGCACTTTTCGTTCTTTTGAGATTCCATATTTCAGGACCTAACACGAGCACCATTTTCCCCCATTGTTTATTTTTTATTTTATTGGGTTATTTCACGACGCTGTATCAACATCTCAGGTTATTTAGCGTCTGAATGATATGAAGGTGATAATACCGGTGAAATGAGTCCGGGGTCCAGCACCAATAGTTACCCAGCATTTGCTCATATTGGGTTGAGGGAAAACCCAGGAAAAAACCTCAACCAGGTAATTTGCACCGACCGGGATTCGAACCCGGGCCACCTGGTTTCGTGGCCAGACGCGCTGACCGTTACTCCACAGGTGTGGACTTCCCCCATTGTTTACAGGCTAAATTTACAAGTGCTGTTATATAATTTTCCAACTCACTGCGGGCTAGCACCTTTACTTTTTAACTGTACTCTAGAATATGACGTTAGGAAAGTTCACGAAAACAGAGAGGTTTTGGAATTGAATGGATTATATCGGCTGCTTGTTTATCCGTGAATATGTTAGGAAAAAATCCACGAAGTGTTACGGAAAACACGGGAATTTTATTCGAAGCAAGTAAAGAGATGGGTTTGGAAGTAAATCCCGAGAAGACAAAGCCTATGCTTATGTCTCGTGACCGGAACATAGTACGAAATCGAAATATAAAAATTGAAAACTTATCCTTTAAAAAGGTGAAAAAATTCAAATAGGCCTATCTTGAAGCAACAGTAACAGACATTCGAGAGAAATTAAACACAGAATAAAAATAGGAAATGCGTGTTATTATTCGGTTGAGAAGCTTTTGTCTTCTAATCTGCTTTCAAATAACTGAAAGTTAGAATTAATTAAACAATTGTATTATCGGTTGTTCAGTACGGTTGTGAAACTTGGACTCTCACTTTGAAGGAGGCACAGAAGTTAAGAGTGTTCGAGAATAAGGTGCTTAGGAAAATATTTGGGGCTAAGAAGGATGAAGTTACAGGAGAATGGAGAATGTTACACAACGCATTGTATTCGGGACCTAAAATAAGTAGGAATATTATATCCAGACGTTTGAGATGGGCAGGGCATGTAGTATGTATGAGCGAATCCAGAAATACATGAGAGTTTTAGTTGGGAGGCCTGAGAGAAAAAGACTTTAGGGGAGGCCAAGACGTAGATGGGAGTATAATATTAATTGGATTTAAGGGAAATGGGTTATGATGTTAGGGAATGGATTAATCTTGCTCAGGATAGGGACCGATGGCGAACTTATGTGAGGACGGCAATGAACCTCCGAGTTCTCTAAAAGCCATTTGTGAGTAAGTTTTATCATTTATTTCTCAGCCACTTCATCTTTCACTTGAATTTCTTCTGCCCACTGTTATTTTAAGCTAGATAACGTATATTTCATAGTTGAATGGTTCAATTAAATGACTGGATGTGAAAGTTAGAGAACATCTGTCATTCTGGTAAGTAACGATTTTTAATGTGTTTATACGTCAATTTTTTAATTAAAAGCTAATCAACACAATTATAGTAATTTTCCTCAATTCTGTTTTAAATTGCCACTATTCTGGACACCAATTAAATTTAATAGATCCATTATAGTGTTCTTAATTTCTAGGCTTAAAGTTTCCTGTTGTCTGGGGGAAATTAAACAGATTGGCGTGACGACGCTGCTATTGTTCTCGTCGTAAAAGACTTTATAGAAGCCTCATGGTGTCTGCACTATAAAGTTAAGATTAACATTGTAAATGCTAGTTAGTTGGCAAAGTACGGTGATCTATAAACCAGCAGCTGTATAATATGGAATAGTAGTTGAGTTAATTACATTTCAAGTGATTCCCAGTACATTTAGGCCTGTCATAAATATTAAATTTTGTAGTATACAGAGTCTACTCTATAATACTAGTCTATAAAATATTATCATAGCACACATTCTACCATTTTCGTGTTATAACATATTTGATTTTCTCATACTCTTTATATGTGTGCTAATTTAATGGCTAGAACAACATTATATAATTATTTATTTGGTGTTGTGTTGTCTTTGGGAGATAAATACACAGTATGTCACTTTGATTTTCATACACTTGGATTTAATAAATAAATCAGTAAGATTTTCATAACAAAATTAGTCCCATTTAATATTTCTTTAACAAAAATGTTCCAGATGGACCTATTTACATAATAGCCTATGTAAAAGTAAATCAAATCAACAATTATATTACATGTAAAACATGAATTATAAAGAATATTGTACTTTAACTTGTCATATTATCCTTATTCGTATAGACAGAATGAAAAAATAAATTTATATTTTAAATAAATATATTACAGATTTTTTGATATTTTGTAGAGTAGCTTTTGGCTTTAATAACAGCTTCACATTTTCGCTACATGGACCTTACAAGACGTTCACACTTTTGAGGGCCGATATTTTTTTTTTACTATTCTGTAGCAATATCTTTCTTCAACTCTTTTTTTTCGAAGAAACATGTTTGTTGTAGCCCTTGGCTTCAGATTCACCCATAAACGTTCAATAGGGCTTAAATAATCAGTTAATTATTAATTAATATTAGAGGAGAAAAATTCGCTCCAGCGCCGGGGATCGAACCTGGGTCCTTGGTTTTACGTACTAAGCGCTCTCACCATTGAGCTACTCCGAAATCCAATCCACAGCACCGGATCGAACTCCCCTCCTCTACTGTTTTTCCCTTTGTGGGGCTCCAAGTTGGGCATGTATGTTGACATTTTATTAAGTCAATTGCCTTTATACAAGGAGCGTACTCAGTTGAGTGACTTGGTGGCCGGGATTCCACAATAATTGTTACCATAACAGATATATTCTGTAGGACCAACAAAATAATAATCCTTAGTAAATTTTTCTAGCATTTTCTGTACACATTACTGTGCATATTATTGTGGAATCTCGGCCGCCAAGTCACTCAACTGAGTGCGGTCCTTGTATAATGGCAGTTGACTTAAAATGTCAACATATGTGCCCAACTTGGAGCCAGGCCACTAAGGAAAAAACACTGGAGGAGGGGAGTTCGATCGGGTGCTGTGGATTGGACTTCGGCGTAGCTCAATTGTGTGAGCTCTTGGTACGTAGAACCAAGGACCCGGGTTCCATCCCCGGCGCCGGAGCGAATTTTTCTCCTCTGATATTAATTGTTACCATTACAGATATATTCTGTAGCACCAATAAAATAATAATCTTTGTTGAATCATCAGATTCAGGAGGAGTTCTCAGTAGTTTAGGCACGTTCAAAATTAACCAAGTCTTATTTATTTCGGCCGTATGTTTAGAATCTTCATGTAGACGTCATTCCCAATTTTGCCGTACTTTTTTCACATTCTTCTTAAAAATGTCCATTCACACTTCTTTGTCCATTAGATTGTCAATTAACTGTATATTTGCACCCCATCTTGCTGCCACACACCCTCACAACATAACAAGCACATGTGTTGGCCACATTATTGTCCCCATTGGGTTTTCCCCGCACTTTGTTTACGCCATCAAAGATAAATTGGTTAACTTTAGTCTCATCAGACCAGACAACATTATTCCAAAATTTCTGGCCCTTATGTACTGTACGTGTTCTTTCGCGAACTTCAGTATTGCAATTCGGTTCTTCCTACTAACAAAAATGGCCTCTTCCTTATGATTCTACCGTGGTGAACATGTGTACGAAGTACCCGACGGAGGGTCGCAGTACTTACGTTCTTACCAGTAGTTACTTTCAGTGCTGACCTCAGTTTTCGAGCACTTACCATAGAGTTCGATTTTACTTGTCTCACAATGGCTCGTTTCTCTTTTTCACTTAACTTCATTCGTTTCGGTTTTCTTGGTATACTTTTCACCGTCGCCCTGGGTGGCACAGGCGGTATAGTGCTGCCTTCTGTGCCCGAGATTGCGGGTTCGATCCCGGCCCAGGTCGATGGCATTTAAGTGTGCTTAAATGCGACAGACTCATGTCACTAGATTTACTTGCATGTAAAATAACTCCTGCGGAACAGAATACTGGCACACCGGCGACGCTATTATAACCTCGGCAGTTGCGAGCGTCGTGAAATAGAACATTAAATTAAATTAAATTAATTATTCTCCAGCGAACCTTAATATTTAAATTTATTAACAATATACTGCACCGTTGCGTTATTTTGTTTACAAGTTGCCCTATTTTTCTGAAAGAATATACCTTTAGGGCCAGATTTATAATTGTCGTCTTCAGGTCGGAACTGAACCATGTACCTGCATCATATCACTTGACGACCAGAGAGCCAGTGAATTGGTGAGAACTGATATAAGATACATTGAATATAAATACCATTAGAGCTAAGTCATTTTGCAAGGAAACGCAATTCTCAGATATCTGTTAATATTGGATGTAAGACGTGTTGAGATCAAGGAAAACTGCAGTATATTATATTTTATAACAGTAAAAATTGAAAAATTAATAATTTTATATTTACAGTGCTTACTTTGAAAATAAGCTCTTAAATTACCAAGGTCCGTCGTCTTAACTGAATTAATGA
Source organism: Periplaneta americana (assembly GCF_040183065.1). Taxonomy (NCBI): domain Eukaryota; kingdom Metazoa; phylum Arthropoda; class Insecta; order Blattodea; family Blattidae; genus Periplaneta; species Periplaneta americana. The sequence goes on along the minus strand of NC_091121.1, from coordinate 142,374,932 downwards.
TTGAGTGGTTAGCATGTCTGCTACTGGATTCAAAGTATACGAGTTCATTCCTGTCCATTTTCATCATCCATGATGAAAATAAGTTGGAAAATGTGCAACGAGTGATAAAGAGCTTATTTTCATTTCGTGTAAGTTCGTAACCTTAGATATTCGTAAAGTTGGGATTGAATTTGAAGACTGTATTTTTATTCAATTATCACATCGTTTAGAAATTATTACGTAAGTTAACTGTGAATCCTGGATATTAAACGAAACTAAATCTTTTTGTATCCTGCTGTAAAAATTACTTAAATATTTTAGTAGAAGTGGCAGATAATGTTGTACCTAACAAAAGAATTTTCACTATAAATTCGATTTTATTTGCTAAATAATTAAATTATTTAATTAAATAATTATATATCAGATTGTAATTAACATATACTACAGCAACCCAAGACTACGAAACGATATAATTTCGTACTATTAAAATGATACGAATTTCTTACAGTGCTGTAGAGTTAAGACTACTTGATAATAAGAAACAGATTAAGAAAAGAATTTATCATTTAACATTAAATTCATACAATAATGTACTCTTATCAAAGAATTATAAAGTAGGTTCATTCTTTACTGTTATTATTCAGCAAAATACGGACCCAGAAACAAAGTTTTGGCCATGCGTAGTATTATGTTATAAATGGAATTTGGAAAATTCATGTGTCACAAATTTTGTTTCTGGCTCTGTATAATGTAGACAGACAGACAGATCAGACGGACTGACGGACGAACGGACAGGCAAGCAGGTAAATATATAAATAAGTGAATATATAAACAAATAAGTAAATAATGAAGCAGGTAACAAGTAGACAGTAGATAGTAAATAATAACTAGTAAATAATAAATAATAAGTAAGTAAATATTTATTTATTTGTCTAATGGCTAGTACATGATATTTACTATCATTGACTGAGCGAAAAACAAGAAAGTGGTGAACAAATCTACGAATTAAGTAATCAAAAACATTCGGGCTCTGGCTTCCCAGTAGCGGTCGACTTCCTTGGAGGATTTCAGAGCAGGGCATTTTGCAAGATGTTGTCTATCCATGTCTTCCTGTTGATGGCACAAAATGCAGGATGCTGATGGAAGGATGCCAAGACGATTGAAATATTTACCCAGGATGTCATGTTCAGTGTTAAGACGAAAGCTTGCAACTGCCAGTCTTCTGGGTGCAGGAGGTATATCCTTCAGTAATTTCCTACGTTGTTGCGAAATGTTTATGTCCAGTTCTTGTTGGTGATTATTTTTTTGTAGTTGCTTGATATATTGTTTTACTGAGTTAAATGACAAAGGTTTCCGTGGGTTTATTTTGAGATTGGCACCCTTCTTAGCTAATGCGTCAGCCTGTTCATTTCCCCTGTAGATTACAATGTCCTGGGATCCACTGTAACACAACTGTTTTGCCATGTTCTTTTAAAGTTGCAAGTATTTTTTGACAATTATTGATTTGTTCTGTGTAGGGGTGATCAGTTTTATTTATGGACAAAATGACTGCTTTTTAGTCCGAGAGGATGACGGCGTTTGTGAATTTATCCACATGGAATAAAAGTTGATTTAAGGCAACATGTATAGCTTCAATTTCTCCATCATAGGCAGATAGATTATAACCAACTGGGAGATAGAAGCAAAAAAGATTACTAAAAATACCAGCTCCTACATTTCCTTGAGGGTCTGTTTTCGAGCCATCGGTATAAATTCTTATCCAATAGTCTTCCGGATATCTGATGTTGACGGTTTCAAGGGTCAATTGTTTTAATTTTCTTTACTGTGTTGATTTTTGGTGATTTGTTCTAGGAGGTCTATTTCTGATTGAATTATATCTATCTGAAGTGGGTTTTGTGGAAGCATTAGAAGTTGAAGGAGATTGGATATATCGAGTTCTTCTTTTAGTTTCTCTGCATATTGGATGAATCCGTGTTGCGTTTTCAGATACCTTTCTGTTCTTTTCTATTATTGTTACAAGAGGTTTAAGTAAATATAGACTCATTAATAAATCATATATAGGCTCGATAATCACAGTTCCATTTACTGTTGGTTGTTATGTCTATTAATAGCAGCTTTCAATTATTTCGGCTGTTGAGTTTAATGTTATTGACACTCTTTCAAACAAAATTTAGCATGCGTGTGGCCTGTCCATTACACTGTATTTGCATCCAGATTTTTTCGTTTCAGAGTCTTCATCAGACTTCATGACCAGAGGGCTCTCCTGAATTGTTAGCAATAAATTATTACTAAAATTATTAGATGCTTATGGATCATTAATTCAAAAGTCGTCATAACAGCAACAAAAGTAAATTTAGTCAGTCACATTCAGGATGAGATTCTTCTGGATCAACCTCTTAGCGAGAAGCTGTGGTTACAAATAAATTACAGAAGTGTTCTGATGAATATCGCCAATGCGTATCTGTGAGTTCGGAACAGGCAACAAACATAAAACCAAAATCATTTTTGTGATTTATAGGCTTACTTCGCTCACGTGAAATCTTGAAAACAGACATCTCAGAGTACTGAACGCAGTGATAAATAGTGCAAATCCAGCTTTCATGTAAATCTCCCTGTGAAACAGACGAATAAATTAAAGGGAAAAATTGTTTCGGGAACGGTTATCGATACCGTGACCTTTGGCTTAGCGCACCAACGCTCCACCAACTGAGTTATCCAGGAACTTCACAGGACACCGTCTCAATTTTTCCCTTTTTATCCACATAACTCGAGTGGGCTGATAAGACGCCATTAACCCACATCGAGCGCACACAAACTCTGTGTGACTTGAAATTGTGGTTTCCTGTTAACGTACCTACAGTAATGTATATATTATGCAAATCTAGCTTTCAGGTAAAGCTCCCTATGCAGCAGACTTTGAATTTACTCGTATACGTCACTATAGGTACGTTAACAGAAAACCACAATTGCAAGTAACACAGAATTTGTGTGTACTCGATGTGGGTTTCTGACGGCTTGTCAGCCCACTCGAGTTACGTGGATAAAAAGGGAAAAATTGAGACGGTATCGGGTAAAGTTCCTGGGTAGCTCAGTAGCTAGAGCGTTGGTGCGCTAAGCCCCGGAACAATTTTTTCCTTGAATTTATTCAGTGATAAATACTTCCAGTCTTTCCATAATAGATTTTTAGATGTGAAGGAAACAAAATCAGTCACTCTAAGTTTTGCAACAGGAAGGAGTATAAAAAGGAACTCTGGCGTTATATTATTAAATTACATATTTTATTCAGTTGTATTTATTTATGTACATAACAGTCTTTAGACACTGAAATAGTGTAATAGAACTTATCAAATACAATTGAAAATAGAGTTAAAATTCTTGTACATCATAAAAAAAATTATTAATGAGCCATCTAGAGATAACGTTTCTAAATTCATCATTGCTTAAATATGTGGGTATCTGGTTACTTACTTACTTACTTACTGTACTGGCTTTTAAGGAACCCGGAGGTTCATTGCCGCCCTCACATAAGCCCGCCATTTGTCCCTGTCCTGAGCAAGATTAATCCAGTCTCTATCATCATATCCCACCTCCCTCAAATCCATTTTAATATTATCTTCCCATCTACGTCTCGGCCTTCCCAAAGGTCTTTTTCCCTCCGGCCTCCCAACTAACACTATATATATATATATATATATATATATATATATATATATATGCATTTCTGGATTCGCCCATGCGTGCTACATGCCCTGCCCATCTCAAACGTCTGGATTTAATGTTCCTAATTATGTCAGGTGAAGAATAATATTTCCAGATATGGAGGGTAGCTGTGAATATATTGATTAAGCAGTCGCGGACAGCCGATGAGGGACGGTCTTCCAGCTTTGGGGTTGGGCGAAGGGCTAACAACCCATCACCGTAAAAAAACAGATTGTTACGAAACCTTCAAATAAGCCTTGGAATGGGACTGATTCTCTGGCACGACCACATCAAAGGGCATTTGGTTATTCACTTTTATTGCCATTATTTCAAAAGTTTTGCTGGATTTTGTTAGTCGATATTTTCATTTATGAAACATACTTAATTGCCAAGTATTATGATCATGACATTATTTTCTGAAAGTGTAATTATTAAAATTTTGTTTGATATACATTAATAATCCAAAGTATGTAAATTGGTAACAGTTCAGATCTTCTCGTTAATAAATAAAGGATGACAGTGTTCATGATAATGAGAATTGGAAATAATCCTGATGGCCGTTTTCTGTAATTTAAAAAGTTGATGACATGAGTGCTGTTATTCCATAATAAGATATCATAACATATTTTAAAATGCTTTTAAAATAGGCGTAATAGGCAGTCTTAATATATTTTAATGATAAAATCATTATGAAACCTTTTAAAAGAAATAACATCCTGGATAATTTATTATTATTTAAATGCTCAATGTGTTGTTACCAAGTTAGCTTTATGTCAACAACAATTTCAGTCATGCCATATGAACGACTCGTTGAGCAAGGCCTAGAGAATAGAGATGGGATTACCTTTGTCATATCCTAAAAGAACGTTTAATATAATGGTATGAGAATGAGCTACTAAAATTCAACACGATTTCGCTGTTCCATTGTACAATTAGAATTATATATCTAGAAATGTTGAACAAGATTCAATTTCAAGAGTGAAACAAAATAAGTTCTTCCATTGCAGCTTGACGAAAGCACAAATGTTGCAAAGGATGGAAATCATTCGAAGTGAATACTGGAGTACAATTATTCATGAAAAAACTTTAATTTCCACAACAAGTCGTGCACAGCACATCTGAAGCTTTTTTCTTGTTGTTATGACTTATTTTATCTTCATTTATGTAGGATTTCAATTAATTGGACTCATTGCTGTACTCATTGAGAGATTTAGCAGTGAAGACAATAGGCTACCAGAAAATCTAAAAGTTACAACGATGAATTTATTAAAGTTATGAATTTAACGATGCCAGATCATTAAACTTCCGTGTTTCATGCTTAATGTGAAGCTATTGACAGCAAACACATTCAGCGTTTCTTATGCAGGGTCAGGCAGAATGATCTCCCCGATTTGAATTGGCAGCCATACAGGTTTCTTGATAGTTGCGCTTAATTGGCATATATCTTTGAGCAGCATAATCCATGCCATTTTAGTTACCATCATGGCGTGGACAGATGGACATCATGCATTTGGTTGTTGAGTATTTTTAAATAATGATGATTGTGATTGCAACGCTGTGACAAATTCGTTCCCATTTTAATTTAGGCCGACATGAAATAATTCCTGAAAAGAAACCCCTACTGATATGGGTGAGAAATGTCGTACAAAATTTCCAAATTTCAAACAGAAGTCGTCCAGTAGATGTCGCAACGTTCGGTCTCCCGAGAATATCGTAGCAGTGAGGCATACTGTTACCACATCTCCACGACTTTCAGCCATGAAACATGCTCTTTCATTGGAAATATTTGATCGGAATGTCAGACGAATCTTACACCTATGCCTCAAGTTCCATCCCTGCAAAGTTCAGGAACTTCGGCAACGCGACTGGCTCAACCGGCAGGATGCTTGCAGACCATATTGGAAAATATTTCACGTGATGCTGTTGTGCTCAGTCATGACTAAGATCATTATCATTTGTCAGGCTGCGTCAACAATCAAAACATTCCACATTGGTCCCCAGAAAATCCTCGAGAAATGCATCAGCGACCTCTCCATAGCGAGCGTGTTACTGTTTGGTGTCCTGTTGTACAATTTCATATAATAGAGCCATGAGTTTTTAGGAAAAAAGACGCATTGTCACTGTTTGAGAAGTGTACAGCTCGTAAGAGCAAGCATTTGGACGATATTATCTTCAAAACAAAGTGATCTCAAAATGGCAAACATTCTTCTGTAAAATGGTAAAATAAAATTTTGAATAAGATCTATATTTGTCTTGTTATTATGTTTATAATCGAGGATATAATTCTGCCGGATCCTATACAGAGTAAAAGGTAACCTTTCACAATCATTCACACACATAACAGATCATGTCATTTAGGACCGTTTTGTCAAATAATATTTTTTCATACGACCAATAGTTTTTGTAATATTTCGACAAACGAATGTTGCCATTTTTCAACGTTGTAGACTGTAGCAGTGTTTACTTCGTGACATCATTGCATCCCAGCATACTGAATGCCGTTCCGATCATCTACTTGGCAGGGGTTTTGAGATGATGTACACACATACCGTCTTGTAAACAAAAACATCTGTTGAGAATGCAGTCAAATAAAAATTTATGTAATCGTAACATGTTAATTACATGAAGTATATTATTCGTTATCTATGATGAAACGTTCATTATTGTATCGTTTCAGCAATAAATTTAGTACGAACAAATACGTAGTTTCCGTTACATTTTAAGGCAATTTCATCAATAATGCAATAGAATGAAAAATTATGCATAAAACAAAATTAACCCTTTAAATACAGTATTATTTTACATTTAGGATCACACAGTTGATGTCACTCCAACTCAATTACAATACAATGTTTGGAAGAAATAAACAACTTTGAAAGTAAATGAAAATGATACACATTAATGTCAGATACTCGTACACTGTTAAATTTTGTGCATCATTCTCTTCAGTGACTTTTAAAGGTATTGTTCAAAGTGTACACCAGTTGCGTGTTTACAACTTTCACACTCCTGATCCAGTTATCTGTCACGGTATAAGCGAGCAGCTGCAGCGGCATTGTGACCAGTTTCGCCATAAATTAATAACATGTTCAGATACGATTAGAAAACTGTGGCATCTTGTTCTGTTTCATCTGCCTGGAACTTCACGTATCTTGCAACTAATGACGAAGTGAAGTAAGCGTATCGTCCGCTCCGTGTACCTATCTCGGCCACATGGTTTGCGTACGTAAGAAACAGTGTTGTCAGCGTGTCACAGCCCTGTTCCCATGCATTGTGTACACGACTATTAACGCGATTTATTCCAAATCTGTGTTATTTTCCATGGAAATACTAATGTAACATGCCATACATAGCTTTACTCTTTCATCCTACATGAGATAAAAATACAATTTTGAACAGTTTCATGAAAAACTTAATCATAATATCAAGTCATTTTTTTCGTAAAAAGCCCTTCTGGGAACAAAATATTACGAGTATTAGACTTCCTTTTTTGTCATAATTCGAGATATATTCCAGAAAAATTGTAAAAGATTACCTTCCACTCTGTATATGGAAGTACGATAGCTATCCAAGGACAACGTTCTGTGGAATAGAAGCCAGTATTACTCTGAACTTTGAGAAACACTGAATTTTTGGATATTGTTCACCACAATTCGTGAGATTTGTGTTCTACAGATACGGAATTAAATTTTGGAGCGAGTCTTGATGGGAGTCAACCTGTATGTAGGCAACAGTTTCGCACGACTGTTCACAAGTAAACAGGGCATCTTGTTTACTGCACATGCGCAGTGTGTTGCGAGACATACAGTAAGGGAGCTCCAAATTTTATTTCCGTGTTTATATGGTTCGATGAAAAGCAGGATTTAACTAAATATTTTTCTTCATCGTTTTACTGTAATACTTTATTATACATACAAGCAATGTGTAGTTTGAAATGTTTCCTAACTAAGGACAGCCTTTATTATTGCTTTTGAAAGCATTTACGTTTACAAACTCAAAATAATTCGGAATCAATTTTTCGACAGGGAAGCACATAAGCCTACTGACTCGGTGCGAGTCCCTTGTCTTAAGTTCTTTCTGATCTATCTTAAGAGGTTGGCTTAGGATATGCAGGGAACATAACCAGGGGATCCTTCGTAAGTGATTACAGAAAATGAAGAAGTATAAGAAAAGCTAGGAGATAAGGAAAAAAACAGTAGAAAGGAGAGTATAGAAACTAGGAGGAAGGGAGAGAAAGAGAAAGAGAAAGAATAACAGAAATATCATGAAAACAGGACTATAAAAGAAGAAGAGAAGAAATGAAATAAGAAAATGGAGAGGATGAAGAAGAGAAGAAAAATTAGGACTGCATTTCAAGACTTACAAAAATGTATTTCTTTTTAAGGAATTTACTGTATATTTACTCTTAGTAGATAGTTCATTCTGTTTCACTAATCCAAGTCCATCATTCTATTTACTTGTTTTGAAAGTATAATAGAATGAAAGAACTCGACATAAAAATGAATTTGCTAGTTTACATATTGAAAAATATTTCTTGATAGAATCATAGAGAATCAATTTACGTGTGACCTAGTTCTGTTGTTCTGCATAGTGCATGCAGAATATTTACATCAGGTTTGGCTTGTAGAGAAGTCCATTAGGCTACGTGAGTCTCTCTGCTGTTATAAACTTACTCCGTGTAGGTCTTCCCTCAGACTTGGGCTCCATTTGCAAGTTTATCGAAAAGACGCCATGCTAAATTGCCAAGTAATTATATTATAGACTTTGCACCCAAACTCCGTTCCGAACACTGTTAAATAACAGACATATTATGTGGTCGGAATATGAGAGGGGCAAAAGGCTACTGATAGTAAAAAAAATAATAGAAAAACTTTAGTATTAACATGAACCATACAATTATTTACGTATGTGTGCATGCCTCTTATTTTCTATTATTTCATGTTTATAATATAATATAATACTTCTTCATCTAGGGCACGAGTTACGTTCTGTAAAAATATGAGCATTTCTAGTTTATAAACCATAATTTATTTATTAATTAAATACTAAAATGTATCAAAATTTGATAACTGTCATTTCTCTTAGGCCTACTGCTATTACTACTATTCTACTATTGATACTGCCACAACTACTGCTAGTAGTAATAGTATTACTATTGTCCACCACTGTGCAGTAACAGCACGTCTAACCGTGAAACAAGCGGTCCTGGGTTAAAATCAGGGTTTAAGCTAGAAAATAAATAATTGTCGCAAAAATGCATAAAGTGAAAATTGTACTTGTGCAAATTGCGAAAATCTTGTGCAATATTATAGGCTAAATAATTATACAGAACGATGAAATTACTTAAAGTATGCAGAAACAAAAAAAGTTGTGTAACTTGTTTCTTTGAGTTTTATTACTTTCAGTCCATCTTACCACACTCTAGACATACTTATGAAAGTAAATCATTAGACTAGGCATGTTTGGAATCAATTACTAGTAAATTTACATCACATTAAAATACGTTATTTTATGGGTATTTTAACATTGAAATTCTTTACGAGTGGGCCCTTCAAGATTTATTGTTAGCAGAGTACTAACTCTTTTTACTGAAAGGCGGTTTCTAATTCCAGTTTTTGCAAGATTTACGCAACTAAATCCTCGCTCACAATTTAGCCTACAGTATGTGAAGGAATTATATAGGCCTAAATCAATTTATTAAAAGAAATTGTTCACTTAACTTACATGAATTGCACCAACCCTTTGATTTGAAATCCATTCCTCAACATCAATTCCCCAATACCTTTTCGAACATTGCCCATTCCATCAGCATTTCATATGAATTCAGATTCTCCAGAATTGATTAGTTCATACACATCTCAGACTTCATGTTCTCCATTATCATCTTCCAATGTGGTTGTCGCAATTTTGCACAATTACATTGAGAGTTTGTTGCATTTTTAGAAGTTGAGTAGTAAAATGCGACAAATGCGACTGTAGCTTAAAGCCTGGTTGAAATTCTGGTTGGTCTTTTTTTTCCTAGCTTTTCCTTTACCTAACCGAAGGAGAATTGCTTGGTAACTTTCGGATATAGATCTCGGATTTATTCCGCCATTATAATTACATTTCCCCTACGTTTCGGGATTGCTCCGGTGTAGAGTCAGGCCGCCCCCGAATTTGGACCCAGTGGATATGTGGTCATTCGTTGTTGGTGGTAGCGCTACCCACCGTGCGCTCTCCACTGGTCTCTCGGTAACTCGTGGAATCGGCGTTGAGGGACCGCGGTGAGGCCTAGGGGAGTTTGGAGAAGGTGTGCAGGGAATCTGTAGGAGGGGAACTTAGGACATGCACACCATTCCATCCCGGGTAGTACAATGGGCCTACCCGAGCGGGCTGCGTGCCAGGACAGTCCCTGTTCGTACCCTTCCCTGAAGAGAGACTAATAGAATGGTACTATTATTAGTAATAGTACTACCACTATTACTACTACTATTACTAATAATAATTATACTACTACTACTACTACTACTACTACTACTACTACTACTACTACTACTACTTGGATTTCAAGTCCTTTAAAGTCCTTGACCTTCTTAGAACATTAGCCCATTCCCTTCTTTCCGAAACTGATGCCTTTTCCTTTAGTTCATTTTCTCACCGTAAAATATCACCATGCCAACTAAAACGTCATGACTTGTATTATGACGGCATAACTTGTGCCATAAAGTTAACATTAAATATTTAATACATCATTGTTGTCATAGCAACTTCATTTTTCATGGACCATGATATCAAACTATTCATCATTATAAATCTGGTGTTACTTCTTTATTAACTGGTTTATAATACTGTCGTACAAATAGTTATTTATGGTACCTGTGAGGTAAGTGCATCTTTATTCCGCGAGTGGAAAGATTTAAGCACTCGGCTGACGCCTCGTGCTTAAATTACACGAGTGCAATAAAGATCACGCTCACAAGTACCATACGTAATTTTATGCATGACCATAACGAAAAATTATGTTTTCTAAAAGAAAATATGTTGAAAATAAGTCCTCATATAATCACATATCATGAATGGATTTTAGAATCGATATGTGTACTAGGTAGGTCATGATGTAGGAGGCCATGATTAGTGAAGAATGGTACCTAAGGCGTTGGACAAATAACAAATTGTAATTAATTATATAATTTTAATATATATTTTTTCATTTTAAACGTGTATTTTCGTCTTTTTGAAGTTTCAGGGATTATTTAGAAGCGTTCACGGGACTAATGTGATTAAAATAATTTCACATTTTACTTCTGTAAACTTAAGAGGAATCATCGTGTCTGTTTAGGTCAGTTGACTAACGCGTGTTGTTATAAAATCCTAAAATCCTATAAACCCAACTTTGCAGGTTCAAGTCTCCTCGCCTCCCCAAAGGTAAATTATTACAAATTTAAAAAAAATTACATATTAGATATGGATGCAATGCACAAATTACGTTGTAGTAGTTAGAGAAAAGAGAAGGAGATTGAGTGTATGTATATTTAAGAAATGGTAATAAAGGAGTAGAGGTAGTGACATCTTGTAACTAATATATTAACTTCTTGAGTAATAGTTCAATGGAAAAGTATACTTGTGTGCCCGGGTACTAGGAAAATACTAATGAACTGTGAGGTAAAGTCTTTATCTCACTAGTGGAATAAACTAATATTCAATAAAAGCCTACTTTACAAACGCAATAGTAATATACGTTACAAGAGCGGTATGTTGACGTTTTCATGGTCGAGGAAAAGATTGAAAAAGCGAAACATAGTTGAGCTTTTTTAATTTCCGAGAACATGAAACCAAACATACCGCTCGTGTATCATACATTATTTTGTGCGAAGGTCGTTTATTACATACCTGAAAGACAAATTTCTAATTAGTTGCAATGATATCTCCATGTTGGTTTCTTTTAATGACGGCAACTTCGGAACACCAAAATATCTTTCTTCAACATTGTTGCTATAAAATATTTTCTGTGTTTACTATACTCCAGCAGGCCGTGATATACGTCTGTCTTTTTTTCCCCCAGTCTATAAATGCGAACTTAAAACAAACGGTAAGGTTATGTAATGATTTATTTTTCATTCTAATATTTTAAAAATATTATATATATAACATATTGCAGTAATAACATCGGCATCTGGAATCTTGTTGATTTTTTCACGGCTTCCTTAATGTTACTTCTATAAGGAATGCAATAAGTTTCGTGGAGTAGTAGACTGTACTTAATTTTTGCAAATATTTAAATCAATAATTAACATTGCAATTTAGGTGAAATTGCAGTGGTAAGTTTCCAATTTATAATTAATACTATGTTAAACGTCTCTAAAAATAATATGTTAAAAGCCTAAAGCAGTAAAATGAATGTCGCGCTTAAGCGGTAAGAAGAGGGAAATTGTTATGTGTGTTTGTTGGGAATACTGAATGTGGTATTTCACACTTACCGCGTATTGGTTCTGTGTGGAAAACAAGCAAATACGCATGATCTCGCACAAAAGTATTTAATAAAGGCATGCTTTTCGTTGTGGTCATGGATAAAATAACTTATGAAACACGTTTATGAAACACATTTATAATGTTGTACTGTTATTGCAGTCGTCAAAATTAGGAAATTCACTTCACTCGTTCCCTAAAAATTGGCTCATGTCCTAACGTATAACATTATAAACTTGTTTCATTACCTTTTATAGCACAGATTTACATTAAATAAGTATTCCAAGTTGCAGAGGTCATAAGATCACGATTTCACGACTGTTTAAATTCAAGATTATTAAGAAATAAGCATTTATGGAACTACATCCTATTTTATTCATGTTCACAGTTTCAAACCGATATAAACCTGTCATACTAGTATATTCAACAAAGCAGTTAGGAAAGCTTGAATGCTAAATTTTGTTGCAAAGAGTAAACTTCAGAATAATAGGGCTAAAATTTAAATATATAATGTTAAATGTATCATTGATTTGTGTTACGTTTAATATTTATGTAATGAAAGATCGAATGAATGAAGTTTGTACATTGAATATTGTATTTTCTTTGGCAGTGCATAAAGTGATTACGTACTTTACTTTTGTGCGAGATTGTGCGTATTTGCTTGTTTTCCGCACAGAACCAATACGCGGTAAGTGTGAAATACCACATTCAGTATTCCCAACGTAACACACATAACAATTTCCCTCTTCTTACCGCTTAAGCGCGACATTCATTTTACTGCTTTAGGTTTTTAACATATTATTTTTAGAGACGTTTAACATAGTATTAATTATAAATTGGAAACTTACCACTGCAATTTCACCTAAATTGCAATGTTAATTATTGTTTTTAAATATTTGCAAAAATTAAGTAAAGTCTACTACTCCACGAAACTTAATACATTCCTGATACAAGTAACACTAAAGAAGCCGTGAAAAAATCAACAAGATTCCAGATGCCGATGTTATTACTGCAATATGTTATATAAATAATATTGTTAAAATATTAAAATGAAAAATAAATCATTACATAACCTTACCGTTTGTTTTAAGTTCGCATTTATAGACTGGGGGAAAAAAAGACAGACTTATATCACGGCCTGCTGGAGTATAGTAAACACAGAAAACATTTTACAGCAACAATGTTGAAGAAAGATATTTTCGTGTTCTGAAGTTGGCGTCATTAAACAGAAACCAAAATGGAGATTTCATTGCAACTAATTAGAAATTTGTCTTTCAGGTAGGCCTATGTAATAAACGATCTTCGCACAAAATAATGTACGATACACGAGCGGTATGCTTGTTTTCATGTTCTCGGAAATTAAAAAAGCTCAACTACGTTTCGCTTTTTCAATCTTTTCCTGGACCATGAAAACGTCAACATACCGCTCTTGTAACGTATATTACTATTTTACGGACTAGTGTTTTAAAGGCTCACATTACGATCGATAACCGTGGGTAAAATGCAACTTTACGCACTGTCGTAGCGAAACATAATTGTATTCATGCTATTATTTATGAAAGTTATATAGTAAAAATAATTGGTGGTTGTGAATCAATATACTGTTATATAGAATTTTTTATATAAAAAAGAAATATGTATATTTTTTTTAGTTGGTTATTTAAGGACGCTATATCAACTACAATGTTATTTAGCGTAGATGAGATTGGTGATAGCGACGTGGTATTTAGCGGGATAAGGCCGAGGATTCGCCATAGATTACCTGGCATTCACCTTACGCTTGGGGAAAACCTCGGAAAAAACCCAACCAGGTAATCAGCTGAAGGGGGATTGAACCCACGCCCGAGCGCAACTTCAGACCGGCAGGCAAGCGCCTTAATCGATTGAGCCACGTCGGTGGCTGCCTATCTTTGTTCTAGCAATAAATATGATGATTCAGTCTAACCCGGCCATGCAATCATCCCCTCTGCGCGTGTTATTGGCCGGAAGCCGAAATTAACGCTGTATAATTCTAGCTACATGTGTGTGTGTGTGTGTGTGTGTGTGTGTGTAATTCTAGCTATATGTGTGTGTAAATCTACCCACATTTCCTTTTCTCGTATTAATTATCTTTTCATAGTTTCATACAGTAAAGATTAATTTTTAATCCTACAGAATATATATGTTATGGTATAGGTATAATATAAGCAAAACTGAGCTCAAACTCCTTGTGCCGCGCATGCTATACCTTGCTTACCCCCCTGCAGTAGGCGGGTTCTTTAATAAGCGGCTATTGGTACAGCTATAACGACTACGGTTGTGGACATGTGCACTCAAAGAGCAGCTGTAACAATAACCAATTAAGTGAATATAACATTACAAAATGTCAACATCGTCTCTTTCTAAGTCACAATCGGTATCTATCTTCACTGGAACTGTCCTCATATTTAAATTGTGAATATTTAAATTAAATTAATATTTAATATAAAACGCTATGTGACTCCCTGACTGTTCAGTTCAGCACAAGAAAATAATATGTGCGCATGCGCATAGTGTCGGTGGTGTGATTGGAGACGGAGAACATGCTGGGAAAGGGAGCATACGTCATCTGCGCGAGACAGTCACGCCCGCTGGTTTCTGCGCACTGAGTTTTGTTTGTTGGATGCCTATAACAATGATTATTAGAGGATAAAAATTCGCTCCGACGCCGAGGATCGAATCCGGGTCCTTGGTTCTACGTACCAAGTGCTCTAACCACTGAGCTACGCCGGAGTTCAGTCCACAGCACCGAATCGAATCCCCCTCCTCTAGAGTTTTTCCCTTTGTGGCCTAACTCTAAGTTCGACATATATTATGTTGACATATATTAAGTCAACTGCCATTATACAAGGAACTCACTCAACTGAGTGACTTGGTGGCTGGGATTCCACAGTAATATGCACTGGTGGGCGAAAATTTCTACGTAAAGATTGCTTTTTTGTCCTACAGAATATATCTGTTATGGTAAGAATGATCTGGTGCTGTGGATTGAACTTCGGCGTAGCTCAGTGGTTAGAGCACTTGGTACGTAGAACCAAGGACCTGGGTTCGATCCCCGGTGCCGGAGCGAATTTTTCTCCTCTAATAATCATCTTTTCATAAGGTTAAGGAAGGTTTCCCCAATACAATTTATAAAGTTAAAGATCTGAATGCCTGAAATATCGATATAAAGCTTCTTTCGTTCTCCAAGGAAATTTCAACATAATAGCCATCCTGTAAGCTGCATTTCACACTAGCTTCTCAGGTTTGTTTTTGTGGTAAAAAAAAAGTGCTATAGAAATCTCTTACTGAAGGCACTCCTAGTCAGATGGTACTCTTCCAAGCAGGAAGCAACACCAATATGTTTCATTTTAAAACTTTTCGTAGTAAAGGTTTGACCTAAATAATTTAAAGCTTCAAAGAAAATATGTAGGTAGTCTATTTCCAGCGAATATATTATAAATTGGTATTCTTGGGCGAAACGCTCAAAGTTAATAGAAATTAACCCTGCTACATTCAGTCACTAATGAAACCGTTCAGCAGAGGAACTAGATTTCTACTTCAAATCCAGCTAGTGTAAAGCGATCGATGTAATACATTATACAGGGAAATATTCAATCCGCTTACAGATTCTAGGAAAACACAGATAATTGGACATTTGGAATTGTATTTCGCTTCATATACATTCCAAAGGGTGTTCATAAAATGTAGCATTTAATTTAATGTTGTCTTTAGAAAATTTGTTCTTCATTTAAATTTGATAGTTCTCAAATATCTAAGATTGGCAGAAATTCAACAAATTAATTGGATACAATACTTTCATATTTACTGTATATATGAATAACAAATTATTCTAAGAAACATTATTTATAGTTTCAGAAAAGCAATAAATACAAATTTGAAATTTGAATGTAAATATTAAAATTATATCTTACCTATGGCCTTCAATACAAACTATATACAGGGCTTTCATTTCAAAACTTCCCAGTCTAGATAACTAATTATTTAAATTGAATTCAATTTAAACAAAAGACACGTCAATTTAGATATTGAGAGGGGAAGTCTGAAGCCAGGCTTAATTGCATTTTAGATTTCACCCCCACCCTCAGTGTCCCCCACTTTGAAATTTCAAATGGCATCCCTAAATATGAAAGAGCATTCAGTTGCTTATACACCTCATTCATTTGTTTTCGAATCTTTTGTTTTCTATCTCCGCCTGGCACCCTGTATTTTTGTTATTATCAGTTGATTGTAGTTTATTTTGTGTAATTTCCTACATTTAATCTATAAGAAAGATTTATGTTCTCTCTTGAAAGGTAAACGCCATTTTAAAATGATTTAATACACAAATACATGAAATGCTCAATAAATTTTTGTAGCTTTATTGTCTTCAGTTCTAATGAACAATAACAACAATCCAGGTTGCCAAGCGACGATGCTAAACAATAGATTCGAAAACATATGAATGAGGTGTACCAACAATTGAATACTCTTTCATATTTAAGTATAAAAATATAGGGGTGCCATTTGAAATTTCAAAGCGGGTAGACTGGGGAATAGGGGTGAAATCTAAAATGCAAATAAGACTGGTTTCAGGCTTCTCTCTCAATATCTAAATTGACCTGTTTTTTGTTTAAATTGAATTCAATTTATATAATTAGTCATTTAGACTGGGGAGTTTTGAAATGAAAGCCCTGTATGTAACTTTCAATTGCAGAAATGTTGATCAGACAAACAAATTTATTTTAGGACGCTATCTCAAAATTATAGGTACTGATGTTCAATGCTAAATAGGATATTTGGTTATATTTGTGTTCTTAATAGAATAATTCTAAAATATTGTGAAATTAGTTAGAATAAAGTTGTTAATAGTTACAGACTGGTATACTATATGTTAGTAAACTATGGTCTTTGAAAGAAGAACATATAATTCAAGCAGCAGAAACATATTAGGTAAGAAAAGTAAAAGTAAGCGAGCTGAGATGTAAGACATGACCAAGTTTAAAAGAGAAAACTATAAAGATACTCTAGGCGTGACCACATAATATACGGAATGAAGGAAAGAGATGACGAAAATAACATTGCAGAATTATCAGTAAAAGGAAAGAATATACAGAATGGAAGGGAAACCTATTACATTAATTCACAGAGATAAAAGATGAAGTCAATGCGACCAAATTTTGCCAAATAAGTTTTCTGTTACGTCCAATAGTTTTGAGAATAAGAAATGTAACGTTTTGCAACACTACAAAGAGTAGCAGTGCTCTTTAAAATCACTGCTGCGGTGTTTGGGTGAATGTAACTCTAATAATCCACTCCACAAGACTTGCGAGAGGAGAATGCAAACAAAAACGTCTCATTAGTTACGTTTCGATGTAATTACTGTATGTACATGAAAACGTTAAGTTTTTAATAAATTGCATACGCAAATTGTTTGGTTTTTTAAATTTTTATTACGCTCTATCTCTTTAACTCAGAATTTAATACCATAGGTTGCTATGCATAGACAATTTGCTAGCCCGCGCTACGAGCGTGCTAAAGTAGCCCCAGCTATCGACTGATTACTTGTACAGGATTAATATCATATCATATCGCTAACACTGGTTTATGAATAGGAAAAACGTTAGTTCGCTGATCATCCACCGGAAGCCCGCGCTAAGAATGTCTATGAATATGCCCCATAAAATTTGCTTAATACCCATATTATCTGTTGATTTCTTTGCTTTTTACGTAATTACAAAATAGTAAAGAATGCACATTCTGAAAAAACAAAACTATTTCAATTAAAGATTTCTTTACATTTGATGTAAATTCTAAATAACACTATTACAAGAATGAGTTACACATTCTATAACTCAAGCTTCATTTAAGTTACTATCTTTGAAGAAATTAAAAATAATTTAGAAAAGAAATTAAGTTTACAGTAATGTTAAGTAATGTGTTAAGTATTATATATGTACAGTAATATGATCGCTTTTTTTACATTCTTCTATCGCAAATGTTGCGGAGTGGATGATTGGAGCTACACTCACACCCACTGCGAAGCAATGATCTCAAGGAGCACTGCTACTCCTTGCAGCATTGCAACATGTTACATTTCGTATTCTCAAAACTATTGAACGTATGAAAAACTTATGTGAGAAAACTTATTCGAATTGAATTGATCTATTATATCTGTGAATTAATGAAATAAGTTCCCTTCCATTCTTTATATATCTGCCTATACTTACGAACCAATGGATCAAAAATCGATATACAAAATCACAACTCACAAAATATGTAACGCTTAGGGGATGACTAAAACAACCAGAATCTAAAACAACTTGCAAATTATTTTTATTCATAAAACCCTCTCCTGTATAATACGCCCATTTACTTACAGTCTTAGAAAAAAGTTTTGTCGCACAGACACTGTGTAAGCCCCAGAAAGAAGATATGACGCAAATATCAGATCGCTTATCTGTGGCGCGTTAAGTATACCTCTTCATAGAACATCTCGTTATTCATCATCTTTTACAGTAGCCACCTCGCGACAATAGAATTCCCTGTCACAAAGTATTAGGGGCTGCAATACAATAAACACTTTTAAAAACAGCTTAAAAGATAACCTTAACAACTCATTCCAATCATACTGACTTAAACTATCACTGATTACATTGTTACTTCTTCCTTTAGACATCATATTGATAGCGCTGTATTTTAAAAAATGTCTCATAATACTCTCTTTCTGTTGTCTAATATTATTTGAAATATATTAACATTCTATGTATTTTAGCTTAATTCTGCTACACAGTTTGTATTTTATTGTTTAATTAATAGTTCGTAGTATTTTGTTGTTTAATTCGTAAATAACTCTTGTATACATGTAACTAATGCTGGTTGAGTGGAAGAGAAGGCCTTACGGCTGTAACTCTGCCAGCTAAAATAAATAATCATTATTATTATTATTATTATTATTATTATTATTATTATTATTATAACCCATGATCAGACATACAACGAAAGGAAACTAATTTTATTACCTCAACTAGTCATTCTCTTGTGAACCGGGTCGCTCGTCTTCTGATCATGCGTACTGCCTCCTTTCTAGGACTTATAAAGCATCTATGCGACAATACGTTTTTCTAAGACTGTAAAAGAGATAAGGTAAGACTAGACTAATGGTCATTATACTACATGTGTACAAATGATGGGATTCAGAATGGCAGACTCTTTGAAGATGATACATTTATAAAATATACATATACCATATATCTTTTTTATACCGGATGAAGTGTACAGTAAGTTACATAAAGAAAAGACTTGAAGTTAATTCGGTATTGAAGCAGTCACAAGGCTAAATAAATGCTTAATTTCTTTGTTATGAAGTTATCGTTCTCGGTGTATAGTACGAAAAAATCTTTGCACTTACGTGGCACAATTATTATCCTTCAAACCAAAATGAACCCAGGGTTCGTTCTGTGTCCTATAAGGTGATCTTAAATACAGAATGTGTCTAAATTCCCATTACATACTTCTAGGGCTTGTAGTAGAGACTAAGACGGTTTACATAAAAATCAACAAGGAATTTCACTACTTTGATTTTTTTTGTATTTTTATACCATAATATCTGTCAGTTTTAACTTCCAAATAATTCTTTCTCTCGATATTCACATTTGAGTCCATTGTAGGCCTATTCTAAAATATTTTTCGTTGTTGATGAAGAGTTTTCTTTTACAGTAATATACAGGGTGGAAGGAAATTACTACATCAATTCATAGAGGCAATACATGAAGTAAATGCGAACAAGTTTGATCAAATTTGATATGTAGGCCTATAATAGTTTTGAGAATACGAAATGCAACGTGTTGCAACGCTGCAAAGAGTGCAGTGCCCCTCGAGGTCATTGCTCCGCAGTGGAGGTGAGTGTAGCCTATCTCCAATCATCCACTCCGCAAAACTTACGAGAATAGAATGTAAACAAAAACGTTTCAGCAGATACGTTTAGGTCAAATTACTGTAGATGAAATCGTAAAATATTCAATGAATTAATTACGGAAATATTTTGGTTTTTAACACATTTATTACGCTATAATCTCTTTAACTTTAAATATAGAGGAGAGTTGGGTAGTATCGGACATCGGGTAATATCGGACAGTGAGTTTCTTTCATCTACCACCAGATGATAGTACCTGAATGACATGGTTACGTTTCTGTGATGTCGCATACAGAAACTTAACCATGTCATTCAGATACTACCATCTGATAGTAGATAAAAAAAAACGCACTGTCCGATTTTGCCGATGTCCGAAACTACCCAACTCTACCCTAATACTTTGAAATTTCTTTAAAGTTAAGTATGCAGTAACGTTAAGTAATGTGTTTAATGTTATGTATGTACAGTAATTTGAACGGAACGTGTCTGATGAGACGTTTTTGTTTACATTTTCCTCTCGCAAGATTTTCGAAATGGATGATTGAGGATACAGTCACTCCCACTGCGGAGAAATTACCTCAAGGACAACTCAGCTACTCTTTGCAGCGTTGAAATACGTTACATTTCTTATTCTTCAAACTATTGGATGTATCAAAAAGCTTATTTCACAAATTTGTACGCATTGTATGAATTAATACAATAGCTTCCCTTCTATCCTGTATAAAGAGGGAATTCAATGGGTAGTTATCTTAAAAGAACATGATGATTATTAGTTGAGATGATGATGTCTGCTGCGACGTCAGCTCATTTCTTAATCGTTACATCAATGAAGAGGAATAAAATGTGAGAATTCGTGTTCGACGCTGAAAAATTAACGGGAAACGATAATTGCAATTTTCATTATTTCTAGTTTCCTTTAATTTGGATAGTCGACATTATTATGTTGAAGATAATGACTGGTATAGGAATCGTGAAAAAGAACAGCTTCAAATCTGGATAAGTAAATATCTAGCAATCAATAAGAGAGGAGCAGACATTAATGCAGAGAAGTGAAGTTGGTTTATTTAATTTCCTGCAGTGAACTAATCAATAAGAGAAGACTTGATGGTACACAGAGCAGACTGTGCTGCTGCGAATCTCGAACGTTCTAGGGTGAATATTTTCTGGTAGGGTGTGAAGACGACGAAGGGTTGGTAGAATGAGGATGATGGCCATGTCACCACAATAGCCTAGGTTGTCGTAGCGTCATTGGACCTAATGGTCCGATGTAGAAAAGAGAAAAAAGCAGGGCAAACTATAACCATGATGCTGTCTTTATTCTCGGCTGTTTTCTTACAGCCACCTCCATCTTTCCTTTTGTTCTCTTCTCGTAAACAAACATGCCACATAAAGCAGGCAGCATGAGGGCGAAAAAGAGGAAGATGTGCGACAATGAAGATGCGGAGAAGGGGAGATTCATGAAACGTGCGTGTTTTCTCCTTGTGTATGAAGAAATGACACAGGGGAACCAAATTATTTTTCTCTTCGGGAGAAAGAGGTTTCAGCCTGACAATGTTTCAAGGGAAATTGTTGTTTTAAATAAAGTTATCCTTAGAGACCTCCGACGTATCTCAGACGGTATAAAGTTGGACTGGAGATCTGACAATGTGCTAGGACATGGGTTCGAACCCCGCAAAGCTTTTTTGCCTGGTTGGATGTATTATGAGGGAAAAGCCAATTTGTAATTCACATGCCAGCTGAAACCGTGACACATTCTCGGACTGAAGTCACAAATCGCAATCTAGCAAACTTAATCGCCATTCCACCGGCAAGTCCTCAGGCTTCTGTAACTTAAGAAGATAAAAAGAGAACATTACCTTATCTTAAACGAAAAGGTGTACTCATTTTACGCATAAGTTATGTCCTGTATTCGTTCAAGGTACACTTTCACCTTAAAATTATTGATAGATAGATATATTTTTTAGATAGATAGATATTTATTTGTCATCAACATTTATATTAGTTATGGTGTACCACAGCTTATGTATAGCCTACGGGTTTCACCATAATTTTCCATTACATAGGCTATACCTACAATTAGCATGCAATCATGACAGCCTATTAAAGTAATAACTCTTCTACTCTCGCTATTAACTTAACTCCAAACAGTCGATTTCTTCTTATTAATCTTAATTGTCCGCCATCTGTTCGTTCCACACTTACGTTCCTTTCAGCGTTCTAATCTTGCTAACTAAATTTATATATATTTCCGTCTTTCTGTGTTACATCTAACTCGTTCTACTCTGCAGGATATTATTCTGTTGATAATTATTACTTTATCAAAATATCGTTCTTAAATTTTAACTGATTATCCTAATTAAAATCCTTATACTAATATTCCTATTTAAAAACCTTTAACACTTCACTCGGTTATACTCATTGTGATCTTTTTTCTACCTAATACACGTCATTATAATAGTCTTATTAAATCTTGACATGAGTATCTAGTTCATTTTAGTTTGATCATTCACTTTTTAACCACAATCAACACTCAGAAAAAACCATAGAAATTTGTAAATACTCTCACTAAGATCATCTTTCATAAACTTCATTACATCACTTTCTAAGATTTACTTCTTTCCAATAAACTTCAATCGGTAACTATATGCAGAGACCACTGCAAGAATGATGGATATCATTTGGAATACATTTTGCAGGAGTAGCAATTGAAAGTTTGAAATGCTTAGCGCTCAATGCTTAACTGTGATTTTCTGATCATTACTGGACACTGACTATCAGTGTTAATGCCATGTAACTCTCTATGTACATTCTATATGTCTTAAGCTATGCATTGACAGTCTTGGTTCATTTTCGGCAAGAAAGTGACAACCATCATTCTTGCAGTGGACTCTTCATATGTATTAAGTAGTCACTTTTCACTTTCCCAATATCTTTTTTTTCAGTTTTATAACTTCCTAACAGACCTCTATATATCTATGATCCCCTAAACACACTTTCATCACACTAAACACGATTTACGACATTAAATCACCAAACTTCCTGTTGTAATTCCATTCATACCTTTTATTTATTTCTTACTGCTCATACACCAACTTCTAAGATTGTAACTTTTTTGGCCCTTAAATCTAGCCGTCAACGATAAAATACTGCCTTGTGGTGACGAAATCCTTAAAATTATTGACTTTGAATGAAACCTAATGTGCTGCACATGCTATTGGAATTATCGGTCTCCTACTGTAACATAAATTCTGTTATAATTAAATATTATTCTCAACGTATAATTTGTCTTCTGAAAGTATGAATCTATACCTAAGAGCTGCCTATAAAATAATGCCACAAAATTAAAATAGAATAACTTTACAATTGAAGAGTCCACTGCAAGAATAATGGATGTCACTCTCTTGTCGAAAATGAACCAAGACTGTCAATGTATAGCTTAAGACATATAGAATGTACATACAGAGTTATATGGCATTAACACTGATAGTCATTATCCAGTAATGATCGGAAAATCACAGTTAAGCTTTGAGCGCTAAGCATTTCAAACTTTCAATTGCTTCTCTTGCAAAATGTATTCCAAATGACATCCATAATTCTTGCGATGGACTCTTCAATTTTGAAGGCCTCTCCGTAGAAAGTATATAACATCAGATTTTTTAAATATATGATTTAGGCGAAAAAAGTTATTTTAAACAGGGTGGTCGCGAGATGGTTTACAAAATAAAACAAAACAAACAATCCCAATTAACATGCACTTACTGTGTGTTCAGATACATAAACAACATTCAACATAACGAAAAAAGCTTCAGTGGTTATAGACTTCAGTAAATAATAATTTTATTAATGCGACAAATTTGCCTGTTTTTCAGAAAGTATTTCTCAAACCTAGACCCTCTATTCCATACACATATGTTGATATCATTTTCAAGTTCAATGAAATTTTTCGTCTTTGTTTTGATGACAACCATAGACAAGAAACTTATTTTTCGTAACTATGAGGTTATAAAAATGTCATTAACAATTTAAGAGCTTATTTCGCTATCTGGAGATATTTATCCATTCTTTTCTTCCACAAGTGGTCTACACTCTGCAAAACAGCCTAGTTTCATCATTCCATCAGTACGTACATACTGAATATTTAAATAAATTTGTTCTTTTCCTTTTTTTTCAATTTCAGCTAGTTTAACGCAACTGTCTAAAAATGGATTTAGTATCGCACTATGACTATCGTATTGTTTTCAGTGTCTTCCAGAAAATACTAAAAAGCAGTTGTTTAGAATTCTGCAAACTTAATTTAAGAAACTCAATACATGCCGCGTCACACGTAGCTATATTTACCATGAGTTGTTTAATGCACTGGAATGTATCACATTGTTCTTGTCAAGTGATGTAGTCCAGAAATCAAGTTTCTTTATAAATCCTTTGATTTTATCCTGGCTGTTATTATGTTAACACCTTGGCCTTGCAAACTCGCACTATTTAAAGTGTATAAGTGTTCTAAAATATCAGCAAAGTAGGTTACTAGAAATCATGTCCATGTAATATTTCGTGTCATTGTTGCAATATATTTTTCTATTCTATTCGTTGTTTTGGTGTTTTCCACTAATTTTGAGTAAAATTATCGTTGTTTTCGATTTTACAGAGATTTGTAATTTTCGAATGCGGTTAAGTACCCTACCAAATCGGTAAGGAGGGTCGTTTACAGAAGTCTCGCCCAAAAGTGGGTGGCGCCTTAAAAAAGTTTGGAAACCACGTTTTAAAGCAATATTACGACAAGTTATTGCGTACGTTTGTGGTAGTAAATATTCTGCTCATAAAATATGCCTTTAAATTATTTCCCTTTCTCCTGAAACATGAATTACTATTTCGTTGGTTACATCCTTATTTCGGCGAGATCTTCAATTATTAAACAGTTTAATTTTCCTTGACATTTAGGCGTAATATTAGTAAAAAATCGGAGTTTTGTTATACATTTTCCATACATGCATCTTTTATTGTTCCGTTGTTCGGAGAGTATCCTATTGATGACTCGATTTCTATTTGTATACAAACTTGTTTTGTATAGGCCTAATTATAATTCTGACTTTTGTGGTTCTGTGATTCAAGTGCTGAAGATTTCTGAAGGACCTTTTATAAACAAAATAAACATGTTAGTCAACATTGTATTCATGAAGATTGAGTGGACTCGCACACACTTGCTTTCATGAACACCCTCGCAAAACTACAATATATATATATATATATATATATATATATATATATATATATATATATATTTTAATGTTATATGTCAAACAGAATATTAAAATGTGTAATAGCTGTAATTGTATTAAAGTTAAAAATTGCGGCGTTATTTTCTTTCTACATCCTATAAGCCTATTCACATGTAATGGAATGCCCTATACATCTGGTTAGGTTCGCACAAATCCAGACAAGAAACAAATAACCGATGTCGAAAAAAGGAAGATAAATTTCAATTTTTCAGATAGAAATTTAATTTGACAGGTAGAAACCTCCACTTGAGTTACGTGGTATTGAAACTTTATTATACTATGCTGTAGTGTGTAAATATTAAAAATATATATTTTACGGGTAATGCCATTTTTCCATAAATACGCAAAGAATTGATTGCAACGAATTTGATAATATGATAATGCATTAGCTCGAAGGGATTTCGTGTAGAAGAGGACTCCTCAGGCATTTCTCCCTGAGGTTATCCAACTTTTATTTAAAATTACATATAGTCTATATGTTGTAATTATAGATTAATTCCAAAGAGGAAAAGCAACAAATCCACCTCAGGTCAAAAGGCGCACTTCCCTGGATGATACAAATTAATCCCTTCCGAGCTTTAACAATCTTATTAAGTACACAGATGATGCCTTTCTTGGAAATAATGAAACCAAGTCTTTGCAGACGTCTATTATTTTCACTTAACTATACTTGGCATCGGAAAGGGTCGTAATGTACTCCTCCCAAAAGAAGCTCGATTTTCGTGGGCATTGCTGCTGTGAGACACCGTGCACTCTGACTATGAAATCAGTCGCTACTGGTTTGTCACGTCCACCCCTGTGGAGTAACGGTCAGCGCGTCTGGCAGCGAAATCAGGTGACCCGGGTTCGAATCCCGGTGGGGGCAAGTTACCTGGTTGAGGTTTTTTTCCGGGGTTTTCCCTCAACGCAATACGAGCAAATGCTAGGTAATTTTAGGTGCTGAACCCCGGACTCATTTCACCGTAACTATCACCTTAATCTCATTCAGTCGCTAAATAACCTGAGATGTTGATACAGCGTCGTAAAATAACCTAATAAAATAAAATAAATAAATGGTTTGTCACCTTTCGCCTTAGTTCAACTGTCGTGTGAATTCTGACGCACATGACGTCATTCTAAAATCATTTCCAGAGAAGGAAACAACTCTCCATATATCCGTGAATGTGGTCATCTGGAGGAGAGATTAATAAAAAAATCCAAAGGGATTATTCTACACACAAGAGTAGAAAGTATTAATTATTAAATATGATACACAAAGTTGGATATTAACTTAGAAATTTCTTTAAAAACTGTAGTAATTGAAAGGATTAATGCATGCTGTTACGAGGACTATCCAAGACTGCAGTCTATAACAAATGAGATCAGAGAAGATATGGATGTAAAGGAAATTACCGTGCATCGGATGGAAAAGAGAATTCCAAAATGATATGGGCACGCATAGAGAATGGTAGGTGAAAGATTGTCAAAGCAAGATATACTGCGTGTTCAGTTCAAAGTGTGTCATGGCTCGCTGTATGCCGTCATATGGCTAGTCGTCGAGCCTAGAGAATTCAATCTTCCTACATTTCCACAGAGGCGTATTACTTATGTTCCAGAGAAGTTGCCTAGCAAGTACGGCGTTCATTCTGAAGAGTACTTACCGATACGTACGGTAACACCTGTAGTGGCAGGAATATGAACTGCTTGGAAACACGTACTGAGGTGAGTTTTTTTTTCTTACTGTCGGGATATGGGGAGAGGGTTAAGACGATTACTTACGTATTTGTTGGCATTAACTTCGACGGTCAACATGGACACGGAGCATTTGATTTGTATTTTGGAATGTTGCCGTACGCAACCGATGAAAACAAATATCCTGCGTACGACTTGCCCGCGCAAAACACAGTTCGAAAGAGGTTATGGTAGCACACAGACTTTACAGAACGCCATCTGTTGCTACGACGTTCACGTTATGCCGTACACGTTCTAAAGTTCAGATTGAACGCCTTGATTAACAGGCAACTTCTCTGACATAAAAGCTGAAACTCGTTTGAAATCGCTCACAACAGTGACGTCATGACACACTTTGAAATGAACACCCAGTATTTATTATTTCGATTATTTATTGCAAATTTAATAAGGGATTAAATTGAATTATTTATATATATTTCACTGCGTTTTGTTTTCTTTCATGTCTTACATTTATTTTATTTTTTTATTTTTTGTAAATTTGATAATAAGTTAGATTAGATGTAATTGTGATAATTAATGATAACGGTAGTAATAATAACAATTATTGTTGTTTTACTATTTTATTATTATAAAAGCATTATTTTTGTTTTCTTTCAAATTCAAACTGTGCATAGTTGTAGCACGAATGACCGTACAGGCACGTGCGAAGGACCTTCTGTACCGTACATGATTTTAATTGTGTATCAGTAAATGCACTTCATTCATACTAAAACAGAGAAAAGAGGTTTAGAAGAGGGATATTGGCAATACGGAAATTTGTGGAAAACAGGAACGAAAAACAACACGAAAAAGAGGAAACGTATAAGTAAAAGTGAGAACAATAGCGTAAATGAAATAAGAATGAAGTTACCATGAAACGAAATGGTCCGGGTTCAAATCCTCAGTAGAACAAGTTACCTATTTGAGGTTTTTCTTGGGGGTTTCCCTCAACTCATTAAAAGCAAATGCTGGGCTACTTTCGGCACTGGACCCTGGACTCATTTCGCTGGAATTATCGCCTTCATTTTATTCAGAAACTAGATAACCATAACAGTTGATAAAGCGTCTTAAAATAAATTTAAAAAAGGATAAAGTTGTATGTAGCTATGTCTACGTTCCCCTTTTTATATTACAGAGGATCATGGGTAGAGGAAATAAGTTACAAAGAGAGATACTATATAGTTCAAAGAAACTTAATTATTTTCTTAAAAGTATAGATGATTATTCGCTAATATAAAGTAACACAATGAGGAAATTATAAGAAATTTGTAAAAACCCGATTAAGTGAATAAATGCAACAATAAAAAATGGGTATGGCATATTGACAAAATAATACCTAGAACAGTGATGTCAGCTGCTGCCCACAGATGCAAGCGCGCGCTTTAGAGCTCAAAAGAGCCTGAGCGCTTTGCAACGGAAAGAAAAGAGACAGTCGAAAAAGGTAGCATATGCCGCTTGGTCGAGCTATATACAGGGATGGTCAGCACTGATTCAATGGATAATGGAAAGAAAACTTATTAAAACTGTATCCATGTTGATTTTTATATTTCTCTGAGAAGTATAAGTGCATTATAAGAATGTAAATTTTAATTTTCATTTTTCACAAATTTGCTTTTTTATTCGAAATAATTTTTGTCAATTTTTTAAAGAAAAGTGAAATTTTCAGATATGTTTATTTAGTAGCCTTCCAGGTACTGAAACAATGTTTTTGTAAATTTAATATATCGTAAATACGTAATTGCATAGTGTACTGAAAATTTTGAAAATATTCGCATGGAAAATGTTTGTAAGGAAATGAATTAACAAAGCAACTACTGTTACATCATAAACATAAGATATGTGCCCATGTGTTGTGAAAACGTCAGCTCTATAGCTTCAGCAGATTTCGAGAAAATATATAATATTTTGATGATACGAAGTTGCGTACTAATATCACTTTAAAAGCATAATTCGCTAAAAGTTTGTTATGTAATATTAGCTACAGTTCAAAATATATACCCAGATAAATTTACTTGGACTATATATTGTTTTGATTAGTTTATTGATTACTTTTATAAGGCAAAAGATACCATCAATATTAATTCCGACTTACCATGTTATACTCAATGTCTTTCTTTGGAGTATCACTTTCTTTATGAATGATATGTTTGATCTACTTAATATAGTACAATACTACTATGAAATTTATGTGAATATTCCTTCTTAACTCTTTTTTATGTCATTAACATTTAAAACACAACTGCAATATTAAGAAATTGGTGGTAGTACCTTTGTTTTACTGACAATAAATGATATATCAAAGAGAAAGAAGTCATATAAAAATAGCGACATAAAATTTCACGTTCCGTTTGAAGTTTGTGCATCACTGTTTTCTTAATCCAACAGGCTACTTATTTATATACATAATTCTTCCTCCTTACATACAGAAAACAGAAAATCAACGTCCCGAATTTAAAAGAAAACCTACAAATTAAATCAAACCCTTTAACTCTATTAAATATAGATTATAATCTTAATTTAACACAAGAATTACTGAAATCAAAAGTAAACACTGAAATAATGAAACAATTGTCTTTAGAGACAATTAATCTTAGGTACCCTACACAAAACTGGCTTCATTTATACACCGATGGATCCTTGATCTCCAGAGAACAAGGTGCAGGTGCAGGTGTTACGTGCTGTCTCTTCTCACTTTATAGATCTATTGGATATGTAACAAAAAATTTTGATGGAGAAATCATTGCAATAAGTAAAAGTCTCTGGAATCTTCTCTGCCACATCAATAAATTTTAAATGCAGTTATATTGTCAGACTCCAAAGCAGCTATTCTATCAATAGTCTCTAGACACACACCTTCATCACAAATAGCAGAAATAATTAAAATGCTCTCTCAATTAATAACATTCAATAAAAGAATTGTATTCCAATGGATACCATCCCATTGTGGAATCCTGGGAAACGAGAATGCGGATGCTTTAGTAAAGAAGGGCAGCACTGCTACTTACAGACCTGTTACTAAATCTACGTATTACTCTGTGAAAAGATTTATTAAATCTACATACTTAGACTTCAACAAATAAAATTTGATAACACAATCTCAAGGGAAAAAATGGTACTCTCTGCATTATAATCCACAGTTGATTGCCGATTTACCACGCAAATCGTCTGTAGCTGCATTTAGATTGGCAACAGGCCATGACTGTTTGGCCAAGCATCTGCATAAAATTGGAATATATCAGTCTCCTAACTGTCCATTGTGCAACTCAAATCAGGAAATGGATTCAGAACATCACAAATTCTGTGCATCAGTGGCTAACCATGACAATATTTTTTTAAAATATTGGCGTGCAAGAGGTCAAATGACTATTGTCAAATGCCTGGCATTAGAAAACAACAACACATATCTTGCGCTTGATGCCCGCGCACGACGTCAAGGTCAGAAAAATGCGCTTGCTTTGACATCACTGCTCTAGAATATCCAAATTTTCAACCACAAATCATTAAAAAGTCCCACGACATCCTAAGTAAAAGCGGGAATAATAATACTTACAGTCTTAAATCTGAAAAAAGAAGTTTTTAAACTTTAATGTAAGAAGATACATCCTATCTGACGATGTGCCAATTAGATAAGCGTGAGGTTGTAAACAGTGCAGCCCCGAATAGCGTGCAGCGCGAATCCGGTGACTTAGATCTGTCTCCCCTGCGGGTCGCGGACGATGACAGAAAGTTAAGCAACGGACCATTCATTACACGGGTCTCACATGCAACCTCGTAATGAAGGTCACAAACATGTGTGATATGCTGCAATAAGCTGCGAACATTTTTAGGCGTCACTCACCATGATATCATCGTTGTATGAGGTGTCCCCATAACAGAAAATTTATTGCAAAGCTTTCTGCTTAAGAGACATTCACCACATGCTCACACGAATATCTAAAGTTAAATTTGAATAACAAGTTGAAACTTTTGTTTTGTTTGTAGCTATATTAACTAAGATATAAAAATAGTTTCAAGACTGTATTCCATGGGAAAGCGATTGATTTTAGTAGGTACGGAACAATTTTCGATTGACTATTATACTCATAATTACTATCTGTAACTTCCTTATTCTTATTATATCTATGTATATAGGCCTACCCTTCCCGTTGAATGTTTCTAGCTTTTGTTAGATCTGTCTGGACTTCGTTTTCCTTTTGGTATATTGTGCTTAATTATTTTTGTGCGAGATCGTGCGTATTTGCTTGTTTTCCGCACAGAACCAATACGCGGTAAGTGTGAAATACCACATTCAGTATTCCCAACGTAACATACATAACAATTTCCCTATTCTTACCGCTTAAGCGCGATATTCATTTTACTGCTTTAGGCTTTTAACATATTATTTTTAGAGACGTTTAACGTAGTAATAATTATAAATTGGAAACTTACCACTGCAATTTCACCTAAATTGCACTGTTAATTATTGTTTTTAAATATTTGCAAAAATTAAGTAAAGTCTACTACTCCACGAAAGCTATTGTATTCCTGATACAAGTAACATTAAGGAAGCCGTGAAAAAATCAACAAGACTCCAGATGCCGATGTTATTACTGCAATATGTTATATAAATAATATTGTTTAAATATTAAAATGAAAAAATAAATCATTACATAACCTTACCGTTTGTTTTAAGTTCGCATTTATAGACTGGGGGGGGGAAAAAGACAGACGTATATCACGGCCTGCTGGAGTATAGATATTTTTGTTTTCTAAAGTTGCCGTCATTAAACAGAAATCAACATGGAGGTTTCATTGCAACTAATTAGAAATTCGTCTTTCAGGTATGTAATAAACGATCTTCGCACAAAATAATGTACGATACACGAGCGGTATGTTTGTTTTCATGTTCTCGGAAATTAAAAAAGCTCAACTACGTTTCGCTTTTTCAATCTTTTCCTCGAACATGAAAACGTCAACATACCGCTCTTGTAACGTATATTACTATAACGTTATTGTCGATGTACACTGGCGTACAAAGATAAATTACCCCTTACTAATCGATAGTGATCGATATTTGTTCGTGAAAATGTGGCTTCTTTAGCCTTTAACTCGAAAGATCAGTCTTTGAAAAGACTAGGCACTTTTGATTTTTTAATATTTCCTACACTGTTTAATACACGGCGTTTGGCTTTTAGCTATGTATCACTTAATCTTTGTGAAAGTTTGGTAGTATAATGTTCTGTGCCTTTTTGTCCGAATTTTTATTCAAGTCTGCGCTTTTGATATCTTTAATCTGTCGGTCTTTTGAGACCGGTAAATCGCATATCGTAGAACTAATATTTTCTTGTGTTAATGTTTTAGTATTTTTATAAAGTAACAAATTTATGGTAAATTAACTTTTAAATAAATATGGCAAGCTTACGTCCACAATATGCAGAATCAGTCTCCACCTCTGACCTAACCATCATTTCAGAATCAGCGAATGGGTGATTGAAGAAAATTATGAATATGATGAACCATATGTAGATGATCTTAATAATAACTCTTTAATAATAATTTTTAATCACATACCTTAATGTTCGTCCTCAGCACAAGACATTGCAACCTCGGTTTTAGTCCACGTGGATTAAACAAGTAGGTGTCATTTAATAATGGAAGCACTTATTGGTTGCAATATTGAAATTGAGGCGAGTGATTGAAGCGTACAGTGTGTCTAATTTAGAGAGTCTAGCCGGCCAAAAATCATTTCTCGAAAACTAATCGCTCAGTTTTCATAAAATTTGGTGGATAGGTTTTTAATAATGAAAATGAAAATAACAACTATTTTTACTGAAAGTAAAATTAGTAATATTGTAAAAAAAATCGATTTGCCTGAAAAATAAATTAATGTTCATAATGTGGAATGCGCTTAAAATTGAAAGCATAAGACGAAGGAATATTGCTACATATCTTACTCGTTCAGACGTCAGATGCATCCCCACCAGAATCTGTATCCACGCTGCTAGTCTCTCCTTCGGCAGCACCGAGGCTCGGAGACAACTACAGCACTACTATTGAAATCGACCGCGATTTTCTCTTCTTAATTTCTTTAGGCTGGTGATGTAAAGGCCCAAAGAAATAAGTATCCTGAGTAAAAGATCGGTATTTGTGTCTTTCTTGATGTTTTTATTGCGAAGACTTCTCTGAAAAGTCTAGTATAGTAATTGTTCCTCGTTTCCTGGGCTTCCTCAGATAGTTTTGCCAGTAGGTATAATAGTGTCCTCTGACCCTATGTCCATTAGCCAAGATTTTGTGAAGGATTGTAGGCATATAATACTATTTGTGCAATAATAAATATAATTTCCTTGTCTCCCTTGCATGCATGTCAAATGCCCGTTTATCAAAATTGCAAAACCGCAAAAAAAGGTTTTTAATATTATGTGTGTGGACGACTTATTAGATTTTCATCTATTCCCGTAATATATGCGGAAGTGGAAACATCCCTGAAAAATCTTCTTGCGGTATTTGTATAGTTTTTATTGCGATTGCTTTGTTTTATCGTGTCAACAAGTAGCTCCCTTTCCTGCCTGAACCTATCCTATCTTTAATGTTTCGCAATAAATAATACGGTGGATCTAAATTGACTGTTATAAGATTTTGCATTTTCCTTGATTATTTATATTGATTAGAGGTCAACTGTAAATCACTAATCAAAACGAAATCCTTATTAGGTGATAATTGTTGGTCGTTCCTACAAGATCAATTTTCACGTTTTTTCCTCCATTTTGTCGTAAGTTGAAGTGATGCGAGTGAAAGCTCTCCTATAATATTGGCCGTATCTCTTTTCCTAGAAGTTCTGAAACTTATATAGGCAGCAGAAAGCTTTTCTTCTCACGATCTTTAATTAAAGAGTGGATTATTTTTTCTCCGTTTTGATCTTTCGCTCAGTTCTCCGAAAAGTTTACGTGAACGTCCTCCAATGCTTGTACTGGCAGACTCAAATTCAAATTGTTTTGTAGTAGATGGCAAAGTATTATAGTTTATATTTCATTCTCAGACTTTGCATCTTGGTTCAAACATAGCGCATTCTGTTTTAAGAAATTTTTCTCATTAATACTGTGTTTTCCCCACCGTAATCGAATTTTCGTGCGTAGAAATTTAATTATTTTCTTTATTGACTATAAAATGTCTTCAGAATAATCTTTGAGACCAAAATGTGCAATTATATATTTGAGAATTTCACTTTTCTCTCGCTCTTGCTCCACACCACGAAAACAGCTCTCCGGGTTACGGAGCGCATGATGTCTGAAAATAATTAATAGTTTTTCTGTATGCGTGTATTTGCAGAAAAAATTACGACATCTGGCTCAGAAAAGCATAATGAATATCTCCATAAAATTTTATCGAGGTGATAGAGGGCTGCACCTTTTAAAATTCAACGCAAAATAATGTAATAACGTAGAACTTCGACTCTCTGCACATGTTTATTCAGACACTTATTCCAGACAATAAGATAATACTTTTTAGCAAAAGAATGAGTTTAAGTTATTTGTAAGTATATACCTTCTTATAATATATCCACACTGTGTATTAGAGAAAAATATTATATTAACTTCCTCACTTCGCATCGTCCAAACACAAACTTTGCGCCTGTCTTTACAGCGTAAATGATCTTATCGGAGAAATGCAACTTCGCTGTTGTGAGAGTCCCCTACCAGATGTAAGCATCTGGTAGGTTAGGTTATTTTACGACGCTTTATCAACATCTAAGGTTATTTAGCGTCTGAATGAGATGAAGGTGATAATGCCGGTGAAATGAATCCGGGGTCCAGCACCGAAAGTTATCCAGCATTTGCTCAATTGGGTTGAGGGGAAAACCCCGGAAACAACCTCAACCAGGTAACTTGCCCCGACCGGGAATCGAATCCGGGCCACCTGGTTTCGCGGCCAGACGCGCTGACCGTTAATCCACAGGTGTGGACTGTAAGCATCTGTCTACACTTGTATATTATATTTTGGAATGTTATAAACATGTCTATGTAAGAATTTAGCATTAAAGATAGGGTGTGAAAATTTATTTTTGGCTGGCTAGCTGCTTAAAATTACACACAGTGGAGCGGCAACATAAGAAATTGAAAACAAGAATGCAATTTAATTTAAAAGACCTGCCGAATGTTATGCACGAGGCCGCTCAAAGACCTGCCGAATGTTAACCATGAGAACGCGGCGATAATAATACATTCTCTCAGCGGTTGATCTTGTCTCATGAGTGATGGTTTAATTTCTTATTTTGTCCTGTCTCTGCTTGAAAATTACACTAGACAAGAGTTTTTAAGCTATTTGGGCAGAGCACACCTCATGTATTTTTCGTATAATTTTATCGCTCTGAATAACATAACCATGGACATTTTAGTTCATAAAATATTTTTATCTGCGACTGGTATTTAAGCTGGTCTTCATTTCACTGTTCTTAGCAATCTAAACAATGGCTTTATTCACAGCAGTGAATTAAAAGCTTTCAAATTACAGCTGTGAATAATTTTTTTAGTCATTTTCTACAGGGCAACCAGTGCATAAGCAACAATAAAATGTTTACATTATTCATTTATAACTTCTTCACAAACAACGCATCACAAAGAAAAGGGCTACAATTTAAAATTTATTTTAGATACCATTAATGTATAAAATAATGTGTAGCATACGAGAGATTGTGAGTTTAACTTTTCACTCTATTAAGAAATTATTCTTTTAGATTCTTGGAAACTGTCTCACTATTCCAACCTGCACAACAAGTTAAATTAAAGTAACACATTCCTTTATAGCATGTAACAACTATTTTCTTGATACAGAGTGATTCAAAAGTTCGACGGCGTAAATAAGCTCCGTTATTAGTGTAGATAGCAAAAATGGAAAGAGGGGAAAGTTATTGGAAATATGTATTTGCAATCTAATGTGCTTAAATTTTCAACACAGAATAAACCGTTGAATGAAAATAGTTTTCATGTAGAAATTAGAGATTATATTTAACTTCTCACTTTGCAAAGCTTCTACATGGGGAACTATAAATAATGGAATTCCACAAGGATCAATATTAAGTCCCCTACTTTTTTTAGTTTTCATAAATGATATCGCCTACCTAATACAAGATGTAGGTCATCCCATATTATTTGCAGATGACAGAAGTACAGTAGTCTAATTACTACCACTAACTCCAACACATTCGAATAATCAACAGGAGCTGTTCTCCTCAAAATATGCGATTGGTTCTCAGCCAATAAATTAGTATTAAACTGTAATAAAACTAACATAATCCATTTAAATTCTGTCCAAATTCAACCTCGCAAATTTCAAACGCGACAATTAATAATAGGTCCCCAATGAAAAAAAAAGAAACAATCAAATATCCTGGCTTACAAATCGGTATTAAATTGGAAAAATCATGTTGAAGAAATTGCCCAGAAATAAATTCAGCATGTTTTGCTATTACATCTATGCATGAGTCAGTAAATATCAATACCTTAAAAACAATATACTTTACATACTTCCACTCCGTAATGAGATATGGAATAATATTCTAGAGAAATTTTACAGATAGTAACAGTAGGCCTATATTCTTACTACAAAAATGTGCAATTACAATAATAGTAGGTACCTAATCTAGGAAATCGTGTATGACCACTTTCAGAAAACTACAAATAATGCCCAATACTTGTAAGTATATATTTTTATTAATAAACTTTCTCGTTTGTAATCGTGAAAACTTTGTAACTAATGCAACAGTTCATAGCATAAATACTCGTAAAAATGACTTTTATACTCCATCGACAAATCTGTCATGCTATCAAAAAGGAGCTCGCCTTATGGCAGTAAACATTTTAATGGCCTCCCTATAGATATAAGAAATCAAACTCAAGATTATTTAGGGCCAAATTAAAGCGGTACCTAATTTCTCACGCGTTCTATTCTGTAGGTGAATTTGTGACAATCAACAACGGCTGCATGAGTATTTCTAGCTTGTATTAAGTATCGATACTAACCCTTTGTGTTGTAGTAATACTTTGTAATTCTCTTCGGTATATAGACTATTATTTCAAGTAGACTGTGACTATAATTAAGATTTTATAGTACTATTAAGATTTTTTACACGTGCCATATTCTAGCTGAGGTGTAAATAAATACAATACAATATAAAACAATACGATACAAATATCTCATTCAATAAGGGATTTAAAAGTGCTAAGTTGCTCTGTCCTGTCTTTTCTTTTGACAAACACAATAAAAACGAAGTCAATATGTTACACAGTGACATGCATATTTTGCTATGCCGTTCATATCGGGAAATGCCAGTCGATTAATATAACACACTGATCACACTTCATTATTTATGCCATGTACGGGATCTCTCGCCACCAATTTGTAAGCTATAGATTAATTTAACACTTTAGAATTTTCTATGGCATGTTGCGTGATATGTGCTTTATGAGGCAAAAATGTCCTATAGAATACATGTGTGATTAGATTCTTTAGACAATGATTTAAAAGGAACTATCCTACTTACCAATAGAACTCAGATTAAACACAGTTCATATGAAGGGTTCAGAGCCATAGTGGGCCAAGCGTCATTTATTAAAAACGGAGAAAGCAAGAGTTAAAGTTAAGTGAATACCATAGTTTAATGAAGATTCACATATCATTTAGTTTTAATGTGTATACTTTCTATTACTTGCTATTTGTTTCCATTAAATTATGGTAATTACTTCATTTTAACCATTGTTTTTTTACGGTTTTTGTAAATGGCGCTTGGCCCACTATGGTTCTGAACCCTTCGTATAAGGCTTCTGCGATGTTCATAGTTGTTATGTTGATCACCAAATAATGATCACGCTGTAATATCATAATTAATTTAAATAAGTAAAACATTAGGGTATTTATTTAAATGCTATAATACAGTGTTTTAGAGCAGTTAAACGCCCCAAAAATAACTTTTTTCCTGAATACGTCGGAGAGCAACAGTCAACGATCTAGAACATTTCAGACATATGTCTTTATTCCCAGAAGTACCATGAGAGAGATTGCATTCTGTGCGTCAATTATTTATCTGTGGCAATCTTTCTCTCTGCACTTGAATTATTTAAACTTACACACATGGAGTCCACCGCTACTATATTTGTTGTGCCCATTTTCATCAGAAAAGAAATCTTTTCTTCATGGGCATTGTAGTTTCTGTCACCGATGTACGGTCGTAGGTAATTACCATTTTAAGGTACGCTCAAGTTCAGGAATTGCCGAAAAATATAATCAGATAATTTGCATTCTAAGCCTGCTGTTTGGGACAAAGGCCCGCGGTTATATTGGTAAGTAAACAAGATAGATCCAGTGACGGACTGTTGGACCTCTTAGAACATGGGTTCATGTGATCTATGTTAATTGGGAGGCCGGAGGGAAAAAGACATTTGGGGAAACCGAGACGTAGATGGGAAGATAATACTAAATTGAATTTGAGGGAGGTGGGATATGATGATAGAGAATACATTAATCTTGCTCAGGATAGGGACCAATGGCGGGCTTATGTGAGGGCGGCAATAAACCTCCGGGTTCCTTAAAAGCCAGTAAGGAAGTAAGTATACGATCTCTTCTGTACAATATAAATTAAACCATACAAATAACAAAATTAATTTAATTTCAGTTTCATATATAGACATAACTGTATTTATAGGGGAGAGTCGGGTAGTATCGGACAGCGGGTAGTATCGGACAGTGCGTTTCTTTCATTTACCACCATATGGTAGTACCTGATTGACATGGCTACGTTTCTCTATGCGACATCACAGAAACGTAACCATGTCAATAAGGTAATATCATCGTGTGGTAGATGAAAGAAACTCACTGTCCGATATTACCCGATGTCCGATACTACCCGACTTTCCCCTACGACTAGTATTAATGTTATTAACATGTTGTTATTAAGTGTGTTAAGTAAACAAAGAACACTGAAAAAACGCTTCTCCAAAGACACATGTCAGGAATGAATGAACAAAACAGAGAGATTTTATTCCTGATACTTCAGTTCAATTTGATACGAAACAATGGCATAACATATATTGTCTTTAAGATACTACTGTTTGGAAATTGCTGTACCAACGTAATCGCGAAGCAAGCTAAGCTAATTTTACTAAAGATGATATTATTTTGGTCCAACACAATATTATCTGTTATAGTGACAATTAATATTTGAGGAGAAAAATTCGCTCCGGCGCCGGGGATTGAACCCGGGTCCTTAGTTCTACGTACCAAACGCTCTGACCACTGAGCTACGCCGAATTCAATCCACAGCACCGGCCCGAACTCTCCTCCTACAGTGTTGTTTCCCTTTTGTGGCCTGGCTCCAAGTTGGGCATATACGTTGACGTTTATATTTCAAGTCAACTGCCATTATACAAAGAGCGGTCCACACCTGTGGAGTAACGGTCAGCGCGTCTGGCCGCGAAACCAGGTGGCCCGGGTTCGATTCCTGGTCGGGGCAAGTTACCTGGTTGAGGTTTTTTCCGGGGTTTTCCCTCAACCCAATATGAGCAAATGCTGGGTAACTTTCGGTGCTGGACCCCGGACTCATTTCACCGGCATTATCACCATCTCATTCAGACGCTAAATAACCAAAGATGTTGATAAAGCGTCGTAAAATAACCTACTAAAATAAAAAAAATACAAGGAGCGCACACAGCTGAGTGACTAATAGCCGGGATTCCGCAGTAAAGTGCACAGCAGTCTGTACAGAAACATGCACCGCTACCTATACGAATTTTACTAAAGATGTTATTATTTTGGTGCAACAGAATAATATCTGTTATAGTGACAATTAATATTAGAGGAGAAAAATTCGCTCCGGCGCCGAGGATCGAACCCGGGTCTTTGGTTCTACGTACCAAGTGCTCTGACCACTGAGCTACGCCGAATTCATGCCACAAAAGCGAAACACCATCGTAGGAGGAGAGTTCGGTCCGGTGCTGTGGATTGAATTCGGCGAAGCTCAGTGGTCAGAGCGCTTGGTACGTACAAGTACGTACAAGTGCTCTGACTACTGAGCTACGCCGAATTCATTCCACAAAAGGGAAACACCACCATAGGAGGAGAGTTCGGTCCGGTGCTGTGGATTGAATTCGGCGTAGCTCAGTGGTCAGAGCGCTTGGTGCGTAGAACCAAGGACCCGGGTTCGATCCCTGGCGCCGGAGCGAATTTTTCTCCTCAAATATTAAATATTAAGCTAAGCTAAGTTTGGGAGTTATTTATTAAATATGTTTTATCTAGTTTAATATAATTTTATATGGAAACCAAGAAATTTGGTTGTTGTTTCTAGTAGGGGTATACGAGGATAGTTTTTGTAATCCAAAGTAGAGTAGAATGTGTCTGACAAACTCTCTCTTACGACAAGAGATAACTTCAATCAAACGCTACATTAACGATGGAACATGATCTATCTAGTCCTCGTCCTCCCTTCAGCATTTCAACTTCCGTGTCCCTTATTACACAGGTAATTGCCATTCTGTATGTATTCTGATTAAGAATAAACTCAATATTGAGTCTATAATGGAGTATAGACAAAATGAAATTAACAGCACAGACAGGATAAGGTACGAAGAAGAAGAGAGAAGTGGAGAGCATCAAGGCTACAGCAGACTGAGAGCCGAAGAGACACTCTACTAATTGCTACGTGCGCTACATATCTCTTGCTGGTAGAGAAGTTAGTTTTCGAAATAAAACCGAGCAGATTTATTTGCAGTAATTTATATCTGTATGTCTACATGTAAATATTATAGACATCAAATCTACTCCTCGTTGCTATCTTGTCGAAATACAGCAACAAAAATATATACAATTTTCAATAATATATAAATTATATTATTTATTATCGTGATTAGTACGGTGATAATAATGAAATAATATCAGTCATTCCAGTTGTTACCGATGTTACATTTTTACTATTTTCAAAATCTACAGGGTGTTAAAAAAACTATTCAATAATTTAGGAGGTGTTAGTATGCTTTAAAACAAGAAAAAAAAGTCTAATCAACATGGGTCCTGCAACACATACTTTCTGAGACCTGAACACTTGTTAAGCTACGTTACGCGGTCAAAAATTCATACCAGCGTCGTGGTACTACCACTGAAGATAGAGGAGCATTCCTCCGAAACATGTATGGTTTTTAACCGATTTTAGTAATTTCATTCAATCATTAAAAAGTGTTCATATAACTGTATTAAATCACTTTTATTGTATATAACTATCCTACTCATGAACACTGTTGCATCTGACCTAACTTATGTAATTTAGGCAATACATTAATTAGAAAGTCCTGATAACGAGCCCCAGTTAATCTCTGTGGTAGCACATATGGTCCGTAATCTGTCGCCAAGAACGCCTGCCCATACGTTGATTGAGAATCGGTGCTGATGCCTTGTTTCTTCTAGCGTATGGGAATTTTCACCAGCCACACATGCTGATTACGAAAATTCACAACACCATCTCTGCTCAACCCCGCTGATATCCGCAACCTGACTTTTCTTTTCGGTATTCCTTGCGACGTATCAGTATTCCATGCCAGGGGTGTCAACTATGGTATGATTATCTGGTATCTTGCTGAATTTTAGGGCAGAAAAATGCATTGCCATTAATGGACGTCACATTGAGCACATCCTATGAACAAGTGTTCAGATCTCAGAAGATATGTGTTGTAGGACCCATGTTTATTAGACTTCTTTTTTTTATGTATGCTACCGCCTCCTAAAATATTGGATACTATTTTAAACACCCTGTATTCCTTTAGCACTGAAATTCTAAAATCTTTAGTTTACCTTGGATGTATTTAAATATGTATATATATATATATATATATATATATATATATATACACATATTTTAGAAATATCACTTACACTCCTTTGCTTCTTACCGACTCAGTTATAATTTATCTTTTTTATATTTTTACGAGTCTTACAAACAATCGGATTCACCCTGTAAAATCGAATTCTGATGTCATGTCGAGTGAATCTGACCGTTGAAATTAAGTACGCGAAAGGCGCACAAAAATGAAAGTTACCTTAACCTAATAGAAAGACAAATATTCATCTGTAATAATTAGTAACAGAAATAACGTGTATTAACAGTTTCTGAACAATTAACCAATGACCTTGGAAATATTCTATAAACTCAAGCATAAGAACAAGAGCATCCATTGCTCAGCCTTTCCTCAAATATTCAGTCACTTAACTAATAATCTACACACACTTGCCACAAATAAACTATTTTTACTCTTAGTTCTCACACAAATATCGTGGTACTCTTTTTGCTTTCCCTTTCATTGAATTCACTTCTCTTTCTTAACATACCATGGGTCATCACAGGACGGAAAAAACTGGAACACATTTGCTTCTATCACTTGCAATTTGTCATCCTGATCACTTGAATCATTAATTTTTCTAGCCTGTTCGTTCCTAGCCTGACAGTAGACCTAATAATTCTTGAGAGGATTAAAGGACTATAGAGAGGTTGTAGCCTTAGGTTGAACAGGGTTGTTGTCGATCTGTGATAACGAATTTTGAATGAAATCTTTGCGTCAGGAGTCGCACGACAGCTGAACTGTGGCGCGAGGTGACAGACCAGTAGTGAGTGATCTCATAGTCAGTACGCACGGCGACTCACAGCAGAAATTACCAAGAAAATCGAGCCTTCTTGGGAGGGGTAAATTATGACCCTTTCCAATGCCATGTACAGTTAAGTGAAAATAAAATAAGCCTGCAATAAACGAGGTTTCGTTATTTTCAAGAAAGGCATCTTCGGTGTACTTAATAAGTTTGGTAAAGCTGGAATGGAATTAATTTGTATCATCTCGTGGGGTGCTGCGACTTGTGACGGGGTGGACTTGCTTGCTTTTTCCACTCTGGAATTAATTACATTCGAGCTTTGCCAGTCTTATTAGGTACATACAAGATGCTTTTCTTGGAAATAACAAAATCACGTGTTTTGTAGGCTCCTATGATGTTCACGTAACTGGACTTGGCATTGGAAAGAGTTGTTATGTACCCCTTCTAAAAAGGCTCGATTTTCTTGGACATTGCTATTGTGATACACCGTGCACTCTGATTATGAAATCATTCACTACTGGTCTGTCACCTCTCGCCGCAATTCAGCTGTCTGTGTGATTCCTGACGCACATGACGTCATACAAATTCGTTATCAGAGATCGGAAACAACCCTGTATAATTTGAGAGAGAAATGACATGAATGTGGTTCTCTTCACAGAACACTAAAGATTTCAGACACTTGTGGCTGACGTGTCCTCCAGGAAGATTACGCTGTTATCCCTAAGGTAATTTAACCTGCAACAGGAAAACCGAAAATATAAAAACTACGTCGTTAAATAGACGTTAACAAGCGATCAGAATCACCCGCGAAAAGGGTCGAAATCATCCGTCGGTGTAATGCAATTTTCAACAGAAGGTTGGCAACACTGGTAACTTCCTATAATGATTTCATTGTAAGTTACGTTCACAAAGAGAGCATCTTTAATCTCATATCCATTGAAATTTATATATAAATATTTCTGGACTATAAATTCTTAAATTAGCACATAAAGAGAGCAAGAAAAACAGACAATTCTGTAGTAGACTTTCGCTTGGAATTAATTCTTAGTGGTTTCAACACTAATTACAGCGACCCATACTCAAGCGGCCACAGTAATTCTCAACAGAAAACTTCTCTGAATAGTTACTAGGAGTTGTCACTTGTCAACGCAAAAATTGCAGGCTTTATCCGGAAAAATCAAACGCGATCGGATTCACCTGTCTTGAGAAGGAGATCGCAATCGCCCTACTCTACTTTCCTCTTCAATAAATTTCCTCTGTGTAATAAAGAAAATTTTCCTACTAATTCAGCCAAACAGCAGAAATAATGATTTTCAATTATCATTGTCAAATTTATCATGATATAAAAAGGGAGTAAGCTATGTTACATGGCAATAAATATTTTCAATAATCTTCCTGAGGACATGAAGAATCATAACCAAAACCCTGCATTATTTAAGGTATAACAAAAGAATACTTAATATGTCACAATTTCTATTCCGTAGACGAATTCTCAACATTTCACAATATTGTGTAGCTATTAATGTAATAGTCCTGTGAGTGTATTTAAGACACTATTAAATGGTAACCATATTACATTGTATATTACGTTTTTGTTATTAAGGTATTAATGCTGTATATAGGGTGATTCACGAGGATTTACTGTCCCTTAAGGAGCCTATTTCCGAAGACATTCTGAACAGAAAATGTCATATAAACATTTGTCCTAATCTCAATATTTTCAGAGTTAAACTAATTTGAAATTGTTTGTAAAATACAATTATTATTCTTGAGTTTTAAGGGTAAAAGTATATTACAGAGAAAGAATGAGCTATTCAGGAGTATCATTTCTTTAATTACCTAATATTCTGAAGCTAAAATTGTG
Organism: Periplaneta americana; assembly: GCF_040183065.1. NCBI lineage: Eukaryota > Metazoa > Arthropoda > Insecta > Blattodea > Blattidae > Periplaneta > Periplaneta americana. The sequence goes on along the minus strand of NC_091121.1, from coordinate 142,330,453 downwards.
TTGTGAATTCCATAGTTGCTTCTTACAGATTTTTTTTCGATTTTTAACTTCAAAATTACATTTTCTTACGCAATTATCACAACTATTATTAAAATCACGTCACTCTTGTAAATTCTTCAACCTAAGATGGAGTAACAAGGTCGTTGGTTGTTAACAATACAAACTCTAGAACTTTTACTACAATATCCATTACAAAGGTTTGACAGTTATTACGAATTCAAGAATGTATTAATATTTTAACATACCTTTGCACTTAATTTATAACAGAAATATGAGCTGTTTTCTTGCTTTTCTTCTTCTCACAACAAGAACACGTGGCAAAATGAGTTAGCTTCCACTCTACAGACATTCAACTGTCTCAGTGATCATGAAGACATGCTCGTGGCGTTCTCTCTTGGAAGAATGTGAAACTACAAAGAAATAAGCATCTTTCCCGATAGTCATCTCCCCCCGATTCACTGTATATGATATTTCGTCTAACATATGATAATGGTTTTATTCAATAATAGTTTCTAAATTGGAAATAATTTTCCCTAATCTAGTCATTAAATAAATTACAAATGGAAATTACTTACGAATTGTCTGCATTCCTTCCTAAATATAAGGCTGTAAGTTCGTTTCTTTTTTCCAGCACTTACACTGGAAATTCATTTTTGTATAGGCCCAGTTGTTCAAAAAATGCTTGTCGCCACTTTTACATTTCTTTCCACAAGACGTTTGCTTGCACCACAAACATAACACTCACAGAAAATATCTTTACTTGCACATAATTCTAACTCTACTGAGATAATTAATTTTCTTTGTTTCCTAATACATTCTTTTTCTTCATGTATTTCGGTACGGTAATGAGAAATTGAAAAAGATTGTAAGTCACATATATCAAAATATGATAAATTATTTATTCCGTCAATATGGCTTAAGCATTGAATTACATATGAAAGAAAATATTGATGTGTTAGACTACATCCTATTTAATCTTGATACTAACGTTTTCGCTCCTAGTGGGGCATCTTCAGGTACAAGATATAAGTATCATCTAAAATCAATTACAAACAAGTTTTACATTTGAAAATGCAATGACTAGAATAAAATGGTGACAATATTATCAATATCAACATTAAATGTCCTGTCAAAATGTTAAAAACAAATTTAATTTAAAACAATGTGAATTTGCATAGCTATACAAAGTAGATCCCCTTGTATGGTATCTCAAATATATTGTGTTGTTGCCAATAAGGTTAATAAAAAAATACTAAAAATATACAAAATTGAAACCTAATATTATTAAATGTGGAGTCATAAAAGCGTGTATAACTAATTTCGTAGAGCGAGTGAAATTCTCGTTAAATGTTCAATGTCTCGTATCTGAAAACGAACATATATCTATGATAGGTGAAATAGAGATAATTTTAAAATGCCATGTGAAGGTATGAAATTACTTACAACATCATGCGAGTCTAATCATCATACACGGGTTGTTGAACAGAAGGGATGTGTTTTTTTGCCCGTAATCAGTCTAATGGAATAAACTGCAATCCGATGACAAATTGTTTCTATTCATTTTAATCTGCAACACACGTTATTATATTATATAATGAAAGATTTGAAAAGGGGGGTTCAACAACCCGTGTATGATGATTAGACTCGCATGATGTTGTAAGTAATTTCATACCTTCACATGGCATTTTAAAATTATCTCTATTTCACCTATCATAGATATATGTTTGTTTTCAGATACGAGAGCATTGAACATTTAACGAGAATTCCACTCGCTATACGAAATTAGTTATACACACTTTTATGACTCCACATTTAATAATATTAGGTTTCAATTTTGTATATTTTTATTATTTTTTATGCTCGACCATGCCGAAATGTAATTATACACCTGGTAGCAGACCTTTAATGCATGTCATTAAAGTACACCTACTCATTAAAGGTCAGGTCTTTCAGCCAATGACGACTCAGGTTACAACTGTTCAGCCAATGACAGGTCAGCTTTCTACCGTTATAAAACCGCAAGTATCGATTATTCTCGGATATGCAATCGAAAGAGAATTAGCGAAAAGTCACGGAGGCTGGAAATCCAATACAGTCGCAGAAGGTTATGTTCTGTTACTATAATAATTAGCGTTAATTGTAAATAATATTCAAATAAATTCAATTTGTCATCTCGTTTTTCAATGTCTAATTTTATTTCAATGTTATCTCTGTAGGTTCTTATGGCCTAGAAAGGTCAATGTGAACATCTGTTCCTCGGAAAAAAATCAATACTTTCGCGTCTGCGCACATCTCACAACATATGGGACATTGGCCAAGGTCAGATACAAAGAAAATTAATAATATCAATTTAGAAATATGGTCGAGCATAAAAGGTCGTATGAAACTCGCCTATAATGTTAATTAAGAAGTTCGTATGAAAATTATGAAACTCGCTTGCGCTCGTTTCATAAATATCCATACTCGCTTCTTAATTACCTTCATTATAGGCTCGTTGCATAATGTACTATTATTAACCTTATTGGAGCAACACAATATATTTTAGATACCATACAAGGGGATCTACCTTGTATAGCTATGCAAATTCACATTGTTTTAAATTAAATTTGTTTTTAATATTTTCACAGGACATTTAATGTTGGTATGGATAATATTGTCACTATGTCATATTTTACTCTAGTCATGACATTTTCAAATGTAAAACTTGTATTGTAATTGATTTTAGATGATACTTATATCTTGTACCTGAAGATGCCCCACTAGGGGCGAAAACGTTAGTATCAAGATTAAATAGGATGTAACACATCAATATTTTCTTTCATATGTAATTCAATGCTTAAGCCATATTAACGGAATAAATAATTAATCATATTTTGATATATGTTATTAACACGAGGTTTAGCTGAACATTTCCCAACATGAATTGTAAAACATTGTAAGTGTTTAATGACTGCGACGAAACAAAATCTGCCGGCCGCTTAAGTTGCCCTTTATATATCAGTCGCAAGTAATGATTACATTCATGAGCTTGGGTGCTATTTCAAGTTCAAGACAGAGTTTAGTTTTATAATTTGCAATTCACTGATCTGCTTATACATGCAGCTGCTTAGCCTGCAATGTAACTTAAAGTACTCGTATTTGCGTCACTAATTTCAACCGCTTGACATTCCGAAATTATATCGGGAAACTGACTTTTTTTTAACCAGAATCCACATCTTCTTCAAAATCGGTATCAACTCCTTTATTAGAATATCAGAAATCTCTTATATATAAAATTCAGTATGTTGTCGATTTAATTGATGGAGACTCAGTAATTTAAGATTCTTTCCAGATTGCTATATTTGAGTGAGAAAAATATGATAATTGTCCCCACTCAGCTGCCTGTACTGTACAAATCTAGCCTCTGAATGATCCGTTAGAAATTTACCCAGAGAATTATATTTAAATCGCATGTCAGGTAGGGGAGACTCGGCTAATTTCGCAATGTTAAGAAGTAAATCTATAATATTTTTATCAAAATGTTTATTGAAAAATATTATCAAGGTATGTAGACATGGACGAAACCTTTCATTACCAAATGAGATAAAAAGACCTATTAAAATGCAAATATATTCAGTTGTACATACATTACAGTTGAAAAAGAACAACTCGGGTAATTCCGCAACAGTGCGGATAAATGCGCAATAGGATTTGGCTAATTACACAGTAGTAAATAATTATGAAATATAATATGAAAGTACTTTCGATGTTTCACTGTATTGCCGACAGAGGTGTCGCCCAACATCCTTGATTTTTTTTCTACAGCACTGCAGAGGACATGCCTCCTGTTGACAACTTCTCAAAACTTACGTTCACGCTATTGTAAAGCCGCAGTAAAATCATATATGCACTACTGCGGAATTACCCCTAGTACGGAATTAGCCGTGTTTCCCCTAAAAGAAATTTTGTAATTAAAAATTAAAGTTTTTCTGATATGGTATGGTATAGGGTAACTTTTGTATCATTTGAAAGTTTTCCAAATTCATTTTTCGATGATTCCTTTATTTCTAATCTTTACCCATTTTTAACAAGTCATTGGAAGTTTGAAAATTCAGTTCTGACGTCTCTTAACTAAAAATAAAATCGCGAAATGTGGAATATTCTGATGCGATTGGCAAAAACTAAGTATATTTTCGTAATCAGCAAGCAAAAGACGATAAGAAACGCTATTTAGTTTCAATTCATAAAAAATCATGCTGCACGGTGTATTTATTGGCAACATCTCATTCGTATTGAGGCCGTAATTCAAGAAAAGCGAAAGGTAAAATTGTATCGATAGTTTTGTAGCATGATAATACCCTTCTGCATACTGCCACCTTTAAAAATGCGGTTATCGAAGAGCTCAGTTGTGTTGACATTTCACTCTATTATTATGATCTAGCTCCATTAGACTTTCATATGTTTCCCTTTCCATCCAGTAGTCTCCGAGGATTCTACTTTAATAACGAAGATTCTCGTCAAATTGACTTCAAATCTTCAACTTGGAAACAATGGATTTATTCAGACGTGGAATCGAAATACTTTCATAACGTTGGGTGTGGTTCTTGAACGAGTCAAGAGAATGTATTATTGATTAGTTTATGTAATATTATTTTTGCACAATAAATAATTTTGTATTTAATAAAAAACACTATCTAAGCATTAACCTAATAAATTAGGGCCCAATTATCTCAATTTGACTGAAAATTATACTGTATAGAGAGTGATTCACGAGGATTTACCGTCCTTTATGGAGATTATTTCCGAAGACATTGTGACCAAAAACTGTCATATAAACATGGGTCCTATTCTTAATATTTACAGAATTAACAGTTATAAAATTCTGGGTGACAAATAACTTGACGTAAGTGGAATAATAATGGTTGAATGTCGCATAAGCGCCAGGAAATAGTCATATTTAAGTGAGAAGACGGGTGAAAATTTGGTATTTTTTTATATTTTCTAAAGCCACATTTTTCACTTCTTGCAGAAAATGAAACTACGACGTCTACTTCACACCTTGAAGTTTCAGAATTCCATGGCGGTTGTGTCTTTAATGATCCCATCTTTAAAAGGGTTGCGTACATTAAGTTTAAAATGCATACAAACTTTTAAACTATTTTGCCCTACTATTCTTTTTGTTCAATTCTCTGCATTCACATTGCTAAGGATTCCATACATATGCTAGGGAGCTAAAATATTTACTGCGCGTTCTTTAAGTATACTTACGGTGTTAGGTACAGCTTACAGGAGTAAAATTTTTGGAAATATTCAACATCTTTTCCCTCCATCACTGTATCTTGTACAATAATGAAAATTGGTATGTGTAAAACACTGTCCTTATGTTATATAAAAAAATATTTTTACGATAAAAAATGGGTATATATATTTTTTTTTCAAAATTCAAAATAGTGGCAGTGATGAAGCGTTTCCTTCATAATTCATAAACATGTTAACTTTTTCATGTTCTCTCGCCTTTATTTTATTGCCGAAACTCATGTTTACAATATCATACTTTTTCAACTACATTGCTTAATAAATAATATTTTATTTTATTTTGTGTTGGAAGAAAATACTGATATTTGAACATTTGTTTAAACCAATTTATTTTTATGAGACAATCTATCAGAGGTAGAGAAGCAATCTTTCATCATATAGTAGATATGACATGCATAAATACACACAAAAAATATAATGACAATGTTGGATAGTTTTTGAGTTATGTGGGAAACGTTTTATCATTGCACAGTGAACTGAATTTTGAAAAATGTAAATAATTTTTTTAAATTGTAAAAATATTTTTTTCATATAGCAGAAGGACAGTGTTTTACACATACTAATTTGCATTATTGTAGAAGATACAGTAATGGAGGAAAAAAGTGTTGAATATTTCCAAAATTTTGCTTGCTGAAGCTGTACCTAACCCCTTAACAATGTTACGTTCGCATTTAAAAAAAGGGAAAATTAAAAAATAATGTGTGCTTGCACTCTATAAATTTTATAAATTTGAATACGAATAGTTTTAATTTTTCCCTTCTATTTTTACAAGATAAAACTAAAAAATGTGAGAACATAGAAAGTTTCTAAAGAGATCAAAGGTATTGTAAAAAAAATCAGACATGATGTTTGATATTTTGGGGGAGAAGAAACGTTTAAAAAATATGCACATTATTTTTTTAATTTAAATTTCTCTTTTGCTACTGACTCTATCGAAATAAAACTTAAACACAACATTATTGATATCAAAAGAAGTGTGTTTACAGACAACTCTTTAGCATAAAAATAGATAAAATAGCAATTCCACCCATCGCCTCCCTTAATGAAATTAATAATAATAATAATAATAATAATAATAATAATAATAATAATAATATATTATATTGATAATTTAATATACAATATATAATAATACAAATAATTTATGGTATTATTATTATTATTATTATTATTATTATTATTATTATTATTATTATTATTATTACTCACTTACTTACTGGCTATTAAGTAACCCGGAGGTTCATTGCCGCTCACACATAAGCCCGCCATTGGTCCCTATCCTGAGCAAGATTAATCCGGTCTCTACCATCATATCTCACCTCCCTCAAATCCAGTTTAATATTATCTTCCCATCTACGTCTCGGCCTCCCCAAAAGTCTTTTTCCCTCTGGCCTCCCAAATAACACTCAATTTCCTTTGCTGTTGTAGTGCCAGAGAATCAGTCCCATTCCGAGACTTATTTTGAGGTTTCGTAAAAAGATTTTTTTTTACGGTGATGGGTTGTTAGCCCTTCGCCCAACCCCCAAGCTGGAGGACTACCCCTCAACGCCTATCCGCGACTGCTTATTCAATATATTCACAGCTACCCTCCATATCTGGAGGCCGTCTCCTCGATCCGCAACCTGAGGACGCGCCATGCCGTGGTGATAGGGACCCACAATACATGGATTATTATTAATTTTATTGTTATTATTATTATTAATATTACAATAAAGTTAGAATTGTTTTACCAAACATTAAAATGATACAATTTATAATTAGTTCGCTCTATAGAAAATCAAAGCTTCTGCTCGTTAGTGTTCTCGAAAAAGTGAAAGTAAAAACATGTATTACTCGTTGCCGGCGGCCAGTAAGCGAACTAAAGCATAAACACTGCGTGCCAACGTCTCTCTCGAAATCGGCAATCATTCCTGCAACGAGTAATATATGAAGGTAATATAAAAATATAAACAGGAGAAATAGAAAAATAATTATTTTTAATTATAATTTGCTGTTAGAAGAAAGTTTGCAAAAATAATTTATACAATTCTTTTCTAAAATCGAAATAACGTATTTATTAATGTCAGATGTGACTAGTCTTTATTAAAAGAATTATTATTCTATAGTACACGAATATTGAGACATTTCTGCAAAGCTTTGAATATGATTATTTACATCACTTTAAAATCGTCTCCTCTGTAGAGGCCTATATCAAGATTCGTACGCTTAAGTATTACTTTTCACGTAGAGAAATTGCTTTTCTCTACCCGGGCTTATTAATTTATTGTTGTTGTTTAGTCAACTGTCCGAAGACAAGCCTGAACCTCACAAGTGATAACAAAAAGCACCACTTATGAGGCAACTAAACCAGGAGATAATGGGGATAGGGTGGCCAGTTCCTTTCCCTCTCCATTGCATACATCGCTGATTAGCTGCATGTTACACTAATCAGACTTAAGATCCATAAAACAATATGTCAAGTGAGATCTACTGCGTGATAATAGAGGTAGGCCTACATATCAGCCAGAGGCTCATTCAGAGGGTATTTATTTATTGGGTTAATTCATTTGTAGATACTAGATACTAATTTATTGTCTGAATGAGTTAGTGCATGTCTAAATGACTAATTGATTTTTTATATTGTTGAATGACAAAGTTAGCCTACTGATTAATTAAGTTAGACCTCAACAATTGTGTGTATATCTAATGCCTACCCACTTCACTTGCGTTATTCGGGTTCCGCATGTATTGCGGATATGTGGCAGGACTGTGATCCATTTTCAATTTCTACACCACTTCGACGGACCATGCTGTATACTGTTTTCGCTGTAAGAAAAATCCTAATGTAAACAAAAGCACGTGGCTGTCATACCCGTGATTGGCTCCCAGTCGAAACACTCACACGACGCAGGAAAATATAGTCCGTATCTGGAAACTATCATCTTGTATTATTTGAAAATAAGAAATTTAATTCTAGTTGTTGAATACAATGAAACATATCACTTCACTCATATATAAAACGATATGTAAAAGAAAAGCTACTTTTATATTTTGTTATGTACTATGAACGCGGATGAATACAAACAGTAATACCGAGGTAGTCTCTTCTTATGATAAGTTGGCGTCCCTTGAGCTTGTCGTTCACGTTAGCACGTGGTACTGAAGTATGGCTTCTGCATCCTCGGTGTGTGTGGTTATTAATCGTAAGAGTGAAAACCCTCTCAAAAGCGGAGAAAAACAAATAGTCTTAAATGTATACAATAAGTTATGTGAGTTTTAATTAGAGTAATTATAAAGTAAATATTTCCTAAACAAATGAATGCATAGTAGTGAGGTTAGGCCTACTTGACGAGTAACGGGAAATGTTTAACATGAAACAGAATGTACAACAGTAGGCGGGAACACATACTGAGAATCTATGGCGCCAAACAGTGGCCAATGAAGCCTCACTTCAGTCACGTGCTATTGTTTATATTAGGATTTTTCTTACAGCGAAGAGATTATACATGATGTGTATCTGTGAAGTACTAGGATGAGTGTTTGTGCAAGTGTAGTACAGGGAATGAGTGAGGATGATGATAGGGAGAAGGGGAAACCCGGTGCAGGCACGTAGCCTACTCCTGTCGGATAGCACCAAATGGGCCTCTAGGCTTAACGTCCCCATACTACGGACGAATCACTATCAACAATGACATATGCCTTCTCTTCATATGCACTGTGGAGAGATTTGGGATTTAATCCAGGCATATTGGTGCACAATTTAGTGAATAGAAGTTACGCACCGCCATCTCTCCTAGTTCTAGAAATTTTACATGAACATTCTGACCCCGGCGGGAATCTAACCCAGGTCTGCTAGTCTGGACGCAGACGCGTTACCACAGAGCTAACTCGGCGGAAAACTCAATATAATTTAGTTAATTCTTTTTCGTAGTACTGGTTTGCATGACGTGTATAATTTTTAGTTGATAATGTGTGAAATGTATAATGAAGATTTTGCACTCCCCGTTTTACTAATATTCTATTTGTCATCGTAAATTAGACGCCACAGTGAACTCGCAACAAGCCCTTGTAATTCGGGGAGAGTGCTGGCTGGTTCGAGGGTGTTAATAAATAGACTGTGGTAAATCAAGAACTTGTGTTTAGTGCTACGTGTACCGTACCCCCTGCAATTTAGCGGAAGGAAGACAGAGAAATAACGAAACGCGAAGGAGAAGAAGGATAAAAGCATAGTAAAAACGAAGCTGTTGTGAAAGCCATAGATGTGTCATAAAGCTGATACGCACTTTGGACGCCACGCAGCACCCCAAGGTGCGAGAGCGAGCGGGCGTTGTAAATCAAAACTGTCCGACGTTACCGATCAACTGCACTGCCTAATCTCACACTGCGGATTAATTTAGAGAACTAAAACAAATTTGTGACTCACGCTACAGTACTGTTACATGGAAGTAGCGATTATGTAAAAGAAAATCCGTAGTGATTCGCAACCTTCGAGATGTGCTGTAAAGGAAAATTACACTCTAGATATCTACCTTTGACAAATCTTGACGTAGGCTGGGGTAGACCCTCGATATACAACGGGCAAATTATATTTCTCTGGATAAAATGATATACTGTCATAAAACATCATTTTGAAATAGTTCTCGTCATAGTGGACATACACAAATAATCAAGACTTGATATTCATGTTGTCTGCATGGGACAAGTTCACTGCTTAATGTAAAGAAGAGAAAAAGCAAAAAGAACATATCCAGAACCAGAAAGATGGTGTATCCCCACTTGCCTGTGCAAAATGGAACTCATCAAGATTATAGACATGAACACATCAGTGCAATGCTAAAATTTCACAATTTTATTTATTTATTTACTCATTTATTCATTTATTTATCTATCTACTTATTTATTTAATTTGGATAGGAGTACGTCGAGGATGTCATTTAGCACCTACTTTGTTCAACATCTACATGGAGGATTTAGTAAAGAACTGTTTTCAGAACATGGGATGAGTGATAGTAGGAGGAAGAAGTATAAAGTGCATAAGATTTGCTGATGATATGGCGTTGTTAGCAGAAGAGGAAATGATACTAATGGATTTGTTACTGGAGCTAAATGACAGTTGTGAGCAGTATGGGATGAAGATAAATGCAAATAAAACGAAGAGCATGGTCATAGGAGGAAAAATACAGAAGATAAACTTGCGAATTTTAAATGACGCAGTAGAGCAACTGGACAGCTTCAAATACTTGGGGTGTTGAGCTACTTCCAGGAAGTCAAAAGGAGGATAGCAATGGCCAAGGAAGCTTTTAATAGAAAAATAAGCATCTTCTGCGGACCTCTGGAAAAAGAACTAAGGAAGAGACTAGTGAAGTGCTTTATATGGAGTGTGGCATTGTATGGGGCAGAAACATGGACATTACGACGAAGTGAAGAGAAGCGAATAGAAGCATTTGAAATTTGGATATGGAGAAGAATGGAACGTGTGAAGTGGACAGACAGGATAAGAAATGAAGTTGTGTTGCAAAGAGTGGGTGAAGAAAGAATGATGCTGAACTGATTAGGAAGAGGAAAAGAAAATGGTTCGGTCACTGGCTGAGAAGAAACTGCTTACTGAAGGGTGCACTGGAAGGAATGATGAACGTGAGAAGAGTTCGGGGTAGAAGAAGGTATCAGATGAAAGACGACATTAAGATATAGGCCTATGGATTATATAAGGAAACAAAGAGGAAAGCAGAAAATAGGAAAGACTGGAGAAAACTAAGTTTGCAAAGAAATACCTGACCTTGGGCTGAACACTAAATGAATGAATATTTATTTAATCATTTTTGTATTTATGTAGTTGTTTGTCTCTCTCTCTCTCTCTCTCTGGCTAGCTGCCTGCCTGGCTGGCTACGTGACTGCCTCCGTGGTTGCCTGTTTTACCTTTTTGTTTGTTTATTAATTGTTTATTTATTTATATTTTAATTTTGTGTGTTTATTTATTTGCTTATCTATTTATGGCCAGTATAAGAACACAAAGCAAATATAAAAGTAATAGCAATATAGGAGCAGTACACTAATAAATAATTATAATAATAATCATCATCATCATCATCATCATCATCATCATCATCATCATCATCATCTAGGCTTTATAAGGATTGAAATTTAAAACATCATCTCATTCTAGTGCCAAGTTGAAGAAAGCACGGAGATTTATTTTCGAGCCCCCTCACCCCAACTTTTTCATGGCGTAAATAGGGGACATCTTTATCTACCCTACTTATCGTACTTGAATGTAAGAAATTCTTAAAATTTCTGGAACACCGTATAGGTACGAATAGATGCCATTTGATGGATCTATTTATCTACCAAAAGCGTAATTCTGACCTTTGTTTTTCTTGCAGAATCTCTCTAAATTCATGATTTATTTATTTCCCCCTTAATGTAGTGACTTGAGGACAGCACATGAAAGGGTTTTCATCGAAAACAACAAAGAAATACATTGTAGCGAAAAAAAATATCTGGGCTTTATAAGGATTTGAATTTAAAACCACGGCCTTCATGAACATTGGCGCTACAGCATTAATCATTGCCGTCACACACACACACACACACACCGACAGGCTCATGTCAGTAGATTTACTGGTGTGTAAAAGAACTCCTGCGGGACAAAATTCCGGCACATCCGGCGACGCTGATATAACCTCTGCAGTTGCGAGCGTCGTTACATAACATTTTATACACACACACACACACACACACACATATATATATATATATATATATATGGTTTTAGGCCACCGCTGTGGAGTAATGGTTAGCATATCTGACCGTGAAAGAGCGGGCCCGGTTTCATATCCTAGTTGGGATACATGATTGAGATTTTGTCGGGGTTTTCCTCAACCCTTTAAGAGCAAATGCTGAGTAACTTTCTGCGCTGAACCCTGGACTCATTTCACTGGCATTATCACCTCCATCTCAATTAGACGCTAGATAACTATAGCAGTTGATAAAGTGTCGTAAAATAACCAATTAAAGTTATATAATTTAAAACTTGAATTGCATTTTTTTTTGTTCCTCATGTGTTTAAATATTTCATAAAATACGGTATTATTTTCTTGCGTAATTAGTAATATTTGAAAGTAACCTATATTATTTTAAAAATATTTAAAAGTCCACATGAAGAATTTCTAAAAGTGTAGTTAATAACAATACATTTGTCTGCAAAAATGTATTTTGTTATACAAACATTTCATAATATACATATGATAACACACACTGTACTTTACCAATAATCTCTCTTACAATAGTTACTCAGGAAGTATGGTAGAGAGTGGAGAAGAGTAAAAATAAAAAAAAAAATCTACCATAATAATGTTGAGCACAATAATCTGCACGCACATTAACACATTAAGAACTTTCGAAGTAATCACCAAGGTAATCAACCGTTCACTGCCAAGGATAAGTAAGGCGACGAATACCATCAGCTGCTTCATTGTACAGTCTGGTAATCTCGCGTCGCACTGCGTTAGCGATATCTTCTAGTGTAGGGAAGTATCTTCCATGTAGTGGAGCTTCCAATTTCGGTATCAAATCGAAATAGCATGGTGACAGATCAGACGACTAGGAGGGATGGTCCAGTACTTCCCAATCTCCATCACCGTAAACGGGTCTTAACAATGTCTGCTATATGGACTGTTGCATTATCGTGGAGGATGATTGCATTGTTCAGCAACTCGGGACGTTTCTGTATGGGAGAGCACGACTTCCAACAGCTTCAAAGAGTTTCGCGTTTTGACCGCGAAACACTGCAATTTTTACGTATATGATTGTTGTTCTAGCCGACTGATATCCATACTTGACAACGGTTGAAAACCAACTAACTTTCGCGCATCTCTTCATCTTCCGTCCTTGAATATCTACGTCATCTAGCGACATCAATAAGCTAAGTACCATAGGGGAGACCCGGGCAAAACGAATAACCCGGGCAAAGAGAATAATGCATATTTCTTAGAAACGCCAACAGATGACGCTTTCTGCTATGTTGAGGAAGAATCCCAACCTGATTTTGCTGCTGGAACTGACTTGTCGTCATTCTAACTAGTGAGAGAAGAAGTCAGCGTGTGTTTGAAGAAAATTGAATGTTTTCTTAAAATATCTCAATGTAAGAGAAACATACATACAACACACAATACTGCAGAAACGTTTTGTTATGCGATAGTAATATATAGACGATGAGATTACTTCTAAAGTGTCGTACTTACGAAGAAGATTATGGACGTTTGTGTTTGTATAATTTTTAATGAAAAGCGAAATGGCGTCTGCGGGCAAAGTGAATAGGGCAAAGTGGATAACTTATCCGCTTTGCACTGCCAACTTTATATGACTATATAAGTATTAGCTGCATGCGATAGTAATATATAGACGATGAGATTACTTCTAAAGTGTCATACTTACGAAGAAGATTATGGACGTTTGTGTTTGTATAATTTTTAATGAAAAGCGAAATGGCGTCTGCGGGCAAAGTGAATAAGGCAAAGTGGATAACTTATCCGCTTTGCACTGCCAACTTTATTTGACTATATAAGTATTAGCTGCATTTTTTAATGTATTTGTCTATTGTAATAAAGCGTGTTAGATCATTGTACATAGTGGAGGCATTAAATCACACTAATTAAATTATAAATCAGCAACACTGATCTTAATTTTTACTTTAAAAGGCCGTAATGTGTTTTCAGATGGTTTAATTTTTCAAGAGGAAGATGAAACAAGCCAAATGGTCTGAAGAAGTAATGAAGAAAGCACTTGAAGAAATAAAATCTTCCAATGAGTGGTTCTGCTATCTGGCCATACAACCATAATGTGTGTGTTGATGAAAATTTTGCTCCAGATGAACTTACAGATCGCCCACTTGAGGCAGAAATCAGCGAAACGACAGCTGGCTCAGATTTAACAAATTCTGCGGTGCCAGATTCTTCAGCGGCTGAAGAAACAGTTAATGCTCACTCAGAATCAACTACTTCTGTGATGTCTTCATCTTCAGAGTTTGAAGAAATATTCAATACATCAATACACTCAGATTTTCAGTTCCGGTTACACCAAAACCCCCAACATCGTCAGCAAGAGAACCCAAGTCAGTTCTTTTGATTTAGACCAGTGCCAAAAGTGGATGCTCGAAAGATACGAGGTAAACGAAGAAAATGTCAGCGCTCTGAAATTTTTACATTTATACCGATTAAAAACGTTGAAAGAGAAGTAACTTGTGGGCAGGATAAAAAGCAAAAGATGTCCAAGTCTTCAGTGCCACTGAAACGTCGACTTGTTCAAATTTGTATTTTATACTAATCTAACGTGCTGTAAAGGGCTGTAATAACATTTCTCATCGTCTCATGTGACTCATTAACATCGTGTTTATGTGTTGATTTAATTTTATTATCAGTGAATAAAAATGAAATAGAAATGTAAAAATATTATAGGGATATTCACTTTGCCCGGGTACCCGGGCAAAGCGAATAATTAACTACATTTTCTTTCTCAAATCATATCACTGTCCGTAGGTATGGGAAACGAATTGCTGTTTTTTAGATATGTGGACATGTCACAACCAATGTCACGAAGTTTTTATTTCGGTAGCACCAAAATACAGTCAGTGGCACTGTTTATTCTTAGCTTATCTGCTTTGCCCGGGTTTCCCCTACGTCTCAATGCCATTGCTGCATACCGAAAAATGTGGATCGCGGTCTGGAATTCGCGGAAAAAAATAGTTGCCATGACTTAGTAAGTGACCCTAGCATATTTTCTAGGCCTAGTCGATAAAGATCTTAATGGACTATGCTATTATGGCAAATTGAAGAATTTTGTATTCTAGCTGTGGATGTCTGTAATGACTGTCAATGATATAGTAATAATAACACTGAATTGCAGAGCCTGATTTTGACATAGGCTAGAAATATCTAACAAAGTCTATAGACCTAAATACATAACACTGACCTTCAAGTCCCACTTTTTTCAGTTCGAAAATAATAAAAATATTGCTAAATGCACCATTGTCTACAGCTAGGTTTAAACTAGGATGACCCTGTTTTTTGCAAGTATAGTAGGCCCTACAACTCTCTCGTGAAGGATTAAATTTTATAATGATATATGCAGAAATATAGTTTTGAATAGAAACCTGATGATAACTTCGAAGTTCTGACATTTCTCCCTGCTTGAGGCTTCTTTTTGCAACGATTCAGTCTGCGTTTTCTAGCTTGCACAAATCTTATGATTTAACAGCCCCGTCCCAGATGTTCGTGACTTTCCTTCGTACCCTCGGGACTTGTATTAATTGGATCTTTGCACTACAAGATGCACAAAAGAACAATAATTATTGTCATCAAAGGAGTTGGTAG
The DNA here is from genome assembly GCF_040183065.1 of Periplaneta americana. Classification (NCBI taxonomy): domain Eukaryota; kingdom Metazoa; phylum Arthropoda; class Insecta; order Blattodea; family Blattidae; genus Periplaneta; species Periplaneta americana. Next base: position 142,314,812 of record NC_091121.1, on the reverse strand, counting down.
CATTCTTGTTTAAATACAGTTTTGTTGCTTCACTTCATTTCCACAAATAATTAATGCTTTTTATCCAATGCTTGAACAAATGGGCGAGTTGCATTATAGTTTCAGTTATGTGTAAAGTGTATACAATAATACAATTTCGGTTTCATTCAAATTGGACCTATATAGCCACTATCTTATATAATCTATTTCTAAACTAAGCAACAGGATGGGGGCAATCATTTTCTTTAATAATATATTAACAAACACAAAACCAAGGGAATGGATAAAATACGTTTGTTTGAATCCAAGTGTTTAACAAGCACTGTTTTCAACCATATTACTAATATCAACTGTAGACTTTATAATAAATTAATTATATATTGACAAACACAAAACCAAAGGCATGGATAAAATATGTTTGTTTCAATCCAAGTGTTTAACAAGCACTGATTTCAACCATAGTACTAATACCAGCTCTAGACTTTATAATAAATTAATAATATATTGACAAAAACAAAACCAAAAGCATGGCTAGCCTACAACACTTCTGTTTGAATCCAAATGCTTAACAAGCACTGATTTCAACCGTAGTACTAATACCAGCTCTAGACTTTATAATAAATTAATAATATATTGACAAACACAAAACCAAAAGCATGGATAGCCTACAATACTTTTGTTTGAATCCAAGTGCTTAACAAGCATTAATTTCAACCATAGTACTAATACCAGCTCTAGACTTTATAATAAATTAATAATATATTGACAAACACAAAACCAAAAGCATGGATAGCCTACAATACTTTTGTTTCAGTCCAAGTGCTTAAAAGGCACTGATTTCAACCATAGTACTAATACCAGCTCTAGACTTTATAATAAATTAATAATATATTGACAAACACAAAACCAAAAGCATGGATAGCCTACAATACTTTTGTTTCAATCCAAGTGCTTAACAATCACTGATTTCAACTATAGTACTAATATCGGCTCTAGACTTTATAATAAATTAATAATATATTGATAAACACAAAACCAAAAGCATGGATAGCCTACAATACTTTTGTTTCAATCCAAGTGCTTAACAGGCACTGATTTCAACCCTAGTACTAATACCAGCTCTAGACTTTATAATAAATTAATAATATATTGACAAACACAAAACCAAAAGCATGGATAGCCTACAATACTTTTGTTTGAATCCAAGTGCTTAACAAGCACTCATTTCAATCATAGTACTAATACCAGCTCTAGACTTTATAATAAATTAATAATATATTGACAAACACAAAACCAAAAGCATGGATAGCCTACAATACGTTTCTTTGAATCCAAGTGCTTTACAAGCACTGCTTTCAACCATAGTAATAATATTATCAACTCTAAACTTTATAATAAATTAATAAAAAATACCCACATCTATTTACCTCCAACAGCTTGAAATTTAGAAATGTATGTAAGCGATTTGTTATGAGTAATTATTAATTGTTAAATGTTATTTTATTATATTTTATGCATATAAATTTATTATGTATCGAATCCTCCCCTGGGAACAAGAACACTTTCTTTCAGGGAGTGCTAGAATTTTTGTAGATGTATAATTTTTCTTTGTATTGTATTTTTCTGGCAATAAACAAATTATTATTATTATTATTATTATTATTATTATTATTATTATTAGTATTATTATATTTTTTGTTATTATTATTAGTAGTATTATTATTATATTTTATTTATTTATTTATTTATTTATTTATTTATTTATTTATTTATTTATTTATTTATTTATTTATTTTCTATTACATTGCTTGGAATGTTTATCTGTTTTCAATTGAAATTGTTACCACCTCCTGTGAGTTCTTTCCTTTTGATTTTGTGTAAAGTTTGTTTTAGAAATTCTATCATCTGCCACTCGTTCTATCTAAAGTTTCACCCGGGCGCGGGTTCGATTTCCGCTTGGGTTGATTATCTGGTTGGGTTTTAAAAGAGGATGGTGCAAAAGTATAGACCTCTAGCGAGAGTGACAACAATGGTAAAATATCAATTATTCAAAATAGGGAAAGCGGCAGGTCTCAAGTTATTGTGTGTTTATTTGCTAGTTCGTGTCATCACCACCAGAGACGTCGCGTAGTACTACACAAGATAGCGACATCGAAGCAACAAGAGGAGTTTCGCGTCATGGAATTCTCACGAACGAGGAGCTATTGTGACAGTACAGTGAAACTTTAGGATTGGATTAGATAAGAATGCACCACATAGAAACTGCATTGCGCCCTGAGTGATGTAATTCGAAACTAGTGGCTGTATATGTCCTAGAAAATGTCCGGTCCGTCCACAGACTCCGGAAGTACTGTGAACAGGATACGAGCCGTAGTCCTAGCAAGTCAACAAGGCGGGAAGGTGGGAATTACAGCTGCCATAATCCACGATATGGCGTATTTTATGGAAGCGTAATACTACGTTCCCAGAACGTTGGATCGGCCATGCAGTATACCACACACCAATGTCACTCTGGCCCCCGCGATCGCCAGACTTAACCTGCGACTTCTTTCTGTGAGGGTTTACGAAAGACTTCGTGCCTGTAACCCCATGTCACAGAGTCTGGACGATCTGAGAGGATGCATCACAAAGCAATGTAGTCAATATCCAACGACATGCTGGCATGAGTCTGAACAGAACAGGAGTAGAGTCTCGACATCTGCCATGTCACCAACGGGGCTCAAATCGAGATTTTGTAGTGAAAAGGTAAAAATTGGAAGTTAATGCGTCTTTTCATGATAATATACATGTGTTAAGTAGGTTCAGTTTTAAATAATTCGAGTTTACTTTTGCACCATCCTTTTTGAATCGCCTTGTAAATTCAATAAAAGAATTTACCGACAAAATTTTACTTTCCTCGAAAATGATGAACATTTCAACAGGTCAGCTTCTAACCGCAAAATCATTCCCGCAGAAGAGAGTATCAGTACGTAGTACTTTGGAAGGCTTCCGCTAGCATACAACACATCGCGGGTCGTATATTACACTATTTCATAATTGTAACACTTCCTCTAGAGTTGTAAATTTGAAATAAATTTGGATATTAACCCATTAGCGCCCACAGATACCATTTGGTATCAACTTGCACTATAAGTGTAACATTGACAGTACTGGCCCCTGGTATTTTAGGGGTTGAGTCTAAGGGTCATATTTTCTTCAGCTTGAAGTAACAGATGCACTCGAGTAGACATTCCACACATGTGAGTTGTTAGTGAGCTGGGCCAATCTCTAGAGTGTGGATGTGGTTGTGAGAAGTGAAAATCATGGACGTTCAATACGTGTAAGTACAGTATCATCCTTTTAACCTTCATTATCTTTCTAACGAATATGTAATATGTATTAACAATGAGTCAAAGAAGTGGCATGCACATTTTAAATGTCAATAATATATATAACGTTTATGCAACAATGTCTTAAAGACCACGATACCATATGGTATCACTGGGCGTTTATAACATCGAGACATGTATACGTGTATCACATTTTCTAAATATTATGTTGTGCCTGATTAGACAGCATAACCGTAAATTATATACAATCTACAATCATAGACATAAAAATATGGTATATTTATATATAATTAAATTATTTTTATATATTTATTTACTCCTATTTATTTATTCCAGTGATGGATTGACACTATCTGAATTATTAGATATAATAGAAGCAAATGATGACGTAGCAAATAAAACTGAGGATATATTTATTGTGCCACCAGACGTCCATGTTGACACTGATGAAGATTCAGGAAACGAAGATGAGGGAGGAATGATATAATAATCTAATAGGACGTCAGTTACGTACTGCAGCTGAAATTCACTTAGCAAACAATGAATGAATTGGAGGAGATTATGAACCATCTGAAATGTCTTGTGTCGCCTCACTATCTGTACAACCTACACAGCAGCAGCTTCAACAACAACAACAACGACGACGACGACGACCTCAACAACATACATGTAATTTGATTCAACAAAGTTTAGCCGCTTCTAGTGTCTTCTTATCATCTTTGCAGTATACAGAACAACAGCAGCAGCAACAACAACAAAAACAACAACAACGACCTGAACAACAAGCGTCTGATTTGATTCACCAAATGTGACTGCTTCTAGTGTCTTCCCACCATCCATACAGCCTACACAGCAACAACAGCAGCAGCAACAACAACAACAACAACAACAACAACAACAACAACAACAACAACGTAAGCAACAAGCACCTGATTGGATTCAACAAAGAAAAACTAACCCAACTACATATGACTGGATCGAAAGTGATATGGAACGTAGTAATTTTTCATTTCCTGCTGCTGACTATACACGCTTTTCAAATATGTCATGTGTTGACTTATTTGAAGAGTTCTTTGATAATGAGACACTAGAATATCTTGTCAAAGAGACTCAGCACTATGCACATTTTCTAACTGAAGCGGATCCTCAAATTACCGTGTCAGAATTGCGGTGTTTCTTCGGTATTTTGATTCTAAGTGGGTATAATACTTTGCCTTCTAAAAGGATGTATTGGGAAACTCATGAAGATGTAAAAAATGCTATGGTCAGCAATTCAATGAGAAGAAATCGGTTTCTCCAGATACAAAGATTTTTACACTTTGCTGATAACACAGAACCGAATAGTGAAGATAATGTGTGGAAAATTCGCCCACTTATGGACAGACTAAAGAAAAAATTCCTGGCTAATTTTGTACCTACTGAATCATTGTCTTACGATGAATCAATGGTTAGGTACTGTGGATGCCACGGTTGCAAACAATTTATACATACCCATAAGGTTTGGATATAAAGTGTGGTGTCTAAATACTAGTGATGGATATTTGGTTGATTTTGACTTGTATCAGGGCAAGAGCGAGCGTGGTGACAGTGATTATGACAGTTTATTTGGCAAAGCTGCGTCTCCATTAATGCTCATGCTGGATGAACTACCAACCAAACGTGTACCCTTCACCATTTACATGGGCAACTTGTTTACAGGAGTGGATTTATTCACTTATCTGAAACATTTAGGATATGGTGGAGTTGGTACCGTAAGAGAGAACAGAGTATCAAAGTCATGTCCATTACCTGATAAGAAAGCTTTCTCCAAGGAAATCAGGGACACGTTTCAGCATATTATTGAACACAACAATGGTATTATTGTTGTGAGATGGATGGATAATTCTATTGTTACAATTGCATCAAACAGCACTGGACTTGCCCCAATTGGAAATGTGAAGAGGTACTCACTGAAAGACAAGAAGAATATTATGGTACCTCGTCCAGACTGTATTGCGAAATATAATTCCAATATGGGAGAACAGATATCATGGACCAAGGGATTGCGCAATACTGTATCGGTATTCGATCCAAAAAGTGGTATTTGCTCATTGTCACTTGGCTGTTAGATATGGCCGTAATGAACTCATGGTTTCTCTAGAAGAAAATCCACAAGGGAACATCGCAGCTTGACTTCCGAAGAGAAATTGTCCAAGTGTATCTAACGCGCTATGGTGTTCCACAGAAATCCCCTGGAAGAGCAAATCCTTCCTGATAAAATTTATCAGATTTGAGATTTTATGGACTCCATCATTTTGTTGCTCACTGCAATAGAAGAAGATGGGCTGGTGAAGTATGCAAGTCCTTTGGCCGGACAATGTGTCAGAAATGTAATGTAGGCTTGTGTGTGACATGTTTCGCTAAATACCATACACCATGAACTGAATGAAGAGCTTCAGGCCTCATTATTGTAGCATAGGCTAACTTTGTATTTTTGTGTAATGACAGTACTGTAAGCGCCCAGTGATACCATATGGTATCAGCTAATATGTAATAGATTATATTATTATTTTTCAGAAATGTGGCAATTCCTTAATTCTTACACCCTTAATACAATAATTTAATAAAAATAAGAAAAAATTTTAATAACTTTTTTTCTGGGCGCTAATGGGTTAAAGAAACAGTAATTAATTACTAAAACTGATTACATTCATAAGTGAAGATGGAAATGAATGAGACATCTACAGACGTGGACAAATTATTACACTAACGGTCTTACTAATAAAAACTCTATATACAGACGTTTAACTGTCTTATACTTATACAATGAGTAGCTCATTTATACCTCGTGTGTAAATTCCTTAATAATAATCACTACATACGTCGCGTATAACAGTACAACTGTTACACAGCTACGTCATAGTTTCGTCATTACTTCGTTACGAAAGATAATAGAATATCTGAGGTTCTCTATTGCATCCGGTAGAGCGCTCTAGTGTGGCGTGTTAAGTATCGATAGTACAACTGGCTCTAATCGATTACCATACTACATTTTGGTGAAAGAGTTCAAGCTACAGTAATATTATTCTAATTATTCTGTGCTCTTTGGTTTGTTCTTCTTTGGTTACTAGGCAACCATCATCATAAAATGACAGTCGATACGAACAGCTGTTAGAGGGGCGGCCATTTTTTCTCTATATACAACGCTTAAACAAGGGGTTTCGTGTATATAACTACAGCAAAGCAATTCCCATTGTATAGTTACAGATTGTTTATACATCCATCGCTTATGTATGGTTTATTAGTAACGTTTTCTGTCTCAACGCTGCCTAAGTCTCGTATAAAAACTATACACGGTTTATTAGTAAGACTGTAAAACGTTTTCTTGGAAACCTAATATAATTCGTCATATTAACTATCAGTATAATTCACAGAGTCTTTAATGTTGTAAATATGATTGTCTAAATCTTCTGGTATATTTTTTCAATGGTTAAGTATATTTTTTCTGGCTATGTTGGTACTACTGGTGTTTTAATTATATACTGCAGAAGATATTCTCCCATGGCCTGCAAGAAGACTGGACATGAACGAAATTGAAAATCTGTCATCTATACTGAAGAAGAAAGTGAACAAAAAGAGGCTTACAACAAAACATGGACTCATTTAAGCACTGTCTGATATCTGGCTAAATGATGCTGATATTCAAAGAAGGTGTCAAACTTTGGTTTCCAGCATCCCTGACAAAATCAACGTGTTACAAAGAATAAGGGAATGTTCACAGAATATTAGTAACCTCAAGACTCAATTTTCTGTTCATTATTTCTGTGCAAAATACATTTTTATTTATTATTTCTACCGACAAATACAGCTTCGATGTACATATAATTAATTTAGGCTAATAATTTGTCCTTAAATCCAGACGTTTGAGATGGGCAGGGCATGTAGCACGTATGGGCGAATCCATAAATGCATATAGAGTGTTAGTTGGGAGGCCGGAGGGAAAAATACCTTTAGGGAGGCCGAGACGTAGATGGGAAGATAATATTAAAATGGATTTGAGGGAGGTGGGATATGACGATAGAGAATGGATTAATCTAGCTCAGGATAGGGACCGATGGCGGGCTTATGTGAGGGCGGCAATGAACCTCCGGATTCCTTAAAAGCCAGTAAGTAGTAGTAGTAGTAGTAGTAGTAGTAGTAGTAGTAGTAGTAGTAGTAGTAGTAGTAGTACTAGTAATAATTTGTCCATGTCTGTATATATTTAATTTGAAATATCGCGGAAAATTTTATGAAAACTATACTTCCTGTGAGGTTGTATGATATCCCAATTGAAAGCTAATAATGTTAATATTGCGGGAAAATCTAAATGGTTTGTAGCGAACTTCATAGAAAGCTTTAAATTTAAAAAAATATGTGCGTTCGTCTCAGCAAAGCGTAGGACATCTTGCAGTTCATTTCGTAGTGTTGTGCAGAGGGTCGTGGTTCACGTACTAGCTTTAATTATAGCCTACTTTATATTCATTTGAGTTATTGATAGAGATGTGTTAAGTGTTAGTACTGTGGGGCTTTTTGTAGGCCTATAGGAAAGGCTGTAGTTCAAATAATGAAATTTCAGACAATAAAACATTGAGCTTCCTTAAAACGATCAGAAATGTAGTTTGTCGAAGCCTTCTGTACATGCGAGAAGTTGACGTCACAATATCATGCTTTTCGAGACCTCGATAATAATGGTTTGTTCATCATTCATCTGTCACATATTTTTTTCGTGTTTCAATATAGGTATGTTTTTCTCTGTCTTACTTAAAAATTAATGGAGTTGTCACGTTGTGAGTTTAGTTCTTCTTTATTAGTTCATTATTATGAGTGTAGCTGGTCTACCAGGAAAGAGTCGTAGAACTTTTAGAAATGTAACTCCATCAAGAACTCATAAACGACTATGTACAAATAATGTTTGTGCGAGATCGTGCGTATTTGCTTGCTTTCCGCACACAACCAATACGCGGTAAGTGTGAACCACCACATTCAGTATTCCCAACGTAACACACATAACAATTTCCCTATTCTTACCGCTTAAGCGTCATATTTATTTTACTGCTTTAGGCTTTTAACATATTATTTTTAAAGACGTTCAATATAGTAATAATTATAAATTGGAAACTTACCACTGCAATTTCACCTAAATTGCACTGTTAATTATTGTTTTTAAATATTTGCAAAAATTAAGTAAACTCTACAACTCCACTAAAGTTACTGCATTTGTAATGCAAGTAACATTAAGGAAGCAGTGAAAAAATCAACAAGAGTCCAGACTCAACATAGACTGGAGGGAAAAAAAAGACAGACGTATATCACGGCCTGCTGCAGTATAGTAAACACAGAAAACATTTTATAGGAACAATGTTGAAGATAGGTATATTTGTTTTCCAAAGTTGCCGTCATTGAACAGAAACCAAGATGGAGATTTCATTGCAACTAATTAGAAATTCCTCTTTCATGTATGTAATAAACGATCTTCGCACAAAATAATGTACGATACACGAGCGGTATGTTTGTTTTCATGTTCTCGGAAATTAAAAAAGCTCAACTACGTTTCGCTTTTTCAATCTTTTCCTCGAACATGAAAACGTCAACATACCGCTCTTGTAACGCATATTATTATTGTATCAATGTTTCAAGAAATGAAAGAAATTATGCACGAAGACAGTATTACATACAATGATATTAGTCCAATGAACGAAATGCGTCGTCGTCGTCCTCATCATCATCATCATCGTCATCATCATCATCTTTATCTTAATCTGAAGTAGCACCATTTTATTGTGGTTATCAATCTCTATCAAGCAGCAGTTGCTGCTACAAGCCACTAGTATTATATGAATAAGAAGGCTTATCGATAACAGAGTAATTGTAACTGACGCCTAATAATTTTTAGTAAGTTAACAATTGAAAAGTGCACTGCAAGAATGATGGGTGTAATTTTTAATATATTTCTCAGGAGAAGCAATTGAAAGTTTGAGATGCTTAGCGCTCAAAGCTTAACTGTGATTATCCGATCATTACTGGACAATGGCTATCAGTGTTAATGCCATACAACTCTCTATGTACATTCTGTATGTCTTAAGCTATGCTTTGACAGTCTTGGTTCATTTTCGACAAAAAAGTGACATCCATCATTCTTGCAGTGGACTCTTCAATTGACTCATGCGATGTATGTACTCATTTTTAAGTTAAAGGCGGATGAAGAAAATGAACTCTTTGAATTTCACATATTTACATATCCATTTCTGATGCATACCCCGAATAATTTCGAACACGGCAAAGGAGTATACAGTTCCGCTTTAATCTTCGAGAGAGACAGTAGAGGTCGGAATTATTGATAATCGAAACTGGTCTTTGTTGGAAAAAATGTTCTTTATTTTTCATGTCATAATTAAAATATGAATTCCGCTGCACAGTGCAACACCAGAGTTGTAATTGCAGTGGATCTACAGTAAGCTACATTATACTCGAAATGAATGGATGATGATGATGATGATGATGATGATGATGATTATGATGATGGAGAATTGTAGGGATGTCACAGTCGAATAAAAGGCCCCGCAGAAAATCACTGCGTTGCCTGAACCACGGATTTGACCAACACACGGCATAAATTTAGGGTTGATCAACCGGGATTTGAACCCTGGTCCCCAGCATTCTAACACTGACCACTGTGGTTGTCAGTTCTTGAAAATAGAATATGAAATAATTTAAATTTAAGATATACTTTATTACAGGAAATATTATCACAGTCTAGTATACTCGTATACAGTCTAGAAGCTCAATACGTAGTAAATATGCCAACATTAGATAGTTGCTCACCACTAGGATCGCTAATATCGCCTCATTACAGGCAATCAAAATAGTACCGTCACGGTCTATTGTTTCTAGCACCCTCAAAACTCAAACTTCGTGAGTGTATATAGTAGACTGTGATATTATAGTCTTTCTCATTATTCCTTACTCGTTTCACACTCTTGGCAGAAACATCGGCCTTCGTCTTGTTATCAAACATTACAATCTGTTATGTACTCCCATTAACTTATTTTCTTTAAAAATAATTAAAATGACCTACAAAGAAAACCACAAATCGCTTAAATATTAATAAACACTTGTTTAATAAATAACAATAGAATAATGACTTTTTTAATATCCAACATTAGAAAACTAATTTAATTTTGTATGTAAGCACATATGAACGAGTGTAAATTGTTAATATTGAACAAATCCACGTTAGTACGTAAATACGTTTAACTATTATCTAAAAGAAAAATGGACTCTTAAGAATATTTATGCTCGACCATGCCGAAATGTAGTAATTATAAACCTGGTAGCAGTCCTTTAATGCAGGTCATTAAAGTACACCTATCCATTATAGTTCAGGTTTTCGATTATTCTCGGATATGCAATCGAAAGACAAGTATCGAAACGTCACGGAGGCTGGAAATCCAATATTGTCGCAGAAGGTTATGTTCTGTTACTATAATAATTAGCGTTAATTGTAAATAATATTCAAATAAATTCAATTTGTCATCTCGTTTTTCAATTGTCGAATTCAATTTCAAGGTTATATCAAGACTAATTTTTATCTTACTCTCTAGATTATATCAAGGTCGTCGACTTTCGTTTCCCGGAAAAAATCAATACTTTCGCGTCTGCGCACATCTCACAATTTATGATGTAGGCTATTGCACTCACTCACATAACAATAACATGAATACTTATGAATAATTTCAAGTTAGAAATATGGTCGAGCATAAAAAGTCGTATGAAACTTGCCTATAATTGTAGTAATTAAGACGCGAAATTTTCATACGAGCGTCTTAATTATCATTATAGGCTCGTTGCATAATGTACTCTATCTTCATTTTTATATTATAATTAAACTTATTTAATTTTGTAATGTATGCAGTTTCATGTTTGTAAATTATCTCTATGTGTTTAATTTAAGCCTATACAATTTTATTGTTACGTTTCCAAGAACACTTCCAAGCGTAAGCCATAAAAGTGTGTTCGTAACGATATTATACAACGAAAAAATATAGTCTACTGCCAACATGAATTAATCACTCTCCTATTGTTATTCTCAAATGTTACAAATATTAATGATATATTCTTAAAGAGAAATAAACTGAAATTAGAGCTATGTAATTTTAATTATGATATGTTTTGAGGTTATGACTTACAACATCAGTGTCTCACAAATATGAAATACTAGTATTATTAGATGAAAATGTTTATATACTGGTTTTCTGTTTCATTATTACTGGTGGCACTTGTAATAGTAGGAGAGAAAACCTCACCTTCAAACAAACTTAGAAAACAGTGGAATGAAAAGGCAATGCAAGAAGTCACAAAACAAGTTCGAGAAAAGAAGTGAGAGACGATTCATCTGGATTCAGCATTACTGTTGAGAAAACAACTTCTAATGAAAATGCTGAATATTTGTTCTGTGCTTTTCTTAGTACAGGCCAATTTGGCTTCGCAATTTTGTTTAATCTTGTAACTTGTTAATAGTATTTCGTATTTTTACCTCTATTTTTATGAAGGAAATATGTTGGATTTTGAGGAAATGTTTTTTTTATTTCAAATATTTTATAACATCTTATGAACTTCTAAGTTCGGTATACTATATATCATTAACAGGGACATTCAGCAATAAACAGGACGATACTTTACGTTCAGTATTAAAAGCATGTTGGCTCCAAAAAAAATGTAGCAAATTAAGGCGTTAATATCTTTTATATAATTGGCTTTTATTAAATTTTTTGTCCGAAAAGGACTGAGATTATGTAAAGATACAAAACGAAAAGTAATCGTATGAAGTCAAAAGTGATTAACTTAACAATTACAATTCTGATTGTTTATATTATTTTTATTTTCACCTAGTATTCCGATTACTTTGCATAACTTTCTAAACTTTTCATATAACATCATAGAAATACACGTAACAATCTTTATGTGATGTAATTGTTTATCAGTTATCTAATTTCATCCATCTTTTATCTGCGATACCTTATATTTTTACTCATAGTAAGGTTGTAAGAAGTTTTCTTTTATTCTTGGATGTGTCACGTTTTTGGGTGCGTCACGTCTGTTCTTAATAGTTTACCAGGCTACTTACGCGGACACATTCATAAGGTAAGCGTTCACTACATCGTATCGCACTCATCGGACGAATCGCACGGATCGGAAAAAGACTATCTTTGCTGTAATTGTTACGTAACCGCGTTCACTACATCGTATCGCACGCATCGCCTCTCGGCAAATCCGTCCACGTTTCTCGGATGAGCAATTTTTCCGATGCGTGCGATCATGGCCTTCTTTAATAAATCAATTTTAATCGCTCAACTGTTACTATTATGTTGTGCCATGTTCAGTGTCGCGCCGAAATGGTAGACGGAAAACTAATTTCGATTGTAGGAAATTGCGAAGAATTATATAATCTGAGGCGTTCCTATTACAGTAATCAAGTCGTTTGTTACACATATATATTATGTAATCAATATCTCTTTCGTTTCTTCCTCTTCAATTAAGACCCATGAAGCAATTACAAATTCTTATTAGCTAACACTCATAATTAATAGACCTAACCTCAAACTCCCCTGTTTTCAGCAATGTCAATATCGTAAGACGTCATCTTTTAAACAGCTGATAGAGAATCCGATGAGGCGATGAGGTAGAGCCGTTACAGTGAACGCACTGCACTTAAAATATCCGTTGCGTGCGATTCGTACGAGGAGTGCGACACGATGTAGTGAACGCTTACCTTTAATACAACTTCATTTCAGTTGCTTTTTAGCACGAGCGCTCCTTCTATAATGGACGTTGACTCAATATACATTTATACCAACATATATATCGAACATGGAGTAAGGCCACAAAGGCAAAAACACTACGAGGAGAGGGATTCGATCCGGAGCTATGGACTGAACTTCGGCGTAGCTCAATGGTTAGAATATTATAGAGTTTTTTATTAACTTGTCCTACAGAATAATATCTGTAATATTGACAATTAATATTTAAGGAGAAAAATTCTCTCCGGCGCTTGGGATCGAACCCGGGTCCTTGGTTCTACGTACCAAGTACTCTGACCAAACAAGCGCCCGGCCAAACACGTCACTCAGCTGAGTATGCTCCTAGTATAATGGCAGTTGACAGTGGACATATACGTCAACATATGTGCCTAACTTGGTGTCAGGCCACAAAAGGAAACATTGAAGGAGGAGAATTAGGTCCGGTGCTGTGGATTGAATTCGGCTTATCTCAGTGGTCAGAGCGCTTGGTACGTAGAACCAAGGACCCGGGTTCGATCCCCGGCGCCGGAGCGAATTTTTGTCCTCAAATATTAATTTTCAATGGTTAGAGCTCTTGGTACGTAGAACCGAGGACCCGGGTTCGAGCCCCGGGCCGGAGCGAATTTGTCTCCTCTCATAACAATTGTTACCATAACAGATACATTCTGTAGGTCCAAAAATTAATCTTTACGTAACATTGTATATGCATTTCTGGATTTGCCATATGTGCTACATACCCTGCCCATCTCAAACGTCTGGATTTAATATTCTTGTTTATGTTAGGTGAGTAAAGTTGTGTGTCAGGTTAACAATATAATGCGTGCAGTTCTTCGTTGTGTAACTTTCTCCATTCTCCTGTAATTTCATCCCTCTTAGCCTTAAAAATTTTAAGCAACTTATTCTCGGACACCCTTAGCCGCTGTCCCTCTCTCAAAGTGAGAGTCCAAGTTTCATAACCATATAGAACAACTTTTTTATAAATTATAATTTCAGCTTTTTTGAGAGCAGACTGGATGATAGAAGCTTCTCAACCGAATAATAGCACGCATTTGCCATATTTATTCTACATTTAATTTCCTCCCAAGTGTCATTTATATTTGTTTTTTTTAAATATATTTTTATTGCGTTATTTTACGGCGCTTTATCAACATCTAGGTTATTTAGCGTCTGAATGAAATGAAGGTGATAATGTCGGTGAAATGAGTCCGGGGTCCAGGACCGAAAGTTACCCAGCATTTTTTCGTATTGGGTTGAGGAAAAACCCCGGAAAAAACCTCAACCAGGTAACTTGCCCCAACCGGGATTCGAACCCGGGCCACCTCGTTTCGCGGCCAGACGCGCTGACCGTTACTCCACAGACGTGGACTTTATATTTGTTACTTTTGCTCCAAGCTATTTGAAGTTTTCCACCTCTTGAAATGATAAATTTCCAATTTTTATATATCAAATTCTTATACTGTTATGGTCATAAGGCACAATCATATACTTTGCGAGATTTACTTCCAAACCTATCTCTTTACTTGCTTCAAGTAAAATTCCCGTGTTTTCGCTATTAGTTTGTGGATTTTCTCCTGAACTCTCCTAATGACATATTCTAGAGCAAAGTTAAAAAGTAAAGGTGATAGTGCATCTCTGTTGTACGTTTCACTGAGACACATTTTAATTAATCGAACTAGTTTCTTGGGAGTATCAAATTCAATAACAATATTATATAACACTTCTCTCTTAACCAAGTCATATGCCTTTTTTAAATCTATTAATAACTTACATTTATACAGTACTTCCATTTTTTCCTCCGTTATTTTTCGAATACTAAAAATCTTATCAATAGTCGATCTATTACGCCTAAAATTGCACTGATGATCTGCAATAATTTCATCGACATAAGTATGAGTTAATCGTTTCAAAAGAATAGTGGACGAAATTTTGTACGATGTCAGCAAAAGTGATAGTCCTCGAAAGTTACTACAGTTAGTCTTCTTCCCCCCCCCCCCTCTTAGAGATAGGTACAGTTATGGACTCCTTCCAGTCAGGACTTTACCACAAGAGAAATTCCCAGGAGTTTGTGTTCCAGATCTTACTATGATTCATAACTTGGATAATAAATTTCGAGAAAAGGGAACTGTTCCAAATAAGAAATGGGATGTGTGCGAGCGCGCGGTGTGTGTGTGTGTGTGTGCGCGCGCGTGCGTGAGTGCGTGCGTGCGTGTCACAGAAGAAGCTTTTATTTAGGGCACTGGGCTCCGTCTGAATTATTCGCCAAAAAATATTTTCGGATTTTTTTTCCGGAAACGAGAATTTCCTAGTCTTCCATACGAGAGGCCGTGACGTCACTTAGGATAAAACACTACGGTACCTATATAAAATTACTGTGACAAAAGGACTTACGCTGGTTGATCCAGTACTTAGAAGTAGATTTTGTAAATGGATTTTGATTGAAGTGCATGATGGAGGAATTGACTCTGTCTTTTTATTTTCGTAGAAATGCTGGATCCACTTACATGCCTATGTTAGTACTACGCAAGAAATGTTCAGAACGTGGAGGTAGACAGTTCCAGCATCTGCTTGCATGACATGGGTGAGTACATAACTTTTCAAAAATAAAAGTAAATAGTGTTTTGTCGGACAGTCACTCTGGTGCCGCGAGATTAACCGCGAAATCTTATTGCCGCCCTGAGCATATGCTCTACGGTCCGTCACTCCATACTGAGCACACGTTTCATAGATAATCCGCTCAATCAGTAGTAGGCTACAGGCAGTATAATACTGGTGTCAAATTATTGACTCGAAGGAACATGAAAATGCATTACATAAATGTAATGGAGAAAAATATATAATTTATAAAATATAATGAGAATCTTTTAGTAGACATTTCCATATTCAAACAGTAGATATTAGACTACTATCGATTCTAAAAACATGGTATTTTTAGGAATGAAAAACAAAAATAGAAGAAAAAAACAAAATTTCACTACACATCATGTTTAGTAGACCGACAAGTACAGTCTGTATGATTTTCGTAGTTTATATCGTTTACACTTTGTATATGAAGTTTCGCCCACTTCTTTCGTTACATCCTGTATATCAGTACTTGTACGGAAACATCGGTATTTGAGTTCAATATGGACTTGCCAATTTTTATTCAAAATTTGTTCCTGTTCCGTCCGTGTTTGTCCCAGATTTAATCTTTCTGATTAAATATTACCTTTGTATTAACCTTTTGTGTCTTTTATCTTCCGCTTTACAATTTTTTGTGAGTAAAGAGTGGGCATATATTTCAACAATGAAGTGTAAATTATTTCAAACATTTCAACCTTAAAACAAAATATATTTTCATACAGTATGCGTAGTTCATATTTAGGTTTGTATGTCGCTCAGATAAAAAAAAAAACGTAAAAGTAAATTACACAAAAATGAGTATGCCTACTAATTAGGTTATATTGACTTATTCAACTTTTATGTTTTCATTTGTACCTCCCACATCTGTGTGTGAGAAAGAGAGAGGGAGGGGGAGGGAGAGAAAGAGAGAGAGTGAGAGAGAGAGAATATAGAAGTATTGTCCCGGTATTTCATTCTAAAATTACGATCGCCTTACATTACAGATATCATTGTCACTAGCAATAACCGCGCTATTTTCTGGGGAAAACTTATTCAATATTGGTGTGTATTCTCTGTCTGACCACGACAAAAACTGGACAAATCCAGACCAACATTTTGAGTGAGTACTACGTATGTTCCAGTATACAACGCATGATGCATAATTAAACATCGCTAAAGTTTGGTCACCAATGCATTCGTCAATGTTCGTCAAATTTGGTAATGTCGTCTGGAGTGCTTGAGTTATATTATTGATGCATTCTCACACCAACATTTTCGTAATTCCCACTGTAACAAATATGTCGTGAGGACGATATTAATTAAGAAACACATTTCCAAACTAAGTCTTTAGTATAAAAGTTTCTTGTATTAAGTGATTAATATACAGAGACATCATTTTATTTTTACTCCAATTTTTACTGTACCTGAGATTTTGAATGTACTTCACATCCACCCCCTCTACTAGTTAACTTCCAACCGTCCTACACACAGTACTTTAGTGAGTATAGTACTTTCCAGAAATATGTTTGCGTTTTCCAGTGACGAAAGAGCTTTCAGTATTGAATCATATTTTCGCACAGGTACTGTCGTCCGTTTGCCTACGTTGCATCCCGGTTTCCCCCACCCGCTTCTGCTCGCCCCTCTATAAAAACTAGTGACTGGGTTGTCTTAGCTGTTTTTTGAAAACATTAATTTCTGTTAGGAATTGAACGTCTACGTAATATTATACAACTGTTCAAAATAACTTAAATAAAAGGGCCTCATTTAGTTAATTAAATGTCACGTGACAGTAGATAGCATGTCTGAGTAATGTTGTCTTCGTATTGGGCAGAAGTGAAGATTGAATTTACAGTACGAAAGGTACTCTTTTATAGAGTAGGTAAAGAATTATTTCAACATGAGTTACTAGTACGAAGGACGAAGCTAGTAGGTACAATAGTCTATAGTGCGATAATATGAACAAAAGAACTGAAGCCTGTATCGAAATGAGTGGCCACCATTTTCAAAAATGTGTTTTAATATCTATATTATGGTTATTTTTTAATTTAACTTCATTCTCTATATTGTGCGCTAATGTGCTGAAGACAGTATAATATACACTGCATAATGAATACGTCCGAATGGATAACTCAATTCGTGAGTAAACACTTATTGTTAATACATACTTATTTTAATTAAACAAAAATCTAATGAAAATTAACAAACTCAAAATCGCGATGTTTCTTAGTTTACATAAATGACTGAACTATTTTTCTTCCCTCCTATACCTAGTAAAATGATTTATTTGTATTTTACGCCAGTATCATCGAACTCCAGTCGTGGAAGGGGGTAGCAAACGGTGTTTTCGGTTCTCAACCGTTAATCCAAAGGTATAGCCAGGTTAATATTAAAAATATTAGTAAAAATAAATTGATGTCCCTGTAGTTATAATAGATAGAAATTAGAAACCTATAGAAAAATTTTGCTCCATTGCAATAATTCGGTACTTCGTATACAGGATTTTTAATATCATTGATACACATTACAGGTATGACTACGTTTCCGAGACATGTTATCAATGCACAAGCTTCACAATAGATTAACGACAGTGGTTTACCAACACTATGGCCTCCCAAGTCCCCGACTTCAGTCCTATGAAATTTTTGGGACATTTAAAACGTTTTAATATTCGAGCCCTGTTGATAATGTTAGCGAGCTCCGTGAACACATTGTCAATGTGTGTGTCAAAGCATTAGAAACACGCCAAGGATATTCAAACTTGTAAGATTGTCGATGTAGAAACGTGCTGATGCTTGCCTTATCATGAATGGTTGTCATATTCAGCACATGTTAAACGCTCTTTTCCCGCAGTCTATATCGGATATTATGTCACTCCAGAGCACCTGTATTGACGAGACATAATAAAATCACACAGATTTCAAAAACGGCTGGTTTCCGAATGTATGTTCATTACTACTTTTTGCTTTACTCACACTTGCAATTTTTACATATAATTTATTATGAAATGACCTGTATATCACCTATCGAATTGGGATAAGCTAACATATGAATTATTTCGTCACCACCAAATAAAAAGAACACGTTATCTAAAATCCCTTGATACATAACATAGAATTCAACATTTCGGGAATGTATAAATTTTATTTTGAATTTGGGAAAATGTACATCAATTAAATAGGCAACAATATTGAAACACGTACAAAGGACTTCTGATGGTGCATTAGATTATATAAACCGGGTACTGCTAGAGCAAAAAGTAGCATCAATCGGATTCATCATATTTTTAGGTCGCACCAGTGTTATTAGCTGGAAAATCAAGCTATTGGGTACGCGTAATTAGAGAATTAATTGAAATTAATTTATGTTCCAGAAAAAAACAGAATGGGGAATTGATAATGATTTTACACGTTTAAAAGTACGCAAATAAACATAGAGAAAGAAGACATATGAATTTCTTACAATAACTTAGGTGAATTCAATTCGTTTGAATTTCTGGAAAGATACTTAGACCCAGCACTACGACCTTTCAAGTTGTAGTGCGCTAACATTTAAACTAGGCGCTTTTCCAAACTCAAGCCGATTGACTATGCTAAGGTTCGCTGCGTACCCGGGTACCGAGAAAACAATTTCACTCGTCCATAGGCCAGTGCTCTCCGTGCGTCGCCAACCGGTATTTGAAGAATGTAATTCAATTATGACAGAAAAAAGGAATGTTGAAGGAATGATGTAATTAATGGTGGCAGGAAAATTCTGACTTCATTTCTGGAATCAGCAGATGACATTACATAAGAAACAGCAGAAATTGTACATTTAACAAAATCATTGTTGACCAGTGTTATTTTAAGACATTTTATCAACTTCTATGGTTATCTAGCACCTGAATGAGATGGAGGTGATAATGCCGGCGAAATGAGTCCAGGGTCAGCGCCGAAAGTTACTCAGCATTTGCTCATAATAGTTGAGGAAAAACTCGGGGTAACTTCTCCCAGCTAGGTTTTGAACCCGGACCCGCTCGTTTCACGGTCAGGCATGGTAACCGTTACTCCACAGTGGTGAAATTATTATTATTATTACTTACTTACTTACTTACTTACTTACTTACTTACTTACTTACTTACTTACTTACTGGCTTTTAAGGAACCCGGAGGTTCATTGCCGCCCTCACATAAGCCCGCCATTGGATCCTATCCTCAGCAAGATTAATCCATTCTCTATCATCATATCCCACCTCCCTCAAATCCATTTTAATATTATCTTCCCATCTACGTCTCGGCCTCCCTAAAGATCTTTTTCCCTCCGGCCTCCCAACTAACAACTTTGCTGTGGTCGTGCCAGAGAATCAGTCCCATTCCGAGGCTTATTTGTAGGATTCGTAACAAGCTGTTTTTTTTACGGTGATGGGTTGTTAGCCCTTCGCCCAACCCCGAAGCTGGAGGACCACCCCTCATCGGCTGTCCGCGACTGCTTATTCAATATATTCACAGCTACCCTCCGTATCTGGAGGCCGTCTCCTCGATCCGCAGAAATTAATATTATTATTATTATTATTATTATTATTATTATTATTACTATTATTATTATCACTAGCCGTACCCGTGCGCTCCGCTGCACCCGTTAGAAATAAATATAAAGTAATTACATAATTAAAATAGAACATTCGATCCAGTGAACATTCGTGTTTGATAGAAGGGTAAATCGTTTAATATTTAATTAATTTAAATTGCATCCAAATAATTAAAATGCCATCATTTTTGTCCAGAGACCACTAATTTGGTGCAATGACAATTCCTTTAACATGTTTCTTAATTTTTATTACATGCTACCATAGTTTAATGAACATTGACATCATTTAGATTTAATGTCTATACTTTATTTTACTTGTTATATGTTTCCATTTAATTATGGTAATAACTTCATTTTAATCCTTGTTTTCTACGTATTCAGTAAATGGCGCTTGGCCCACTATGGTTCTGAACCCTTCAAATAACTTAAATTATATTATATAATATTACATTACATTATAAATTATATTATATTATATTATATTATATTATATTATATTATATTATATTATATTATATTATATTATATTATATTATATTATATTATATTATATTATATTATATCAGAAGTTACTGTAATAACATTATAGCATTATGTCCATCTAGAGAAACTACACTTTCCAATGGTGAAATAATAATTAATTATACAAATAGGTTAATTTAGCTTCCGATATTACTTCATACAAACACAGAAACATTCTCTGTAGACTATCTTTCATAGCTTTCGATTGTTGCTGTCCAAGACCCCTTATAGACGAAGTCATTTGTTTTTTAATTCATTACACGGCCTTAGATGGCAGTTATTTTAATTTTGAAACTAATTTATCTCATTAAATATCACTCCTATCAAAATTTTTCATGGAATAAAACTTATCGCAAATTATGTTTAAAGAAACGTGAGTTATGTAACATTTTTCACAAAAAATCACTAATAAGCTAGATATTTCGATTTATTTAATTCAGGCCCCCTTATAACCCCCCTTTTAAATAATGTATTTTGAAAGCCATATAGCCTAAAATCTAAGTTACAACGAACTTAATTTATATTCCAATTTTCATCGAAATCCGTTCAGCCATTATCGCGTGAAAAGGTAACAAACATACAGACAGACAGACAGACAGACAGACAGACATAGAAACAAAAATTTCAAAAAAGCGATTTTCGGTTTCAGGGTGGTTAATTATATATGTTAGGACCAATTATTTTTGGAAAATCGAAAATTACCATAAAATTTCATCTACAGATTTATTATTAGTATAGATTATCACCATCGTCATATTCAGTATCATCATCACCATTATCTTCATCATTAGGTTCCTTATCTAGGAATAAGTTTCACCATTAATTGGACTGCATGATGTTGAAAAGTGATGGTATGTAATTTAAGGAGGGAGTAAAATAACCAAAGACATCTTTCCAGCACCCCATTAGGGTTAATCTATCATACAACAGCATTTCGGCTCGAGGCTGAGTGGTCGTCAGAGTCTTCTGGAAGTGAAGTGTAAGAGACATTTTTTCTCTCGTCTAGATAATATGTAGATTAATGCTAAAATAGCTTGGCTACTCCGAGATCAGAATATTGATTTTCTCACTTTAGGTCTGTGGTTAAAACTCCTGACGATATACTCATCCGAACTTTTCATGACAGAATACGCGTCTATATATATAAAAAAATCCCCTCAACAATTCCACCGGAAATTACTTTAAAATATTCCTCACGTTAGTCATAAATATCACGGATTTTCATTTTAAACTGCAGTTGATAAAGCATTGTAAAATAAACCCGGACTAAAATACAAATCTGTATCGCAAACAAAACGGGGGAAACTTTCATTAACTACCCGGTCATAAGTTTCCTACCCCCTTCTCTCTCGCTGTTTCCCCTTATTACAGCAAGACAACCAACTCTTGAATTTTTATATTCGTTTCGTTTTGTACGCTATAATTTTCATTCTCTTACTCTCATTACTCAGTCCGCAGCATGTTGCCCTCCTGTTCATCTACTCATAAAATAATCGTACGTAGTCACCCCATCCCTGCTTTTCATTCGTTGTGCACCCACAAGCCACCCCGCGTCGTTTCGCATTTACGACATAATGGATTCCATTGTGTAACAGCATGAACTTGATAAAGTTATAGGAATAAATTAAGTTTAGACAAACTTTAGTCTTTTCCTATACAAACGGTAAGCTAAATTTAACACTCAAGAAAGAGGGTCGGCTCCAATTCGTGTACCGTAACTGTAAGACGTTTATGCTATGACTCACGTAGGCCTAGATGCTTAATGGTTGCTTGTTGAACAAGCGTGCGTACAACATTGCAGAATGGCTGCATCTTATGTTCCACATCGCAGCTTACTAAATCATCTGGTAATCTCCAAATATGCCACCATTGTCTCTATTTATAATGCCAGCAAAATGCTCAGTATATAGTCTTTAATATTCATTTTCAATAGGTCTTTACCGAAATACCCATGGAAAGATTTAATTTTACTGTTCTATTTCTAGAAATGCATTTTACTCACTTTCTTTTTTTTCTTCTCCTCCTCCTCCTCTTCCTCTTCTTCTTCTTCTTCTTCTTCTTCTTCTTCTTCTACTATAACCAGGCTGGACCTAGTGGCCTGATCCAACTTCAAAGTTGATATCATCGTGTTCCACACCTGTGGAGTAACGGCTAGCGAGTCTGGCTGCGAAACCAGGTGGCCCGGGTTCGAATCCCGTTTGGGGCAAGTTACCTGGTTGAGGATTTTTCCGGAGTTTTCCCTTAACCCAGTCATGTCAAAAGATGCCGATAGGTGCAAGCGCGCTCTTTAGTGCTCAGGAGAGCCTGAGCGTTTTACAGGGAAAAGGAAAGAGACAGACGAAAGAGGGAGTATATACGACTTGGTCGAGCTATATACAGGGATGGCCAGCACTGATTCAATGGATAAAGGGAAGAGAACTTATTAATACTGTATCCATGTTAATTTTTAGATTTGTCTGAGAAGTATAACTGCATTATAAGAATGTAGATTTTAATTTTAATACTCAATTTTCAGAAGTTTGCTCTTTTATTCAAAAGGAATATTTTCTCAATTTTTTAACAGAAAAGTTAAATTTTCAGAAATAGGCCTATTTATTTATTAGCCTTACAGGTACTGAAACAATGTTTTCGTAAATATAATATATCGTAAGTACATATTACTTTAGATAGTGTTTTTAAAATTTTGAAAATTTCCTATGGGAAATGTTTGTAAGGAAATGAATTAACAAAACAAGTACTGTTACATCATCAACAAAATATGCGTGCCCATGTGTTCTAAAAACGTCAGCTCTATACCTTCAGCAGATTTAGAGAAAATAATTTAATATTCTGATGATAGGAAGTTGAGCACCATCATCACCTTAAAAGCATAATGAGATAAAAGTTTTGTTATGTAATATTAGTTATAGTTAAAACATATTTCTAGGTAACTTTGCTCTGTAGTATAATATTATTTTGATTAGTTTATTGATAACATTTGATAAGGCTAAAGATACCATCAATATCAATTCCAACTTACCATGTCATACTCAGTCTCTTTCTTTGGATATCACTTTCTTTATGAATGATGTGTTTCATCCATTTAGTACAGTATAGTTATACTACTATAGAATATATGTGAATAATCCTTCTTAACTCTTTATTATGTTACGTTTAAAATACAACTGCAATATTATGAAATTGGTGTTAGTACAGTTGTTTTACAGATAATATAGACAATATCAAACAGAAAGAAGCTATATAAAACTAACGACATAAAATTTCGCGTTCCGTTTGAAGATTGCACACCAACAGACTGCTTATTCATAATATATACATAACCATTCGTCCTTCCATACGTAGCGCTTGATGCCCGCGCACGACGACAAGGTCAGAAAAATGCGCTTGCTTTGACATCACTGCCTTAACACAATACAGCAAATGCTAGGTAACTATCGGTGCTGGACCCTGGACTCATTTCACCGGCATTATCAACTTCATCTCATTCAGACGCTAAATAACCTAAGATTTGATAGTGTGTCGTAAAATAACCTACTAAAAATCATCATGCTAGCCTAGCTTGTCTTCGGTTTTCCGATATTCCTTTCCTTATTGGTGTGTAATAACTAGAGTTCGAAGCTGAGGCACATTTACTCTGAAGTTAAGTACACACAGAGTAATACAGTGTTTAAAAAGCAGCTGGCAAGGTAGTCCCTCCCCTTATACACACATCATGTTAGTTGGATGGGGCAATATAAGCCAAGCAAGGAAAACATTAAATGTTCGCCTGAAGGACAAATGTAAATATTGCGTTGCTTAGAATACATCGTATTATCGTCTCTAGGGTGTAGAAACGGAATATTATTCTGAGGCCTATAAACAGTTATACAGGGCAATACTATTTACAAAGATAGTTTGTAACAATTTTAATAAATAATAGGCCTATAATAATAATACTTAATTATTAGCATATCAGAACATTTATAACTGTAGAAAGAAAAGAAGCGACATAAACACAGTAATTAAAAAAAACATAGGTCACAGTAATAGACTAGTGTGAAACTAATTAGATTATTATAAAAGAAACTATATTTAGATAACACATTTAGAAAACAAAAAATGTTGTATTTAATATAAAACTATCCCGTATAAATAAACCTCGTTACCGAGAAACGAAGATAATATTACACTTAAAATGAAAATAAGTGAAGTATTCTATTTAGTAAGAATTTAGTACTAGTAAGAAGTCAAAATGAAAGTTTTGCAGGTTAACTTGATAACAAAATAGAGTCAACTAAGAATGATATGAAGTAAAATGAAGTCTGTTATCACAAATTAACAAGATACTTATTTAAAATATACAGTAATTATCTTTCTTATATATAAAAGTGTGCGTGTGTGTTTTTTCTTTGTTATCCGGAAGGATGTAATGACATGTATGAGTCGTGTTTCTTTATAATCTTAGAGCACAGTCTAGTATATACAGTCACGAAGCTCAATACGTAGTAAATATGCATCCATAGATAGTTGCTAAGCACTAGGATCGCTAATATCGCCTCATTACAGACAACATGAAATAGTACCGGCACAGTTTATTGTTTCTAGCAACCTCACAACTCAAGCTTCGTGACTGTATATACTAGACTGCGCTTAGAGCAAGTATGTTCAAAAAAAGGATTTTCGATGTGGCAAATTCTGATGTTTTCTCGTTTCTACGCGCATGCGTCGATGGCCCTTTGGCCGCTAGCTCGATGGTTTAGGTAGGCTGGTACAGTTGGTAGTTGACTAGAGCTGGAGCCATCAGCTGAGGCCGGAAAGGCTTGGTATTCCTGTTCGGGAACCATATAGTTTAGTTATCTCGATCTATGATTTGAAGGTAAACTGGTTAATTGTACTTAGGTTTTTCTCTAAAACTAATCAAATTATAGCCCGCCGAGTTTTTCTTTTGGCATATATTGGGATTTGGTAAAGTTACTTAAATTCTAAAGATGTTTTTCTTTTCCTTTTTGAAGATCGGTCGTAGCACTTAAAGATTTGGGTGGGCTGAAACGAATCCACATCGTAAATCTGTACGCTGTAATGATTAGTTAAGGTTGTAATTTATTTTGATAGAGTAACTAAAATCTTGAGCTTATTGTGCAGCTGTCAAAAAAAAAAAAAAAGTGGCCGCACTCGTGAACAGCGAATATTTCCTAAGTTCATTTCGGATCACAGTGATGTTACACGATGCAATGCACTTGTAGAAGCAGTTTCGGAATTATGGAATTACTCGATAGGGCCTATCTGCGTCTCGTAGAGTAGAGGTAGAGAGCTCGTTTAATGATTTGAAGATTATGAGTTTAAGTCTTCTTCAATTTCTCAATTTTTTTTTGTTATCGTTCGTTAGCGATATAAACAATATTCAAATTATCGTTTATATTTTATCGTTCTTCAGCTTTATAAATAATATTCAAGTTATGATTGTATTTTGTTATCGTCCGTTAACGATATAAATAATATTCAAGTTATTTTATTCTGATATCGTTTTTAGGAATATAAATAACATTAAATTTATGATTTATATTCTGTTCTCGTTTTTTACTGTTATAAATAATATTCAAGTTATGATTGTATTTTGTTATCGTCCGTTAGCGATATAAATAATATTCAAGTTATTTTATTCTGTTATCGTTTTTAGGAATATAAATAACATTAAATTTATGATTTATATTCTGTTTTCGTTCTTTACTGTTATAAATAATACTTAAATTATAATTTTATTTCTGTTATCGTTCTGTAACCATATAAATAATATTCAAGTTATCATTTGTATTCTGTCATCGTTCTTTAGCGATATAAGTAAAATAAATTTAATGTTATATTTGAAAAAATAGTTATATAAGAATAGTGTTAGATTTTTCTTATGTTATTGTATTATACTATCCTTTAACACAATAAAACGAAAAGGAATAATTAGGATTTAAACCTGAGACGTTGACGTCTAAATTCCGACGTTCTTCCGACTGAGCTACGGGCCACAAGTAAGGAAACATATCGATGGCAGAGAACCAAACCGTTCCAATTGCAACTTTTTATAAGAAAGAAATCTGTGTTTTATCGTGTTCCAGTTCTTGTCTGCATATATGAATCTGACAAAATTGTAAATATTTCTCTCCATAAGGATGCCATGAAACTATTCCAAATTGTTTCTTGAAGCTTTGAAAAAGAATACTAAAATGGACTTGGAACAGTCTGGTTCTGGGTCATTGATATGCGGAAAATTTGGCCCAATCTCCCTCCAAGACGTCCTGATGATTTGTGGAAACTCGTTCAGTATGCCTGGGATGACCAGGCTGCCCACTCGACTGCAAGATGTGATCGAGATGGGAGGAAGATTGGCTAAATATTGAATATGGTCTTTTGTTTTGTTTTTCGAACTTTTAATTGTTTGAATTTTCTAAGGCAGACGTCAGTAAATTTGTTTTGTTTATGCCATGAAATCTATTTTTGTTGAGAATATAATCTTCCTTTCCATTTGTAGCCATAATGTCATAATAAATAGTAATTCTAAAGTCATGGCATAATACATTCATGAACCTGATGTTAATTACTAAAACATTCATAAAAGAGACAGGAGCAATTATATTTTCTCTCTTTTAAGAACAAAAAACATAAACAGCACTAGATTGTGCTTCAACGTACGGCCTCATGAATACCAACCCGAAACGCTACCATTACGCTATAACAGTAAGACGGAGAATGTAGATATCATTTATTTATTTATTTTAGTTAATTTACGACGCTTTATTAACATCTAAGATTATTTAGCGGTTAAATGAGATGAAGGTGATAATGCCGGTGATAGGAGTCCGGGGTCCAACACGGAAAGTTACTCAGCATTTGCTCATATTGGGTTGAGGGAAAACCGCGGAAAAAACCTCAATCAGGTAACTTGCCCAGACCAGGAATCGAAACCGGGCCACCTGGTTTCGCGGCTAGACGCGCTAACCGTTACTCCACATGTGCACTGTAGATATCAGGCAACGTGGTCCAACAACTTGTAACATCGCCTGTTTCCGAATTGTAGCGATGATACCCGAAGAGAACTTTGTTTCTAGAGAGCGGCCACTTTTTCTTTTGACAGCTGTACATAGATAGGAGATGAATAATTTTAAATAACTGAATTATAATTTTATTGTTATCGTTAAACCAAATTCTGTGTCAGTTTAATGTTACTAAAAAAAAAAAAACAAACATGTATGTAATGCTCAACCAGATTGATTCAACATCATTTGGTTTCTGGCAGACCAGTACAAAGTCCCCATAAAGGATTTAAAATTTACAAGTTTTTTTTACAGATATTTAAATGTTCCCAATCCATAATAAAATTTTCTTCATTACAAACGACGGACTGAGGTGATGATAAAATACCTAGTTTATATATTGTAAATATTCCGCCAGGCAGTCGTGTCCTGTGGCAATCCTTATGGCAGCTCCAGTCTCTTTACGGGGATGACCGGGAAGTATTTTTTTTTACTTGTCAACAAGACCAGCCCATTTTTTGCCATCACTATTTGAAGATCTGAGAGAAACTCATTCTTAAATGAGCGGGTAACTAATCGTTTCAAGTTGTGATACGAAAGTTGGGAGGTCGTTCGTAACAATATTTCAGTCCCCTTTTTTGCTAGGGAGTTCGCGATCTCATTCCCTGAAATGCCAACATGCGAAGATACCCACTGAGGACAATGACGACTTCTAACGGTTTGAGTGAGGCAAAGGATTTTCTGATCTCGACATAAAAAGAAACAGAATCTTGCATATTTAGTTCGTCTCATTTTTCAACATTATGACACTGGTTTAATCAAAGGTTTCGAGGTTTAAAGAGAATTGTTGGTCAAAGTTTGAGTTTACTGAGTGAAAAAATAAGAATCTGTTAGAAACTGCATATTCCAAAATGTAAGAATTTATTATAGCTTCTAAAGCACTAGTAACAGTAGAGCGTCTCGTTTAGGCACATTGAATGCGTGAACAAAGTGCAGGTAACGTGTGGGCGGAGGACGAGCCGTACGATAAACACGAGGGATGCACAAGGTTTTACTTACAACATTTATGACGGAGTATTAATTGAAATTATATTTTAGAAAACACACAAAACACAAGAACACAAATTGCATAACGTTATCATATACACATTTTAACAAACAAGCAATTTTAACGAGAAACTTATTCTATATAACAAATCAAATTTTGCTACTTAGACCTATATGATGTTTCTTCCAAGCAGCATTTTTACGGTCATGAATTTAATTAATTATAATATTTATTTATTCTGGCAAGGTTAGGACCATCAGATCTTCTCGTCCACTTAGCCAGAAACAAAATAAGTTAATACAATTTTCCGTAGTACAAGTAAATAATCACAAACTAATATTCAAAGAACACTAAAAAAAAACTGATTAAGTCATACAAGCACAAGTTGAGTAAAATAATGCAAACATATTAAATAATAATTACAATAGTAATATACGTTACAAGAACGGTATGTTGACGTTTTCATGTTCGAGGAAAAGATTGAAAAAGCGAAACGTAGACGAATTTCTAATTAGTTGCAATGAAATCTCCATGTTCGTTTCTGTTTAATGACGGCAACTTCGGAACACCAAATATCTTTCTTCAACATTGTTGCCATAAAATGTTTTCTGTATTTACTATACTCCAGCAAGCCGTGATATACGTCTGTCTTTTTTTTCCCCCAGTCTATAAATGCGAACTTAAAACAAACGGTAAGGTTATGTAATGATTTATTTTTCATTTTAATATTTTAACAATATTATTTATATAACATATTGCAGTAATAACATCGGCATCTGGAATCTTGTTGATTTTTTCACGGCTTCCTTAATGTTACTTGTATCAGGAATGCAATAAGTTTCGTGGAGTAGTAGACTTTACTTAATTTTGCAAACATTTAAAAACAATAATTAACATTGCAATTTAGGTGAATTTGCAGTGGTAAGTTTCCAATTTATAATTATTACTATGTTAAACGTTTCTAAAAATAATATGTTAAAAGCCTAAAGCAGTAAAATGAATGTCGCGCTTAAGCGGTAAGAAGAGGGAAATTGTTGTGTGTGTTACGTTGGGAATACTGAATGTGGTATTTCACACTTACCGCGTATTGGTTCTGTGCGGAAAACAAGCAAATACGCACGATCTCGCACAAAATAATATGAGGCTTGGAAGTTACACTCAATGAATATGCAAGTGGTAAGTGAACCAATATTACAAATTACAAGAATTACAAATTCAAACGTAAATTATAACTATACAACACTGAGGAAAATTTTATATATACACACAAAGGAGAATTAAACATAAATGAGGAAGAAGGAAAACATTTTCAGGAAATATGAGTAAAATATATATTAACAATTTGTAGTATTTATTCACGTATAGTATCTGAATAAATTGAACTTTGAGAAGGGATAATTATGTTTGGGAAATATTGTTACTTCAAACCAATATACTGTAGTTTTGTTAATCGGACACAGAAGACGTTAATATAGTCATACAGAGAATGAAATTCATGAACGTAAAAAATGCTGCTTGAAAGCAACATCATATAAGTAGCAAAATGTGATTGGTTATATTGAATTATTTCAACGTTACAATTGTCTGTTTGTTAAAATGTGTATATGATAACGTTATGCAATTTGTGATATTTTGTTTTGTGTTTTTTTGGAAAATACAATTTCAATTGATGCTCTTCCATAAATGTTGTAACTACAACTTCGTGCATCCCTTGTGTTTATCGTACGGCCCGGCCTCCCCCCACACGTTAAATGCACAGACTACAGGGTTGCTTGATCAGAAAAATTAGAATATCGTACCAATCTTAGAAAGTATCGTATTTTACTCATTTTTATGAAAAATATCGTATATTAAGTACTTCGATAAAATACGTAATAATGTTTTGTTTTTTCGATAAAAAAAATAAGAAAAACATGCATAACACCATAATTATGAACAATAATCTCACTAGAGTTTTGATTTATCTAGAGAAAATCGAAAATGGAGTGTAATTTAATTGACTATTACACGATTAGAAGAAATAAAGTACTCTAAAACAATAAAATATTAATTGACTTACTAAAATTCTATTTCACTAATGTTAGCTTCACCAAAACGTTTGAACGAAGCTGTCATTTTTTCAGTTGACTGTCTATGCAGTAAACAAATGACGATCGCAAAGCATGTTTTATAGTAACTTAAAAAAATTGCAGTTCGAAATGTTGGCAAACAAGGAAACAAATGGTAGGGAGGTGATAAAAACAGAAGAAGGTATCTAAGACTGGAAGAAATAAAGTATCGGTACTCCAATACAATAAAATAAGTATTGACTTACTAAAATTCTGTTCCATTAATGTTTTGCTATTCAGCATTTTATTCGCCGGTTTTTCCAAGTATTGTTAGAACACTTAACGACTGTGAAACCCTCAACAGTTTGTTAAATACAGTTTTTCCATGTGTTCAGCACCAGTTTGGCTTAACAGATTCTTAACCGTTTGTTAACTTTAAATGTAGAATTTCAGGTAGTCAGTCTTGTAACATACATGTATTTTCCTATTAGTATATTAACTGTATACTACATGTCAAGTGAATTAATCGTCGAATTTATCTCGAGCATTTTAGGTCTTATAAATTGTGTAATATATATTTTCCCCTTATGTTATGTAATTGATTCTGATCATGTGTAATTTTCTACTTTAGTTTATATTGTCCTTATATTACGTAACTGATTTTGACTATTTGTAATTTTATACTATATTTTATGTAATTTCTAAGGTATCTTATTTTGTATTGTTTTGTAATATATCACATAATTTTGTATTTCATGTATATTATTGAAACCTGGTTGAGTGGAAAAGAAGGCCTTATGGCCTTAACTCTGCCAGGCAAAATAGAACTACTGCTGCTGCTGCTGCTGGTGTTAGCTTCACCAAAACGTTTGAACGGAGCCGCCATTTTAAGTTGACTATCTATGTGAGAAACAAATGACGATCGCAAAGCATGT
Organism: Periplaneta americana; assembly: GCF_040183065.1. NCBI lineage: Eukaryota > Metazoa > Arthropoda > Insecta > Blattodea > Blattidae > Periplaneta > Periplaneta americana. The sequence continues at coordinate 142,282,974 of NC_091121.1, read as the reverse complement.
TTTATAGTACCGTAAAGAATTTGCAGTTTGAAATGTTGGCAAACAAGAAAACGAATGCCATGGAAGTGATAAACACAAATAAATGCTAGGGAAGTGATACTTATGGCTTTTAAGGAATCCGGAATTCATTGCCGCCCTCACATAAGCCCGCCATCGGTCCGTATCTTGAGCAAGATTAATCCAATCTCTCCAATAATAATCCACCTTCCTCAAATCGACTTTAATGTTATCCTACCATCTACGTATCCGCCTATTCAAAGGGCTTTTTCCCTCCGGCCTCCCAACTAACACTCTATATTCATTTCTGGATTCTCCCATACGTACTACATGCCTTGCGCATTCAAACCTCTGGATTTTATGTTCCTAATTTTGTCAGGTGAAGAATACAATGCGTGAAGTTCTGCGTTGTGCAACTTTCTCCATTCTCCTGTAACTTTAGCTTTAGCCCCAAATGTTTTCCTAAGCTGGGAAAATAACAAAGAAATGCTAGGGAAGTGATAAAATTGTAGCGATAATCAGCCATGGTTTGTTGAAACACGTTCTTTCGTACCGTTTTATCGGTCAAAAGTAATGTGACGTAGTAAAAGTGTATTAGTCATACTAATTGTAATAATTTTGTGTGATTAAATTATACATTTTTATCACAGACTAAAAATAGATACAAAAATGTGTGTTAGTTCTGTTTGTGAATAGAACTAATGTTCATTCTGTTTTTGTGCTTCTCAGCCATTTTCGCCCAATGCGTCATTTCGCTATTCATCACACTATCATTCTTCCCATGTCGACTAAAAAAATTACATATAAAATTTTATGTATTTATTCACATTGAAAATGGGTATATACCCTGTGGCAGTGGTAACTAATTATTCTCAATAATGACAATTAGTAATAAATGAATAATAATAATAATAATAATAATAATAATAATAATAATAATAATGAGCATTAGCCACCGGCGTGGCTCAGACGGTTTAGGCGCTTGCGTGCCGATCTGAAGTTGCGCTAGGGCGCGGGTTCGATCCACACTTGGGCTGATTACCTGGTTGGGTTTTCCGAGGTTTTCCCAACCGTAAGGTGAATGCTAGGTAATCTATGGCGAATCCTCGGCCTCATCTCGCCAAATGTCCTTTGCTATCATCAATCTCATCGACGCCAAATAACCTCGTTGTTTGATACAGCGTCGTTAAATAACCAACTAAAAGAATGAGCATTCTAAATTAAATGAAGCACTATCACTTAAAATAACATTTAAAGTAAATCGAACTTGTACATTTTATTTTATAAACTAATACATATGTTACATTTGTCTCATTTATTTATATTTTATAATCCTCAGTCCCTTCTAAAACTCTCAGAATTCCTCCCTGGTTGAGAACCACTGATCTAGATAATATGAGTGTGCCGGGAGATTTCAAATTACACTATTAGTATGCAACATGTTGAAAACGATTGGGAAGCGCTGCTCTACAGTCTTACTTAAATTATCAAGGTGTAATATTTACTCTCGGGCGCGGGTTCGATCCCTGCTCGGGCTGATTACCTGGTTGGGTTTTTACCGAGGTTTTCTCTAACCGTAAGGTGAATGCCAGGTAACTATGGCATATGCTCGGCCTCATCTCGCCAAATACCATCTCGCTATCACCAATCTCATCGACGCTAAATAACCTCGTAGTTGATACAGAGTCGTTAAATAACCAACTTAAAAATATATATTTACTTTTAATAATTATATATAATAAATTTTCAGTCAAATACACTTTTCAATTTGTGAGGTCAGATAATCTGTTACATCACAATATTTAATACAAAGTCACTAATATTTTCGACTTTAAAAAGTCATCTTCAGGTGCATGAGATGCAAACAACTTATCACCTAACTTTAAAAATTGTTTGCATCTCATGCACCTGAAGATGACTTTTTAAAGTCGAAAATATTAGTGACTTCGTATTAAATATTGTGATGTAACAGATTATCTGACCTCACAAATTGAAAAGTGTATTTGACTGAAAATTTATTATATATAATTATTAATTGTATTCACACTTTTCTGAACCAACATGTCTTTCAAATATATTTACTTATTCAAACGTGATTAAATACGGAGCAGTACCTTAAATAGGCCTATAAGTTACTAACACTACACCTTCGGCTTATGAAAAGAGAAAAGTGTCCCATAACAGGATATTTTCTAACTTCCGTAATACATGTAGGCCTAGTATATCTATATTTTCCTGTCATAAGCAGGAATACTGATTTAAGAAAGACTTTTGAAAATTGGAAAATATATCCAACAATTTTCACTACCAACGAAAAGTTGATTAAGACTAAACAAGGGTATGTAGGCCTACTGTTGGACTTCACTTTTTCGATTTGAAAGAGGAAAGCTTCGGATCACAAAGTAATCAATGCTGAAGTCGTGTACATTCGAGCACGTCACGCAAGCGTGACATAATGTAGCAATATATCTCAAACTGTAAATAGAATAATGTGTGTAACTTTAACTGCTGTATGAAGTTCAAATAGCAAAATAGTCGGGTAATTTTTGTTTATACTCGGTTGAAATTGTTATCGAGCCATGAGTGACTTTTCCCGGAGGCCAGATAGAATAGAGTGAGAAGTGAAACAACTATAATATAATCGTTGTCATACAAATGACACCGCCTTCGTTTGAAGAGGAAGTCACGTGTTGAGCAGTAACCCGAAAGACGAAAACAAAGCTATTCTCTACTACAATATTCCGGACTCAGATTTCAGGTTATTGAAATATAATATTTTCCTTACACTCTCGATTCGTATCGGAACAGGGTTGCCATGTATTCTGATTTAGGCGGGATTCTTCCCATTTTCCTATTGGACTCCATGATCCCGATTAAAGCCTGTTGGGATTAGTAAAAGAACCGATTTTATAGATATTAGAGCAGACATGTTCCCGTGCGGACACTGTTTACACCACCTCTACATTTCTCCTTCCTCAGATATTCTACCTGACTGCGTATACGTACATTAAGAAAAGGTTGAACCCGGTACCATAGCGTTCTAAGTAGGGGTGTGCAAAGTAGATATATATGGCGAATAAATTATGTATCTACTTAATTTTCAAGAAGCATGGGAACAAGAGTATTTTGTCTTTAATGTTATGAATAAATGTTCCGTTGAGAGCAAAAGTGGCAAACATTCTGTAAAATACAGTGCAAAGTAGCAATTAATAATCAATTTATTTAAACTATTAGTAGTCAGTGGATAGCACGAAGGACTACTTTGCTACTTTGCGCTGTATTTTACAGAACTTTTACTTTAAACCTCATTACCCAATTTTGACTTACATCACTTCTGCTCTCAACGGCTCAAATGTAAAGCTCAATGCCTCAACTGTTAAGTTGAAATTTATATAAAACATTAAAATATCAGACGGCACTTCAATCTTGAACATGAGAAGAATTTCGGCAAACATAAACACTTTGGTATGAGTTTAAATTAACATTGTTAAAACTGGCTTATATTAATAAAATAGTTATTGCATGCGAAGCAATATATTATTTTAACTTAATTAAAATGTCAAGTTTTCAAATGTCTACGAGAAAAATTTCTTAATGGAAAATCCAACCTACAATCACTATTAGTTAAAAATGCAATGCGATCAAGTAATCGAATTTCAAAATACATAGCCGAGTCATAGAGAACAGTAACTCTTTTCAAGTTTCAAGTAAAATCGGCAAGGAATTGTATGAACTATTACCCAATAACAAGTTTCCTAACTTACGTAATTTCGCAGCTAAAATGCTGACAATCTTTGGAGCCACACGTCTAGGAACAATTTTTTTATAAAATGAACCTGATTAAAAATATTATGCGTAGGCCTATACGTCTAAAAGATTAACATCTCGTATCTGCTTCACGTTTATGTAGTAATATTAATTCGGGTGGGCATCGATTACGCGCGAAAAGATAAAAATTTCATCAACTGCTCGAGGACAGCCATATTGTAAACATATCGGCTGCGTGCGTCAGTGTACCCTAGCAATTTTTATATAAATTTTATATACAATTTTATACAAAATATAATATAATAATAATAATGATAATGATGATAATAATAATAATAATAATAATAATAATAATAATAATAATAATAATAATAATAATAATAATAATAATAGCCACTGTCTCCACTTGGGCGTCCAATTTCGGACTCGCACTTAATCCAAGTAAGACTCAAGCCATAATTATTGGACATAAGGGTTTCGTTAACTCCCTTAATAACAGTAATCTTTCAGTTGTTACCCTTAACAACACGCTAATCCCTTATTCATCTGTCGTAAAAAATCTTGGCTTCTTTTTTGATAATAATCTAAGTTGGAATTTTCAAGTTAAAGAAACGATAAAAAAAAATCTGTTCCTCCATTCACTGTTTGAGTCGCTTGAGAAACTTATTGCCCCAGCAACTAAAACTTACCCTAGTACAAACCCTAGTAATGCCGCACTTCGATTATTGTGACGTTTTGTTAAGTGACCTAAGTTCTGAACTGTCAGTCAAGTTACAGCGAGTTCAGAATATGTGCGTCAGATGCGTGTGCAACATCCGACGATATGATCACATATCACCGTCCTTCGCAAGTCTCTCGTGGCTACGACTTAAAGAACGTAGACCTTTACACTTTTTGTATTTACTCTTTCGAATTCTGTACACTTCAACACCACATTACCTTTCGTCTCGTTTCTCTTATCTATACTCTAACCACGACATAAACACCAGATCGCTTATCTGTGGCACGCTAAGTATACCTCTTCATAGAACATCTTGTTATTCACCATCTTTTACAATATCCACCTTGCGTCAATGGAATTCCTTGTCACAAAGTATTAGAGGCTGCAAGACAACAAACACCTTTAAGAACAGCTTAAAAGATAACCTTCTTAGCATTTCACTCCAATCATACTGATTTAAACTATCACTGACTACATTGTTACTTTTTTCTTTAGATATCATCCTGATTGTGCTGTATTTTTAAAATTGTCTCATAATAATCTCTTTATATTGTCTAATATTATTTGAAATATATTAGCATTCTATGTATTTTAGTTTATTTCTGCTACACAGTTTATTTCAGTGTTAAATCAATAGTTCATAGTATTTTGTTGTTTAATTCGTAAATAACTCTTGTATACATGTAACTCTCATCTAAATCAAATTGTTGAATTCGTTGTAAGTTCATGCATATGTATATACATTTTTTGCTGGTTTAGTGGAAAAGAAGGCCTTACGGCCTTAACTCTGCTAGCTAAAATAAATTATTATTATTATTATTATTATTATTATTATTATTATTATTATTATTAATAAAGTATGTAATATAATGAGTGGTAAAGGTGCGTCCACACCGAGACTGCTGTGCCAATAGACTAGGGCAAGCGGCTTGTGTGTGGACGTATAATTGGCTTTTTCCGAGTTAAAAATTATGCCAAATGGTATAAAGATAAAGATAAATATAAGCCTTTTTACGACCCTGTAGGACAATGACCTCCTGTTAAGAGTTCAGCTCTTATATATCTAACGGGCGAGCTGCTCCGCTGTTAGTGTGACTAAGTATTGTGAACTGTGTCTCTTTTACAATTTGAGTTTTCTGGGACACTGAGGCTAATCGTTGACACTATTCAGGCTGTTCCCAAGATTTTTCCACTCTCGTCTTCCTCTTGCTGTCCAGGACCATTGTGGATCTGCGTGTTCTTTGAAAATGTCTGTCCATCATCTTCAAAACTGCCTCGAAGTCGCTTGTTTGCTCTTGGGGCCCCATAAGGTGGATTTGTAGGTCCATCGGTCGTCCTCCACTCTTAAGACGTGCCCTCCCCACTACACTTACTTTTGAAAGCTAGATGCGCGATGTCTGTGGTTGATGCCCTTTGAAGCAGTTCTTCATTGGTAATTCTGTCTTTTAAGGATACTGTGCCTAGAATTTTGCGTATCATCTTCCTTTGGCAAATTTGTATCGCTTTCATCTGTTTAGATGTAAGTTATCATGTTTGACTTGTGGAGTAACGGTTATCGATTCTGGCTGCGAAATCAGGTGGCACGGGTTCGAATCCCGGTCGGGGAAAGTTAACTAGTTGAGGTTTTTTCCGGAGTTTTCCCTTAACCCAGTATGAGCAAATGCTAGGTAACTATCGGTGCTGAACCCTAGACTTATTTCACCGGCATTATGAACTTAATCTCATTCAGACGCTAAATAACCTAATACGTTGATAGAGCGTCGTAAAATGACCTACTATCAGATCTTTAAAAGGTGCGTCTACACCGAGGCTGCTGTGCCAACTGGCATTGCCGAGCGTCTGGTGTGAACTTCTAGGTGGCATGTCGACAGTTGTCGGTCTCCCTCAAAGGAAGCCAAGCCAACACAAGAAGTGGAGACGTGCCAAGCAGCATAGTTTTCAGCACTCTTTAATGGAATTTGCCACTTTAGGGACAGATTGTAGAACACAATCCATACCAGATAGTAATTATTTTGATGTAAGAACTTCTCGATGTAAAAACAGTGTAGCTATTTCCCCTTAACACATATATATTGCTATTTCCTATGTTAAAATCGGTTGCACTTTGAAGAGAACAACCGCCAGGATCGCCACTCGTCCGCCTTAAACGTACGCGAGATGGCAGTTCAGTCGCTAATGCAATTCAAATGGAAGTTATGACGTGACTCCTTATGTAATAACTAGATTGCAGCATAGTAAACCTGACAAAAGTTGTTACTGTCAAAACGCCGAGCAATCTGGGTATATATGATCTAGGCTATTCCGCATTATCTCTTTTAATCTGACAATGAGACAGCCTTGTCCCGTCGTTTCCTTGGCGCTGGGGAAGTAGGACTAAGAGTATTCCAGACTGGTAGGCCCTGGTAGTGCCAGGGTACTATTGTTCGATGCCGGCGGCGCCAGGGTACATTTATGATTTTCATATACAGCCAATATACAGTAAGTGCTGGACTTATTATTAACATTATTAAATACTACAGGACTGTCTTTAAATTATATATTATTAAGACTGTTAATTAATGCTCAAATTTTGTATTATACAGCCAAATTTTGCAGGTATCCTACAAGCAAAACTCAGCTCGGACTCCTCGTGGCGCGCATGCTATACCTCTCTTACCCCACCTGCAGTAGACGTGAGAGCATGCTGGGAACGGGAGCATACGTCATCTGCGCGAGACAGTCACGCCCGCTGGTTTCTGCGCACTGAGTTTTCCTTGTTGGATGTCTTTATAAAAATCATATTTCATTCATATTTAAATAATTTCATAGTGACGTCTACTCTGCAGAACTAACCACTTCTATATCTAAATTCAAACATGTATTTTCGTCTGATGTGGTGGTGGTGGTAACGAAGACAAATTACTACTATCGGTATTATCGAAATCCCAGTGCCAGGATACTTTTTGTTTAAAAATACATCACTGCTTGGCGCCATTTGTGCATTGTGACTTAGGACTCTCTATTTTATAAATAGGTATGGTTAAAAATGCCCGAACTGGATACTGGCATCCGCTCCGTTTACCTTTCATAAATATTCATTTGGAGTGCTGTGAAAAGATAATGTTTCCAATAGCACTAATCTCGAAGATGTGATTGAATATGAAATCCTCATTATTTTCAATAGTACTAACCCCGAAGATATGATTCACTATGAAAACCACAATATTATCAATAGCACTAATCCCAAAGGTGTGATTTATTATGAAAACCTCAATTTTTCAATAGTACTAACCCCAGAGATGTAATTCACTATGAAAACTTCAACATTATCAATAGTACTAACCCCGAAGATATGTTTTACTATGAAAATTTCAATATTATCAATAGCAATAATCCCGAAGATGTGATTTACTATCAAATCATCATTATTTTCAATAGCACTAGCTCCGAAAATGTGGTTCATTATGAAAATCTTCATATCAATAGTACTAACCCCGAAGTTGTGGTTCATTATGAAAACCTCAATACCGATAATAAATATTATGAATGTATAGTCTGTTAATGATCTGAGAAATTATTTCTTCTACAAAGTTATTAGATTTACAATTAAATACTCGTAAATTAAGAAGAAAATACTTATTTTAATGAAGATGTAGAGAGACTGAATGGTCTAAAACACTGTTCACAGGTGGAATATGGATGTGTGTATAGGCCATGGGAGACAGCGGATTTAAAATCGTCGGTAGTGGATTGAACTTTGAAGTGTTCCCCGTTTATTACAGTGTGGCCTTAGCAATTTACATTTGCGAAGATACACGCCGACGAATCCCCCTGGGAATGTGAATGTTTATGTAGCACATTTTCCATCATGTCATATGTCTCATTAAGTTCACAGTAATGTTATTAGAGAACAAATAATTCTTAGCTCTACCTCAGCGCACAGCAGCAGTGCTGTTATGTCATCAAGATTGCTCGCTGCAGCATGCTATTATAACTAATATGTCGTGCACTATGTGGAGTAATTACCCATGATGCAGCCTCGCTGAACGTTCTCTTAAGTTTTCGGTAATTGCTGAAGTTCAAAGTTTTAGAACCCTTCAGAAAATAATGACAATAGACGTTTTAAATATCAAAATACTTTCACGATGATAATGGTCATGAATATAACGACGATGGTGGCCACAATTGCAATGTAATTATCATGATCATCATTACATACATAAAGAATAGTTCTTCTGATCTTCTATAACAAGGGAATCGTCCCAGGACATGGCGCTTGAAATTATTGAAAATGCATATTTAAGCTCATTTTCTTTCGTTAAGAACATGGTGACAGTCGTTCGTTCCGCATTTTTCTTGTTTACGAAATGTATTGACGTGAAAATCGTTGCTACTTATGCCGCTTCTTGCGCGCACTCGGATCCTCGTAGTTCCGCGACACCGCATCACAGTTCTCACATTAATGCTCTAGTCCAGTGATGTCAAAGGAAGCGCATTTTTCTGACCTTGACGTCGTGCGTGGGCATCAAGCGTCAGGTATGGAAGGAAGAAGGTTTGAGTATATGAATAAGTAGCCTGTTGGATTGAGAAAACAGTAGTGCACAAACTCCAAATGGAACGTTAAATTTTATGTTATTTTTATATGGCTTCTTTCTGTTTGATGTTATCTATATTGTCTGTAAAACAAAAGTACTAACACTAATTTCTTAATATTGCAGTTGTGTTTTAAACGTTAATAACATAATAAACAGTTGAGAAGGAATATTCACATAAATTCCATTAGTAGTACAACTATACTGTCCTAAGTGGATGAAACACATCATTCCTAAAGAAAGTGATATCCCAAAAAAAGAGATTGAGTATGACATGAAAAGTTGGAATTGATATTGATGGTATCTTTATCCTTTCTAAAGTAATCAATGAACTAATCAAAACAACATTATAGTCAAAGAAAAGTCACCTAGGTACTGTATATGTTTCAAGTGTAAATAATATTACATAACAAAACACTTATTGCATGATGCTTTTAAGCTGATATTGGTGAGCAACTTCCTATCAACAGAATATTAAGTCATTTTCTCGAAACTTGCCAAAGCTATAGAGCTGACATTTTTACAACACTTGGGTACATATCTTTTGATGTAACAGTAGTTGCTTTGTTAATTCATTTCCTTACAAATATTTTCCATGCGAATATTTTTAAAATGTGTAATACACTATCTTTAGTAATACGTATTTATGGTATATTAGATTTACGAAAACATTGTTGCAGTACCTGTAAGGGTAATAAATAAATAGGCCTATATTTGAAAATTTCACTTTTCTACAAAAAGAAAAGTTGAGAAAGTATTCCTTTTGAATAAAACAAGCAAACTTGTGAGAAATGAGCATTAAAATTAAAACTTACATTCTTATAATACACTTGTACTTCTCACATAAATCTAAATATTCACATGAATACAGTTTTAATAAGTTCTCTTCCCTTTACCAATTGAATCAGTGCTGGCCATCCCTGTATATGTATAGCTCGACCAAGCGGCATATTTCGTCTGTCTTTCCTTTCCGCTGTGAAGCGCTCAGCCTGTCCTTAGCTTTAAAGCGCGCGCTTGCGCCTATGGGCATCAATTGATATGACTTCTCTAGTCCATTTTTTCTCTTAACTCACATTAATACATTAGTACTGCCATCCATGGCATCTTTCACTCATTCATACACCGTCCAAATCCTCCAAATCCATTGGTATGCAGCTGGAAGTCTAGAAACACGATAGTTTCAAGAATGGAAAGGGGAAATTAGGCCTAAAGTAAAACAACGTGTAGACATAGATAAGCTATTGAATGTTGTGGTCGATGCAAGTAGTTCCGGTAAACTGACAAAAAATCACGTGAGAAGATGTTAACAGATGTATTTCTCCCGGATGTTAAGAAAAACACACTACTACTTCTGGATTCCTAGAGTGATCAGATAAATAACACTGATGAAGAAGTTAACAATACTTTACATGGAAAGACAATTAAAACACTAATTATCTCTCCAAAAACTACAAGATTTGTGTAACCCTTATATGTGTATTTTTTTAGGCAATATAAAATTGTAATTGGAAGGCTAGAAGTGAATTTCAGACATAAAATTATCTGTGAAAACATTCCAAACACATTGCACGGTAGGGGCTTCATGATGACATTACATTCTGTTGTGTACCACCAGTTTCATTGACCTGTACTCAAAGATATGCTAATATTACGCGTGACAGATGTATGGATATATGACGGAGAAACAAGTCAGAAAGTTTGATAACGTTCTTGCAATAATTCTGTATGTTGAAAACATTTTGTGTTACAGAGAAGTGTGAAAAACTAGCCTATAGAAAATGTTTGTACTTTTCAATGCCTTTTTGTCCCGACAACTTCATTTCGAATCCACCCTATCACATTTAAGTTGGGTCACAAAGTTAATACATATTGTAAATTGAAATTAAATTTGTATTTCAACAAAATTACTGTAGTCTATTAATGTGAGTTAAGAGAAAAAGAAAATGTGCAGGCAGGAAGCAGCATAAGTAGCATCGATTTCCAAGTATTTCGCAAATGATGAAAAAGCGAAACGAACGAACGACTATCACCACGTTTCTTAACGAACAAAAATTAACTTAAATATGCATTTTCAGTAAAATAAAGCACCGTGACCTGGGACGGTTCTTTATAAGATTAGTTCAACTGATATTTAAATCTCTACAGTGCAGGTATTATTTATTATCGTGCTTTCTAGCTTAGCCGTTTTATATGTTCGGGGATTTATCATTCTTAGAATGTATTATTCTGTACTTTCAATACAGATATAGAAATAATAATCTGGTTTCATATTTCCTAATTATGCTATTTTTTCTTTCAAATTAAACCACTGCCCTCAACGTCTCAATCTACGCTAATTGCATCTTTTTACTTCGATTTAGAAAGTTCAACAATCACTGCAATATGGGAGAGAAGTTACCTCTGTACCGAGAGTTAATTTCAAAATTTCCCACCTTGAATATAATTTTTGATATGATTTTGAGGAAAAAAACCAGTCTATTTAATTTTCAAGGGATATGTTCAGAACCAATGTTCATTGAATTTTCTGTTCCATACCTTTACATCCACCAACTCCAACCTTTTAATTCCAAATTACACCCTTATCTTCCGACACAAAATTTTAAAGGGGAAAATAAACCCAAACCTTATAAAAAATTTAATTCGATCTATCCGTTTTTAAGATAGAGCCGAGCCAGAAGCTTATCATTTAATAAATGAGAATAATACGATTACAGGGGCTGAAAATAACTGCAAGCCAATTATAACAAATGACAATAAAAACAGAATCACAATTATAGTTGATGACCTAATGATGAATACCCTGAGATCCTACTCTTGGGATATTACCTAAGATGTTTAAAGCGCCGAACAATTCCACGACAGGAATCGCAGTCATACATTGCAAAAAAGAGTAGGCTTGTTTCTTACAACACACACAATAACAGCACAGTCTAGTATATACAGTCACGAAGCTCAATATGTAATTAATATCCATCCATAGATAGGATCGCTAATATCGCCTCATTACACAGTGGGACGGATTACGATTCTAGCCGGAACAAAATCAATTTTCACATGTTCTCATTTTTATGCGTGTCCTATCTCAAGTTGCTGCTATTGAATCACAGAATGCTTATCTATGAGAAAGAAGTTTCGACACTAAACATACGGACATCACACAGTGATGTTGACGAGGATTCCCCTCCTTAACCAGTTTTATTGCTCAGCCACGCTGAAATAGTGTAAGAAGCAAGCTTGTTTTCTGCGATCTGGGAGTGAAACATTTTGTGATTCTGAAATGGAAAATGAAGAACAAGGTTGGTAGATAATTATTATATAAATTTTATGTCCATAATAACTTTGAATTTTTAGAAACGGCATGTTAACTTAAGGGCGGGAAATGCGATTTTTTAAAACTATTTATCAACAGTAATCTCACTAGACGTTTTGATTTATCTAGAGAAAATCAAAACTCGAGTGGGATTTAATTGACTATTACACGATTAGAAGAAAGTATATAAAGATTAGAAGTAACGAAGTACTCCAATACAATAAAATATTAATTGACTTACGAAAATACAACTGTCTTCAAATGTATTACTGTACCATCTCAACATTACAAATATTACGCTAGATGCATGCTAGATGGCAATAGTGAGCAATGCCTTCTCGTCGAGAAGTTCTCGATCTATTATACACGATGGCAATGTTACTAGTCAAGAAGGCTTTGTTGATTCAGTTTCATTTTTATTAAAATACAACATTCCACTTCAATTATCCGAATACCAGTAATCAACGTCACTTGACAGATGATTTTCAATAAATCTTAATATTAAACAATCTCTGATACGTGAATATCCATAATATCATATAGCAGGAGCTATAAAACGTCTTTGAGCAGAAGCTATAACATAACCTAACTAATATACATAAGTGTTAGAAAAGTTTTAATTAACGACGATGACATAAAAAATAAACATGGATAATTTTAAAAGGAATAATTATTGAATGTACAATTTTCAAATTTGAATGTGGTTGGTGGTTCAATTGATGTTATATTGGACGTGTGCGTAATAGAAGTGGAACTCGTTGATTTAGGCCTACATGGTGTATTCAACTTATTCAGAATTTCCGAATGAATAATTTTAAAGGGAATAATTATTGAATGTACAATTTTCAAATTTCAATATGGTTGGTGGTTCAATTGATGTTATATTGGACGTGTTCGTAATAGAAGTGGAACTCGTTGATTTAGGCCTACATAATCTATTCAACTTATTCAGGATTTCCGAATGGTGCTCTTCATTTATTTGTAAATCGGATTTCAGAAGATGCATAGGTATGATCAGTGATTTTTATTAATTCTTGTTCTTGAATGCCAATGCGAGTCATATTTGAAACTGCTGTGCATCGACTGGAGTGGTTTGTAATTATATATATATATATATATATATATATATATATATATATATATATATATATATATATGTGTGTGTGTGTGTTTTTTGACGTCCAGACCAGCGCAGTTTCAAATGTTGGCAAACAAAGAAACAAATGCTAGGGACGCGATAAAATTAAACAAAAGCTAGGGACGCGATAAAATTAAACAAAAGCTAGGGACGCGATAAAATTAAACAAATGCTAGGGACGCGATAAAATTGTGCGATAAGCAGCCATGATTGGTTGAAATACGTCCTTTCGTACCGTTTTATTGGTCAAAAGTAGTATGACGTAGTAAGAGTGTAATAGTCAAAGTAAACGTTGACTTATAATAGATGAGTCACACAGAGTCACATTTATTTTTATGTCAAAATGTAGGTTTAAGTGTGCACTTTAAGACTAACCTAGTTTTATTTGCTCCTACTGACCGCTCTGCATGTAGTTAATATTTTTCAGACTCGAAACCGCTACCGGCGATTTCGCACCGTGATCTATTTCCAGTACTTGCCAATAAAAGTGGCGACTTAAATGAACTACATAGATATGTTTTGAACAAATTATATATTGAAACATGTGATTCTAATAGTGAGAAGTGCATTCATAATATTTTTAAAAATATTCGAAGTAATTTTAACAGACGTTGGCTGCAGTGTCACCGTAAAAAGGTTTATTTTCTTAAAAAAAACATTGTTCTTAGCAGATCGGAGGCAACAACAAATATTTTTTTGAAGCTAGAAAACAGGAGATTATTTCTAGATTTCGCTCTCAATTAGGTATTCTTATTGACAAACCAAAATCTGGTAGCCCTGGGACATCAAATGATGGCAATATAGCACGCCGGTTTTTTGAAAACCTACAAATTACAGCCAATATTACGGGCATTAGTAAGACCTCATTAACAGATTTTCTGTAATTTTATGCACCATATCATGTGGATATTCAATATACAGCATATTGAGGCGTTTGAGAAGTACACCAATGATACAGCCCATTTATATGTACAATAGTTATATCCATGGCACTACATGCCATCCAGCGTGCATAAAATATTGATACATGGAGGAAAAATTGCAGAAACTGCGATACTTCCTTTTGGGATGTTACTTGTAGATGCTCAAGAGGCAAGACACATTTACAAAAGTACAGGTTAGATCACGCTAGGAAATGTTCTCGTGAGAGAAACTTAGATGTCCTACACATGTTGTTAGTATCTTCTGATCCCAGATCAATCGACATCCAAATCCAAGATAATCAAAAGTGTAATTTGAGGTGATTAAACTGCTACAAGTACCACCTGCGAGTGCCAACAACAGCACTGCTCAACTGCAACCAAGATGAGGACGATAGTAGCGCTAGCGGATCCGACACTTCTGGAGATACAACAGACGCTTCAGATTTCTACACGAGTCATAAAATTGAATTTCTCAGATCTTACCCCCAACCTGTGTGGGATAAATTCTTCTTTAAATACATTAACCCGACTGACGTAATGAAGACGCTGCGACGTATGAAATCTAAAGCCCAAGGTATAGACAATATAAATATCACTCTCCTGTATAAAATAATACATGTGATCCTGCCGACCGTCACACATATATTCAATGCATCTATTATGACTGGGTCCTACCCCTCACTCTGGAAAATGGCATTAGTGAAACCTTTATCTAAATCTAACACACCTTCTACAGTAAACCAATACAGACCGATATCAATTCTTCCCACTCATTCAAAAGCATTAGAACATATTGTACATGGACAACTTATGAACTATCTCGACGAACACAAACTCCTTGATGACTATCAATCGGGTTTTAGACATGGACACAGCACTTCTACAGCCCTACTTAAAGTGACTGAGGACATCCGTGAAGCTATGGATAGGGGTGAAGTAACGGCACTAACTCTTCTCGATTTCAGCAATGCCTTTGGTTCTGTTGATATCGACTTGCTTCTTGCAAAGATGAAGGCTTTGCACCTGTCAGATAATACCTTGAGCTGGATGGACTCCTACCTACTTGACCGCCAACAGTGTGTTTCACTTGATAATCAATTCTCCCAATGGAGATGCACAAAGGCGGGAGTGCCGCAGGGCTCCGTATTAGGACCACTACTTTTCTCTATCTACATTAATGACGTATCAAAGAACTTACAGTATTGCCGATATCACCTCTATGCCGACGACCTACAACTTTACATACATTCCAGACCCAATACGATCAATGAATCGATTGACAAGTTAAATTGTGACCTAGCCACTGTCTCCACTTGGGCGGCCAATTTCGGACTCGCACTTAATCCAAATAAGACTCAAGCCATAATTATTGGACATAAGCGTTTAGTTAACTCCCTTAATAACAGTAATCTTTCAGTTGTTACCCTTAACAACACGCTAATCCCTTATTCATCTGTCGTAAAAAATCTTGGCTTCTTTTTTGATAATAATCTAAGTTGGAATTTTCAAGTTAAAGAAACGATAAAAAAAATCTGTTCCTCCATTCACTGTTTGAGTCGCTTGAGAAACTTCTTGCCCCAGCTACTAAAACTTACCCTAGTGCAAACCCTAGTAACGCCGCACTTCGATTATTGTGACGTTTTGTTAAGTGACCTAAGTTCTGAATTGTCAGTCAAGTTACAGCGAGCTCAGAATATGTGCGTCAGATACGTGTGCAACATCCGACGGTATGATCACATATCACCGTCCTTCGCAAGTCTCTCGTGGCTCCGACTTAAAGAACGTAGAACTTTACACTCTTTGTCTTCACTCTTTCGAATTATGCACACTTCAACACCAAATTACGTTTCGTCTCGTTTCTCTTATCTATACTCTAACCACGACGTAAATACCAGATCACTTATCTGTGGCACGCTAAGTATACCTCTTCATAGAACATCTTGTTATTCATCATCTTTTACAATATCCACCTCGCGTCAATGGAATTCCTTGTCACAAAGTATTAGAGGCTGCAAGACAATAAACACCTTTAAGAACAGCTTAAAAGATAACCTTATTAGCATTTCACTCCAATCATACTGATTTAAACTATCACTGACTACATTGTTACTTTTTTCTTTAGACATCATCCTGATTGTGCTGTATTTTAATTGTCTCGTAATAATCTCTTTCTATTATCTAATATTATTTGAAACATATTAAAATTCTATGTATTTTAGTTTAATTCTGCTACACAGTTTATTTCAGTGTTTAATTAATAGTTCAGAGTATTTTGTTGTTTAATTTGTAAGTAACTTTTGTATACATGTAACTCTCATCTAAATCAAATTGTTGGATTCTTTGTAAGTTCATGCATATGTATATACACTTTTTGCTGGTTGAGTGGAAGAGAAGGCCTTACGGCCTTAACTCTGCCAGCTAAAATAAATCATTATTATTATTATTATTAAAAAAATATACTACATATATTACTTTTCTCTTCAAAGTAGTCTGTAAAATGATTTCTGTTTACTTCAATTTTTTATTTGCATTAGTTGTATGCAATTCTCATTATTGTATGATTCTTTTTTAATAAGTAGGCATTCTATACTAAAATAATAATTCTCATACAAATATTTCATCAAATGTCATAATAATTTACCTTCATTTTGCTATTTTCAACGATTCGAAAGGAATTTATCAATATTAGATTTTGTTCCGGCTAGAATCGCAATCCGTCCCACTGTGCATTACAGACAATGCGAAATAGTACCGGCACAGTCAATTGTTTCTAGCACCCTCACAACTCAAGCTTCGTTACTGCATATACTAGACTGTGATAACAGCACGGTATCTTCATATTACAATCTAACATCAACTAAACTTTTCATTCAAAAAATTATATATTTCTGAATCTATCCCAGAAACGGATGGAGTAAATTAATTGTATTTGATGGTTGGAAGGGTCTATCATCCCCTTCAAAATTATGTGTCAAGATAGGGAGTGTGATTTGAAATTCAAAAATAGGGATGGATGGGGTGAGGGGATAGAAAGGAAAATTAAATCAGCAGATTTTTAACTCCCCCCGAACATTAAATCGATGTGTTTTTCCTGAAAATCGTGTCTCCTGCACATTAAAATAAATTATTCAAGGCTTTCAAATGAATATATGGTAGCTTACTTTCATTTTCCCTCGTGTAACTTGTTCAGTAACTTTCGTTTGACTTCACCACAAACACAGCTGAAATTTTTAATTATATTTTTCATATCGGAGTTTCTATCGAAGCCTTCCTTGAAGCTGGTTATTATTTATTATTGTCTTATATGTAAAATACAGACCTTCAGTATTCCAGTTCAAGTGATTAGAAACAAAAGGATGACCAAAGATTAACCATTCACTTGCTCCTCTATCTTTCTTTATTGGTCACGAAGACGGTTGGAAGTATGCACATATCCATGACCATTTTCTGAGACCAGTGTGCATTCTAAACTGAAAAATTTAGCACGCGCAACGGAGGGAGACACTATTGAATTGTTAAATTTGTGAAACTTCAACTTTAACGTCGATATTTAGAAAACAAATTGTATTTTCATGTGAACAAAATAATATAAAAAAAACACTATAACTACTTCTCCACTACACAAAGTCACAAAATTGAAATATCAGAATATAGTACCAACATATTCAGCACATAACGTGGTAGTGGTGGTGGTGGTTGTTGTTGTTGTTGTTGATTCTTTAATAGTGATATTATTGTTTTATTATCATTAATATTCAAACACTTTGGATGTACTATAAGCAGTAACATGAGCTGCAGCCAGGAAGTCAAAAGGAGGCTAGCAATGGCCAAGGAAGCTTTTAATAGAAAAATGAGCAAAAATGTGGACCTCTGGAAAAAGAAATAAGGAAGAGACTAGTGAAGAGCTTTATGTGGAGTGTGGAATTGTATGGGGCAGAAACAAAGACATTAGGACGAAGTTAAGAGAAACGAATAGAAGCATTTGAAATGTGGATATGCAGAAGAATGGAGTATGCAAAGTGGACAGACACAATAAGAAATGAAGTTATCTTGGAAAGAGTGGGTAAAGAAAGAATGATGCTGAAACTGGTCAGACAGAGGAAAAGGGACTTGGTTGGGTCACTGGCTGAAAAGAAACTGCCTACTGAAAGATGCACTTGAAGGAATGTGAACGGAAGAAGAGATCGGTGCAGAAGAAGATATCAGATGAAAGACGACATTAAGGTGTGTGGATCATATACGGAGACTAAAAGGAAAGCAGAAAATAGGAAAGATTGGAGAAAGATGGGTTTGCAGTGGAAGACCTGCCAATGGGCAGGAAACCTATGTATTAAGTTTTACAAAGTTTTAGTTGTGCCATTTTTTTGTACTGAAATGAATGTTGGACTCTACCTAAACAACAACTACAAAGGATGGTGCAGAATGAGGATTTTTAGAGATGTTGCTGAATACTTACTTACTTATGGCCTTTAAGGAAACCGGAAGTTCATTGCCGCCCTCACAAAAGCACGCCATAGATCCGTATCCTGAGAAAAATTAATCCAGTCTCTACAATCACTTTCCACCTTCCTCAAATCCATTTCAATATTATCCTCCCATCTTCGTCCCGGCCTCCACAAAGGTCTTTTTCCCTCCGGCCTCTCAACTAACACTCTATACGCATTTCTGGATTTGTTCATACGTGCTACATGCCTTGCCCATCTCAAACCGCTCGATTTAATATTCCTAATTTTGTGAGGTGAAGAATAAAATACGTGCAGTTCTACGTTGTGTAACTTTCCCATTCTCCTGTAACTTCATTCCTCTTAGTCCCAAATATTTTCGTAGGAACCTTATTCTCAAATAACCTTAACCTCTCTAACTCTGTCAGTGTGAGAGTCCAAGTTTCTCAATCATACAGACGAACCGGTAATATAACTGTTTTATAAATTCTGACTTTCAGCTTTTTTGAGAGAAGACTGAATGAGAAAAGCTTCTCACCTGAATAATAACAGGAATTTCCCATATTTATTCTGCTTTAATTTCCTCCCGAGTATCATTTATATTTGTTACTGTTGCTCCAAGATATTTCAATTTTTCCACCTCATCAAAAGATAAATTTACAATTTTTATATTTCCATTTCGTACAATATTCTGGTCACGAGACATAATCATATACTTTGTCTTTCCAGGATTTACTTCCACACCTATCTCTTTACTTGCTTCAAGTAAAATTCCCTTGTTTTCCCTAATAGTTTGTGGATTTTCTCCTAACAAATTCATGTCATCCGCATAGATACAGAATAACAAATAAGAAAATGAAATTAGATATCCCAAAGTAGTTAAATGTTGTAAAGTGAAAAAATTAAACTATCAATAGAATTATTGCGAATATGTACTCAGAATATCTAATTACGGGATCCCAAAACAAAACCTGCAGTAGATTTCTGACACTTTATCTCTGCGTTATCCGAGTAAGTGAATTCCTACAAAGTCGCGGTTGGCCGAATTGTAGATACGTGAATTCCTACAAAGAGATATGTGAATTCTTGCAAGAAATTTGTGAGTTTCTGCAAGTATGGAAGGTAAAACAGATTCTTCTCTCCCACTTTGTACAGACTTGCAACTGGGCAACCGCAATGCTAGGTGGTGAGGTTAAAAATGTAAAGAATAAAAAGGTACTACAAACGGACGTAAAAAACTTTGTTCTATTTATGTATTTGTACATCACAAAGAACAGAACATTTTTAAAAAGAAAAGTGTCAAGTCTTTGATATTTTATCTCTGCTTGCCACCTTCTTAATGTAATCAAATCTTGTAAGGTACCCTTCTGTGTATTCAAACATGGCCTGTAGTAAAAAGCGTCTTTCTAAGATGATAAAAATTGGCATTTAAGTCTGCATGAAAAGTTTCGTAAGCGTTCGTTCTGAGCAGAGTGTGTAAAGAAAAGAAAACCACATCTCTGGTGGGAAGATACTATCAACAAAGCATTCACTTATCACTCCCGGATTAAGAATTGGCAGTCTGTAACCTGAAAGGTTGTAGGAATTCACATATACCCAAATTTCAAATCTTGACGGGATTTATAGGAATTCACTAAAACCAAAGTTTCATGTCTTATTACAGATATGATTTTGTAGTAATTCACCATGCCCGTTCTCCCAACGTTAATGAGTGAGACAGAAGAACGTTAAAAGACAGAGGAAGTATCCTTGTGTCGTAGCCGTCTGCATATCTCTGTCGATCTCACATATAATTAAGTCACGATAAAGAAAAAGTGCTTTAATTTTAAAAAGAGATTGCCATTTCAACTTTGAATGAAAGCTTTAACAAATGTGTAAAGAAGTGTCAATCGAAGAGTCGGAACTGCCCCAGATATTACTTATGACAGCAGGAGAAGTTTACAAATTGTTTTTAAAAAAATTAAGGGGTGTTATAATAGAACAATTTAAATATTCTGATATCAGTATTACCACGCAGGAGTAAAGGAATAATGTAAAATATCGATTTTCTTTGTAGAAAGCCTCTTGATTAGCAACAAATTATCCGAAAGGTACCTAAATTGAAAACAACTAATGTTGTTAAGTAACCCATTTAAAAAATACACACAAGATATAAAGCAGATCAGGACTAAGCCTATATATAAAAGGCGTTAGAATTGCCCATTTAGGCCCGGTCTTATAAATACGGTTAATCTAAAGATTATGTTAAACCTAAGTTAAACCTAACCATAAGTTTAACTCAACGTGTCGTATTACAGATTCTCGGTTAAGTTAAACCGTAGTGGAATACGATTGGTATTACTGCTAAGGAAGGAAAGACGACGATTGCAACTGTTTAATTATATTATTGATTTAAAATAGCCAACGCTCGTGGAGAATCTTCATTAAGAAACATCTATGTTCTTCGATATCAGAGAGTATCATAAAAAACCCTAAAGAGGACCAATACCGCGTACTTCAGTATGCTTATCAGACTTAACCTCAAATAGTTTCTTAATGCTGGCTATTAACATTATACTCCCAAATACAATGCAAACAACTAAACCTGTATGACCATCGACGACGTAACTCCATACAGAATAAACTGAGTAATGAAGTAATATTGGTGTGCGTATTTTGTGTGTTGTCTAGAATATTTATGAAACAAAATTCTGTCAAACAATAAAATTTGTTTTACGAGTCTAGTAAAATTAGGTAATATTATTAGTGTTTATAAATAAGGCCCCATAGTAAATTTTACCAGGAGACACACAGTACTGTACAATGCGCAATAGGTTTATAGTAGATTTACGGACACCTTCGAAATCTTCCATCGTTTTCATTATGCCTACTACCAGAAGAAAAATAGCACAGCGTAACTAGTAACTGATGAGAGATTCAACAGAATTTAAAAAAAAATAAAAAAGAGATCATTTATCTTTTCAAATAATCTTTAATTTCAAACCCTAAAACACATATTTTTGCACTTTTTTCGTTTTTCTATTGCATGTTGTATCCGAGTTTCAATTTTTCGAAACAAGGTTAGGACTATAAGCCTAATTCTGAAGATTAGGACTGTCTGCTTCGAAAGCCTCAATCTGTTTTGAAACTTATGTTCATATATGTATATTTCAAAGTGGTGCACTCTATTTCGAAAAATTCTTGGCACTCATAAGTTCTTGAAAAACATCTGCAATAGCCATGTGTATTGCGGGAACTGCCATCTTGCACTGTTGAGCTTTGAACTGCAGTTTAAACGGCAGAAAACTGCCGATCAAGTTAAACTCAAGTTAACTCAAGATTAACTGATAGTTAAGGTTTATAATACGGAGCAGAACGAAAAACTTCAGTTTAAAATGAACGTAAGGTTTAAATGGTGTTTATAATACCGGCCTTTTGTCTGAAGGTAAAACGGATAAATTTTGTTTTTAATTCCTGATGCTGCCGATAATTATAATGACGTTCATTACAAGAGTGGTGAATCTCCTCTCTTTGCAAATGTAGGTAATAGTGACTCAGGAATTAAGGTATTATATATTACCATAAATATTTAATTTTATTGTTAAATCTGCATATTAACACAGTGCAAAATGCAAGTTGAGCTATGCTAATGTTGAGTTTACCCTGATAGCTATTTTCCAATCAGTCCGTTGTGGTGTGCTGGGAGGTTTGGATGCACCATGTCACACCAGATTTATTACATGCAGTAGCGTGCTGTGAGATAACCAATCATCGCTGTGAAGAATGTCTCTCCTCCCCCCCTACCGGTCCTTTTAGCTCAATACGCCACCAACTCATCTCAAGGTTGCGATAGTGATTTGAATGGAAAACCAGATGGTTAGCTTTTCAGAGGGGTTCAAATCTATAGAACAATTAATTATTGTTTCATATATTTTTATTATAATATATGAGGGTGGAGAGGTGTCCACGTGCGTGCGTGACGTGAGGCGACCATTAATTCTTGGCTCCACCCTCACTTTACGGCCCTCTCTGTTACCCTTCTCCTCGGAAAGTAATTAAGTGTATTCATGGCGTCCATTATCTACCGTCTGTTATCAGAGTAATAGTTCAAGATGACGTCAAGATGCGGTTTCTTCTGCAGCCGTGCCAGAGGGTTCAACCTGTGATTCGCGATACGTGTGGGGTTATATTTCAATAGGGAATAACTTTGTTTTAAGTTTAAAATGTTGCAGTGCAAAGAGAGAGATCAATATTATATGGTTGAGGTTACTTCAAAGTTACTTTTAGTTAAAAACTTGGAAATTTTTATTATTATTATTATTATTATTATTATTATTATTATTATCATCATCATCATCATCATCATCATAATTCATTCATTAAGTGTTCTGCCCAAAGAGAGATCTTTTATTGCAAACACAGCTTTCTTCAATCTTTCCTATTTTCTGCCTTCCTTTTCATCTCCTCATTTGATCAATTTCATCTTAATGTCTATCATCTGATATCTTCTTCTGCTCAGAAGTCTTCTCCCGTTCACCATTATTTCCAGCCTTCCAGTGCATCTTTCAGTAGGCAGTTTCTTCTCCGCCAATGACCCAAATAATTCCTTTTTCTTTTCCTGATCAGTTTCAGCATCATTCTTTCTTCACCCACTCTTTCCAAGACAGCTTCATTTCTTATTCTGCCTGTCCATTTCACACGTTCCATTCTTCTCCATATCCACATTTCAAATGATTCTATTCGCTTCTCTTCACTTCGTCGTAATGTCCATGTTTCTGACCCATATATTGCTACACTCCACACAAAGCACTTCATTAATCTTTTCCGTAGTTCTTTTTTCAGAGGTCCGCAAAAATGGTCCTTTTCCTATTAATACCTTCCTTCACCATTGCTATCCTCCTTTAGACTTCCTGGCAGCAACTCTATTATTATTATTATTAGCATTATTATTATTATTAGTATTATTATTATTATCATAATTCATTCATTCATTCATTAAGTGTTCTGCCCAATGAGAGATCTTTCATTGCAAACCCAGCTTTCTCCAATCTTTCCTATTTTCTGCCTTCCTCTTTATCTCCTCTTTTGATCAATTTCATCTTAATGTCTATCATCTGATATCTTCTTCTGCTCAGAACTCTTCTCCCGTTCACCATTCTTTCCAGCCTTCCAGTGCATCTTTCAGTAGGCAGTTTCTTCTCCGCCAATGACCCAAATAATTCCTTTTTCTTTTCCTGATCAGTTTCAGCATCATTCTTTCTTCACCCACTCTTTCCAACACAGCTTCATTTCTTATTCTGCCTGTCCATTTCACACGTTCCATCCTTCTCCATATCCACATTCAAATGCTTCTATTCGCTTCTCTTCACTTCGTCGTAATGTCCATGTTTCTGACCCATATATTGCTACACTCCACACAAAGCACTTCATTAATCTTTTCCGTAGTTCTTTTTTCAGAGGTCCGCAAAAATGGTCCTTTAGACTTCCTGGCAGCAACTGTATTATTATTATTATTATTATTATTATTATTATTATTATTATTATTATTATTATCATTATTATTATTATTATTATTATAAACACGTCTTATTACCTCTACTAGACTATTATTTTTATAAGTTTCTTTGTCTGAAATCCGTACATTAAGAGATAATCTGATATAGGGTAAACATTGGTAATTTCGTGGCAATGGTTATTTCGTGATACTTATTCTTTGCTCTTTCGTGAACTAACCAATGGTGTTACGAGATTCAAATTTCCGCCAAGGGATTGCATATGTTGTCCGGTTTCCAGAAACATACAGCTACGCTTAGTGTGACTATTGTAGCTGCTTCAGTGAGCTTATATGTTTGGAGAGAGTAAGTTAGCGTCGACTTCTCAAGCGTACAAATTTTGTGGGTGTTTGTAATTACATTACAGGCTTATTACTAAAGGTAAGCGTATGATATTTGGTACAATGATTTATTATATCTTGATGAAATTTTAGGAAATGTTTTTGGAATTTTAGATATAGCTGTAGTCGCCATATAGGCTTAGCTTTACTGATAGAAATCTTAGCTGTTTGAGGCGAAATTTTGTTGAGCATTAAGCGTTACATTTTATAATATTTTAAAAATTGTATTACAATACGAATTTTAGAAATCTGAAGATAAAGAAGTGATAACAGAAACGAAAAGGGAGACGTAATGAGTTCAGAGTAGCTTCTGTTTGATTTGTTATCATGCTAAGTGCCAATGATAAGTGCTAGATGACTTACTTGCAAGAATTGTGACAGAAGATGAAACATGGCTCCGCCATTTTGGACCGTAGACAGAGGCAGACAATGGAGTGGCATCATGCTAATTCACCAAAGAAATAGAAATTCAAAAGTGCACCTTCGGCAGGAAAAGTTATGGTTACTGTGTTTTTCGATTCAGAAGGACTCTTGCTTGTGGACATCATGCCACACGGAACCACCATTAATTCTGACGCGTATGTGGCAACTCTCAAGAAACTTCAAGCTCGACTGAGTCGTGTTCGACGACATCGGGAGAAGCAGGATGTTCTGCTATTGCACGACAACGCACAGGTATATGTCAGTCACAAGACCACAGACTAGATCAGAAAATTCGGATAGACAACACTGAAACATCCGCGTTACAGTCCTGAACTGGCACCGTGCGATTACCATCTCTTTGGTAAACTGAAGGATCCCTTCGCGGAACGAGGTTAGAAGATGATTCCCTTGTGCACGCTACTAAAGAGTGGCTCAGACGTGTTGGTCCACACTTTTACCGTGCTTGTCTACACACCCTCGTTCCTAGGTTACGTAAAGCAGTTGAAAGGGACGGGGATTATGTGGAAAACTGACATTTTGTTCCTAAAGAATGTATCTACATTCTGTGAAAATAGCAAAGCTGTAGGATAAAAATATAATTAAAAAAAAATGTAATGCATTAGTTTTGGAGTTACCCTAGTAATATAGTCTATAGTAAAGTCCGTAATAAAAGTGTTCACCCTTTCAGGGCAAAGAAGATTCCTTTTCAATTTCAGTTTTTACTTTGATTTCATTCTCATTATGTGTTGATAGGTATTTCTATGTTTTCTTGCTATGAATATTAGACGGAATTATTATGTTTGAAGTCTTGTAGCAATAAATGAAAATTTCATTTCACTTCAATGAATTTTTCCACAATTCTTCTACCTCTCACGAAATTATCAACAGTAATCTCACTAGAGGTTTTGATTTATCTAGAGAAAATCAAAACTCGAGTGGGATTTAATTGACTATTACACGATTAGAAGAAAGTATATGAAGATTAGAAGTAACGAAGTACTCCAATACAATAAAATATTAATTGACTTACGAAAATACAAATGTCTTCAAATATATTATTGTACCATCTCAACATTACAAATATTACGCTAGATGCATGATAGATGGCAGTAGTGAGAAATGCCTTCTCGTCGAGAAGTTCTCGATCTATTATACACGATGGCAATGTTACTAGTCAAGAAGACTTTGTTGATTCCGTTTCATTTTTATTAAAATGCAACATTCCACTTCAATTATCCGAATCTCAGTAATCAACGTCACTTGACAGATGATTTTCAATAAATCTTAATATTAAACAATCTCTGATACGTGACTATCCATAATATCATAAAGCAGAAGCTATAACATAACCTAACTAATATACGCAAGTGTTAGAAAAGTTTTAATTAACGACGATGACATAAAAATAAACATGAATAATTTTAAAAGGAATAATTATTGAATGGACAATTTTCAAATTTGAATGTGGTTGGTGGTTCAATTGATGTTATATTGGACGTGTGCGTAATAGAAGTGGAACTCGTTGATTTAGGCCTACATAGTGTATTCAACTTATTCAGGATTTCCGAATGGTGCGCTTCATTTATTTGTAAATCGGATTTCAGAAGATGCATAGGTATGATCAGTGATTTTTATTAATTCTTGTTCTTGAATGCCAATGCGAGTCATATTTGAAACTGCTGTGCATCGACTGGAGTGGTTTGTAATTATATATATAATTATATATATATATATATATATATATATATATATATATTATATGTTTTTTTTGACGTCCAGACCAGCGCAGTTTCAAATGTTGGCAAACAAAGAAACAAATGCTAGGGACGCGATAAAATTAAACAAATGCTAGGGACGCGATACAGTTAAACAAATGCTAGGGACGCGATGAAATTGTGCGATAAGCAGCCATGATTGGTTGAAATACGTCCTTTCGTACCGTTTTATTGGTCAGGAAATAACCAACCTTTCAGCTTAAGATGTAAAAGTGGTTTTTGGCACTTGGTCAAGAACGTGTCCAATCTTTTATGTCTCCAGATTTGTACAGCAAATAATCGTCTTTCAGATGAAAAAATCGGAATAAGGATATACTTACACATTTGCATTTTAAATTAATTTTCATGAAATTATCACGAAATTACCAATGTTTACCCGATATATTTTCACATTCTTTTGATATGTAGAGTATTATTTTTTTTTATTAATTTTTCCTCTAGAAGAGAATTTAGTGCTTTTGAGCGTAACTAATTGGTTCTATATTCAATATTGAAATTGTGGATTTCTGTAAGTCATTTTTAATAAATGAAACTGCTGACTTGTAATAAATGCAAATAGTTTTACGCCTATAAGAACGACTTTCGCCAATTGAAATTCCTATGATGCCTTTTTGTTCAATTGAGAAAAGAACTTATTAACTCATATCTTAATTCTAGTTCATTTTCTTTTACAAATGTTGCTATTTATTTATTATTATTATTATTATTATTATTATTATTATTATTATTATGTTTTAGAAATATTTTTACTCTCTCTTTTTTTTTTTCTTGCGCCTACAGAGGACAAAGAGTACTTAAGTATATAACACTGCTTGTAAAGTTTGCATGGAATTCAAATGCAAGAGTGAAGCCATTGAAATAAGGGATATAAAAAGCTATTTGATACTGAAAATAGCCAAAATTTCACCCGTCTTCAACCTTGTAATATATTGATCACAAAAATTAATTAACCCTTGATCATCTCCATCACTTCTATCACCAGAATCATCATCACTATTATTTATTTTTGAAAATATGCTACTGTCTCCGTACGTTTTCGTTTTTGTCACGATCGTAAACCAAATTCGACTATTTTATGTAATGAAATTTTGATCACGCGTTTATAATATGACTATTGCTTTAGACAGAACAGAACAAACAAAAAAAACAATTGACATACTACTTGCATGTTGAGAAGTGAACAAGGTTGCGCTGGAATTGTATCTGACAACACCACCGCTTGAGTCATAACGAAGGGAATTATTTCATGACACGACACATTAGTTATATTAACGTAAAATGTTGACTAAAAAAACATTTCAGAAATACCTCCATTCTGTATGCAGTTGTGCACTTCTAATACTTCCGCGAACAGAATACTAGGGCCTACTTGTTATTTTCTGTCATGAAATCAAGACTTTATTTTTTATATTTGTACAAGAAAGTAAAACGAAGCGTAAAAATTGAGGCGAGGGTTGCGTGCAATAAAACTTAAACTTGAACTTTTATCTTTCGCTTCTTCCTGATTGTGTGAAATGATCCGGGGAGCTAGCTTTCTATTCGTCACATACCTCAATCCACCCCAACCCTTGCCAATAATATGATCTCTGCCTCAATGACATCATCCAAGTTGCATCCAAACCATTTCACTCAAATACGAAACTACTTTGGCCTTCAAAATAACAATGGATATGAAAACGCGAACAATATATAGATTTTCCTCTGGCTTATGCTGAAGTAATTCAATGGAAGGGGTTAGATGTTGGATCAATCTATCCAACTTCGTAGCAATTGAGTTTAGAGGAAGAGCGAGATACGTAGAGAGTAAAGTCAACGTAAGACTGGAGAAGACCTTCAATTTATCTTACTTTTGGTTATGGCTCTTTGTTTGAATGTATAAGGATTCAGTGCAAATGTTTCCCTTTATTAAAAGAGTTCTCATATTTATGAAACTTTGTCTGAGATTCGCTTGCTGTTTGATAATATTTATTAAACCACTTCTCCTCAATTGAACTTGTGACTTTATGTAAAGAAACTTGATTAAATTGAATAAAGATAAACCTAGCAAGTTCTTCTTCTAGTTACAAGATATGATTTCCAAGATTTGTATTTATCTGACATAATATTACTAGAAACTGCAATCTGAATATAAATAATACTGTTGCCACCCGATCTAGTCAGGTCAATTAAAATAGCTATAGGTATATAGTTACATTATAACTATCCTGAAATTATTTTATATTATAGTATTAAAGCCATTGATAATATATTTATAGATAAAAGTAGATTGAATTCCTATTCAACAGTACCTTTAATTAATGGCCAGTCTGATCACGATGCACAAATTCTAAGTGTTTTCAATGTGAGTGAAAAATTCCAAAGTGTTAATTTAAAAATCAGAAAAGGATTATAAATGCTGAATCTCTTCATCATTTAAATGCATGTATGCAAAATGAATCTTGGGAAAAATGTATATAGTGCCGATACCATTGATATTAATACTAAATTTAATGCATTTTTACTACGTTTACAAATTATTTCAATGAATGTTTTTCAGTCAAGGTGGTGAAAAATGTAAAAGTAAAAACATGTGGATAACTCAGAGAATTAAAATATCATGTGTTACGAAAAGCAATCTATATTTAAAGAGTAAGAATAGTGATGATCCTAATGTCCTTAACTACTGTAATAATTACTGCAAAACTTTGTCAAAAGTTATAAAAGATTAAAAAATGTGTCTGAATGAAAAATACAGAATTCAGATAATAAGATTAAAACTATTTGGAATAGGCCTATTATAAAAAATGAAACTAATGGATATTCAAAGAATGAAAATATTACTTGTATTAAAATCAATTATTGTAAAATAGATAACCCAAAATCAATTGCAAATCATTATAACGACTTACATTTAAATATTATTCAGATCTTAAATATTCGAGATTGTGCAGAAGATTCTGCAATTGGTTACCTTACAGATGCATTTAACACTGAATTTCTAAGAATCAAATTTATTCCCACTACTGCAGCAGATACTGGAGCTTTTACATCTCTGGACTAGATTGCAAAATTTTCGTGGTATAGGCCATACTTAACACTTGTTTGGTGTGGCGGTAGAGTCTGTTTTACATATATCTATAAACATATGATTTGTGTGACTTTTATCATGGAAATATTTCCTGAGGTTACTTATTTATAACGCATCACATTTTTTACCTGCATGATACCCATTCCACCTAACTGCTGATTTAGGATGACGCATTCAGTTTCTGGTGAGATAGGTCCTTATGGTTCTATCAATGTTCCCTAGATATGTTGGCAATCGTTTTAATTAGTCCAAATGAGTATGATAATACTGGTACAGTTTGCGTCATAATTTTTGGCGTGTGAAATAAGTAATGGGAAGATTAAGTACGAGTGTTTTATATTTGCCAAAGTCAGTCTGACAAATGTGTTTGGCAAATGGCTGATGTGACGTGTATAGGAAGTGGTACTGTTCTCAGCTGCACTAGCAACATGTTCACAAACTGGGCACTATACTCTAGGACACACCACAAACACTGGAGCCAGCTGTATGGCATGGCTGTTAATAGCTATAGTTATTGTAATAATAATAATAATAATAATAATAATAATAATAATATTATTATTATTATTATTATTATTATTATTATTACTCCTTTTCATGCGATGGACACCAGAAGGATGGAATAGGAAAGGAAAGAATAATGAAAATTAGATGGACTGAGTAAAACAATGGAGGAATAAAATTAAATGAACATCATACTTTGTTTGGTTGAGGAAAAACTATAGCACTGTAAAAAGTACTATAATAGAGAGATTATTATTATTATTATTATTATTATTATTACTCCTTTTCATGCGATGGACACCAGAAGGATAGAATAGGAAAGGAAGACCTAATGAAAATTAGATGGACTGAGTAAACAATGGAGGAATAAAATTAAATGAACATCATACTTTGTTTGGTTGAGGAAAAACTATAGCACTGTAAAAAGTACTATATTAGAGAGATTATTATTATTATTATTATTATTATTATTATTATTATTATTATTATTATTACTCCTTTTCATGCGATGGACACCAGAAGGATGGAATAGGAAAGGAAGACCTAATGAAAATTAGATGGACTGAGTAAACAATGGAGGAATAAAATTAAATGAACATCATACTTTGTTTGGTTGAGGAAAAACTATAGCACTGTAAAAAGTACTATAATAGAGAGATTATTATTATTATTATTATTATTATTATTATTATTATTATTATTATTATTATTACTCCTTTTCATGCGATGGACACCAGAAGGATAGAATAGGAAAGGAAGACCTAATGAAAATTAGATGGACTGAGTAAACAATGGAGGAATAAAATTAAATGAACATCATACTTTGTTTGGTTGAGGAAAAACTATAGCACTGTAAAAAGTACTATAATAGAGAGATTATTATTATTATTATTATTATTATTATTATTATTATTATTACTCCTTTTCATGCGATGGACACCAGAAGGATGGAATAGGAAAGGAAGACCTAATGAAAATTAGATGGACTGAGTAAACAATGGAGGAATAAAATTAAATGAACATCATACTTTGTTTGGTTGAGGAAAAACTATAGCACTGTAAAAAGTACTATAATAGAGAGATTATTATTATTATTATTATTATTATTATTATTATTATTATTATTACTCCTTTTCATGCGATGGACACCAGAAGGATAGAATAGGAAAGGAAGACCTAATGAAAATTAGATGGACTGAGTAAACAATGGAGGAATAAAATTAAATGAACATCATACTTTGTTTGGTTGAGGAAAAACTATAGCACTGTAAAAAGTACTATAATAGAGAGATTATTATTATTATTATTATTATTATTATTATTATTATTATTATTATTATTATTATTACTCCTTTTTATGCGATGGACACCAGAAGGATAGAATAGGAAAGGAAGACCTAATGAAAATTAGATGGACTGAGTAAACAATGGAGGAATAAAATTAAATGAACATCATACTTTGTTTGGTTGAGGAAAAACTATAGCACTGTAAAAAGTACTATAATAGAGAGATTATTATTATTATTATTATTATTATTATTATTATTATTATTATTATTATTATTATTATTATTATTACTCCTTTTCATGCGATGGACACCAGAAGGATAGAATAGGAAAGGAAGACCTAATGAAAATTAGATGGACTGAGTAAACAATGGAGGAATAAAATTAAATGAACATCATACTTTGTTTGGTTGAGGAAAAACTATAGCACTGTAAAAAGTACTATAATAGAGAGATTATTATTATTATTATTATTATTATTATTATTATTATTATTACTCCTTTTCATGCGATGGACACCAGAAGGATAGAATAGGAAAGGAAGACCTAATGAAAATTAGATGGACTGAGTAAACAATGGAGGAATAAAATTAAATGAACATCATACTTTGTTTGGTTGAGGAAAAACTATAGCACTGTAAAAAGTACTATAATAGAGAGATTATTATTATTATTATTATTATTATTATTATTATTATTATTATTATTATTACTCCTTTTCATGCGATGGACACCAGAAAGATAGAATAGGAAAGGAAGACCTAATGAAAATTAGATGGACTGAGTAAACAATGGAGGAATAAAATTAAATGAACATCATACTTTGTTTGGTTGAGGAAAAACTATAGCACTGTAAAAAGTACTATAATAGAGAGATTATTATTATTATTATTATTATTATTATTATTATTATTATTATTATTATTATTATTATTATTATTATTACTCCTTTTCATGCGATGGACACCAGAAGGATGGAATAGGAAAGGAAGACCTAATGAAAATTAGATGGACTGAGTAAACAATGGAGGAATAAAATTAAATTGAACATCATACTTTGTTTGGTTGAGGAAAAACTATAGCACTGTAAAAAGTACTATAATAGATAGATTATTATTATTATTATTATTATTATTATTATTATTATTATTATTATTATTATTATTATTATTATTATTATTATTGATGATAACCTAAAGCATGAACCAAATAAATTTTGGAAATATGTAGAAACGTTTCGAAAAACTAATAGCTATCCCACAGAACTAATAATAAATGGCGTTCACATCACAGATGAAAAAGAAATTGCAAATGCATTTGCTAGCCAATTTAAATCTGTTCAACAAAATTGTAACTTCAATTTCATTACTTATGATTCTAATATTACTGACTGTTTGCCCCTGCCTAAAATTACATCCGATGATGTAACTAAAGCCATTAAAAAGAAAAAGCCTAATAAATCTAAAGGTACAGATAGCATTCCTAATTTTATAATCAAGGGTTGCTCTAATATTTTCATACCCATTTTAACATTTTTATTCAATCTTAGTTTAAAAACAGGAATTTACCCATCACTTTGGAAGGAAGCATCCATTATTCCAGTTTTCAAAAATGGTAATAAAAACAGTGTTACTAATTATAGACCCATTTCTATCCTAAACAATTTTTCTAAAATTTTTGAAAAAATTATTCACAAACACATTTCATTTTATGTCAAAAATAAGATCAATTCGGCTCAACATGGATTTACTAGAGGGAAATCTACTACTACAAATTTAGTTTCCTATCTCAATCTCATTATGCCTGTTGTCGAAACTCAAGGTCAAATTGACTCGATTTATTTTGATTTTAGCAAAGCATTTGATGTTGTTCCTCACAAAATTTTATTAAATAAATTAAGTAATTTTGGTCTCTCCACTAGCTACGTTAATTGGTTTGAAAATTATTTAACAGATAGACAGTCTTGTGTTCGACTAGGTAATTCTCTCTCGGTTCCATTTAATAGTTTATGTGGAGTTCCTCAAGGGTCTACATTGGGACCTCTCCTATTTTTATTATTTATAAATGATATAAGTAAGAGAATAAGTTCTAGCTGCCTTTTATTTGCGGATGATCTCAAAATCTTTCGTAAAATTAATAGTTCGGCTGATTGTCAAATTCTTCAAAATGACATTAATTCAATTTAACAATGGTCTGTTGAAAATGGAATGAAAATTAATCAATCCAAAACTTTTGTTATTTCTTTCCCAAAAATTTAATTATTCTCTTAGTAATGTCGTAATTACTAAGAGAGATTGTATTAGAGATCTTGGTGTTCTACTTGATTCAAAATTATATTTTCATGATCATGTGCAATATATTTATACCCATTCATTAAGAATGCTTGGTCTAATTAGGTCTATAACTTATTCTTTTTCTACTCCTATGTGTTTATTAATTTTATACTATACATTGGTTAGATCCAAGCTTGAATATGCATCTGTTGTATGGAACTCAATTACTTCCACTGACTCGGCTAAATTGGAGAATATTCAAAGAAAATTTATTTCCCTATGTTCTTATAGATTTTTACCAAATTTCGATTATAACTATGAGACTAATTGCGAATATTTCAATTGCGGTAGTTTGTTCACCAGACGTCAGGATCTTGATTATTTATTTTTTTGTAAAGTCATTAAGGGTGATATTGATTGTGAATCTTATATCAGTCTTCGTATTCCTGCTAAGGGTTTAAGATTTCATAAATTGTTTTATAATAGGAATTCTAAATCTCTGTCTCCGGTCTGCAGATGTATTAAATATGCTAATTTGCATGGATTGAACTTGGATCCATTTAATGTGTAGTATATACTTTTCGAGTTTTATGTCAGTTTTATTATTTATGCCATTGTTAGATATGTATCATACTATTCTAGTCATTTGCATAACTTACAATATTAATTATATGATTCCTGTCTTCATTTATATGGTTTCATTAATTCATTTATAATACATTTTATTTAATTGCCATCATTTTAATTATCTCACTGAACTAATTTTAATAATATTATTTGTGCTATTTATTTTGTTGCATTTTGGTCAATTGAGTAATGTATACTATTATATTGATTGTATTTTCATCTCATTGCCATTTTCTATCATTCATTCTCATCATCATTTGTTGTTTTGTTTCGTTTTGTACCTGTGCTAAACTGTAATTGGCCTTGTGCTGTTGTTTCGCACATTAATATTCTAAATAAATAAAATTATTATTACTCCTTTTCATGCGATGGACACCAGAAGGATGGAATAGGAAAGGAAGACCTAATGAAAATTAGATGGACTGAGTAAACAATGGAGGAATAAAATTAAATGAACATCATACTTTGTTTGGTTGAGGAAAAACTATAGCACTGTAAAAAGTACTATAATAGAGAGATTATTATTATTATTATTATTATTATTATTATTATTATTATTATTATTATTATTATTATTATTATTACTCCTTTTCATGCGATGGACATCAGAAGGATGGAATAGGAAAGGAAGGCCTAATGAAAATTAGATGGACTGAGTAAACAATGGAGGAATAAAATTAAATGAACATCATACTTTGGTTGAGGAAAAACTATAGCACTGTAAAAAGTACTATAATAGGGAGATTATTATTATTATTATTGTTATTATTATTATTATTATTATTATTATTATTATTATTATTATTATTATTATTATTATTATTATTATTACTCCTTTTCATGCGATGGACACCAGAAGGATGGAGTAGGAAAGGAAGACCTAATGAATATTAGATGGACTGAGTAAACAATGGAGGAATAAAATTAAATGAACATCATACTTTGTTTGGTTGAGGAAAAACTATAGCACTGTAAAAAGTACTATAATAGGGAGATTATTATTATTATTATTATTATTATTATTATTACTGTTATTATTATTATTATTATTATTATTATTATTATTATTATTATTACTATTATTATTATTACTCCTTTTCATGCGATGGACGCCAGAAGGATGGAATAGGAAAGGAAGACCTAATGAAAATTAGATGGACTGAGTAAACAATGGAGGAATAAAATTAAATGAACATCATACTTTGTTTGGTTGAGGAAAAACTATAGCACTGTAAAAAGTACTATAATAGAGAGATTATTATTATTATTATTATTATTATCATTATTATTATTATTATTATTATTATTATTATTAATGTCACATACATTGTTCTAACATAATCATTACGATATGTCCAATCTATATGTTTAGAACTATCCCCTTGCTTCTATGCCTAATCCTTGTAAACATTGCGTTGCCAGACCATATGGTACGCGGACATATGGAGGCTTAATGTCTTATGCTTGTAGGACAACGGGCACTGTTGCAGTAGTTAACTCTCAACTCTCTCTTGATAGCGTCGTCACATGTTATAGAGTTGTGAGTGAAATTATCAAAAATAAATAAATAACGATTGTACATGTATTTTCTTTCCTAAAGTTTACATAAACGTTTCTACATATTTATTTCACTTTTTATTCTTAATTTTTCTTCTTTGTCTTGCTTATACGAATGATTTGCAATTCTCATAAAATTGAAGGGCTCCCTGCAAAAAGGGAGTGGCTCCACCTTTTAGTCAAATTAATGTTTCGCTTATTTCTTACGTTAAAAAATATGCCCGATCTTTTAGTGCAAGTACTGTGTGATTCCTTACATTTCGTAGTAACTTACAGTGGAATTGAAGCTGAGCTCGTTTCAAAAAGGTGGTAACACCTGAAGCTACATACAAGATAAACTTTAAGTAGTGTCATTAATTTCAGGGAGTTAATCTTTCAGATATTTCAAATAAAAAGTTAAATAAAATGTTGGTCGTTTTTACTTCCTTTGAAAGATATAAATTGTTTTATATGAAATATTTCATAGCATGTGCTGGGAAAGCCATTGATTTAATTTCGTAGCTGTTCAGGCAATTTAAGAGTACAATATTGTGATAATAAATAAACGAAAGAATTTTAGTGTTGTCCTTTAAATGTGCAGAAATCTGATCCGAACAAATGGGACTTTTCGCCCTGCAAAGAAATTTCTACGATGTTACATTTGTTCACATTACATTTCTACACACTTAAAGGACAACACTAAAATTCTTTCTGTAATTAATTATCGTGATATACTGCTCTCTTAAATGAACTGACCATATTTGGAATTAAATCAATCGCTTTCCCAAAACACGCTACGTAATATTTCATATAATACAATTAATATATCGGAAAGGGAGCAAAGACGAGCATAATTATTGTATTAAATGTTTTGTTCGAAATATCTCAAAGAGCAACTCTCTGAAAGTAATGACATTACTTATTTCAAAACGGGAGTAACTCCATTATTTATTTATATTTTACCTCTCTAAATTGCTGATTGTAATAAATGGTTCAGTGATAAAATGAGACTTCTAGCTACCCAGGATATACTATGAAAAATGAAAGAATGTCGCTTAAAATTTGAATTTTTTTAGAATGTTTTTGTTTTTTTCCACAACTTTGTGAATGTGGAGCTACCTCTTTTATGCAGGGAACCCTTCAATTATATTTTCACTTGCACTACTGCAGATATTCCGATTGGTACGTCTAATGCTGCTAATTTCTCCTTTTATATATCTAATTTAAGTTGTACATAAATTGATATAGAACGTAAATTTCGAGGTTTACACATTCTCCAGCCCGTTACAAAACTATTATATAGTAAAACTGGCTCTGATCGATTACCACACTATGTTTTAGTCAAAGAGTACAACCTACAGCAATAGTATTACAATTGTTCTGTGCTCTTTGGTTTATTCTTCTGTGGTTACAAGGCAACCATCATCATAAAATGACAGTCGATATGAACGGCTGTTAGAAGGGCGGCCATTTTTTCTCTACATACAACGCTTAAACAAGGGTTTTCGTGTTTATAACTACTGCAAAGCAATTCCCATTATATAGTTACAGACTGTTACACTTCCATCGCTTATGCATGGTTTATTATTTTTACTAACGTTTTCTGTCTCAACTCTGCATAAGTCTCATATAAGAACTATACACGGTTTATTAGTAAGACCGCAAGTATATAAATTTATCGGATAGATTCGGTGTATATAAAATTTCAACGTGCGCTCCATATAAATGTTTTTCTATGATAGTTATATTTACTTTTAAATTTTAGTCACATTTTAATTTCATTTGTATGTCTGTATACACATATGAAATGGTAAAGTCAACGCTACTACAGGCCAGAACGGCCCAGAGGGTGGCGGGAGACTAAGACTTCTACCCTTACATATAATCGGCATTACTGGCAATAGGGAAGTCAGTCCTATGTGCCTACCGCCTTTACCCCTAAGGAAATGCCTCTGCCACTCATTTCTGTTAGAAGCTGAGTAAATCCCAGGGCCATAATGCGGCCGGGATTGTTAGATCATTTGAGAAAATCTTTCACCCCATGAGGAATCGCACCCTTGACACTTCTTTTTGTGGGGTTGCATAAAAGAATCCATATTTGTTCCACACGTACCACAAACTCTTACTAAGTTGAGGCTGCGGATTATCAGACCTGTTGATAGCATTGAAGGTGCTATGCTTTGAGAAGATTAACGAACCAATGATTTAGAAGAGTTCCTTTAATAGCCACAAATGATTTATTTCATCTAGGCTCATGGAACTTTTATGATTGTTGTTGTTTAGTCAACTGTCCGAAGACAGGTCTGAAATTCACAAGTGATACCAAGAAGGCACCATTTATGAGGCGACTAGGCCAGGAGATAATGTGGTAGGGTGGCCAGTTCCTTTCCCCCTTCCATTGCATTCATCGCCGACTAGCTACATATTACACCAGTCAGACTTCAGATGCATACAAACAATAATTGTTCTTCCTCTGACACATATCGTCAAGTGGGATATATTACCTGATAATAGATGTACACATCAGCTAGAACCTCAATCAGAGGATACATTTACAGTAAAGAGGAAAATATATCGAACTTTTAATAATGTTCAATTTCACACGACACCGGTCGATACGGTGACGATACTGTTCCTATACTCTTCTTAGCATAGCATCATCAATGTTGTCAACAGCCCTGGTAATCCGCGTAGATTTAGGCACCTAAAATAGGCTTTAAAACTGTAAAAATATGTTTTAAAAATACTATTTTACGCTTTTAAAAATGTGTAATACCACATAATATCACTATTATTAATAGGAAAATGGATGTAAGAAATATGAAATTAATAAAAGAAATAAAGTTGATTAACTATAGCAAATGTATTTATTGACAACACAGTAAAATTATTGTAATATTTTTTTTTTATTATTTCGATGCTTTCATTCTCCTGGTGTTATTCTATTCATAGTTGGCATTGGAGTACATCACAATTATTTTTTCTAGATTTTCAGGCATTTTCATACATGATACACACTATTCAAAATTGAAAATCTATATTTTTTTCTTAATAAATCATTCACACTAACTTTGTCACTAACCCTCCTTGTTGCACTTTTTACTTTAGTTTCTGCTTCCTTAAAGATTGAAATTTATTCCTGAAGGGGTTTCCCCTTTGTTTCAAGTTTCGTTATACAGTGAGACAACAGAAATGAAAAATTTGATTGGATGTAAACAATACCTCTCTTCAAGGTACTATCTTACAACAGATCTTTCAGAGCTTTCACACATGTCGCACTGCCTTCTGGCAATGTATTCACCACACCGTCAACCTCTTCTGAATGTTCAGCATAACATGCTTCTGCATCTATCCAGATGCCACAGCGAGTGATTACAGGTTCTAGAGGAAGAGAGTCTGAAGGAAGTATTTGTCGGAACAATGCTACTCTCGATAGGGATTTACAGAAGACTGTTTTCATGTTCGACACAAGGTTATTAACTTTAGGGAATTGATTTCTGGCGGTTCCAGAAACTCAGTGTAATGCATTAGCTAAGCAGTTTATGTGGACCGTATTAGGATGAAAGGCTTTCAAGAGAGGTGAAGCAGTAATCATGTAATCGTTACTCAAAATAAGGACTTTAGATTCATCAATATCAGTAGGAAATAGCAACTGTAGACTTTTGTTAATAAAATGTGCGATGGTGTGGCTGTTGACTTTATCTAGCTGCTTTGAACAAAGGAGATGAGGGGATGAAGGTTCATATGGATCCATTTTGCCGACAATTACATTTCCAAAATATCACTGGTGTCGTCTACACAAAACCAAATTTAGAAATTCCCAATGCTTTCACGAATTGCTTGCAGAGTGGACCCATGCAGAATGAGAACAGTTCTTTCTGAAAGTTGATTAAGATTGGCTGGGGTTTCTTGTAATACTTTTCTAAAAGTTACACTATACACGACATTTCAAAGGAATATTTGCAGCCATTAGTGCTTTACATAAAACCATGTTGAAATTATGAGTGAGGAAGTGCAATGAACACTGCATCGCATTGTCAAATAACAAAACTATTTGAACAGCGATATTGAATCAGAATTTAGCAAAAGTTTTGCGATTCCCAAGTGGTAATCATTTATAACATCCAAATGATTTCATAAATAAAAACATCTGAAATTACAACTTAAGTTCGTACCTTTTCCGGGAAATTAAAAGATCTCCGAAAATATTTAATTTATGCAATTTTAGGCTCAAAGAATACAAAATAGGTAGTAATGAGTACCAAATAGGTACTAATGGGTATTATAGGCATTTTTAAGTACAATTAAACTCTGCCAGGCGGTATAACGTTTCATGAAACGTGTACCTACATCATTGGTTTTTATTTATTCTTTCCGAAAAAAAATAGGCATAAAATCTAAAATTCGAGATCTGCTGATAAAAATGGAATAAATACAATTTCCTTTATGTTGT
Source organism: Periplaneta americana (assembly GCF_040183065.1). Classification (NCBI taxonomy): domain Eukaryota; kingdom Metazoa; phylum Arthropoda; class Insecta; order Blattodea; family Blattidae; genus Periplaneta; species Periplaneta americana. Next base: position 142,242,287 of record NC_091121.1, on the reverse strand, counting down.
CCCACACAAAGAAGTCGCTGGGGACATTAGGTTTGGTAAACGAGGAGACCACCTTAAGAGATTCAAATCGTTCTCTCCTGCATATCTTGTCCAACTCCGAAGTATATGGCTATTAAAGTACCAGTGTACTTCGCGGTGAAAATGCGGAGGTGCCCCATCTTGTTCAAGGATGACGTCATTCTTATTATTTATCTGTGACATCATTCATTGCAGTCCTTGAAACTCGATGCTGGTACTGTTACGATGGACACTATCATCATCAGTTAAGGCTGGTTCACAATAAACCGAGAACGGAAACGGCAACGAGAACGGAAATGATAAAATAAACGCATTTAAATGTGAGCGTTCACAATAGTTAATTGTGAATCCTCAGATTTAAATACATTTATTTAACAATGTTTCCGTTCTCGTTCTCGTTGCCGTTTTCGTTCCCGGTTTATTGTGAACCAGCCTTTAGATGTTGCAGTAAGTGTAGTCGATGTGGTTTCATGTGTAATTGCTTATGTTGGACTTTCCACACAGTTTTCTGTGGTATATTGAACTCTCTACTGTTTTTTTTTTTTGGTAGATTTGTGAAGACACCGTCAATGCACTGACGAATGCCACAAGTCCCCTCTCGTTGGTTCTCTCTTCATTTATGACACCAAAAAGCTAGCGGCAGTTACGTATCAGAAAATGAAAGCATACGATGCAATTGAAATGCTTAAAGGATAGTTGTATGTAATATATTGTTTTTGTTTATTTTTAAAAGCTGATGTTTTGGCCAAATCGCCCGGCTGAAGACCTGGTTACACTCCTCGACCTTTAATTGAGTCTCTCATAGCAGAATGTGTCGGAGTCGATAACCTCCGAAAAGAACACAAATTACTCTGTGCTATAGTTTGTGAAAATTGGGGTGAATGGATTATTACAGTTACATTTGAAATCATCTCCATACGACACACTTACACAAGATCTTTGTGTTAATTAAGCCTCCGATCAGTATTTTTCAGTGAAGCTGTGCCTTCCTTTAACGACTGAAACTGCATACCTACTTGATGCATATTCCTCTACCCGGCACCACAGCTTAGAGATATTAAGAAGTGAGATGTAGTTTGCAGCTGGTAATTATAATGGTGATAATGTGCCATTTATTGTCTTTTGACTTAAAATGAGGCTTGTCGATGTGCTGACTCCCTCATGGAATTCCCGCCTTTGCAGTATATCTCACTTGATATGTCAGAGGAAGAAAAATTGTTTGTACACATCTGAAGTCTGACTAAAGTAATATGTAGCTAGTCGACGATATATGCAATGGAGGGGGAAAGGAACTGGCCACATTACCCCATTGTCTCCTGGCCTAGTTGCCTCATAAGTGATGACGTCTTGGTATCACTTTTAAGGTTCAGACCTGTCTTCGGACAATTGACTAAACAACCACATTTATATATGTTCACCTACCTTAAATACGTTAAGTCCTTAGAAAGGTACGAGGGGGATCCAGGCAATAACGACCGTTCGCGCATACCCGCCGCGCAGTTGACTCCCCTTCATTGTTTGAAGGTCAACTGGCTTCCTTAACATGTGTTCTCATAATGTTGTGAGTACTGGTTGCAACAAGTCGCCATTGTGCATTCTGTGTTACTTCAAAATGAACGACGTGATTGATAATCCCGCCGACTGTGAGGTGAGGAGTGTGATTCGATTTTTGAATGACCGACATTTGAAACCTGCAGAAATTTACCGGCAATTGAAAGAAGTGTATGGTGATACTGTAATGAATGAAAGAAATGTGAGAAGATGGTGCGAAATGTTCAACAATGGGCGAACAAATGTCCACGATGAAACTCGACCCGGACGCCCATCACTCATCACAGAAGACCTAAAGACTAAAGTGAACGACAGAATCTTGCAAGACAGGCGCACATCACTCGACGAATTGCATATCGCCTTTCCTGACATTTCTCGTTCTTTGCTTGGTGAAATTGTGTCGCAACATCTTGGCTACCACAAAATCTGTGCCCGCCCGCACATTGCTGCTCCAACTCGAGAATTGCTGGATAAATTCGGTTGGGAAATCTTTGACCATCCGCCCTATAGTCCAGACCTTGCTCCTAGCGATTTTCACCTTTTCACTAAGCTGAAAGACTTTCTGGGTGGTACGGGTTTTGGAAGTGATGAAGAGTTGAAGAAGACAGTGAACACCTGGCTTAATGAACTCGTGGCAGAGGAGTATAATACGGGAATTCTAAAGCTAGCGAACAGATACGACAAATGTTTAAATGTAGATGGTGATTATGTAGAGAAGTAAAGGAAGCTTCAGTTATGTAACAGATTTTGTTTTTTCAAATAAATATATATTTTTTTAATTGTTACAACAAAACGGTCGTTATTTCCTGGATCCCCCTCGTACAATGCCTAAGAATAAGTAATAGAAAAAAATTATATTCAAAGTATTGTTGGTCAAAAAAACGTCGATTATAATAACAAATGTCATTTTTATTTATTCAATAGCTACATACTATTGAGAGTTCTGAAATATATCCATTGCATGAGATTCATTAGCGCATTGCGGACTTGCCTCCTTTTTGCATACAGTTGCTGTAATGGAACAATTTCGCTTCAGTTTTACGTGACTGTGCTATAGAGTGAACATACCCTGCGATAATCTGATGGAGTAGACTAGAGATTCGTCAGGAGAAAGGAAAGAAACGTGAGAGAATGAATGGGATAAAGTAACCCTGTGGATTTATGATGAAATGCTGTTCCATTCCATAGTCATCTCCTCTACAAAGTGGGACAGCCATGCATCAGAAGATTTCATACATGCCTTTTGTTACAGATGGGCTGGAGTCCTAAGGGGTGTCTTGCAGGAGATAGGCAAGTGGATTCTAGGCAGTTCAGACTGTGCGCACACCAAGTTTTGTAGCTATGGCTGATACGCAGAGGTGCGTTACTTTGATTATTCACACTAAAATAACTGTTAAGACATATTTTCTAATGGATGATGTGGCAACATATTAGTCAGAGAGTATAACTTCAACCAGGAATTACATTGGGTTATATTTATAAGAGAAATTTAGTTCTTAGCTTTGATGTATATTATATTCCTATTTAATTATCATGATCTCAATCATCAATTGTTATTTCTAGCGTTCTTCTATCTAGGCAGCATTTTTTCAGATGTGCGCAATCGTAACGAAATAGGCTCTCCAATATACAGAGTGTAAAGGGTATAAGTTCCGTCCTTTTCACAGTTGTCGGGGACAGTCTACAGCAGCGGTCATCAGAACACTGCGCCCTCGGACTAGCTTCTCTTACCCGCGGAAAAGACAGTGCCTTAGCGTGCATTCGTGGCTGCTGGCGGGTCTGCTGTCTCTCTATCCCTTGTGCTCGATGAAGCATATTGCATTACTCTCCGTGCACTCTACCCATTTCAGCGAGTGCTGATGACCACTGATCTACAGGATCAAAAAATGTCCATACAACATAGGGTCAAAATTTTATAGTTTTCCCAGAAAAAATATTTCTTCTCTTATTTTATTTGCGTTATGCTGCTTATATCGTTAGCAAAATTACGAAAACAATTACATCAGTAGATATACCTGGCAAAGAGTTAATATTAGTTTAAATAAATATTTGTATGTTCTATTACGTTTTCCTGAAATTAAATAAAAATGCGTGCTTAAATTTGTTAATATTCTGGCGTGAGAGACGTGGCAACGTTCAGCAGGCAGTACTCTGCACAGACGTAAGTACGAGTCAGCTGAGTTCAAACTCCCTGTCCATAGCTCTACTGTCGAGCGGATGGCAGTTCAGTACAGGGTATTCGATAAACAACTTACAATATCATTCACAGTTTAGGAATATCATATACTATTAATTTATGGAGAAAGTCGTCGTAATTCAAGTGAGGTAAGAAGAATGTATCGTCAACGTTTTCCTCAAAGAAGGTTACCTTATCGGCGAACTTTTGTAGCAGTTTCTCAACGATTATTAAAAAATAGAAGTAGCTTACCCCGTTTCGAAAATCACACAACCAGAAATTTGTTTAATAATGATACTGCTTTACGGAAGAAATGTTCGTGTGATTTTGTGCAGAAAACCATTATTGTTTATTTTTTAGACGTAGGTGCAATAAAATAATGGAGCAATATTTTTACATAAAATGTAAATTTACCATAATGTTCTATTAATGAGATTGAAAGTTTGTATTTCCTGTTCGTTTTATGTAAACTACAGTATTGTCATGGTCCGCTTCTGCATTAGAACAAAGCATCTGTTTTGCACCGGTATGTCTGTAGCCGCTTGAGCTGTACTGTGTACTTCTAAACCCTCTCCTCCCCATCCAGCAACGTTGCAAAACTTCTAATATTGTAAATTTTCATAATTAGTTAAATATTGCAATTAGTAAAAATTGTGTGGACAATTTTCTTCCTTGTGACATGAATAATCATCAGTCAAAATAATGGCACTTATACCCCATACACCCTGTAAAAATGAACATTAAATGGCGTTATGTTGGTGGTTTCAGCTCAATTTTCTACTCTTACTCGAAGCACACTGTCGTTTTCAATTTGCTAACAACCTCCGCAGTATAATGCCAAAAGAAAGGTGTTCCAGATGTATCGATTAATTAATAAATGGATTGGTGGAGACGAAAGTTTCACGAGAGACGGAAGAAAAATTTTCTGTTTTTATATTCCGACCATTTTTAAGTATGAAATAACGAAAGCACTTGTTCGAGCATGCATGATTCATGTGAAGGCAGCGGATTCTGTTAAAGCAAATTTTTTCCTCTGGACGTTTTCAAATAAAATTAGTTTCAATTCATCCTCTCTTTTTACATAATATTAAGCTAGAAAAACTGAGGTGTAAATGTTATGATTTAATTTGCAGTGTATAAGTTCCAAATTTTTTACCGCTTAGAAATTCAGTTGAAAAATTTAACAGGGAAATATAATCCTTTCATTAGTTATGTGTTTTGTTGTAAGAAAATCGATATAATAATTTAGTTACTTTTATTAAAACTAAATTAGTCGTTGACCAAATATATTTTTCTTATTTTTTACAGATAAAATGGTATTTAAAGTATCATAGAACTCTGCTGCTCATGTTAAAAATACAACAGCAAAATAAGTGAAAGTATTTATAATTTATATATCAATTGCCACATAAATATTAAATAATGTTTAGTTCGCAATTATAGTGTCTATTTTGAATGTAAAAGATTCTTGTCTTCAGTCAACATTTACGTACTACAGCTCGCGTGTACGTTAGAGCGATGGAGAAGAAAACAAGAAATGTAAATAATATTTAAACAACTGCGTTTAAAAATTTCTCTGCTAATTTACTTTCTCTTACGTAAGTGCCTTTCTGTCAGTCTATTTCGTAACGTCTTAAGTGCCTACATGTACGAAATCTAATAATAGAACAGTAAAATGAAAAAAAGTAGACATAATTACCAAAGCAAGGAAAAAAAGAAGAGGGAAGGAACTAAATGGAAACATATGTATATAAAGGAGAAAATGACAAAAAATAGGAAGAAAGAAAGAAAGAAAGAATGGAAGAAAGAAAGGAATGAAGAAATAAAGGAGTGAAGAAAGAAAGAAAGAAAGAAAAGAACAGAGAGAGGAAAGAAGAGAGAGAGGGAGGGAGGACAGAGTTGGGAGAAGGAAAGTAGTGTAAGGGAAAGAATAAAGGAAGCAAGGAAGAAAAATGAAGAAAGAAAAGAGAAATATGGAAGGAAGGAAGAAAGGCATTAAGAAAGGAGGAAGAAATTAAGAACAAGTTAGAACGGAAGGGAGAGAAGGAGGAAGAAAAAGGAAGGAAAATAGAAAATGGAGGGAAGGAAGAAATTAAGAAAGGAATTAAGAATAAAGAAGGAGGAAGGAAAAATACTGAGAATAAGAAAAGAAGAAAAAAGAAAGAAATTAAAAACGAAGAAATATAGAAAGAATAAGGATATTAAGAATAAAGAAAGAAAGTAATCCTATAGAGATAGATTGAAGGGTAAAGGAATAAAGTATTACAAAGGAGATGAGAAAGAAAACAAAAGGAATAAGATATGTCACGACAATTCAAATGGCTAAGTTAGTGACAATGTTCAAATAATGTATAAACGATGTTCTTACACCTTAATTCAGAAGGAAACTGAAGAAATGAAAACGGATTTCTTTTTTTCAATTTTTCAGTTTTATTGTGACCAAATATCAATAAAAAATTTATTCGTTTTATTGTGACCAAATATCAATAAAAAATTTATTCTATCTAACAGCGAAAAGGGAGTAAGTTTTTATTTCCTTTAAGTCGAGATAAATCGTCGCATATTGCAAATGGTGACGGATATTAAAAGTTGTATTTCCTTTGTCTACGTCCCGCTGAATATTTTCTTGTTTTCATTTAGCACTGCCATCTTTGTACAGGCAGAATATTTCCCGGAAGACAGCAGCAATGTAATTATGTTACTCAGGCAGGCAAGAATACAAGCAATAGTCCTTGCTGAATCCATGGAACATTTCCGTAGTTCCTTACAATTTGTCAGCAGCTTGACATAAATATGTCAGAACACGAAACAAAAGAACAAAGCTGTGTAATCATTCAACATTTACATGGTAACACAAAGGCTTTAACACCAGTGTTTCTGTATCGCTTCCTTCAATTTAGTAGTTCCTAGCTAACATTGTGTTTTTAGAGATCATTTCTCTACCTGTTTCGAGCGAATGAAGATTGTAATGACCACTCACTAACCGTCCAGTATGTGGAATCACTCATAATCGGAGCCAGAACTATTGCGTTGAAAGTAATCTTAATAACCAACATTTGGTAGTAAAATTTCGCACACTATAAAGAAGGTACTAAACGTACCGCTTGACAGGAGTATTAATGCGATACTACAGTATAAACAAAAGAAAAACTAATAATAATAATAATAATAATAATAATAATAATAATAATAATAAGAAACTTCAACGATAAAAACTGGCATTTTAAAAATAGGATAATATTATAGACTATGAGTTTAACTCTCTATATGTCATAATTATAAGTACAGGTGTGTTTTTAGTTACGAAGTGGGTCATGGAGGAGTTCATTTAACATTGAAAAGGAAAGTGGTGTATATGGATTAGTTAGGGTTGCCATATTTTGATAAGCAAAAAAGAGGATACTTTATCGACACTTACTTCCGAACAGATTGCTATTTATAGATCATGTACAATACTGATATATTTATAGTATGCAGACTGTTGAAGCTGAGTAATTTTCTTAACCGTAAGTAACAAAATAATAATACAAACAAGTGAATTGCTTATTATTTAATCATTAACCACAAAAAAAAACAACAAAAATAACACACAATTTCAATGCTTTGGTATCATACATTGTTATATATGAGGATATTGTACCTGCAATCTCATTGGGTTGACTTTTCAATTCAATATTTTGGACTGCAAGCCACCATTCTTCCAGTCGAAATACTGGATAACTATTGGAAAGAGCTTTATCGAACCATGGTTACTTCATCATTGGAAACTCCAGAATAAAGTATTTCATTTTCTTCAATGATATTTAAAACATTTCCCAAAGAATCGGATGCCAAAACGGAGTTTATAATTTTCTGTGTCTTCGTTTTTCCACTTCTTCGCAATATCCGAATCTGGAACGTCGTCTTCGGTAGGCCAGATGTGCACGTCATCACATTGTAACTATTGTGGTCTTTACCAGTGTGGAAAGCGAAAGTTCCTTCTGCTGAGGTTACTTCATCTTCTAATTTGCTGCCAAGTTTTACAAAAAAAATTCAGTTAATTTTGCAGAAGAACTTTCTCCTCGAACTGCCCTTTTGTGTTTTTCGCAATCCAGATGCGCTTTGCAAATTAAGTCCTCATTCATTTGACACTGAAACAATTCTACCGGTTTACATATCATGCATTCACCCTCGAAATCATCTCTACCTCTTCGAAAATAAGGATAATTCTTCTGTAACTCGGCAGAGAATTTACAGTTTCTTTTTGGCATTTCTTATTGTACAAACTAGAAGCATGCACAGCAAAACAAAAAATCGTTATGAAAGTCGGCAGCCAACAAGCAATAGTAACCAGAAGACGACATACAGCATTGCTACATAGTGGCAATAGCTTTAAACACAAGACGCAAGCTTCCAAACATTACAAAAATAAAACATCGATAATATTGCTGTCAAAGAGTACAGAAAGGGAAGTTCACGAGAGCATTTAAAGTGGGGTGGACTAAAGCGTGACTTAACTGTAACGGAGAAGGTTCCAAGTTACAACAAAGTAACTGTTACAAATGTTTGAGTCATTTTCCTTTACTAGTAACGTCGTATTTTAAACTTAACCTAAAAATCCGGACAATTAGCCAAAATCTAAAAACCCGCCTGGACGAAAAATTTAACCCTAAAAAAAGAGGACATGTCCGGAAAACCCTTACGTATGGCAACCCTAGGGATAGTTATAATGCAACGCTTGACGATTGCAATAGTTTTCCTGGTGCAAGTGTCGTGAGCATTACCGACCTCAAAAACATATAGGAAGGCACGGACTGGGACTGTCCTCGCACGCAGGCTGCTCGAATGAACCTGTTGTACTACCCGGGATGAAATGGTATGCATGCCCACGTTACAGATCCCCCTGTGCGCCCCCTCCGAACTCCTCTACAGCCTACATGATCCCTTTACCTTTCCACTAGTATCACCGCGGTTCATTATCCCCGGTCCCAAGAGTTACCATGAGCGCAGTGGAGAGCCCACGGTGCATAGCGCTACCACCAACATCGAATGACCACATATCCACGGGGTAAAAGTTCGGTGGCGGCCCGCAGCCTGAACTACATCACAAAAGGTGAGATGATGATGATTATGATGATGATGATGATGATGAAAGGGGGAAGTGTAATTATGATGGCGAAATGAATTCGAGGTCCAATGCCGAAAGTTATCCAGCAATTCTACTTCGATAGGTTGAAGGATAAAACTCGGAAGAAAACTCAACCAGGTAATATCCTACACCCAGGATCTGAACCTGGACCCTCTCGTTTCACGGTCATACGTGCTAATCGTTACTCTACAGCGGTTGATCCAGTACTCTGTTTAGAATGGTGCCTGTTCAAAGTAGGCTTAAAAGAAAAGTAGGCCTATAATTAAACAAAAGACGGCGCAGGCGATTCGTCTTCCTCAAAGAACTCTACGTCGAATTACTAGTGATTAAAAAAATAGTTAATTCGGTGTACCATCATTATTTCCATTCCAAGTAAAACTAGTACGAGAATATTATGTATCTAATACTGACACTTTTAAGGAAGCAGTAATTTCAACGATATTGATATTTGGACCTACAAGTGTAAATAATTTATTTATTTATTTATTTATTTATTTACTTACTTATTTACTTACTTATTTATATACTTACTTATTTATTTACGTATTTATTTATTTATTTAGTTACTTACGTACTTACTTATTTATATATATACATTTATTTATTTATTTATTTATTTATTTATTTATTTATTTATTTATTTATTTATTTATTTATTTATTTATTTATTTATTTAATCTGGCAGAGTTAAGATCATCAGGACTTCTCTACCACACCACCAGAATACAAGTAGACATAGGGTAAAGGTTGATAACATTGTGATACTAATATCAGACATAGGGTAAAGGTTGATAACATTGTGATACTAATAATAATATGATAGTTCTTTTTTGACAATTTTTTTACAATTTTACTGAGCGAGAGGAAGATCGGTGTTTTGCGTCAACGTATTAAGGAAATGTTCGTAGACAAGTTTCTGCACATGGTCTTCGTCTTGTTGACATTTATCTTCATTCCATACTGCTCACAGCTGTAATTTAGCTCCTGTAGCATATCCTTTAGTATTATCTCCTCTTCTGTTAACAACGTCATATCGTCAGCAAATCTTACACACTTTATTCTTCTTCCTCCTACTATCACTCCTCCCATGTTCTGAAAACAGTTATTCACTAAATCCTCCAAGTAGATGTTGAACAGGATAGGTAATAAACGGCATTCTTGTACTCCTCTCCCTACTTCACTTCCTTCTGACATTTATTCTCCTATCCTGACTTTGACTCGTTTCATATGAGCAGAAGTGTTGTAAGTAAAAAATGGATAATGAGGGTTAAAGTAAACATTCTGTAAAATACAGCGCAAAAAAGCAATTAATATTCAATTTATTTAAATTATTAGTAGTCAGTGGATAGCAAGAAGGACATATTAATTGATACTTTGCGCTATATTTTACCTCATTACCCAATTCTGACTTACACCACTTTTGCTCTGAACGGCTCAAATAAAAGTTATTAAACAGCCTCCTCTCTTTCCAATCCCCGCCAGTTTTCTTTAGAATCCCCATAAGTTTATTTCAATCCACTTTGTCAAACGTCTTTTCTAGATCCACAAATACTATATACGCGTCTTTATTCTTCTCTAGGTATCATTCGCCGATTGTTTGTAGCAGTCCAGTTGCATCTCTTCTACCTTTGTCCTTCTTATAAAAACATATCCTTAGGAATATATTTATTATAGCTGAAATATTGAAATAGCTTTGTAATATAATTAAAATAAATGCTAATGTTAATGTTATATGCGTCCTAGATGATAAGCGTGGGAATAATACGGTGAAAAAGAACTGTAAATAAGAAATAAACCAAATGATAATATTGCGTTTAGATTACTATAATGCAGTGGCGAATAAACATTCAAATTATTCCTTCAAAGAGTTTAAGTAAATAAACTGGACTCTAAATTTAAAACTGTAATAAAGTTAATTTGAACATTTAGTAAAATTATATCGCTGAGAATTCAAATAAATTGAAACCCGCTCTAACAATGAAAATTACATAATCCGACATTTTTGGAACTACCCGTAGTAGAATTTCTAACAATTTAAATCTTTAACGTTGGTATCGCATTCTTAAGTGAATGGCATTGAAGATTAATTCATATAATTTAATCTATAATGTGCATTTTCCTTCCGAAACTCTTAATACAGAATAACTCAGTTAACTTTTGGACTTTACGACTTCCATAAACATGGTGTCTATTCCAGAAAAATCTGTTTGTAATAAGGGAACTCTAATTATTGCTAGGAAAATGCCTGTATAATAGAACAGTAACAGAAATTATTTACACATATCTGGAACTTGTATTTGAAATCCTACACATGCACTCAACTTACCGTTCACACAAATTATAACTCATAACGTCATAACTAAAGCCCGGATTTCTAAGCACGATGAAACAGTAAAATAAGCAAGCAAATAAGCACGAAAAATGGTGAAAGTAAGCAGCAAAATAAGCAGAAACGAATACACGGAAATAGTAAAATAAGCACGAAAAATTCTTAAATTAAGTACCAAAATAATCAAAAGACGAATACACGGAAATATGATAAATTGTTTCGTAGAACTCTTACTTTATTGAAGGCTGTTGCAGTATACAAGGAAGGTCATCCTGAGATTTTCCTGTGTGAAGCTCCCGCGTCTATCAGTGAAAAATTATTTGTAAAGTAAAAATGTTCTTTCGACGTCGCATGACGTCACAGGCACATGTGAAAAGCACCACAGTTCTTCTTCGGTGAATTCCTCTTCAATATCTATTTCTTCACCAGAAAGCTTTTTAGACATTTGACACAGTGTTTTGGCGGGGAATCCCAAGGTTCTCTCCTAATTAAAATTATTCAATATTATATGACATCATCCTGGGTCATACCCTATCATTACTTTCTTACGCATTCGACTGAAGGTAATTGTTTATTAGCCAATAAAAAAAGGGAATCAGTGATAAATGACGGCTAGAGTGAAATAAGCACTTTCTAAAATCACAGTTTTGGGTAAAATATGCTGTTTTAATTAAAAATCGTAAAATAAGTAACCAAAAACGTTTTCCTGCTAAATAAGCATTTATAAACACTAACAAACACAGTTAAAACTGCTTATCTAGGTATGTCTTACAAAGTACAGGGGCATCATTTTATTTTTACTAACATTTTTAATATTAACTTGCCTATACCTCTGGATCAACGCCGTTTGTTATCCCCTTCCAAGACTGGAGTTCGATGATACTGACGTAATATACAAACAAATCACTGTACTAGGTATAGGAGGGAAGACAAATAGTTCATCCATTTATGTAAACTAGGAAATATTGCGCTTTTGAGTTTAATCATTTTCATTAGGTTTTTGTTTAATCAAAATACAGTACAGTATTAACAATGCGTGTTTTTACTCACGAACTGAGCTGTCCATTTGGACGTATTCATTATGCAGTGTATATTATACTGTCTACAGCACATTAGCGTACAATATAGAGAATGAAGTTAAATTGAAAAATAATCATAATATGGATATTTAAACACATTTCGATACAGACTTCAGTTCTAATGTGCTTATTATCGCACTATAGCATATTGTACTTAATTCCAATTACCAGTTCTTCGTACTAGTACCTCATGTTGAAATAATTCTGTACCTACTCTATAAAAGAGTACCTTACGTACTGTAAATTCAATCTTCACTTCTGCCCGAAAAGATAAAATTACTCAGACATACTACCTACTGTTCGTCCAAGTGGTTATGTCGTAGGGTCGTAGAAAGGAGGGAAATCACGTGACAGTTAATTACTTAACGAGGCCCTTTTATTTAAGTTATTTTAAACAGTTGTATAATATTACGTAGACGTCCAATTCCTAACAGAAATTAATGTTCTCAGAAAAGAGCTAAGACAGCCCAGCCACTTGTTGGCGAATGTAAAAGCTGGTTGGGGAAACCAGGATACGACGTAGGCAAATGGACGACAGTACCTGTGCGAAAATGAGTCAATATTGAAAGCTCTTTCGTCACTGGAAAATGCGAACATATTTTTGGAACGTACTGTGGCTACTATGACTGTATATGCGGTCTTGGATCTGTGTGGAAGACGGTTGAATGGGTGGGAGTGAAGTACATTCAAAAACTCAGGTACAATAAAAATTGAAGTAAAAATAAAATGATGTCCCTGTATAACCTTTCTGCTTATCTTAAAAAGTGTGGAAAAGAATACGCATTTTGCTTAGAAATCCAGGCTTTAGTCATAATCAGTTTACAGCCCTATTTCAGTATCCTAAAATGTAATTTCGTTAGTTATTATGTGATTCTATTCTCCTTAAATTAAAAAAAAGAACACTTCGATTCCTATACATGCATTCAAGTCTCTTTTCTGTCCAAAACTATCAATTTTACGACCATTTTTACAGTAGAATACATTGTTTTCGTATTGTACCAAAACTACCGGACCGGTATTCAGATACTCACCATATGTATGCAATGGGGAATTAACACCTAGAATCTCCAAGCAATCCGCAACAGTGTAGGTATGCATGGAGTATACCTCGGTGGCATCCAATCCTAATACGCAGTTCAGATCTGCTGTTCAGTGAATATGCCAAAACAAAACAATGCTAGGCGAGTGGAGATAGTGCTCTAAATAGAAACATTTGGTATGGAGCATCTCATTAGGAAAGAAGGAAACATATTTTAGCAGAAACAAGCAGTTTTTTTTTTTTTTCATTTGGAATGGAACATATGCAACGTTTCCATTCATTCATTGTAATGTATAGACACTCGCAAAGCACGTAGTCGGTATACCGTGCTTTTTTATTTCACGTTTGTATTGAAGTTTGTATGTTTTCTTTTTTTCAATTGTTAATTACAACCCTTAATTAGATCTAAAGAATGCAGATGTGTTTTAAAGTAAAAATAATATGTTGTTGCATAATATACTGTAAGCTGCCATTTAATACAACATTTGGCTAATTTCAGTTAATTAGAGTTAAATGTTAGTGATTTTTATTGACTTTTATATGTTAGTTCTAGGTTTTTGTACCAGGTGTAGTTGTGATTTTCTTTCAATTTGATTGATTATAGTTGTCATTTGTTCTAGAATTTTCGTTAATTTTGAATGGGTAATGACGTTGTCAGTTGTTCTTGGTTGTTTGACGTGAGTGTGTTATACCATTTTGATGGCTAAAGCTATTGGAAGTTTGTCATTTTATCATTTTCTTTCGATTTGATTGGTTATAGTTGTCGTCATTTGTTTTAGAATAATTTTCGTTAATTTTCAATGGATAATGACGTTGTCAGTAAGTTGTTCTTGGTTGTTTGACCTGAATGGTGTTATACTGTGTCTGATGGCTAAAGCTATTGGAAGTTTTTCATTTTGTGATATATGTGGAAGATGTGTTAGAACAGAGTATTACATTTTATGTCGATTTTGGTTTAGCTCTTTCGTTGTTGAATAAGAATTGTCATAATGGAAGTGAAGTGGTTGTCTTTGAACACGTCAATGAGGACTGAATTTTATTTGATAAGGCCATAAATTATTGTTTTGTGTTTTAGCGATTTGTGGCGGTAAAGTGCGGACGAAAACTGCCAGAATAGTACTGCCAACTATGAAATTCGAATGTCACCAAACACTAAAAAAATCAAAGATGAAAATTTAAACATATTTTCAGATTTTGAAGGGTTTCTTGTTCTTTAAAAATATGAATATATGTTTCATTTTCCATCTTTGATTTAGTGATATTTGGTGGCATTTGAACTTCATAGTTGGCAGAACGTTTTTGGTAGTTTTCATCAGACATGTTGTATTTTGCCTGTCTCCTAGGAAATTAACATAATTTGTTATTAATATTATTATTATTATTATTATTATTATTATTATTATTAAATCCAAGTAGTAGTTTTTACATGAGTAATATTCCTGTTCTTCACGGACTTATACAGACAGGCACACGAATAAACAGAATGTAAACACACAGTACCGGAGATTTCAGGGAGAATACTTCACTGCAGATTGAACTGCTTTGACTCGCACTGCTCTTTGTACCAAACGAAGCGAATATGATTGCCATACATCTAACTTGTATTCACAGTGACCAAACGCAGGACTCTATAATATCCGTGTCAAAAGGAGATTGTGATATTTTGTTGCTGCTGTTTCTTGCGACATTAGAGAGAAAATTATTGTTATATAACTACATAAATAAGCCACTGGCGTGACTCAGTTGGTTAAGGTGTTTGCCTGCCGGTCTGAAATTGCGCTGGGGCGCGGGTTCGATACCCGCTTGGGCTGATTACCTGGTTGGGTTTTTCCGAGGTTTTCCCCAGCTGTAATGTGAATACCAGGTAATCTATGGCGAATTCTCTACCTCATCTTGCCAAATACCATCTCGCTATCACTAATCTCATCGACGCTAAATAATCTCGCATTTGATACAGCGTCGTTAAATAACCAACAAAAAACTACATAAATAAGTTACAAGAAAATAAATTAAGAAATTTCTAGAAACTCCTTTTCTGGTAACTACTCACTACTACAGAGCCCCTTGGCGGAATGGCGTATTAAAACTCTTTTTCTGTCTAACTCGTAGTGTACTGTATTAAGAAGTGGTGTATTTTTATTTATTTCAGTATAATTTTGTCGTTTTTATTCGTTTTCTTACTTGTTTCATCTCTGAATAGCTCTTGGGGAAACATTGTGTCAGTTGCAATGTCGTAACCTTTCTATTTCCTGTACAAAAGTATTATAGCTAGACAGAATGCTAGTCAGTAGAAACGAAATTACGTGAGAGTCGAAGTTTATCCACACCTACAGAACGTTACATAAATTGATTACATTAAACTTATACAATTTTAATTTAATTTAGTACATGTCTTAGTGAAAATTACAGATATTTTTAGTTCCTGATCCGGCCCGGAGACATACTGTTCCAAAGGTTAAGGGAAGGAGGGCACGTGGTGCGAAATTACAATTCCATTTTCACACAACAATTTTTGCTTATAAATTTCGACTCAGTCATTTCCGGACCAGGGTTCCTTATCTCAAATTAATACATGTGCCCTTCTCCATCATCCCTGAAAGTTTGTAACAGCAGTCCGGAAATACTCTGTATAACCTTGTGATCTGAAAATTGTTTTCTGTATTAACTGATAAGTTGTTGACTGAAATTATAAAACAATTCATTATTATAAATATACTTTGAACTTGTCTGAAATCTGAAGCGACATCTGTTCTATATTTAACTGTGAATAAATCATTAACACAGGTCTTATACATTCTGTGCAATAAATGTTAAAAATTTATGATCTCTTTGAGACAACCCAACCTCCGTATACAACACACAGAATCCATCCTGTTGCCAGTATATGGATGCTGCTCACTAGACAAAATTTTTCCAAGCGTACCTCCGCTCATTTACGAACACGGCAGAGGAAAGAATAGTGACGTAGCTCTGATACACTGTTGACAGTTCATTTAGTTTTGGTATAGAATACGTCTTTGTCCGTACCTCATATGGGACACCGTGCCGGCGGATTCGTGTGAGATTTGAACACTTGTAGCTCGGTGTGTAATAATCGGTGGTTAACGACAGTGACATCAAGCTGTAGAGCGAGGACGTACGTATGCCATGCATGAGATAAGAGAGGAATGCGGCTGAACGCGAGGTGAAAATTACCACGTTTCGTGCTATTCCGGCAGCCGCAACCCAGCAACCGGTGGCCCTACACACATGTTTGACCTCTGAAACATCTCACTACGCAGTGATCTACAAAATGGAAGTGGAAAAACTTGGACAGGAAACTGTAATTTAGTGAAAATTCAGAAACAAGAACGTAGACTTGACTTCAAATATTTAAACGTGTGGGTGACGACTGCGCGCGAAAGAGTCAATTTTTGCCCAACTGCGCGCGAGCGACTGAATTGTAAAGAGGTCAACTATGCACGAGTTATTGAAGTGTAAATAGGCCAACTGCGCCCGAGCGGGTGTACCACAAATGCATCAAATGCTTGCAAGTCTTCCTCATGTAAAGTAACAGAAGTGTGGCATCACTAGTAGTAAATAGATTCTGATTCTGATTCTGTGTTTCCTTCAGAAATTTGGGCTTCTGACGCTATCACATCAGAAAGAACAACCAATGTTTGTGAGGCATTACACAGGGGGTTTCGGACTTAACTTTAACAGTGCACATCCACATATATACAACTTTCTTGACGCTATCATTCAAACGCAGATAAGCACTTATATAAAAATGAATGATACAGGTACTTACAAATCTAAATCTGCCTGCAAAAAGCGTAGGCAGTACATAGAGGAATTAATTTTAAAATGTAGGAAAGGAATTATCTCACTATTGCATTTCCTATAGAGTGTTTGTTATTATTACAAGAAAATCAAATAATGTAAAGTAATTTAATACTTTTAACTTACTGACAAATGCCATGTTCTAATACGGATATGCATATTTTAACTTCTTGACAAATGCCCTACACTAATTTCGGCATGCATATGACACTGCATTTTAATCATACCTATGAATGGCAAATAGGACTCTGTAGGAATCGTAGCCTAAGTGTCCAAAAATGGGAAGGAAAATGCAGGAATAATAGCCGCGTGCAGTTGACCTGTACCCAAGACTGACCGCTGCGCGCAGTCGGGCGCTTTAAATCAGGTAGAAATGTATCTTGCGCACAGTCGGGATCATCCGGTTTAAACATTTACAAAGAGCGTATTCCAATCTCAGCGCTGAGCAGTCTGATGGCATCACGGTGTTCCGAATTTCAACGATGAAGTCACTGATGCTCCACCGGTGTCGCACCGGTGCCATCAGCTTGCAGAGGTGGTGGAAGTCTCCATCAGCCGCCACGAGTCAATCTGATTGGTTCTTGTATAGGGCGGGAATTATCAGACGAATGACATCGTGCACTGTTGTGTCATGGCGGTGTATTCTGCTATATTATTTGTAATGAGCACAACGTAAAAACAATATGTTAATGGCTTATGAGCGAACATGGCAACGGACCAGTTATTACTACCGGTTCAAGAAATAAATTGTTTATGCTCTCTTTTCTTTGAACGAGATAACAGTACGGAAATTTCGCAAAATCTTGATAGTGTAGCACACACAACATCTTTTACAGCCGCCATGACAGCCATCGAACCTTCCAGCAGTTTTGTTCCTATTTCGCTGCAGCGTGACGTCATTGTCGGAATACACTGAAAGAAAATAATCAAAATCCTATTGAGATTCAAGTGTCTGAAGAAAGAAGGCAAAATACCGCACACAATGAGGAGTCACTAAGCTGTGCCGAGTGAACACGGACATGGCGGGAGCGCTGCAAAGAGGACAATTGATTATAAAGCAGGTCGAATGATTACTACATTAATGTTAACGATTGAAGACCTCGGGGTAAATAGTGATAACCGTCAAAATTTAGATTGTCAGTTTCCTGGTTGTTAACAGCCTATAAGCCACATTATCTTTGATTTGGTTAAATAATTATGTAAATATGTTGACAAATGATTGGATTATGCCGCTTCAAACATATGGTAAACCTCTTGTGTTTGCTATAGAAATTAAAATGTATGCAATTTGTATATTTGGGTTATCATTATTTACCCTCGGCATCTTCAATTTCTGAGACAAGTGATGGTCTAGTATGTGCAGAGCTATGTCGAGACAATCCATGTTTACAGAAATCTCAATCCGAACTGAATTGCAGTCCACGTGGAACTGAAGAAGTTAAATTATTTAAGTTTACTTGAAAATCACAGTGATGTAAAAGTAGTAACAGACAACTTTCAATGTAAACCTTTGTTTAGTTTGCGAACATGAATTTGATAAGATGCATTTTAACTTTGCGGACGCACCTCCGGTACAGCCTCTCGAATTTGATGAGCGATGTGGATTCGCCGATGTATCAGAGCAGTCACTTTACAGAAGAAAATGTTGTTAACAATACGATAATAAAATATTACTAAACTTGAATTTGTAATCATTAGACAGCGGAAAAAATCAAATAAAAGTCATGTTTACGGTTTACAAGTACTGTGCGCATAGACTATGGAATGAGGTGTGCCAGGATTGCCAGATTTTAGATCTCCCAAGGAGGGACATCCTTCTTCCATCACATTTAGTACTTACGTTTTGTCTTAAAAGAAGAGT
Organism: Periplaneta americana; assembly: GCF_040183065.1. Classification (NCBI taxonomy): domain Eukaryota; kingdom Metazoa; phylum Arthropoda; class Insecta; order Blattodea; family Blattidae; genus Periplaneta; species Periplaneta americana. The sequence continues at coordinate 142,223,284 of NC_091121.1, read as the reverse complement.
GATATGAATGTGGGTAGAGTTGACATTTTCGTGACTACATAAGTTTATTAAAAATGGTCCCTTTGTATGCAGTTGAAGAAACTAATATGAATATCAAAATTGCAAATTTAATTTTAAAAAAATATTGTAGGTTTAGGTTTCCAAGATCAATACAATATTTATCTGGTTGTAAGTTTCACCACATATGTCTGGCGTTTTTCTGAAGGGCTTGTGACAATAATATGTTATACCAAATTATTATATTAAAGCAATGACTTAATAGTAGATCTGTCTCATAGATTTTCCCAGCTGTTTATTATTAATTGTAAAGCACAAATTCCATAAGAGAGCATCACATGTGACAAAATATTTGAATTTCAATGTTTTTCATTGATTAAAACGACATAAAATTTATTTATAGCTAAATTCATATTTATTTCATATTTTATATATTACTTAATATGCAGTATACATTTTCAGAGCTTATATATATATATATATATATATATATATATATATATATATATATTTATCACTGTACTTTAGCATTTTTAACAATCTTTCTTCCATTCTCTGTGCCATGCATTTCTGATGAACGTCTCTTTTTAAATATTTAGAAATATAATCGTCACCACTGAATTCGCTGTCACAAACCTTACACTTGCCAAAATATTAGTTTTTTTTTCCAATGTGCAAACCTACATTGTTAAAAATATAAATTTATATTTAATGTAATTATTATTTAGGCCGAGTAGAAAATAGCTATACTAAGTAACGACAAAATTATACAACTGATGTTAATTTTTTAATGGAGGGAATTTTTTGCGTCCCACGTGGAATCGAAGCGGGACTCGGGATTTTTATATGAAAATCGGGACATGTCCGGCCAAATCGGGACATCTGGCAACCCTGGGTGTGCACCAAAGAGCTAGAAGTTTCTAGCTCGTTGGTGTGCACGCTTCCCAATAGGTAGCTACAACACGGTACCGTCCGCAGAGAGTACCACGCGAACACCGAAAACAACTGCCACTCTGCGTTCTCAGTCAGTCCTCGTCCGTTCGTGAACAGAGAACATTGAGATATGTAAACATATTCTTCATTTGTGTTCAGTGAAGTGATCATAATGCCGAAGACAGATGTTAGAAACATAGGGTGTATTCTTTAATATAAGAATATGGTGTCCACATTTTTAGTAGTGATTCTGGTGAAACAATTAAGTGACGGTTATATATGTGTGCATTAAAAAAGATAACAAAACTATCGATAGAACATCAGTGTAATACACAGAAACACATGAAAAATGTTGCTCTATGTTAGAAGAAAATAAGGGTTCAACTGCAAATTCCGCCTCAAATATGATATGACTTTTGCCAGGATTTGTGTCGAATGATGATAACTTGCAATATTCCATTCAAAACGTCGGATAATCCTCACTTTGAAGGGTTTATAGAAAAGTACACAAAATATCAGGCACCTTCTGAATCATCGATTAGAAAACAGTTCTTACCTGCACGCGCCTCTAGTGTACCTACTGTGCTTACGTAAACAACCACCCTCTGACGAGACCAACTAGTCGTTTTGTAGTTACCTTCACATCCGAATGAACTTTTTTTCCACTGTCTAGTAATCATGGTTTGGTTTGCGATTGTTTCGCACATTATAAGAATATTTATTTTATTGCCATTACACAAGTCCTTTTTTGAGCGCACGATTTGGAAACCAGTGCCCGATACAAATGCTTCGTACAGACACAAGTGTCTTGAGAGAGGAGCCTATCGCGTTGAGACTGATGTCTGGCAATTTCGGGACCGATGCCAAGAAATACGAGACTCGAACTAGAAATTCATGTAACACGTGTCAGGTGTTACAGACAAGACAAGTAGGCAGTTAAAGGAAGCAAATCAAAGTGTAATTTCTTTCGTCTCATCAGCTTCGAAGTAAAACACAAGAACTCTAAAACAGACAACTCCAACCGGTAAGGTCGAATATCCTATATAAGATTCGCAATACAAAGACCCTTATTGAAAGTAGAGTTGTCGGCCATATAATTTACGGGTGATGATATCTCAGTATGGAGTGAATCGGACCGTACAGAGTGAGATGGTAGCGTTCGTTTTGAAGGCGATCGAACGCCCGATTCAAATCCAATTTCCGTCTCTGAACCGACTCCCAGTAACGTCCCATATCCAGCCCGGAGCTCCCTCACCGTCAATTAAGGGTAGGAAGAGAAGCGAGGCGGGCGGGGCGGGGGCGAAAGAAGAGAAATAAAATAGAAGACGACGCCTGGCTGAACCCAACAATGCTGTCGGCTCTAGCTTCATCATTTTATAGCTGGCAGCTGAAGTAGTTCGTCTCCCTCACGTCTGCGGCTCTGTCAGCACCTGGAAACTTTATTTCTTTTGCTTGTTTCAAACTCTCTTTCCTTAACCCTTTTTTTATCTTCCATGACGTCTTACTTTCTTTCGCTTTCCATCCCTTCACTGCTACTCACTTTATTTTCTTCTTCTTGTCTTGCCTCTTCCTTCTGCTCACTTTCTTCCTCTTTTCTTGTCACTGCCTCTTAATTTTCATTATGTTCTTTCTTCTATAGACAGATTAGTAGTAGTATTTATTTAATTAACCTGGTATAGTTAAGGCCGTCAGGCCTTCTCTGCCCCTCTGCCAGGGGATTACAACTATAATATGAACAATAAAATTACAATTAATATTAAATTTGCAATTACAATTACAATAAAAATTAAAGTACGACAAGATTACCTGATTAATGAAAGCTAGACATTTTTGTATTTACTGAATTACAAATTAAACCTACAATAACAAAAATATGTAGTGATGAAATTACCGGATATTGAAATATTTTGTGATAGATTAAGAGAACTATTTACAAGAAACCATGTCTGAACGAGTCTCAATTACTGACCAAGTGCCTAGTAAGTTTGCGTTTGAATTCAATTTTATTTCGACAGTACCTGATGCTAGCAGGTAACGAATCCAGAGTCTTGGCAGGGCTATTGTGAAAGAGGATGAGTATGAGGAGGTGCGATGGGATGGTATTGTTAGTATTGTTCCATGGCGAGAGCGTGTGTTCAGATTGTGATTGGAAGAAAGGTAAGTGAAGCGAGACGACAGGTATGAAGGAATAGAAGAGTTCAAGATTTCGAAGAGAAGGAGAAGTGAAAGTAAATTTCTTTTCTTATCTAGTTTAAGCCAACCTATTGTCACAATCTATCTTATGTTCTATAATTCTTTATTTTACGACGCTTTATCAACTGCTGTGGTTATTAACGCCAGCGAAATGCGTTGTTTAGAGTCCAGCGCCAAAAGTTACCCAGCATTTGCTCTTAATGGGTTGAGGGAAAACCCAAGAAAAACCTAAACCAGGTAACTTGTCTCAACCAGGATTTGAACCCGGTCCCGCTCAATTCACGGCCAGGCATGCTAACCATTACTCTACAACGGTGCATTCTATCTTATTCTTATTATCTATCTTATGAACCTTATGTTTGTCTTTCTATTTGTCTGCCTGCCTGATTAAGCTGTCTATTGTAGTCTGTCTAGCCTAGTGTCTACTCCAGTATATTTAGTCTAGTCCGTCTAATCTTGGCTACTCTAATCCGTCTATTCTTGTATACTCTAACCTGTCTGGTCTTGTCTAATCTAATCTATGTAGTCTAGCCTACCTGATCTAGTTTAGTCTTTTCTAGTCAAGTCTTGTCTGTCTGGTGTTGTCTAGTCAAGTCTGTTTCGCATTATCTAGATTTGTATAATCTGTCTAGTGGAGTCTAGTCTAGTCTGTCTAGCCTTGCCTAGACTTCTCTAGTTTTTATAATCTTGTCTGAACTTGTCTAGTCTAATCTGTCTGGTCTTGTCTAGTCAAGTCTATCTAGTCTGTCTAGTCTTGTCTAGTCAAGTCTGTCTAGAATTGGCGAAACTTGTCTAGTCTGCCTAGTCTTGTCTTAACTAGTTTACTGGAGTCTAGTTTAGTCTGACTGGTCATGTCCAGTCAAGTCTGTCTAGCATTGGCGAAACTTTTCTAGTCTGACTAGTCTTGTCTAGTCAAGTCTGTCTAGCATTGGCGAAACTTGTCTAGTATGTCTAGTCTTGTCTTAACTAGTTTACTGGAGTCTAGTTTAGTCTGTCCAACCTTGCCTAGACTTCTCCAGTTTGTCTAGTCTTGTTTAAATTTGTCTAGTCTAGTCTGACTGGTTTTGTCTAGTCAATTCTGTCTAGCATTGGCAAAACTTGTCTAGTATGTCTAGTCTTGTCTAGTAAAGTCTGTCTAGCATTGGCGAAACTTATCTAGTCTTGTCTAGTGAAGTCTGTCTAGCATTGGCGAAACTTTTCTAGTCTGTCTAGTCTTGTCTAGTCAAGTCTGTCTAGCATTGGCGAAACTTTTCTAACCTGTCTAGTCTTGTCGTAACTAGTTTAATGGAGTCTAGTTCAGTCTGTCTAGATTTGTCTACTTTGTCTAGTATTGTCTAGTCTAGTCTGTCAAGATGGGAATGAAGGAAGTGAATTTTCAGATATATGTTACCACTCATAGTTTCATACGCCAACAGTAAATTTTGCACTAGTTCTTCGTAGTTCTCACTTCCACAGTTACCCAAAAAATTTAATACAAGCTCCTTGAATGCAATCCAGGCGGCTCTCTCTTTTCTTTCCAACAAAGATTCGAAGTGATTGTCCATTATTTCTCTAATTTGTTGTCCATTGGAAATTCCCTCTTTCATTTTGAGTCACTAATACAGGAAATTTTTCCGCGATATGTTTAAATGCTTCAGTTTCATGATTAATCCCTTTACCAAAGTTTTTCATTAACCCTAACTTTATGTGTAAAAGGGGTATACTTTACTTTGAGGCACAAGGTGTTAATGTATATTTTTCTTCTCTGTCGTAGTGATTGTCGTGTTGGCCATACTTTTATTTTGTAATGCTTATCTCGAGCGCGATTGTCCCATTCGCATAGAAATGAGCGGAATTTTGTGTAGCCTAATTGCAATCCAAGGAGCAAAGCTACAACCTTCAAAACGGCTTATATAAACCATCCATACTTTGAATATTATCATTAAAGCACACTTTAAAGCAGGGCTGGGCACATTATGTGATTCTGAGAAATGAGCGCTGTGTGCTTTAAAGAGCGGTTCTTCCGAGCGCTGTGACGTATGCACACTGTACACTACGTCATTCAATGTCGGTGCAGTGGTGACTCTGCAGTATGATGACGAATTTTGCACATGTGTGGACATTGTGCCACTGTCATACATCTATGACGTTGTGCATGGGGGTAGGCCACTAGAGGGAACCCAAGAGGTGGAACTTAAACTGAGAGGATTCAATCCGATATCGGGATGGGAATCCGGTGTGGCTTAGTGGATAGAGCGTCAGCACGTAGAGCTGAAAACCCGGGTTCAAATCCCGGTGCCGGAGAGAATTTATTCTCCGTTCTACTTATCCTTCATCATGTGATGACGCAGAATATCTGCACGGAAATATATTTACTTCGGTAATAATACTTAAATACTGATGTTCTATTAACCGAAGGAGCTGCTAAGGTACTGCAGCGTGTGTAACGGTGTACATTTGGGATGGCGTGTCTGGTTTAGCAAACTGTACAGAAGTATTTCAGTAACCAATTTCCATGATATCATAGTAGGATGATGCAAGTATGGTGGGGAGGGAGGTGTTTTAATTTATGGCAGAGATTGTACCTTGCTCCCATGTATTAAGCCCCCGGAATTGGAAGCCTAGAGCTGGCAATTTCCTTATTAGTTAAACCCCGCGTTAACTGCGATGATGGGCCTCTCTGCTTCTTGTTAACGCCAGTCAATAATCTACACCGTCCACCTTCTCCTCCGAGCCCCTTCACCACCCAAAAATAATTCATACGTAACTACAGTGCGACTGCACCAATATCCCGCACTGCATCAGACACGTATTTGCAGAGGCTCCGGTCTGACATTTCTGCAAGGCAGGACTCCTGCTTTCTTGCCTATGGATTCATTTTAGCATGTGCTTCAATTTCACAAATGCTAGCTACAGCACAATTATAATATATTATGTAACTAAACAATCGATGTTACAAAAGAACTAGGCAGAGTGATTGAAAAAGCTGGAGAGACCAGTTTCGAGAAATCTTGGAATTTCGGACACGGAAAATTTATAGGACCTAAACAGTGTTTTTTTTATGTTGATGACGATACCAGAGATAATATTTTATTACCATCATGACTATTATCATGTTACGTTAGAATAAATACAGCAAAAATCGTCTGTGTCTGTACAGGGGATGGATAAATATCGACGGTGTTCAGGTAAAAGGGCTTATACCACAAAGGAAAAAATTTTCAGAAATAACTACAATTAAGTTTTGGCGCATTATTAGTTATATTATATGAAAGAATGTATTATATATTGTACTTATTAACATTCCATGGTATTCATACATTGCTTCACAGCTAGAATATGAAACAAGTCAAAAAAACTTAATACTATTATAAAGTCTTAATTTATAGTCACAGTCTAGTTGAAATATATACAGAAGATGTTTACAATATTTGTTAGTTCTATTATATGAAAGAATGTATTATATATTGTACTTATTAACATTCCATGGTATTCATACATTGCTTTACAGCTAGAATATGAAACAAGTCAAAAAAAACTTAATACTATTATAAAGTCTTAATTTATAGTCACAGTGTAGTTGAAATATATACAGAAGGTGTTTACAATATTTATTAGTTACATTATATGAAAGAATGTATTATATATTGTACTTATTAACATTCCATGGTATTCGTACATTGGTTCACAGCTAGAATATGAAACAAGTCAAAAAACTTAATACTATTATAAAGTCTTAATTTATAGTCACAGTCTAGTTGAAATATATACAGAAGATGTTTACAATATAGTCTACTAGTACAACACAAAATTTTAGTACCTGTTTCATGAAGCGTTGTTGAATGTTATGAATTCACCTACAGAATAGAAGGCGTGAGAAATTAGGTACTTCTTTAATTTGACCCTAAATAATCTTATGTTTTAAGATTCATTTTTATATCCATAGGGATGTTATTAAAAATTTTTACTCCCATATAACGCACTCCTTTTTGATAGCACGATAGACTTGCCGATGGAGTATGAAAGTCATTTTTGACGCGTATTTATGCTACGAATTGTTGAATTACAAAGTTTTCATGATTACATACGAGGCAGATTATTAATGAAAAGTTATACTGACAAGCCATGAGCATTATTTGTAGTTTTTTTTTTAATAATCCTACAAGATTGCCTAGATTTGGCACCCACTATTATTCTAATTACTCTTTTTTTCAGTAGGAACATACTGTTACTATCTGTAAACGTAATTATCAAGAAAACATCTTCATGTTTTGTAATTAAATTTTAACAATTACACTAATTACAGCAAAAAGTCACATTTAAAAATGAAGGTTAAGCCCTTTTACCTAAATACCATCGACATGGTGAAAAACCAGTGAAATTTAAAAAAAAATTGTTTAACCCCCTGAGTCCTGATACATTTTCATTATAGTAATACACTTAAAAAAAAGTCACTGAAATGAGCAAAAATTCCGAAAAAATTATGCAGTTTACAGTTAGGGCAAAACTGCAGATATAATATACTATACTTTGGTTCTCCTCACACACATATATATTTTTTTACGATTAAAATATAACGCTTAATGTGTACTTATTTCGAAAGCATGTCCTACGGTGCCTTGGCGTTGAGTTGATTGTCCCCATTTTCATTTACAAGTACTTGAAATTCGCATTGTAATGATTGAGTCAAACTTCTTGTGCTTCCTGTAAGTCCCAAGAGATTCACGAGCTTGAGAAGCACAGAAAAGAAGTGATCGATAACGATGCCACATAGTGGCCAATTTGAAATTAATAATAATAATAATAATAATAATAATAATAATAATAATTTCTTTATTTAATCTGGCAGAGCTAAGGCCAGTAGGCCTTCTCTTCCGCCCAGCCAGACTCTAATTCTAATTAAATACATTTGCTTACATAGTTATTACATTAATATCTAGATCATAAAACAACATGAAAGTAAATAATGAAGATTGGATAACTAATGTTAGTGTGACAATAATAAACATTGGTAAGAAATAGTTATAATAATAATAATAATAATAATAATAATAATAATAATAATAATAACAACAACAATAATAATGATAGTAATAATAATAGTAATAATAATAGTAGTAGTAATAATAATAATAATAATAATAGTAATAATATTAATGAGATAATTTAGATATTTATCTGTGATATATATAACAATTAAACATTGAGAAACTTGAAACAGCAATTATTGTTAACACGAATTGTTAGAAAAATATCTCGTTAGCCTATTCTTAAATTGGTTTGATGTCTGACAGTCCCTGACATTACTCGGTAGGGAATTCCAAAGTCGAGGAACAGCCACAGTGAAAGAAGATGAATATGAGGATGTTCGGTGAGAGGGAATGGATAATATTGAGGAGTGTTGTGATCGTGTGTCTAGGTTATGATGGGTGGATAAATTTTGAAAACGAGACGCAAGATAGACAGGAGTGGAGAAATGCAATATGTGAAAGAGAAGGGAAAGACAGTGGATTTTCCTACGATCTTCTAGACGGAGCCAGAACAACATTTCGAGGGATGGTGTTACGTGATCAGTCCGGCGAATATTGCAGACGAAACGGACGCACATATTATGAACACGTTGTAGTCTCTGTGCCGAAGTAACGCTTAGGTCAGTAAACAGAATATCACAGTAATCGAAGTGGGGCATCACGAGTGTTTGCACTAACATTTTTTTCATGGAAAAGGATAGAAAATTCTTCAATCGTCTAAACGAGTGGATTAATGAGAATACTTTTTTGCAGGTTTCTGCAACTTGAATGTTCCAATTTAAACTTTTATCCATATAAATACCTAGATTCTTTACTGATTCACTGAACGGAATTTCGGTGCCGTGTATTTTAATCGGGGGCAAATTTGGTATGGTAATAGTGCTTAACAAACGTGAATGACCCACAATGATTGACTGTGATTTTTCTGGATTTAGTTTAAATCGGAATTTCCGTGTCCGTGTCCAGATTGAGTCCAGATCGTCATTAATTTTAGTTATTGCATGATTTATTTCGTCAGTGTGGAATTTTATATATATTTGAAGATCGTCTGCATAGAGATGGTGTCGGCAGTACTAAATGCATGTATGAAGTATAGTATACTATACTCCAGGACCCAGGAGGATAAAATACTCTTTGGTATGTGAAAAATATATTACATGACATTTAATGCGCATATGCGACCTTGCTAGATGCCATTTTTATAGCCCTGTGGTTTTAAAATGACACTAAACTTTCATTGCTAAATCCATTAACTTTAGTTTTTTTTTTTCTTTAAGATACTCTTTCATATGTAAAAAAAAAAATCACTTAACATTTAAAGTGCATTTACGGGCTTCTCAGCTACTGTGATGTCACTTTTAAAGCTCTGGTGCGTAGGATTTTTAAATAACACAATATATTTGGCTGTAATTTCCCGCACTTAATTGTTTACGTAATTCCATACAGAAAGTTAAAAATCTCGGATTTATTAGTGCTATATGCATGATATTTGGTACAAACATTGTTTAGACTATTAGGAAACTTTCTCTGTAATATAAATTTATTTTCTTGCATCTGAAAAATATATCTCCACATTTTGTAAAAGTACCTCTAAAATTTATTCTTAAAATACAGGTCTACTAATTAATATTATAATCCTACAATTTAATTGTTAAAATTCACAAATGTAGTTGAAGTATTAGCTAAATTATTACGTACGCTATAGGAAATGTCCATGAATATTGAAAACTTCGATATATTTGAAACTTGTATCTCCTGGCTTAGCTTCTTTTCGAAGAAAACTGAAGTAGTTTTCCTACAGTCTCAAATAATTGTGCATTCCTATGTATCATACTTGCAATGACGACAAATGTTCTGGGACTCAAAATCTGTCGAAGGAGATAGATTTTTAAGAGGAATTCGTGTCTTTATTGTTAGCATTTACCTCTGATTGAGGTTCTGACTATTACATCTCAATTCATGATATGCGTTAGAGGAAGAACAATTGTTTCTATACATCTGAAGTCTGATTAGTGAAATGTAACTAGTCAGCGATGTATGCAATGGAGGGGGAAAGGAACTGGTCATCGTACCCCATTATCTCCTGGCCAATTGGCGTCATGAGTGATGGCTTATTGGTGTTACTTATGAGGTTCGGATCTGTCTTCTGACGGTTAACTAAACAATAATATTGTTAGCATAACTTCTTGAAGAAATTAAATAAACTGTGAAGATTGTGATGTGAATTTGCAGTATACGTTAACGACTTGTAATGATTAAGTCCACACCTGTGGGGTAACGGTCAGCGCGTCTGGCCGCGAAACCAGGTGTCCCGGGTTCGAATCCCGGTCGGGGCAAGTTACCTGGTTGAGGTTTTTCCGGAGTTTTCCCTCAAACATATACGAGCAAATGGGTAACTTTCGGTGCTAGACCCCGGATTAATTTCACCGGCATTATCACCTTCATTTCATTCAGACGCTAAATAACCTAGATGTTGATACAGCGTCGTAAAATAACTCAATAAAAATTTTAAAAAAGTATAACCACAGTCTAGTATATACAGTTACGATACTGAATAAGTAGTAAATATGCATCCATAGATAGTTGCTAACCATTAGGTTCGCTAATATTGCCTCATTACCGGCACAGTCTATTGTTCCTAGCACCCTCACAACTCAAGCTTCGTGACTGTATATACTAGACTGTGATATTACAGAAAAAATTTACATGTGGTTTCTCACTAAAGTCGGACATTGAGATCCTTGAGTGTGAATCCATATTCGTACGAAACTTCACGAAAGTACGAATCCGTGTAAGTGAGCTTATATACTGCAAATTGCTACATTAGGCCTATGTTATATTCTTTACGCTGCATTATTACGTAAAATCGTAACCAATGAGATTCCACTAAAGTCAGTAGTTTTGTTTATGTACTCATTTGCAAACTGAAAGTGTTCCTTTTGAGCAGCTGTTTTACCTTATTTTCATTCTAAAAATTGTATTTTTAAATAATTGAAGTTGTTGAATATCCCTCTTATATTTAAATGGTTCGTCATCAACTAGCAAATAGATATTCAAAACATGACATCATAAACTCTGAAGTATAGCCTATACCGAGGCCATATCCATAGTTCGTATTGCATCTTACTATAGCCTGGAGTGTTAATGTGGTGCATTTTCGAGCACGCACACTAAAAGGGACATACGATGGAGTTCCCATGACATGAGGTCAAGTGGCCGAAGGGTCAGAAACTTAGACATCATGTAACAACGCATACGTCACTTACACAATAATGAAGCTGAAGACCATGAGTTTCACAGAATATCAAAAGTATGCCTTTAACCATTTGTATATAGTGTTCATAGTTATGGTTACTCCACTTTGCGTTCAAGTAAATAAACCGGAATGGAGATGTATGGATTGATACCATTTTCTGCGAAAATGTATTTCTGCGTACGTTGCGTGTTTCATGAATTCTACTAGCGTTTATATTCTAAATAATACACCGTCTGATTACATAATTTGAAGTGAGGTATACAAAATTTGTTAAGTACAATATATATTTCAATTTTTTCATGAGCTTTAACAGAAGAATCTACATTTACAGACAAATTACTTATTTACAAATAGCTTTTAAGCAATCCGCAGGATCATTGCAGACCTCACATAAGCCCTCCATTGGTCCCTATCCTGTGCAAGATTAATCCAGTCTCTGTCATCATATACCACGTCCCTCAAATCCATTTTAATATTATCCTCCCATTTACGTCTCGGCCTCCCCAGAGGTCTTATTGTATGGTTTCGTATCAAGCTGTTTTTTTAAGGTGATGGGTTGTTAGCCCTTCTCCCAACCCCCTAGCTGGAGAACCACCCCTTATCAGCTGTCCACAACTGCTTATTCAATATATTCCTAGCTACCCTCCGTATCTGGATGCCATGTCCTCTATCCGCAACCTGAGGACGAGCAATGCCGTGGCTTCACAAATTGTGTTTAATTTATTGAGCTGAGTACGGAGTTTTGTGACTTCAACAGAAGAGGTAAAAAAAAAAAAAACAAACAAACAATCCATGAGCGTGATTCCAATACTCGCTCAGTTCATTTGGCCATTTTTATGATTTATGCATTATAATTATGTTGAAGATCTCTGTTATATTTTAACCTTTTTTTCTTCCAAAACAATGCCAATCCTTGTCTAAAAGTTTACTTTATTGTGCATGTCACTTCAAAACTTGCTCAGTCCGTACACCGGTGGATAAAAAAGGACTAGCCATCCTTTAATAAAAAATGGACTTAACATGCTTTAAGATCACATTCTTAAATTATCATAAAATATTATGATACATATGTATGAATGATAGATAAAGTAAAACAATAATAGACCGTGCCTAGCTTAAAACACCACTGAAATAATTGTTTATAACTGAAAATACATACGACAGAAATAAATCTAGAAAGTTTATTAGTGAAATTCTTCTAATTCCTGCAACAAAGATGCAGTTGCTATGAAGTCGTAACTAGATTAAAAATAATCAAACTATAAAGCTATAGCCATGTGGACGCTTGAGGAAGAAAATTTCGTGTGTTATACGTTTTTGGAGACAAAGTGTGTTAAGCATGTACAACGTCCGTTTCGTTGAGAGTTTAACCTTCAAAGACATGATCTCATTCCTGACAGTAATATAATAATGACCTGGGATATAAAGTTCAAGCAAACAGGAAGATTGTTCTCGAAAACAACGGAGCATTCTAAGCGAAAATTTTCTGAAAATTATATTGAACGGATTTGAACAATTTTACAAGAAATCCTAGAAAATTAATTCGACAATCAAGTTTACAACTCCAATTTCCTTTCAGTAAGATTCATAATGTTTTGCACATAGGTTACAATTTTGCAAAACAAACTAAATTCGCATCGCCGAGAAAACCAAATTCCTATAAGGCAGCGGCTCTCGGCGGAAGATATAGTTCAAAGGTTGGGATTCGTTCAATATGTCTTGGCAAAACTTGAGGAAAACAATTCGCACATATATCATGACGTGTGATTCTCTGACGAGACAACTTTGCTTCTGCAAACCAATAAAACACGATATTGAGGACTACTCCTGATGCTTCCAAATGGCTGTCGCTTTGTAGAATCAGTGGTTTATTTTTCAAACTACAGTAGTTACATTTCCATGGCAGCTTTAGTAGGTTTATTTCTGATTGTCGTGTTCGTTTTCAGTTATAACCGTTTGTTTTACTGGTGTTTTAATCTGGACACATAGCATAATAAAGGAAATAATGGATGGATAAAAATATTCCAACAGAAAATATAAAAAACAACATTAAATTAAGATAATATAGAGACATGATGCAGTGAGAATACTTATGCAAACATGGAGTCCTCAAATGGATACTGACTGGAGAGCGAAAAGTAGAAAGACTACGACCTACTTTTCAGGATAACATAATAATAATAATAATAATAATAATAATAATAATAATAATAATAATAATAATAATAATAATAATAACAATAAAGTCTAACGAAATGTGAAAATGTTTTGTCTTTGTTTAGGAAAATTAAATTAAATATCAATTTATGTAAACACGAACAATGACAGTGTTTTGTGCAAGGTTTTTCGCGGGGTACTCCCGTTTCTCCTACCGGAATTACACCATTGCTCAATTAATGATCACCATCATATAGTATCACGTATTTTATGATTTATGATGCATCAAGGGCAACGCCTTCGTGGCGGTTGAAAGAACTACAAGCTTCGGCGCGTCGCTCACTATATGTGAAAGCTTGGGTAAATGATGAAAGTCAACTGCCCGCCATCAGTAAAAAAAAAAAAAAACATATTTAAATGTAAACGGCAAGGGTTAAGTAGCATAAAGGGACATTCAACTTCACAGCTTCACTTGGATGATAATGACGGTGATGAGTTTTGCCAACATTTTTGTTTCTTATGTTCCTCAAGTGTTTTCCTTTCACACTAATTTTATCCTGAGTTTATATGATTTCTTGGACCTAATACAAAAGGCAGAGTAGGCCGTTTCGGAGGAAGTTTTATGCGTCAATACGTCTCTCGGCATGGGATGGTGAATGTGAAGTATCCATTGCTTATATTTTCACTTCCGTTTCCGCTACAAATGCCTCGACATTGTGAATTTTCTCCCTTCACAATCGCGAATTTTCCCAATTTAACTTTTCGACTGCTGTTCCAGTTCAATGTTACGAATCGTTTGACACCTCTGCGAAAGTTCTATCGCTTCGCATTCTCGAGTTACTTTGTCTCGGCTGTCGCGCGACTCGCCAATTCGTGCGTCATTTTCCCCTCTACCGCGTACCACTAATGACTCATTTACTTCAATTCAGGGTCACGTTGGATACATTGATCCTACGTCTGTCGGTCGTCGTTCACTGTAATTTAGGAATTATAGGCTCAAAAAACGCACCTCAAAATGTGTGGGTCGACTTTCTGTGGTGGCATCCTAGTATTGAACCGAACTTATAGCTATATACACGTCAAAACACACAGCAGTGAATCTGGTGACAGGTGTCAACATCTTTGACGTACTCAGAATTGGAGTGATTCTCGATTCCCTCCCGCGGTCAATTTTTTTCCTGTTTTTGTCCGAAACAGTAATAGTAAATATAGCGGTTCGCTCTTCACCAAAAATGAGTTGCTAAATTCAAACCTATTACCTCATAGAGCTGTCAGAGTTAGTTGCAGATTTTGAGGTAGCTATTCACACTGCAGTCAAGTCGACTTTTCCAAACGTCACTGTCAAGTGTTGTCGTTTTCACCTCGACCAAGTATGGTGGAGAAAAATGCAAAGTTTAGAATTACGATGTACATAGCTAGTAGCTACAAAGACTGTAACTCGGATATTATGAATTTTTTTGCTGACTTGCGGAGAAAATTTTCGGCATGTTAACAAAAGCCATATACAAATCAGTCAAATTGAACACATTTCTTACAACGACATTAGACTCTCATTACATATAACTTATGGTTTTATAAATTTTAATTTATTGTTATGTTTATCACAGTTTATATTGGACTTCAGTTTTAGATATCGTTATAACATTTGAATATATGATGATGCCACAGTCTAGTATATACAGTCACGAAGCTCAATACGTAGTAAATATGCAAACATTAGATAGTTGCTCACCACTAGGATCGCTAATATCGCCTCATTACAGGCAATGCAAAATAGTACCGGCACAGTCTATTGTTTCTAGCACCCTCAAAACTCAAGCTTCGTGACTGTATATAGTAGACTGTGATGATGCCATATAGACGAAAACGTTCATATATTTTTTTAATAAGATGTATTATCAAATATTAATTTCCAACAAATGATAAATCATATGATTGAGAAATTTAAAATAAATGTATATAAATTTTTTTGTGTTTCCTCAAAACTTTCTATTTTGGTGACTTAAGGAATATATGCTATGGAGAGAACCCGACTGCACTAAGTATGAATAACGAAAGATTGGGAGAGAAAAGGGCTGTGTCATTTCTGGGGAGGGAATTAGAACCTGATTTTTTGGAGGGAATCGGCGTTACCCGCAGAATTCAAACCCATAACCCTGTTACCAAATTGGCATCAAAGCTGCACTCCAACAGAAGCGTACACTACGGTCCGGTCTTGACAACCCTTAAAAAGTTATATTTGACAAACCAGAAACTTTTTAAAGCAAAGAAGAAACATTTCACGTTGTGGCTTCTTGAGAAACCAAGGCTGTTCATAAAGGATCCAGGACATTAGAAAGCCGGCAAGATATGAGACAAGCTTCTGCTTGTTCTGGAGATGTTATAATTTACTACTTTGCTGCGAGGAGCGCTGTAGGCCAGGCTTTGTGTTTTCTCCTCTTCTGCATGTCTTAATCATGAAACCTCTTTGTCTTATCTTCTCCGCTGTCTATGAAAACAGAGGCAAAAACATTTAGATGTTGGTACCACCCTTTTCATTGTTTTATACTTTTCTATAGAGTGCCTGAAAAATTAGTCACGGATAACCACTGCTGAATGTTGTGTGAAGCTACGTCTGAAATATAGGAGCAGTCTGTGTTATATCTGTTCACCCTGAGTTAGACTAATCTTAGTTTTCATTTTCGTCTTAATGTATATGTTGGAAATATTTAAATGTTGTCATATAATTAATGGCCAGTTTAATCAAAATCCATTAATGTCTAATTTAATAGTTAAAGTTATTTTAACAGGACATTTAACAATGATGCCGTCTCATCAACCTTTGTTAAAGTTAACAACTGTTTGAGTCTCCCATTAGTTTAAGTGTCCATTATTCACCAGGTACTTTTAAGTTACTGTTTAAAATGGCGACTAGAAAACATACAGTATTTTCCAAGCACAATTGTTATATCGTCGTTGTTCCTGCAATAACTCCTATGTGCAAAATATAAAATTGTCCAGTACGAAGAAAATAGTAATATACGTTACAAGAGCGGTATGTTGACGTTTTCATGTTCGAGGAAAAGATTGAAAAAGCGAAACGTAGTTGAGCTTTTTTAATTTCCGTGAACATGAAAACAAACATACCGCTCGTGTATCGTACATTATTTTGTGCGAAGATCGTTTATTACATACCTGAAAGACGAATTTCTAATTAGTTGCAATGAAATCTCCATGTTTATTTCTGTTTAATGACACCAACTTCGGAACACCAAAATATCTTTCTTCAATATTGTTGCTGTAAAATGTTTTCTGTGTTTAATATACTCCAGCAGGCCGTGATATACGTCTGTCTTTTTTTTTCCCCCCAGTCTATAAATGCGAACTTAAAACAAACGGTAAGGTTATGTAATGATTTATTTTTCATTTTAATATTTTAACAATATTATTTACTTAACATATTGCAGTAATAACATCCGCATCTGGAATCTCGTTGATTTTTTCACGGCTTCCTTAATGTTACTTGTATCAGGAATGCAATAAGTTTCGTGGAGTAGTAGACTTTACTTAATTTTTGCAAATATTTAAAAACAATAATTAACATTGCAATTTAGGTGAAATTGCAGTGGTAAGTTTCCAATTTATAATTATTACTATGTTAAACGTCTCTAAAAATAATAGGCTGTGTTAAATGCCTAAAACAGTAAAATGAATGTCGCGCTTAAGAAGTAAGAAGAGGGAAATTGTTATGTGTGTTACGTTGGGAATACTGAATGTGGTATTTCACACTTACCGCGTATTGGCTCTGTGCGGAAAACAAGCAAATACGCACGATCTCGCACAAAATACATTTCTTTATCCTATAGCAGCTGTACAGAGGAGACTGTGAATTCTTACATTTTCGAAACAACGAAATATAATTACATATAGAAGATTTTATTATTTTCTGTATCACTATTTAATCTATTCAATTGAGCAAAAATATGAAAATCAGTAAATATGTCACATAGGAGTTATTGCAGGAACGACGACGATTTGTTGGTTATTTAAACGGTAAAGACGAAGAAGAAATCATGCCCAGAAGAAAAAAAATTATATTAGTTTATCTGAACAAAAGTTTTTCAAGAGGTATAGAATATCTACAATGACTGCAGCAAAAGAAGTAGAAGACAGGTTAGAATAATTAACTACAGTAGTAGAAACACAGGACTAACTCCAATGTTGCAATTACTTATGACATATTAGTTTAAGAGTTTATGCTCTAAGCTCATTTTAGCTTACTGCTGGGAGAATACTGTAATGTATATAATGTAGGAAATATAAGTGAAATATTTTGCAATCGGATAGAATATTTTTCAATAAATGTGCAAACTACTGTATATGTGATACCAATCTGTTAATAATTGCAGTACGCCCCCGAACAACGCTGTATACAGTAGCACATTTTTTTATGAAGTTAAATTTTTAATGGAATATTGATGTATAGCACACGCTACACATGGAAAACACACTGGAATGTCAAATATCCACCCCCAAGTGTCAAAAATAGTCAGACATTTGAACCACTTTAGTGGAAGAATGATGTATGGCAAACAAGATGGCGAAGACAGGCAGTATACGTGTTTCACTCAGCGATCTAAAACGTCTCATTAAGTCGAGAAAACGCAAAATTAACATGTCTGATTGGAAGAAGCTACGGGAATCTGGAAAACCGTGCAAAAGCCAGAGAGGCAAAGAGGTGCCTGGAAAAACCCCTCCAAATAAAGTAAGTGGAACAACGCTGTATAGTGTTATTTCTACTGCAGTACACAAAATTTTCGGTCGCCTGATTGCTATTTATGATATTCATGTTCATCTAAATATATGTGCTATTTTTATGTTCTTTTCAAATGTTATGATTGATATTGAACGTACTATGAATGATGGATCATAATTTTAATAATATAATGAATCAACAGTATGTAGCCTACATAGACATAATCTCACCCTATTTTATTCAAGTTATTTTAAAGTTCATTACTTGGGATTTTAATAGAATAGCATATTATTTTATTCTCAGGCTCAGGTGTGTGGCCCAGAAACATGCAGAAAGGAAGGCTGTCCTACTATGACATTGGAAATAAAAGCTGCAATATGTTAGGAATATCACATACTTACTTATGATGAACAGCTAATAGCCTTGGCAAAATGTATTGTCATGTCAGAACCGGCAAGACGGAAAAAGGGAAAAAGTGATGCAAATTCTCGAATATTGGCTTTATTCTAAGAAAAGGAAGAGCCACTCAGTCTGTAGAGTTCGTCCGACTTCTAAATCTTACATCTATAGTCGCGACGCTGTTATTCCTAGCGTGACTCCTCCTCTTTGCTTACGTCTTAGGAAGTCAAGGCTCTATAAAGTCTAGGTAGGTAGTATCGTTCGCCATTTTTGTTCTTTCGTTGCCGAGCTACCAGACGCGGAATCTATTTGCCACACCGTTAATAGTACATTATGCAACGAGCCTATAATGACAGTAATTAAGAATCGAGTATGGATATTTATGAAACGAGCGCAAGCGAGTTTCATAATTTTCATACGAGCTTCTTAATTACCATTATAGGCGAGTTTCATACGAATTTTTATGCTCGACCATATTTCTAACTTGAAATTACCGGTATTCAGATGTATACATTTTATTTGTAGGTATCTGACAGGATCGGAAGTGACTTTGTTCTAGGTCGTGAATTGTGAGATATGCGCAGACGCGAAAATATTGATTTTTTCCGAGGAACAATAATGTCATTGACCTTGACGTAGTCCCGTTAAACTTGATAATATTATAATATTATAACCTTGATTATTGAACTCGACATTGAAAAACGAGATGACAAATTGAATTTATTTGAATATTATTTACAATTAACGCTAATTATTATAGTAACAGAACATAACCTTCTGCGACAGTATTGGATTTCCAGCCTCCGTGACTTTTCGCTAATTCTCTTTCGATTGCATATCCGAGAATAATCGATACTTGCGGTTTTACAACGGTACAAAGCTGACTTGTCATTGGCTGAACACATGTAAGCTGAGTTATCATTGGCTGAAGACCTGTACTTTAATGAGTAGGTGTACTTTAATGACATGCATTAAAGGACTGCTACCGGGTGTATAATTAGTACATTTCGGCATGGTCGAGCATAAACATTATTATGTCGTAGCTCCTATGATAATAAATCTAACGCACTGTAATTCAGCAAATAATTGAGCGGCAAATAATTTCCTTGTGTGCTTTCTGCGAACGCAAACGGAAGAGCCAAAATGGCGGGCGATTATATTAAGTATTTATCGATTCTTAGGAAATGCATAATGTCTTCATCAGCGCATCACAGGACGCACACGTTTAAATGTAGCCGACCTGCAACGTGATTGGCTGCCGGAAATTAGAGCGACGGGACTATAATAACAAAGGAAAATAAGGAAGACCTGAAGGAATGTGTCTGTATCTGCAGCAAGAGTGCAGGGAATTCTATGAGCTATTGCTCTCAATGTGACGTGGTCAATTTGTGAAATTGTGTGTTTTGTTTGAAATATGTTAATTGTATTAAGACTACAAATTATATTAGTTTTGAAGTTTGTAAAATTTGATTTGGATTAAGGAGTGTGTGCTGCCACAAGTAATTACGGTATTTACATGCTACAGAACTTTAAAGTGTTATATGCATATTGTTATTTTTGTGCCTTTTCTTTCATTTTAATGTTTATAAGATCACAAATCCATGTCTTATTAGTAAGTGTTCATCAATAGAAAACATACAGCATATTTCCACTAAGTAACATACATCGTTGTTCCACTGATATTCCTTACAAAACTACTTCAATTTTAAAACATTCAGTTATAGACAACTAAGAGTTCATATGTACAGTATTGTGATGTTGTAATGTGCCTGTTTCCTTGATATACGGCTTAGATTATTGTTTATTTTTATGATAATATTGTTTTATGCCTCTACTGTAAAAAATGGAAAATGTTCTATAAAGCGTTATTCCGGTGCGTACTTAAATTCTGAGACTAGCAAATACCGTAACAACGTAAACTACAGAATATAAACAGTTCCAGATCTGCGCCATATAAAACAAAACCCGAGGGAAAGGCGTGATCTTGTCCGCGTTTATAACAGTACGATATTATCACGACATGTTAAATACTACGATCCAACATGAAAAATCTGATTTAACAAGAGCTTTTATAGGAAAACCACAACGATGATTGATGAAACGCGTAATATTTAAACAACTATTAAACAATTAAATACTTACTTACTTACTTACAAATGGCTTTTAAGGAACCCGAAGGTTCATTGCCGCCCTCACATAAGCCCGCCAGCGGTCCCTATCCTGTGCAAGATTAATCCAGTCTCTATCATCATACCCCACCTCCCTCAAATCCATTTTAATATTATCCTCCCATCTACGTCTCGGCCTCCCTAAAGGTCTTTTTCCCTCCGGTCTCCCAACTAACACTCTATATGCATTTCTGGATTCGCCCATACGTGCTACATGCCCTGCCCATCTCAAACGTCTGGATTTAATGTTCCTAATTATGTCAGATGAAGAATACAATGCGTGCAGTTCTGTGTTGTGTAACTTTCTCCATTCTCCTGTAACTTCATCCCGCTTAGCCCCAAATATTTTCCTTAGCACCTTATTCTCAAACACCCTGAACCTATGTTCCTCTCTCAGAGTGAGAGTCCAAGTTTCACAACCATACAGAAGAACCGGTAATATAACTGTTTTATAAATTCTAACTTTCAGATTTTTTGACAGCAGACTGGATGATAAGAGCTTCTCAACCGAATAATAACACGCATTTCCCATATTTATTCTGCGTTTAATTTCCTCCCGAGTGTCATTTATATTTGTTACTGTTGCTCCAAGATATTTGAATTTTTCCACCTCTTCGAAGGATAAATCTCCAATTTTTATATTTCCATTTCGTACAATATTCTGGTCACGAGACATAATCATATACTTTGTCTTTTCGGGATTTACTTCCAAACCGATCGCTTTACTTGCTTCAAGTAAAATTTCCGTGTTTTCCCTAATCGTTTGTGTATTTTCTCCTAACATATTCACGTCATCCGCATAGACAAGAAGCTGATGTAACCCGTTCAATTCCAAACCCTGCCTGTTATCCTGAACTTTCCTAATTGCATATTCTAGAGCAAAGTTAAAAAGTAAAGGTGATAGTGCATCTCCAAACAATTAAATACTTGTTCGTAAAATACTTGATACAGCATATTTAACAGAAATTGATAAAATCGGCCATAATAGTAGGCCTATTATATGAAAACAAATATATAGGCCTATAATTTGAATAGATATCAGAAATTGTGAGAAAGCCATAAAACTATCAACTTTGTGTTATGCATCAGTGAATAGGCCTTACTCTCAGGATTATGAAAATGGTACTACAGCGATCAAAAATTTTAACTTAGTAGTTATTCAAAAAATTAATTTTATAATTACGGCCGGCGCCTAGTACTTCGGTCATGGCACTAGAATACAAATTTCTTACTTTCAGGATTTCCAGAAAAAATAGAACCTCTCTCAATGGAGTCGCCTAGAATCAAACTGCACTTTATCCAAAATATGATTATACATCTTGATTACACAAATTTTAACACTGTATCACTTCTGAATATGTATGATAAGACTTTCTTGTGTTAAATTCTAACGTACCTTGTTTACATGTTTCGACCTTTTATTGGTCATCCTCAGAACTGGTCGTTGTTGGTCTTGGCGCCTCTTGTTTTGTTTCCCGTGAGGGTGTGTTCGTGTGGTGTAATGTAGAGTCAAAGAGTGTGTGTGTGTTCTGAAATTGAGTTGTG
This sequence comes from Periplaneta americana, assembly GCF_040183065.1. Taxonomy (NCBI): domain Eukaryota; kingdom Metazoa; phylum Arthropoda; class Insecta; order Blattodea; family Blattidae; genus Periplaneta; species Periplaneta americana. Next base: position 142,200,892 of record NC_091121.1, on the reverse strand, counting down.
TGTTGAGAATTTCGTTCAACACAGACATGGAAATGCTACACATCCAATCAAAAAGCCAGAAACTGAACACACTAGAACAATATGAAATATACAGACACACTAAAACACACCCCAACGTAATTCTCAACACACAACTCAATTTCAGAACAAACATAGTATTTGACTCTACATTACACCACACGAACACACCCTCACAGGAAACAAACCAAGAGGCGCCAAGACCAACAACGACCAGTTCTGAGGATGACCCATAAAAGGTCAAAACATGTAAACAAGGTACGTTAGAATTTAACACAAGAAAGTCGTATCATACATATTCCGAAAATATGATTTTTCAGAAAAGACAAAAAACAAGTGAAGTTAGAATCGTAGCGGTGATTTTACTACTAAAATCAAGGCAGATACATTCCAGTTTCGATCAAAACTAGTAGTGTATTACATTCCATGCACAATTCTGCACTGAAACATATCTTAATTCCATATTTCGTAATTTGGAAAAATTCCAGTATGATTCTAGGAGAGTCATGTATCGGTTTATATAGTGATTCCTTAGTACATCATGTTTTCGGCGATTATATAGATATTAATACTTCAACTTATTACAGCTATAGCTCTCAATTCAATGAAGATTGCAGCACTATAAATAAAGAGGTGTTACACTTAATCGACGATAACATGAGGGAATATAACAGTGTCGATACTTCACTATTAAATGATAACGATAAAAATCGCCGGTATCTTGGTCAGTGTCTCTCGAATCCCAGAAGCCTCGGCTTGCTCTCTAAGTACAGCTTATCTGTCGGTCGCGATAGTACTTTGTGTCGTGATTCCTGGGCGTTTTTTGAAATTCTTAAGTCGATGATCAGCCTTCGGCCCTTTACTTCAATTAAAATTTAGGTTTTCCTGTTGCCTTCGCGATTAGCGTCTGCTAGCGCAGTTCTATAGCTAAGAATTAAGATGCTGACTTAACGCTATGGCATGTGATTCAACATCGAACATCGACTTGGATCGTGTTGCGTTAGATTCATTTGCTTCAAAACACGATCTTGCACATGTGATATATATTTTTCCTTATTAAACAACAGACTATCAACTCAAACCTAAACTTGTTATGCATAATTGGATACAGAATTAAAATATGAGTTTAAAAATGTACAAATGCGAAGCTCATTTTCAAAACGTGTCTTGTCCACCTGATAACGAAAATGAGCTTCCTGTGTCCATGCATTCTTGCAATCTAACTCTACATACACCTGTCATGATTTGGCTTTGGAACGCCCTCTAAACCACAAAAATCTTCCGTTAAAAGTGACTGCTTGAATCAAACTGACTCCTGTTCACAGCAAAATTGTAGGAAAAATATTGATTCCAGCTTTGGAATAAGAAAGACTCGATTCTAAATGAAGAGTCCACTGCAAGAATGATGGATGTCACTTTCTTGTCGAAAATGAACCAAGACTGTCAATGCATAGCTTAAGACATATAGAATGTACCTACAGAGTTATATGGCATTAACACTGATAGTCATTGTCCAGTAATAATCGGAAAATCACAGTTAAGTTTGAGCGCTAAGCATTTCAAACTTTCAATTGCTTCTCCTGCAAAATGTATTCCAAATGACATCCATCATTCTTGCAGTGGACTCTTCAAATGTATCCAACCTCTTCTGTTTTATAATGTCTCTTGCCTAGCTGGTAAGAAATTTTAGACCTAAAACGTTTATTGTGATTTCTCACAAAGTTGTGGGAATGGACAAGTGGCGTTTTAAAAATAAGCTCCTCAAATATACAGAATGTTACCTTTGAAATAAGAAAGTTAATAGTATTTAAATAAGATTTGGTAATGTTTGTGTATTTGAAATCACGTAAACACTTCCCCAAGTTTCACGTGAATCGTAGCATTACTGTAAAATATATTTGGAAACTACCAGACTCTAGTTAAAATGTATAAAGTAATTGTCGCAAGAATGCTGCAGAAGGACGAAATATACTAGAAAAGACGACAAAGAATCTTTGTCAGTGAAAGTATTCGGCGTCACTAAAACAAAAAATGGTATCCCATATTTCTATACCGAAATAATAATGGGAAGTATTTTTGGGATAAGGGTAAAAAAGAGAATAACCTCGAAAAGCCCTAAAATCTTAGCTTTGTCCACTACAAATATAACTCTGCCATTTCTGAGACTTCAACGTGGGCGCGGCTGCGTCATGAACTAGCTCTCTTGCCAATTGGGTACAAAGGTGACATGATGTAACATGTTTGTATTATCAATGTATTTTCGTGCAAGCTTAATATTTTTTATGGAATCATATCTTGCGGGTCTCATATTTTTCACGTTTAACAGATTGTCGTTCTTCAGAAGACTTATTATTGTCTCGTAAACTGTAAACAGCCAGTGATAGAATTTCTTAATCTTCTTATATAACGAATTTTTATGCAGATATTTTAGTTGGAAAGCTAATTTTTTTAATTATAAGAGATGGCTGGATATTTTGTCCCTGAGAATTTTTTTAATAAAATGCGTCCATTTTATCTGTTTATTGTCTACAGTTCTTCTTCTTTCTCCTATCTAGCCCGGGTCATTACTGTCCCGTTTCGAGCTAACCGAATCCTTCCATTTCCTCCTTGGACTACTTAGGCCACGCTTTGCCACAGGGGGATAAATATATGCTTTCTTTTGGTACTCAAAGGGCATTATTTATACATGATGCAGCCGCTGTTTCTCAAAAGCTTTAATTTTTATCGGCAATATTTTTTTGTTTTTATTTGTCCCTTATCTAACTGCTTTTAATTTTATTTAATATTTCAACATTTGCAACTGATCTGAGGAATCTCATTTCTACTGTTTTTGTGCGTCTCGTATCATGCACTCACAAAGTTCAAATCTAACATTCATACAGCAATGTAAATTGCTGACAAAATATTATGTCATTTTATTTTAATACATTTGAACATATATATTAAAAATATTTCCTTGTTAGTCCATTATTCTGTTATATTCCCTTATATTTTCTTTCAGGTACATGTAAGTTCAATTATAATTAGTTGAATTGCATCAAATGTGTTTAAAAGTTTGTGTCTGTTCTATATTTTGGTCGTTTATAAATATTTTACTACTCATATACGAGGGGGATCCAGGAAATAACGACCGTTCGCGCATACCCGCCGTGCAGCTGACTCCCCTTCCTTGTTTGAAGGTCAACTGGCTTCCTTAACATGTGTTCTCATAATGTTGTGAGTACTGGTTGCAGCAAGTCGCCATTGTGCATTTTATGTTACTTCAAAATGAACGACGTGATTGATAATCCCGCCGACTGTGAGGTGAGGAGTGTGATTCGATTTTTGAATGCCCGACATTTGAAACCTGCAGAACTTTACCGGCAATTGAAAGAAGTGTATGGTGATACTGTAATGAATGAAAGAAATGTGAGAAAATGGTGCGAAATGTTCAACAATGGGCGAACAAATGTCCACGATGAAACTCGACCCGGACGCCCATCACTCATCACAGAAGACCTGAAGACTAAAGTGAACGACAGAATCTTGCAAGACAGGCGCACATCACTCGACGAATTGCATATTGCCTTTCCTGACATTTCTCGTTCTTTGCTTGGTGAAATTGTGTCGCAACATCTTGGCTACCACAAAATCTGTGCACGATGGGTTCCACGGCAACTGAGTGACCAACACAAAACTCAGAGAATGGCCTCAGCATTGACATTCTTGATGCGATATCACACAGATGGAGACGCCTTTCTTGATCAAATTGTGACTGGTGATGAGACCTGGGTGTCTCACAACACCCCAGAGACCAAGCGCCAATCACGTCAGTGGCATCATCCCTCATCACCCAAGAAACCGAGAAAATTCAAACAGACTCTCTCAACACGGCTACTATCTTTTGGGATCGCAAAGGTGTTTTGAAGAAGACAGTGAACACCTGGCTTAATGAACTGGCGGCAGAGGAGTATAACACGGGAATTCTGAAGCTAGTGAACAGATACGACAAATGTTTAAATGTAGGTGGTGATTATGTAGAGAAGTAAAGGAAGCTTCAGTTATGTAACAGACTTTGTTTTTTCAAATAAATGTATATTTTTTTAATTATTACAACAAAACGGTCGTTATTTCCTGGATCCCCCTCGTATTTGTCCTGATTTGCTAGCTCTTTAGTTTTAGTGTGTGAAATTGTCTCCTTTACATTCTCTTAAAACATTGTTAAGTTTAGTTACATTTTATTGGCCAAAAAAGACCCTGATCGACGGCTAATAAAATTGTTTTCATTTCCATATGCAGTATATAGTTCGGCTATGTTTCTTGCCATTCTTATAAAATTTTATTTATGTAGACTTATATATCAAACAATAGAGGAGAAAGACAGCAGCCTTCTCGAAGGCTCTTATTTATTTCTACACTTATCCAGATTACCTTTTGTTTGCCTCCTAATCTTAATCTTTGTGATCGTACAAAGATCGTAGAGCGTTAATTAAATTTCCTGGTTTATAATAATCCTCTAATATTTGCCATAGCTTCCACGTAATCTCAGAAGAGGAGATATATAGGTAAATTTTATTCTTGTCGCTTTCCTATTATTTGTTTGATTGTGAATATTGTATCTATACAAATGATCTTCCTTTGTGGAATCCGCTTCGTTCTTCTTGGAGTTAATTCTCTGGTACTGGTTGTAATCTCCTTTATTATATTTGCATACATTTTGTATAAGGCATTTAATAAGACATTCCTATATAATTACAGCATTTGATTTTACCTCTCTTCTTATGTATGTTAATTATTTCAGCCTTCTTTAGGTCTATTGGTGTACTTCCTGCATGACACACATATCATTTAACAATCTAACGCTATGTTCGTATGTTCTTTTAATTTTCAGCGTCCGTGTTTTATAAACTCAATATTAATTCCATCAGAGCTCGACGTTTTTCTAATTTCAGCTCTCTGTAAAGCAGCATTCAATTCCTTTAGGATTATTTCGCTATTGTCATCCACTTCTACAGTATCTGTGGTATAACATTCATCCTCACTTCTAATAATTCTATGTAATAGTTTTTCTACATTTATTAAGTGAGAATATTATTTGTTTTCATATTAATAATTATTACTCGACCAAGGCCAGTGGAGTCCTGCAGCCCGGAGCCGTGGCGCTACTGCTCCTACGTTCGTAATATCGCTTCGCGATAGTTCACATTACGCCCGCCGCTCCACTCGCCTTGGTTGATTAATAATAAAGTAGTCGGCCTGGGTAGCGTAGTTGGTATAGCCCTGGCCTTCTATGCTCGAGGTTGCGGGTTCGATCCCGGCCCAGGTCGATGGCATTTAAGTGTGTTTAAATGCGACATGTTCATGTCAGTATATTCATTGGCGTGTAAAAGAACTCCTGCAGGACAAAATTCGGCATACCGGCGACGCTGATATAACCTCTGCAGTTGCGAGCGTCGTTAAATAAACCGTAATTAAAAAAAACTTAATAAAGCATATACGATTCTAATTAAAACTGGAACTCTTCATCAGTACGTATTTTTTCCTTTAGCTACTCGAGCTTGAAATTTCCCTTAAATATCAAGTGTTGAAATGTATATATTGATTTACTTTGAATGTACGGACATGTGTGATATAGAACATAGCAATGAAATATACTTTTTGTTCTGCTAGTACACGATAAAATAAAATTCAAAGCTTCCTATATGTAATACGTGACATATTTTGTTCGCATATAATTGATTTTTATTTGATTCTTGGTTTGAATTGTAGTCGGTAATACATAATCTTCCTAGTTAGCACTCTGAAATAATTTATCACATTTCACCGAGGTAGCGATTAGTCTTGTGTGTACAGGAGGGCAATCTACATTTGTAGGCGACCTTCTTGGACTGAAATAAAATGACGTTATTGAATTCTGATTGAAAATTTCTTAGTGAAACTTGTTTGATTCTTCTGTGGTTTTATTAAATTTTGACGTTCTCTCTCATTATATAATCGACGTATCATTTATAAATTTATGTCCGATATATTATATAAATATATAAATAATAACTTATATGTAGCATTTTATTCACAAAACTAAGAAGAGCAAAAATAGTAAGCGAAAGGTAGAAGTTCTAATTCGATTATAAATTAGAGTATCAAGACAAAACATGGAGGCCATAATACATTCTTCTGTAACACTTTTTCTATTAACCTGCGAGATAGTCTTAACTGTAAAACTCTATTTATTTCCCTCCCAGTCACAAAGATTTGAATGATTTGAAACGAGACGATGGTTCACGTTTCATATTGCTACTTTTAATATTGCTACCACTAAAACGATTTCCTATAAAAAGGTAAATTTTAAATAACGAAATGTACAGTAGTGGCAAAAAAACCGGATCGACCCTTGTAGCTGATTTCAGAGCCTTGTTCACTCCAGAGCACGATAGACTGGTAACTAAGACTTTCGTGGTTCGAATCCTGCCAGGGAAGGAAACTTTTTTTGTCCTTATTCAAATTTATTCCCAATACGTTTCAATTGCTGGTAAAATTCATGTTTGAGAAAAATAACATGTCAATTAAGTAGTAAAATATCGCGACAGGTGACCTATGATAGCACTACACATATGTTCTATGGAGAGCATTTTAAATAAATCTAAGCCAGTCTGGTGTGTTATACAATGGCAACGTTTTATGCCCTCACTTATTTCCAGCTCTCTTAATGATACGATACTCCACCAAGTAGACTTTTTAAAGTCGCATTTCGAGTCCCTTATTTTACTACAGATACAAGTTGTTTTATTTTCAGATTCGTCTGTTTTCTTCATGTTTGTAATAACTCCTCTCCTGTTGCATTTTCTTTAAGTCTAATGACATCGAGCAAATATTCTTATACAGAGAGATCCTTCCTAACTCCGCTGGTGAACATCTATTTTACTGTATCAATATCTGTGTTTCCACCTAGAAATTAGACCACTGTTTATGCATCTTTGATTTTATTTCCGGTTAAGTTAATGTTTCAATATCCCTTATCCTCCTTTGTATTGTCTGTGTGGATAATATTATACTGTTAGAACATCAAATTATTCGGGACAAATAATGTTTCCAACTTTATTCAGACATGTTTTAATGAACTGCCCTTCATTATAGCACTTAAATGATTTTGTGCGAGATCGTGCATATTTGCTTGTTTTCCACACAGAACCAATACGCGGTAAGTGTGAAATACCACATTCAGTATTCCCACGTAACACACATAACAATTTCCCTCTTCTTACCGCTTAAGCGCGACATTTATTTTACTGCTTTAGGCTTTTAACATATTATTTTTAGAGACGTTTAACATAGTAATAATTATAAATTGGAAACTTACCACTGCAATTTCACCTAAATTGCAATGTTAATTATTGTTTTTAAATATTTGCAAAAATTAAGTGAACTCTACTACTCCACGAAACTTATTGCATTCCTGATACAAGTAACATTAAGGAAGCCGTGAAAAAATCAACGAGATTCCAGATGCCGATGTTATTACTGCAATAGGTTATATAAATAATATTGTTAAAATATTAAAATGAAAAATAAATCATTACATAACCTTACCGTTTGTTTTAAGTTCGCATTTATAGACTGGGGGAAAAAAAAAGACACGTATATCACGGCCTGCTGGAATATAGTAAACACAGAAAACATTTTATAGCAACAATGTTGAAGAAAGATATTTTGGTGTTCCGAAGTTGGCGTCATTAAACAGAAACCAACATGAAGATTTCATTGCAACTAATTAGAAATTCGTCTTTCAGGTATGTAATAAACGATCTTCGCACAAAATAATGTACGATACACGAGCGGTATGTTTGTTTTCATGTTCTCGGAAATTAAAAAAGCTCAACTACGTTTCGCTTTTTCAATCTTTTCCTCGACCATGAAAACGTGAACATACCGCTCTTGTAACGTATATTACTATTGCGAGTTCCAAAGCAATGACATAACTTGCATGGAGTTCCCTTTGACTCATAGCTTGTTTCATTATATTATAGTACCGGAACTGTTATTTGAATTTAATTTTTTTAATGTTTTAATTGCACCCCGTCCAGCCCTACATTTCCGCTTACAATTGCATTAGATATATTCATTCTTACCTATGATTTCGTGATAATCTTATGACGTGTCGTAATGTCGCTAGATGTTTGACTTGTAAGAGCGTATTAGAATTTTTGAACACAAGAGGCTTCTACAACAATACCATGTACATAACAAATACTGTTCCTCCCATTCTTCCTTAAACACATCTTTCCGAACAGACGTTGAAGGTTTTGAAAAAAAAAAGCAATCTAACTGTGATCAGGTAACCCGCCACTGATAGATGCCTGTGTACTGGAGTTGTAGAGGAGTTGGACAGAAGGGAGGGGGTGAAGCAAAGACAGTTTACTGCGCTGCCCCTCGAACGTCACTATTGCTAGTGATCACGATGACATTTTTGCCTATTCCTGATATACGTCCTTTGAATCTGCTGAAACTTCTTGCACAGTTCTTCAAGGAGCTACAACAGAAAATGTAGGTTCAATCACTGGCAACGAATGTCCTTGCTACGATTAAGTAGGCCTACTGTGTAGCATGACCCCCACTACACAAATCTCATCGTGAATATATGAAAAATTCTAAGCAAGAGGAGAAGGGAATGAAGACTGTCAGCTGGCGAAGAGTCAAGAGAAGGTCGGAAATGAAGATAAAGAGAAAAGGGATTAGTCGAATAGTAAGAGAATCACTGACAATGAGGAGAAAACAGAGAATGTGAAGCAAATATGTAATACTAAAGAAAAACCGACTATAATTTAAGAAAATGGTGTGTAAATGGGGAAAAAGTGGCAAATTATATTGGAAAGAAAAAATGAAAAAGAGCGAGACGACCATAATGTTACAAAGGTTTTGAAGTATATAAATATAGTGTAGAGGTAATAATTGAAATAATGAAATAATGTAAGAAGTAAAGTAAGCTAGGAGTAGGAAGTAATCATGGTACATACCAGTAAGGCCTAAGAAGTAGGAAAGAAAGGTTGAAGCGGTTGGAATAGTTAGTGATGTGAAAATTGAGTCTGAAATAATTAGTAAACGTAGCGTGAGGGATACGGAATTAGATTTAGATTTAGATTAAATAGGTTTTGAGCAATAAACAGTTTAGGACGAGTAAAGTAAGAAATAGACGAAGTGATAAGAGAAAAGAAAGAACCTGGAAGGACACAGCGTAGAACAATGGAAGATAAGTGCATGAGCGTTTGAATTATGTAAATTGTAAGAATATAGTGTAAAGGGGGTAAATTAATTAGTGAAGTGATGTAAATAGCAAAGTGAGCGAGGAGTATGAATTAATCATGTTACATGTCAGTAAGGACCGAGAATTAGGTGCGATAGAGAATACGAAAAAATATTTTTTATGTCTTAAGAGTGCAACAAGTAAGAGATAGAAACGGTAACGTAAAGTATGTATAGTGAAAACAAAGTCTCAAATAAATAGTAAACTTAATGGTAAAGGTAAAGGTAAAGGTATCCCCGTAACATGCCATGAAGGCACTTGAGGGGCATGGAGGTAGAGCCCCATGCTTTCCATGACCTCGGTACTAGATTGAGGTGATGTGGTCGGCACCACACTCTGACCGCCTTTTACCCCCGGGAAAGACCCGGTACTCAATTTTTATAGGAGGCTGAGTGAACCTCGGGGCCGTTCTGAAAGTTTGGCAACGAGAAAAAATCCTGTCACCACCTGGGATCGAACCCCGGACCTTCCAGTCCGTAGCCAGCTGCTCTACCAACTGAGCTACCCGGCCGCAAACTTAATGGTAGGGATATAAAAATTAGTTACAGTTAGGTTTTAGAACGATGTATAGTGTCAGATGAATGAAGTGCTAAATAGATGAAGTGATAAGTAAAAGAATGGACATGGAAGGACATAGCTTTGGATAAAGAAAGATAAGTGCATGAGTCGTTCACTAACAAGCAAACATTCTTATGGGGGCAGATAAAAATGTTAATTATTTTCTTCCGCCGTATTAATAATGTCAAAATAAGTGCTTATACAAATTTTGGCCACTCGACCACAATTACGAGGCCGTTCAGAAAGTGATTTTACCTGGTGGTATTTACATAAAAAAGCACAATTGCATGGAAATATTTATTTAAACAGATACAGCAATCGTTGCTTTATTTGTCAACATATCCGCCACTGGAATTGAGACATTTGTCATATCATGGGATCAATTTTTGTATCCTTGTGTCGTAGAAGTCAGCCGCCTGGGATCTGAACCAGCGTTTGACAGCCGTCTGCACCTCTCTGTCGATCCCATGATATGACAAATGTCTCAGTTCCGGTGGGGAATATATCTCAACATTTGCTGTGTCTGTTCCAGTAAATTTTTTTCAATGAAATTGTGTTTTCTTTCTGTTAACCGCTCCTGGCGAACTTATTTTTAAGACCCTCTTAATTGCGGTCGAGTGACCAAAATTTGTATCAGCACTACTTTTGACATTATTAACATGGTGAAAGAAAAAAAAATAACTTTTTATCTGCCCCCACCAGAATGTTTGCTTGTAAGTTTAAAACTGATGTAAGTAGTGTAAGAACGGGAATGCTGGTCCGAATACGAGGATGTGAAGAGCCAGCAGGACCATACGGTTGACTGACAATAAGTCATATCATATGAAAAAGTTGTGTACTATATAAATATAATCTGGAATAAATTATATTTGGCTTATCATAGATCTCATTTCGTTTCTTGTACGGATTTTAATTCCCGTACGGTTATTATAATACGCTAGTGATTCTGTTTTCTGAAACCTCATTGAAATTTTTGTAATCATTAAATTTGCTTCACATTATTGTATCAGTATGATTAATAGTTTTTAGAAAATATATTTGTAACATTCTTTCTTTGATATGCTATGTTTTAATGTTAATAATTCATTTCTTTTCTATATATATTTTTCTATTTGTTTTAATGATGTGATTTGTGGCTACGTTTTAAAATGTGAAGTGTAACGTGTGGCACCCTATATTTCGTTTCTGAAATTCCTTTCCTTGCGTTTCGCCTGCGGGAATTAGAAGTTATAATCTAGACACAGAGGTACAGATGGTACTTGTTCTTTCGTTGTAGGATTTTTATGTATTCTCCTTGACATTTTTAGATTGCATTCGGAATCCTCATCTTTTTAAGAAAATGGAACTGAAGATATTGTGGTGGAAACAAGCCAAATAATAATGTTTTCACATTACATTCTCTTATTACTCTTTGCTCTTTCACAGGATGCGCATGCTTATTCCAGATATTTTTTGATGGGAAGTTACTTTTATCATAGCTCTTTCGCTAAATATCACGTTATTTAACAATGAAACTCACAACAAACTCTGTCCTCTTACTTGGAATTTCTAACGTCATTCTACTATGCACTAACCACGGAAATGAACTAGAGGGTAATATCTTCTAACCGAACTGACAATGTAGTCATTGTCATATTCAAACAACCGTATTGCCTCGTACGATGTCAGTAATCATAGTAATAAACTGCAAAGGAATTCAGTTATTACTAGGAGGCAATTATTGATGACCTAAAAATCTACTTAAAATGATCATTAAAATCCCTTAACCTAATGTAAAAATGACAAAATTAAAAGAAAATGACATTTAAATATTATTCAAAGTACTCGCAACACAACTTCTTAAAAATTAGTTACCTTGTTTCAATGATTTCCCTGTAAATCTCGGAGAGAGGAGGCACCTTCCTGGAATTTGATTAAGATTTGAGAAAAAGGCTTCCAACAAAATTAAGGTTTTAATGGAAATTTATAGATTTTAATAAGGATTTACAATGTGTTTCAGTCAGGGGTGGTCCATGTCAGTGCCTTCATTCTCCGTCTCCTCCTTCTTCTGCTCTTCACCTTTCTTACCAGATCTTTGAGATGAGTATGAATGACAAAATAAATTGTGGGAGCAGCGTGCATTCTTGCAATCTTTGTGTTAAAAATACTGTCTACTACAGTAGATGTCCCTTCCGAACCATGTTGGGGACATAACGTCCTGTCTTGACATGGTGAAAGTTTCCCCCCTTCCAAACAAATTCTAGACATCCTCGTACCGACGAAAGAACAGTTGCAGTCAAAGCCCTCACTTAAACTAAGCTGTTATCAAGCATTTTATATTACTTCCGTTGTGTGAAGCGAAGTCTTCAGTGCAATGAGTGATGGATTTTAGAGTTTGTTCCAAATTATAAAACTCAACTTTACTGTTATTCACTTATTCAGTAGATAATTACTACTGACCTATTTGCTTAGAAGAAGATTTAATAGCCTATCTGAAAAGAAGAAAATAAAATGCATTCCAAATGATTTAGAAGTTCTTCAAAGTATTAAAAATGGCCAAAAAATGGCGAAAAAATTATAAAAATGATCTATTACTTCAAAAACGTAAAAGAAAATGCAATATAAGAAATTAATTTTTTACTCCATTTTGAATCTTGCGTACACCACTTTTAACACTTGAATATAATTAATTGATGAACTAGTGGACTTACTCGTGTTAAATATGAAATATTTGTCCGGCTTACAGCTGTTTCAGTGCTTCACGCACCATCATCAGAGCCTACTAGATCGCGGCGTCATCTCGGACTTCTCTGCCTGTTAGGAGGGTGTGTTTTATTGTTGGAAGGTGTTGAAGTGTGGAGTCGAATAGTGTGTGTGTACTGAAATTGATCTGTATGTTGAGGATTTGATCGGGGTGTATTTTAGTGTGTTTGTATATTTCGTATTGTTCCAGTGTGTTGAGTTTTTGGTTCTTGGGTTGTGTGTGTAGGATTTCCATGTCCGTATTTATGTTATTGTATGTATGGTTAGTATTGGTTATGTGATCGGCGTATGTAGATGTATTGTGTCCTCTGGTTATAGCTTTAATGTGTTCTTTGTAGCGTGTTTGGAATGATCTGCCTCTCTGTCCTATGTAGAACTTGTCGCAACTATTACATTTGAGTTTGTATACACCTGTGTGGTCGTATTTATTTGTTTGTGTTTTTTGTGTGTTGAGATGTCTTTGTAGCGATCTAGTAGGCTCTGATGATGGTGCGTGAAGCACTGAAACAGCTGTAAGCCGGACAAATATTTCATATTTAACACGAGTAAGTCCACTAGTTCATCAATTAATTAATTTTTTACGTTCATATTAGCATAGCAAGGATTTCTATATTAATAGGCATCGTCCTAATGTGAAAAATAAGAAGGTGACTTTTCATCAACATCCGCCCCCTAGCTATTACTAACGAGGAATAAAAATAAAAATATGAAAGTAGTAATAATAATTATGATAATAATAACAATTATATTAGAATAATAATAATCACCGTCAACATAATCGATATTACGGAATAACGGTCTTGTCTGATTCAATTCTTAAAGCGACTCGAAGTGTCTTTTACATGGTCTTCCTATTTTCTGTTCTGATTCATTTAGCCTATTGTATTCCATAGATCTTACAACATAATTGTAGCTTTGAGATGCAGAAAAAGTAAAAAGTGATACAAAATTATACAATGCATAGTAAGCAGATTAATTCAATTTACAAGCATCAACATTTCATCAGTTGAATAGAAGGTATGAGTAGGCCCCATGCAGAAATCGGATTGGTTTTATTTTGAACCTTTTGTCTTTCCCCATAAAGGATATAATACAATTAGGTGGTGCATTGAAGACCATAATAAATGAATAGTGAATAACTTTCTTTGTAACAGTTGAAACTAGTAGAGAAGAGATGGAGGTTTGATTTCTATCTTTCAATATAATTATGAATTTTCTGTTATTACTAAAAGCATCTTTATTAATTATAAGATAAAAATCGAAAAGAAAAGAATGTACCCATTAGGTAATATCAAATTTCTACACCCTCTTATACAGGGTGATTCACGAGAATTTACCGTATTTTACGGAGCTTATTTCTGAAGACATTTTGAGCAAAAAATGTCATATAAACATATTTTCAGAGTTACACTAATTTAAAATTGTTTGTAAAATACTTCTTTTTTTTTCTTTAGTTTGAAGGTAAACGAATAATACAAATAGAGAATGAGCATTTCAGAAGTATAATTTCTTTAATTGGCAAGTATTATGAAGCTAAAAATGTGCTGTGAACTCCTTAGTTGCTTCGTACAGACGTCTTTTTCTATTTTAACTAGACAATTATATTATTCTTATGCACTTATCACAACAATTATTACAAATCACAGCACTTCCAGCCACTTAATTATTTGCAGTTCAATTTTGCATCCTAATTTACAATCTTTGAGGGTTTACAACACATTTTAAAAAATGTCGCCGTCCGCTTGAGTACACTTGGTCGCACGCTTGTGAACGGCACTCGTCGAGCTTTCCGTAGCGCTCGCGCTGGCTGCTGACTGCACGTTGACAAAGATCACACGTTCACAGCAATGCGTTCCAATAACGAAACGTAACTCTGTAAATATTGAGAATAGGACCATGTTTATATAACATTTTTTTGCTCAGAATGTCTTCGGAAAGAAGGTCCGTAAAGGGCGGTAAATCCTCGTGAATCACCCTGTATTTCTTATGTGATGTTCATTCATGTATACACCTGTCATTATTTCAGAGATATATTTTGCAAAAATATACAGAGTGCTCTAAAAAAGATTTCAGTGTTTGAGAGCAGGTAGTATGCATCAAAATAAGAAATAAATGTTCTGCAAACATAGGTTCTGAAATTAATGTATTCTGAGACATGTTAGTATATACTGTTCACGAAGTAAATAATACTGCAATTGAAATATCATTGTCAGATAATTTCTTTTAATCTCTTATAACCATTGCTGCATTATATCCATATTATATCATCGTCCCTATATGAGACTGTCAGCGCACAAATGGGCCAACTCACAAAATTATACAGGGACATCATTTTATTTTTAATATTAACCTGTCTATACCTTTAGAGAACAGGAAACACCGCTTGCTCCCCCCTCCAAGACTGGAGTTCGATGATACTGGCTTAAAACACAAATCACTCTACTAGGTATAGGATGGAAGAAAAGTAGTTCATCCATTTACGTAAACTAGGAAATATCGCGATTTTGAGTTTGATAATTTTCATTAGGTTTTTCTTTAATCAAAGTACAGTACTGTATTAAGAATAAGTGTTTTTACTCACGAAGTGAATTATCCATGCGAACGTATTCATTATGCAGTGTATATTATACTGTCTACAGCACATTAGCGTACAATATAGAGAAAGAAGTTAAATTGAAAAATAATCGTAATATGAATATTTAAACACACTTTTGAAAATGGTGGCCGTTCATTTCGATACAGGCTTCAGTTCTTTTGTGCATATTATCGCACTATAGACTATTGCATCTAATTCCAATTGCCAGTTTCGTCCTTCGTACTAGTAACTCATGTTGAAATAATTCTGTACCTACTCTACGTACTGTGAATTCAATCTTCACTTCTGCCCGACCCGAAAATATAAAATTACTCAGACATGCTATCTACTGTCCGTCCAAGTGCTTATGCCGCAGGATTGTAGAAAGGGAGGAAATCACGTGACAGTTAATTACTTAACGAGACCCTTTTATTTAAGTTAAATTAAACAGCTGTATAATATTACGTAAACGTCCAATTCCTAAGAGAAATTAATGTTTTCAGAAAAGAGCTAAGACAGCCCAGCTATTACAGAGGGGCGAGCAGAAGCAGGTGGGGGAAATCGGGATGCGACGTAGGCAAACGGACAGTACCTGTGCGAAAATATGATTCAATATTGAAAGCTCTTTCGTCACTGGAAAACGCGAACATATTTGTGGAACGTACTATACTCAGTAACTCAGTACTGCTTACTGTCTGCTGTCTTGGTTCTATGTGGAGTTGGAACTTCCTTAGTAGAAGGGGTGGGAGTGAAGTACATTAAAAAAATCAGGTACAATAAAAATTGAAGTAAAAATAAAATGATGTCCCTGTATTTTCACTTCATTTCTTTGTAACAGTGCGCGAAATGCGATACACAAACGAAACTTGTGCTGAAATCTCAGTGAAAAGCTGGGAATGATGATTAGGCCGATTTACACTTTGACTAGAACAATATGAGGTGTTTTTTGAAGCAATAAACTCAATATGCAAATTTTGTGGGCTGGGCCCTGTGTGTTCTGAGCGTCTCAATAATCTCTATAATTTTAAAAATAATATGAATGGCCTTCATGTACATAAAATATTTATCGTCTAAGATAATAGATATGCATTGCTTTCTCTGCGTATGCTATGAATCCTAGATTTATGTTTTCGGACGACATTTCGGTTGTATAGGCACGCTTGAATAATATAATACTGAGTGACAATATATACTTTTGTTAACAGAGAGTTTCACTTTATCAAGACAGTTTAATCATTGGTGTATATTTGATTGACAACCGATTTCAAATAATCACTGTATTTATCGGTGATATAACAGACCTAACTACACAAGCTGGATTTTCCACGTAATTACGCGTCAAAGCGTGATATTTTTTCCAATGAATCTTACGGGTATACAGATCTTCGTTGCAACAGGACGAGAAATATTTAATGTATACCTTTTGCTCTAGAATCACTGGTCTTTTGAGATTTTTAATTGGAAATTTAAAATTAGCAGACACTCTACTACGGATGATAGCATAACAAGCGAGGATGTTGACTAGCTAGAAATGTCAGTAAATTTTCCCAAGAATTCTCTCATTGAAGAACAGAATTATTTTATATGCTTGAAACCTACGATATTATACAACCGTGTAGTAACCTCCAGACTCAATTTTCTGTTTATTATTTCTGTGCAAAATACATTTTTCTTCATTATTTCTGCCGATAAATACAGTTTTGTTGCACATATAATTAATGTAGTCTAATAATTTCTCCACGTCTGTATTTCATCAACCTTTAAATCAGTTTTCCACAACTGAATCTGAAGTTTAACATGTGTGCCTCAAATCTAAGACATGCATGATATACATAAAACCACAGAGGTTCAGTATCTTCTGCCGTAGAAAAAGCATAGAATAGAGGAGATTCCGTTCAAAACCTGCTAAATGCATAATTTTAGATATTGGGAAAAATGAGGAAAAGTATCTATCTCAGTAACCATAAGTAATGCAATTCTTTATTAATTTAAATTTGCAAGCTTTATGTTCTTTTGTATTAGAACACCAATTGACAATAGATTCTTTCAATTAATTTAGCAGATAATTATGTTTTAATTGAAGGGTTCAGAACCATAGTGGGCCTAGCGCCATTCATTACAACCGTAGAAAACAAGGGTTAAAATAAAGTTATCACCATAATTCAATGGAAACATATTAGCAAGTAATATAAAGTATATACATGAAAACTAAATTATATGTGAATCTTCATTAAACTATGGTATTCATTGAACTGTAATCCTTGCTTTCTCCGTTTTAATAAATGGCGCTTGGCCCACTATGGCTCTGAACACTTCAATTGTATTTTACATTAATTAAGCAAGGTTTCCAGCGGAGTTTCTATGAAGCAACAATAAAATTAAATTTATAACAGTATATTTTACTGAAAAATATAGTGTGGTTAATTGTTATACATTTTTTATTTCATAAAACAGTATTATTTTAACACTAAAAGGACCGTATCGGTCATTCATACCGGTAAGCATTTTTAAGGCTTCAGAAATTGCACGGGATTTATGTTACCGACTTTATGTCTTTAATGACATTTATGCTCGACCATGCCGAAATGTAGTAATTATACACCTGGTAGCAGCCCTTTAATGGACCTCATTAAAGTACACCTATTCATTAAAGCTCAGTTGTTCCACCAATCAGAAAATACCATTGTAGCAATATCAAAGCGCAAGTATCGATTATTCTCGGATATGCAATCGAAAGACAACTAGTTCTGTTACTATAATAATTAGCGTTGATTGTAAATAATATTCAAATAAATTCAATTCGTCATCTAGTTTTTCAATGTCTACTTCAATTTCAAGGTTATATCAAGATTAATGTTTATTTTACTCTCTAGATTATATCAAGGTCAATGTCGACATTTGTTTCTCGGAAAAAAAATCAATACTATCGCGTGTGCGCATATCTCACAATTTACGAGGTATTGCACAAGGTCACTTTCGCTCCTCAGTCAGATAAGACTAACATGAATACTTGTGAATAATTTCAAGTTAGAAATATGGTCGAGCATAAAAAGTCGTATGAAACTTGACTATAATGGTAATTAAGACGCTCGTATGAAAATTATGAAACTCTTTTGCGCTCGTTTCATAAACATACTCGCGTCTTAATTACTACCATTATAAGCTCATTACATAAAGTACTTTTATGCTCGACCATGGCCGAAATGTAGTAATTATACACCTGGTAGCAGATCTTTAATGCATGTCATTAAAGTACACCTACTCATTAAAGGTCGGGTCTTTCAGCCAATGACAACTCAGGTTACAACTGTTCAGCCAATGACAGGTCAGCTTTCTACCGTTATAAAACCGCAAGTATCGATTATTCTCGGATATGCAATCGAAAGAGAATTAGCGAAAAGTCACGGAGGCTGGAAATCCAATACTGTCGCAGAAGGTTATGTTCTGTTACTATAATAATTAGCGTTAATTGTAAATAATATTAAAATAAATTCAATTTGTCATTCGTTTTTCAATGTCTAATTTAATTTCAATGTTATCTCTGTAGGTTTTTATGGCCTAGCAAGGTCAATGTGGACATCTGTTCCTCGGAAAAAATCAATACTTTCGCGTCTGCGCACATCTCACAACATAAGGGACATTGCTCCATGTCAGATACAATAAAATTAATAATATCAAGTTAGAAATATGGTCGAGCATAAAAAGTCGTATGAAACTCGCCTATAATGGTAATTAAGAAGCTCGTATGAAAATTATGAAACGAGCGCAAGCGAGTTTCATAAATATCCATACTCACTTCTTAAATACCTTCATTATAGGCTCGTTGCATAATGTACTATTATACACGTACACTTTTTATTATTAAACTTGCCTGAAAGAATAAAATCTGTAACACGATTGTGGACGGAGATATAATGCATTTAACGTAGATGACAGCCGCAGTTTCTTTTTACCGGTAGCAGCTATTGTTATTCTAATGTCGAAATGTGGAATAATGAGTTTCTTCAGTTTTTCCTTGTTTTATTTTATACTAGCCGTACACGTCCGCTCCGCTGCACCCATTAGAAATAAATATAAAGTAATTACATAATTAAAATAGGACGTTTGATCCAGGGAACATTCGTGTTTGACAGAAGGATAAATCGTTTAATATGTTACTTAATTTAAATTGCATCCAAATAATTAAAATGCGATCATTTTGGTCCAGAGACACTCATTTGGTGCAATGACAATTCCTTTAACCTGGTTCTTAATTTTTATTATATGCAACCATAGTTTAATGAACATTGACATCATTTAGATTTAATGTGTATATTTTATTTTACTTGTTATAGGTCTCCATTGAATTATGGTAATAACTTAATTTTAACCCTTGTTTTCTACGTATTCAGTAAATGGCGCTTGGCCCACTATGGTTGTGAACCCTTCAAATAACTTAAATTATATTATATAATATTACATATTATATTATATTATATTATATTATATTATATTATATCAGAAGTTACTGCAACAACATTATAGCATTATGCCCATCTAGAGAAACTACACTTTCCAATGGTGAAATAATAATTAATTATATAAATCGGTTACTTTAGCTTCCGATATTACTTCATACAAATAGTGAAACATTCTCTGTAGGCTATCATTCATAGCTTTCGATTGTTGTTGTTCAAGGCCCCTATAGACGAAGTCGTTTGTTATTTAATTCATTACACGGCCTTAGATGGCAGTTATTTTAATTTTAAAACTCATTTATCTCATTAAATATCAGTCCTATCAAAATTTTTCAAGGAATAAAACTTATCGAAAATTATTTTTAAAGAAACGTTTGTTATGTAACATTTTTCAAAAAAATCAATAATAACCTAGATATTTCGATTTATTTAATTCAGGCCTCCTTATAACCCCCCTTTTAAATAATATATTTTGAATGCCATATAGCCTAAAATCTAAGTTACAACGAACTTAATTTATATCCCAATTTTCATCGAAATCCGTTCAGCCATTATCGCGTGAAAAGGCAACAAACATACAGACAGACAGACAGACAGACATACAAACAAAAATTCCAAAAAAGCAATTTTCGGTTTCAGGGTGGTTAATTATATATGTTAGGACCAATTATTTTTGGAAAATCGAAAATTACCAGAAAAATTTCGGCTACAGATTTATTATTAGTATATATATATATATATATATATATATATATATATATATATATATATATATATATATATGTTTAAATACGTAGTAAATAAAACAAATGAAATGAATAAATACATAAATAAATAAACAAACAAATAAATAAATTTCTCATATAAACCTAGAAGTCATAGACTCCCTGGAAGGCCTAGAGACAGTAACGGGCCAGTGAGACCCATTACTTGCACGTCGATGACGTTGATAAGTAAATAAATAAACCCGATGTTGAATTAAATACGCGTAAACTATGTTTGCTTCAGTTAGAGTAAAATATTTTTTCTTCATCGATTAAGGGGAGAATGTAGGTATGTTTGGTGAAAAATCTCAATATTTCTAACATTATAATCTGAAAAATCCACTAGTGTGCAAAATTGCATGATTCTACCCTAAATTAATTCAGACAAAAACGTGCATAAAGTGCACCAATTTAACATGGCGAAGATAGGGACCTACCGATACCTACGTCCTTCGCTTAATAACACTGTAGAATGACTTGGTGCAGTGTGCAAACTCTGTTGCATTACAAAGCGAAAACACATGCGTCTCTAACGACCTTAGAACATGCATTCTTATTATTTTGTTGTTGCTTTAGGCAGATTCTGATAAAATAGACGAGACAAGACCTGTCTTGTGACCTTATCATGTACCGTGACTTTATTACCAATGAGTATGGAGGAGGAAGATAGGTTTCAGTCTGAGATGAACTTCCATGTCGTTAGATTCGTATGATATTAACCATCATAAAACAATCTCTTTTTCTGATAGCACATTCTTTTCCCTATCGCACAGCTCACATGGGCTTTCTTATCTATACGGAGAATCATTTACTAACTTCATGCATTAAGCAGGCTTTGCAGCAGAACCTTACTTTTATGCGCCTTTTTATATGGCAATATGGTATAATTTGATACCCATAGTTACTATATTTAGTAAAATATGTCCCAGAATACCTGATTTTGTGTATATTTCAATTTTATAAAAAAACTGCATTAAGTAGATTTTGAACCGTACCTCCTCAATTG
Source organism: Periplaneta americana (assembly GCF_040183065.1). Lineage (NCBI taxonomy): Eukaryota > Metazoa > Arthropoda > Insecta > Blattodea > Blattidae > Periplaneta > Periplaneta americana. The sequence continues at coordinate 142,179,495 of NC_091121.1, read as the reverse complement.
TTATAGTTAGAGAAAATTAATTATTTCTCTTCAGAATTCGAGAAATTGATTTCATGTGAAAAGGTTACAAGACCGTATCATGATCCCCTAGTTGGGGGACTATATCATAATCTAACCTCTAAGTATTAAGGATTATGTCTCGTGACGGGAATATTATACGAAATGGAAATATAAAAATTGGAAATTTATCTTTTGAAGAGGTGGAAAAATTCAAATATCTTGAAGCAACAGTAACAAATATAAATGACACTCGAGAGGAAATTAAACGCAGAATAATTATGGGAAATGCGTGTTATTATTAGGTTGAGAAGCTCTTATCATCCAGTCTGCTGTCCAAAAATCTGAAAGTTAGAATTTATAAAACAGTTATATTACCGGTTCTTCTGTATGGCTGTGAAACTTGGACCCTCACTCTGAGAGAGGACCTTAGGTTAAGGGTGTTTGAGAATAAGGTGCTTAGGAAAATATTTGGGGCTAAGCGGGATGAAGTTACAGGAGAATGGAGAAAGTTACACAACACAGAACTGCACGTATTGTATTGTTCACCTGACATAATTAGAAACATTAAATCCAGACATTTGAGATGGGCAGGGCATGTAGCACGTATGGGCGAATCCAGAAATGGATGTAGAGTGTTATTTGGGAGACCGGAGGGAAAAAGACCTTTAGGGAGGCCGAGACGTAGATGGGAGGATGATATTAAAATGGATTTGAGGGAGGTGGGGTATGATGATAGAGACTGGATTAATCTTGCACAGGATAGGGACCAATGGCGGGCTTATGTGAGGGCGGCAATGAACCTTCGGGTTCCTTAAAAGCCATTTGTAAGTAAGTAAGTATTAAGGATTTAATTTCCTCGCCTAGTAACAAACCACTATATGCTGGATTTGCCTCCCATGTTCTATCATCTAAGTATTTGAAACACAAATGGCAGAACAAAGTTGGTAAGTGCAGGTGAATAGTCCAGTCAGGTATGGTTTCAAATTCACAATATATTAGTACAGTATTTTAGTTACATTTTTTCATAAAAAATGTTTGTCACTAGAGCGATTTCCCAAATCGATAATAATCTAAATTGGAATTTTCAAGTTAAAGAAACGAAAAAAAAAATCTGTTCCCCAGTCACTGTTTGAGTCACTTAAGAAACTTCTTGCCCCAGCAACTAAAACTTACCCTAGTATAAACCCTAGTAATGCCGCACTTCGATTATTGTGACGTTTTGTTAAGTAACTTAAGTTCTGAACTGTTAGTCAAGTTACAGCGAGTTCAGAATATGTGCGTCAGATACGTATGCAACATCCGACGATATAATCACATATCACCGTCCTTCGCAAGTCTTTCGTGGCTCCGACTTAAAGTACGTAGAACTTTACACTCTTTGTCTTTACTCTTTCAAATTCTGCACATTTCAACACCAAATTACCTTTCGTCTCGTTTCTCTTATCTATACTCTAACCACGACGTAAATATCAGATCACTTATCTGTGGCGCTTTAAGTATACCTCCTCATAGAACATCTCGTTATTCATCATCTTTTACAGTATCCACCTCGCGAGAATGGAAGTCCCTGTCAGAAAGTATTAGGGGCTGCAAGACAATAAACACTTTTAAAAACAGCTTAAAAGATAACCTTCTTAGCATTTCACTCCAATCATACTGACTTTAAACTATCACTGTCTACATTGTTACTCCTTCCTTTAGACATGCATCCTGATAGTGCTGTATTTTCAAAATTGTCTCATATTAATCTCTTTCTATTATCTAACATTATTTGAAATATAGGCCCTATTAACATTCTATGTATTTTAGCTTAATTCTATTACATAGTTTGTATTTCAGTGTTTAATTAATAGTTCATAGTATTTTGTTGTTTAATTCGTAAGTAACTCTTGTATACATGTAGCTCTTCTCTAAATCAAATTGCTGAATTCTTTGTAAGTTCATACATATGCATGTATACTTTTTGCTGGTTGAGTGGAAGAGAAGGCCTTACGGCCTTAACTCTGCCAGCTAAAATAAATTATTATTATTATTATTATTATTATTATTATTATTATTATTATTATTATTATTACTATATCCTTTTAACTTGACACTAGTTGGATCTCCCTAGATAATAAGGTCAGCTCAACATCAAGACTTCACTTAAGGAAAAACAGAACATCGTATTCACCACTGAATCAAAGCTGTTTGACTTGTACACAATTTAAACTAAAGCATTTTACAAATATAATAACTTTTCAAATAGGTTTCGAGACTGATATTATAAATTTGAATAGAATATGGTTAAATGCACTCCTATGCTAAAGATTTCCTTAGAAATATATTTCTCTTGTTTAAGTTCATCAATTTCAGACTTGGAATAATTCTTGTCGAGTTCTCAGTCTGGTGAGTTGGAGAGATGCTTCCAAGCTTTCGATGACTAGCTTTGTCATCTTCTTCAGGGATCGAAGTGTCGTGGGACAATGTCTAAACGGTATATCAGCTGTCAGCTTTCCGCTGTGGGCCAATCAGGAGCTAGTTCCCAGTCTCGACCGCCTGCCGTGTGCTGGTTGGCCGAGGCGTGTTGATGGTAGGTTTCCATGCTGCACTCAGCTGTAGGTCCCCGTCTCTGCTGTATAGTTATATATAACTGGATTTCGATAACTTCGGTGATGACTAGTCCCGAATAATCCGATGCTTTATCCAAGACGGCGGTGGCATCGAAATCTATATTGTGGCCAGTTTCCAGGCTGTGTTGCGCTACTGCCGACTTATCGGGGTAATATACGGCTTATGCTGCGTTTATGTTCCGTGCAGCATTCCATAAAGGTGCGTCCCGTTTGGCCAATGTAGACACCAGGTGTCCTAAGACCAAAATCGTCCTTAACTAGTCTCAGCAAGTTCTCAGTCTTTGTGGACGGCTAATGGATAGTATTAATTCCGTGTTTTCTTAACTGCCTGTCAATCTTGCCTGAGGTGGGGCCATAGAACGGGATGTATGACATGACCTTCGTCTACTCTTCTTCCTCGGCGAGTGATTTGTCAAGTCCTACAATTTCAGATTTTCTCCAAATGTCTAAATGAATCTGGAAAGAAATTATTGGAATGCGGGAAAGCTTTGTTATGAACTTATGATCACAATAGTAACATTTTCCAAAACTTTATTTATTGTTTAAAAATGTGTCACAGAAGATGTTAATGAACAAAGAAAGTGAAACTGTATATATTGGAAACACAAACTAGATGAAATAAAAATGCTAATATGTGCAACGTGATTATTAAATAAAACGAATAATGATTTTTCTAAAAGAATGAAGTCAGTTTTTCAGGACGAGTTAGAAAAAATTTTGTAAAATATTCAAAGTTAAATCACTTCCGAAGAAATGGAACATCGGGAACTAGAAAAACGGTAGGAGTATTCTTTTACATTGACTATTACACTTTTACTACGTCACACTACTTTCGACCAATAAAACGGTACGAAAGGACGTCTTTCAACCAATCATGGCTGCTTATCGCACAGTTTTATCGCGTCCCTAACATTTGTTTAATTTTATCGCGTCCCTAGCATTTGTTTAATTTTATCGCGTCCCTAGCATTTGTTTCTTTGCTTGCCAACATTTCACACTGCGCTGGTCTGGACGTCAAAATAGAACATTACAAACCACTCAGTCGATGCACAGCAGTTTCAAATATGACTCGCATTGTGTGGGTGGAATCGTTGTTGCGTGAGATTCACTCAGGGTAGCCGAGGTACGGTTGTGGTGTAGGTTGATGTCGGGAATAATCCCAAGCCGGCTACTTATATAAAAGGCAGTGTAAATTCCAAAACTATAAGTTTATTGTCGTATTCACTTGGTAAACCCTAGAGTATGTATTTCCGGCTGACTTATAATTCAATCGTTCGTCGCACCTCTGTATCGACTCTATGGCAACTCTGGATAAGCTCTATCCGATACTATAAATTCAATACTCTGTCCCGTACACTACGATCGAAGCTCCTAAACGTTGTTTTTGATTGATCTCCGCTCCGAAGCGGAATAGTAGTCGTGTCGACACCAAACGAAGTAGTTATTGTGCCCTGTATGTAGGGCCGCCGACACGATGCGAACTCCTTTTTATGATCTCCGCTCCGCGGCGGAATAGTAGTCGTGTCGACACCAAACGAAGTAGTTATTGTGCCCTGTATGTAGGGCCGTCGACACGAAAAGGAGTAGTGATTGTGCCCTGTATGTAGGGCCGCCGACACGATGAGATCTTGTGATTGTTCTCCGCTCCCCGTCACCCTTATTTATAAAAACCTATCCTACGCTAAAACTAACTATTCTATTGGTTAAAAACTACGTCACTAACTGGCCTAAAATCTATTCCCTATTGGTCCAAAGTGACCTCATAAGCTGGACCAAGATCTCTTCTTATTGGGCGCGAAATATGTCATCTCTAAATTTAGACTTTGGATTTCCCATAACCTCAAATTAGTTTGTATATCTCACAAGAATACCCGTTCTTTGGAAAACCCAAGCTTGGCAGTTGCTTTCCCACGGGTCCAGTCTAACTTCGGCTTTTATGCTTCATCGAGTCTCTATGCGAAACCCCGCTCAAGGTGGCCCTAAATCTGTCCGATGCTGACAAGTGTCGAAACACCTGTGTGGGGAAGCTAATTCTAACGAAGTCGCCAGAACATCTCCGCGAATACATGTAATAGAAATATGGAGATATCACTTCGCTAATAAATCGGTCTCTCCCTCTCCTAATTACTGCTTCAATTGACATTCAAGAACAAGAATTAATAAAAATCACTGATCATACCTATGCATCTTCTGAAATTCTATTTACAAATAAATGAAGAGCACCATTCGGAAATCCTGAATAAGTTGAATACACCATGTAGGCCTACATCAACGAGTTCCACTTCTATTACGCACACTTCCAATATAACATCAATTGAACCACCAACCACATTCAAATTTTAAAATTGTCCATTCAATAATTATTCCTTTTAAAATTATTCATGTTTATTTTTATGTCATCGTCGTTAATTAAAACTTTTCTAACACTTGTGTATATTATTTAGGTTATGTTATAGCTTCTACCTTATGATATTATGGATAGTCACGTATTAGAGATTGGTTAATATTGAGATTTATTGAAAATCATCTGTCAAGTGACGTTGATTACTGGGATTCGGATAATTGAAGTGGAATGCAACTGTTTTAATAAAAATGAAGCCTTCTTGACTAGTAACACTGTCATCGTGACATAGATCGAGAACTTCTCGAGGAGAAGGCATTGCTAGTAATCATAACTCACTACTGCCATCTAGCGTAATATTTGTAATGTTGAGATGGTACAGTAATACATTTGAAGACAGTTATATTTTCGTAAGTCAATTAATATTTTATTGTATTGGAGTAATTCGTTATTTCTAATCTTTATATACTTTCTTCTAATCGTGTACTAGTCAATTAAATCCCACTCGAGTTTTGATTTTCTCTAGATAAATCAAAACCTCTAGTGAGATTAATGTTGATAAGAATTGATAGTATCAAAATGTTCATAAGGAACGTGTATAATGAAATTTTGTTATTTACCAGTCAACATTTTAATTGGAGACTTTTAACCCCTAGCAAAGAAATATGCCCTGTACAATTGCATAAAGTATATTGTACAAAAAGGTTTTTTTTTTTTTGGAGTATCAATTAATTTAGAATTAGATTGTTAAGTAAAGTATGCAACAAAATAAACAATACTGAAATTTATCGTTCATCTGCTGTTCATATTTCCCCAGCAACCAAGTATTTATTTTATATAATAGTTTGATATATTGTGTATTCAGTGTTGGGGTAGTGCTCCAATTGTGATCTTCACAACAGAGGAGAAGGTGTTTATCGTCGAGCTTTATTTCCGGTCATACGGAATGGGGCGTCAGAATGGACCAAGCTTGGGCCACTTTAAAGAGCAATACCAGGAGCGATTTAACAATGTGGCGCCAAATAATACAGCAATGTTAGCTGCCGTCGGGAAGTTTCGTCGTATGAAATCAGTCTTATGTCACCTTGCATTTTATAATTACTTATCTTGATTTTCAGAGCGTTTGTAATGTCAGAATTGATTTTCTTGCAGCATACTTTACTATAAAGTTGTGATTTAAATGGTAACCTTCGTGAGGAAGAATCACCTAAGGGTCCTAATTTTTAAGGCCTTTATTAATGATGTTGATGTTATTGGTAGTAGTGTGTTGAATGTAGGTTTTTGTGATGGTGGTGATGATGTTGTTGGGGTGATGATAACGATGATAATAATTTAAAAATGAATTATCTATTTCTGGTTTGATAACTACATTTTATGTAAACTTGTTGGGAAGTTTCCCCTTTAAGAAATCCTGATTCAACAATAATTTCCCAAATAAAGTTATTTACGTAACTGGTACAGAAAGTGATACTTTTGTGCACGAGGGACACATTTACGACGAGGCGTTAGTCGAGTCCGGAATTTCGAAACTAGTGCGCGAAAGACACTTTCGTACTAGTTACGTACTAGTAATATACGTTACAAGAGCGGTATGTTGAAGTTTTCATGTTCGAGGAAAAGTTTGAAAAAGCGAAACGTAGTTGAGCTTTTTTAATTTCGGAGAATTGAAAGAAAACATACCGCTCGTGTATTGTACATTATTTTGTGTGAAGTTCGTTTATTACATACCTGAAAGAGGAATTTCTAATTATTTGCAATGAAATCTCCATCTTGGTTTTTGTTCAATGACGGCAAATTTGCAAAAAAAAAAAAATCTATCTTCAACATTGTTGCTTTAAAATGTTTTCTGTATTTACTATACTCCAGCAGGCCGTGATATACGTCTGTCTTTTTTCCCCCTGTCTATAAATGCGAACTTAAAACAAACGATAAGGTTATGTAATGATTTATTTTTCATTTTAATATTTTAACAATATTATTTGTATAACATATTACAGTAATAACATCGGCAAGTTTAATTTTGCCGGTCAAGGAGATGTTTAGAAATGGAAAATATCTTTGACATCTAATTCCTTAATGTTACTTGCATCACGAATGCAGTAACTTTAGTGGAGTTGTAGAGTTTACTTAATTTTTGCAAATATTTAAAAACAATAATTAACAGTGCAATATAGGTGAAATTGCAGTAATAAGTTTCCAATTTATAATTATTACTATATTGAACGTCTCTAAAAATAATATGTTAAAGCCTAAAGCAGTAAAATCAATATGTCACTTAAGCGGTAAGAAGAGGGAAATTGTTATGTGTGTTAGGTTGGGAATACTGAATGTGGAATTTTAGACTTTCCGCGGATTGGTTTTGTGCGGAAACCAAGCAAATACGCTCGATCTCGCACAAAATATCTTTTGGCACAACGGCAGGGAAATTATATGTGAATTAATTAACTTATTAATTAATCATAGACTATTGAAATTTTTGTACTCTAGGAGTGACGACCTTCTAATACTACGAGTACATTGCCTTTATGGTTCTACGTCTAATTATTTATAACTATATTATTTTATTATGACAACTTTGCGGTATTCGTAAGGAAAAATAAATCTAACAACGTTTCTGCTGTACGCGTGCAGCAAAGAAGAACTTTCTAACCAATAATGTGTTACGAAAAACAGCAGTTTCAATGTAGGTGTGCCAAAAATATATTTGCTGACTTTTTAAGAAACATTTTAGGTTTCTGGATGCACTTTTCTTCTTCACTTCAAGTTTCTATCACACTCCTTTCTTCGCATTGGATTACTTTAAACATAAGGTATTTGAAATTTAATTTTTAACTTCACGAATTCTATTTCTTAGCCAATTAAACGTATATTGAAACCAAAGTACCTATAATTACTCCAGTTCGAACAATTACATAGATCACTGCATGAGAAAAGTTAACGTCTTGCAATGCCATGCAGCATGCTACGTTCAACTACTACGTACGCCATGATCGAAGTTTTACAATCGATAGTAATGCATAGATTATGTCGAAATTTGATAATTTTATGGATGTAGCGATAGAGAGAGTACAATGCTGATAACCTGACGATGTAATTAATTTCTATAGGTCATATAATTTTATTTCACTTCATATGTTGTATTTTTACCAATGTTTTTACATGATACAGTTATCTTTTCAAAATATTGTTTTCTTTGCAGACTTCATATAATGAAAAAAAATGCATATTTTCAAAACTCTTTTTATGATCAACTCTTCATCACAGAACATTATTCAATTAAATGAATGTAGAATTATCGGCGGAAAGACCCTTAAATCCCTATATAAGAAATTAAAAAATACTCTGTATGCCGGTGATAGTGATGTTCCCGTATTCGTTAGATAGAAGTTATTGCCGCTTCCATGTGTGTGACCATTTGGATATAGAGAATTAATAATATTATTTATACCTAATACTTTCCATAAATATTGAAAACATTTATCACATATATACTCAAGTATTAAAATTTATATATGATATATTTAAAATACTGAGTCCTATGGCCCATTTCTCTTTTAATATTACAGCATGAAGCATCAGTACCATTTACAGTACCGATATGGGATATCTTGAACGTAGCCTATATAACTAACATGAAAAATTTACTTTTCTCTATAATATAGTCATGGATTTAGGCCTTCAGTTGGTTCGATTCAGCTTTATCGTAGCTTTCGGAAAACTTTTTGAGAACTCTTCTTAATCGTTTTTTCCATGCTTGTTGATTTTAACATCTATCTTGTAATCCTTGTTATCTATCTCTCCACGTAATCGATTCTTTCTGTTCGTTGACAGATTTAATTCTATCAGACTTCAGGAGAGACATAGTCTCAAATACACTGTTATATGTAAATAATCACTGATCCCACAATTTGTTAGTTTTGCATCTGAAATTTAATATTGATATTTACAATGACTGACTGTATTACGGTACTTAATTACATTACCTTACCATTTCAGGAAGCCTAATTACGAACCCACCTAACCTAACCTGATATAACAAAATATAATGAACATTTTATCATGATCTATTAAAGACATGGTTCTGAAATTTTGTACAAATTTGCTATATATTATATGTAAGAAATCCCTGCAGACATAATTTCTAATGTTCAATTTTTTTTTTCAAAATAAATTAGAAAATATAGTAGCATTTTTTTTTTAATATTATTGCTTTGCCAAAGTAAACTTCTTTATTCACCTAAAAACAAATTTTCAAGAAGGAGATTTATATTATGCAATAATAATAATGATAATAATAATAATAATAATAATTTTTTAAATTGGATAATGTGGATAACAAGTCGTAAAGTTTTAATATGTATGACACATGATTAATTGTTTTTTTACCTCTCGTGACGCACAACAGGCGAAAACGAAATAATTGAAAAATAAATAATTATTTTAAATCCTGCAGTTAAATCATTTTTACAATTATTTTCTAGTCTAATTCCCTCTCCCATCTTGTCCTGTAACTACTATGCAGCTATGCTGTATTGAGTGTAGACTAACATTTGCGCCATAAATTTTGTGAAGAATATTTTTTAGACTGGTTTATAGAAAATGTTATTTTTGGTCAGTTTGGACCTACATCTCCCCTTAATGTTTGTATAGAATGGAATGGAATTTTCGAGAGGAGGCGCTATGACCCAGCACTGCGACCTTTTAGGATCTATTTCGTTAACCCTTAAGAGCTTAGGTGCAGCTTACAGCAGTAAAATTTTGGAAATATTCAACTTTATTTTCCCTCAATTACTGTATCTTGTACAATAATGAAAATAGAATGTGTAAAACGATGTTCTTCTACTATATAAAAAAAATTTACGATTAAAAAATTATTTACATTTTTTTTCTTCATAATTCAGTTCACTGTGCAGTGATGAAGAGTTTCTCGACATAACTAAAAGACTATCTGGCTAATTCATTGAATTAAATTAGCTCATAAATTAAGTTACTACTTTACCTTATAGATTTATCTAAATTTAAATAAATGTGTAGTGAAGATTATTGCTGGAGAACCTTTTAAGTGTAGTGAAAATATTTGTAATTTAAATTTATGTATTGTATTGATTAAGGCTGGTTGAGTGGAAGAGAAGGCCTTATGGCCTTAACTCTGCCAGCGAAAATAAAACATTATTATTATTATTATTATTATTATTATTATTATTATTATTATTATCCAACATTCTGTGATGAAATTTTTTGTATGTATTTATGCATGTCATATCTACAATATGATGCAAGATAACTTCTCTATCTTTGATAGATTGTCTGATAAAAAATAAATTCATTTTAAAAAATGGTCAAATATCAGTACTTAGTTCTAACACAAAATAAAAATATATATATTTATTAAGGAATGTAGTTGAATGAACATGATTCTGTCAACATGAGTTTCAGCAATAAAATAAATGGGAGAGAACATGAAAAAGTTAACAAGTTTATGAGGTATGTAGGAAAGGCTTCATCACTGCAAAGTAAACTGCCACCATTTTGAATTTTGAAGAAAAATATAAATAATTTTCTTTAATTGTAAAAATATTTTAGTCATATAGCAGAAGGGCAGTGTTTTACACATACCAATTTTCATTATTGTACATGGTACAGTAACGGAGGAAACAAATGTTGAATATTTCCAAAATTTTTCTGCTGTAAGCTGTAGAGCAGTGGCAAAAAAAAAAAAAACCGGACCGATCCTTGTAGCTGATACAAAAGAATCCTGTGCTGTGTATTGTGTCAAACTGTGGTAATTTCAATATGAATAGTGAAGCCAGAGGTATGTACTGCTATTTAATGTAAAAATACGCAGTTATCTTTGCCGAACAGAGATAGAAATGTAATATTGATGCCAGATAAAAATAAAACTCTCAAGTTTTTTCCTCTGTAAGTTTGAGGCACTGAAGGAAACAAAAAACGGTAAGAATCGAACAAATGCAATATATTTCATTGTTAAAATTAAATATACAAGATGGATGTGTTTTATGACTAGCAAAATTTGAATCTGTGACTCTAAAATCAGCTAAAAAGGTCGGTCCGGTTTTTTTTTTTTTTTGCCACTACTGTTCATAACCCCTTAACCTAAAAGCATTCTAAAACTCATGTCGACTGACTACACTAAGATCCACCGCGTATCCAGGTTTCGAGCAAGCCACCATACTCGTCCCTAGGTGAGCCCCCTCTGTGTGCGTCGCCACAATTGTCACACTGGATTCTTGAATGAAAAATTCCGGGCCTGCCGGGACTCGAACTCGGACCGCCTGGGTGAGAAGCTGAAGGTCTGATCAATCAGCCACCGCAGGGGACCAATTAATGTTTAGTTTATGTAGCATATCATGAACTCTTCTGTAATCCAATGTTCATTTTCGAATAAGCTAATGTATACAAGATATGAAAATAATAAACATGTTTGGAAATTAATTTCATACCTCTAAGAGAGCTGAAAAACGGATATTCAAACAAATCATGTTAAAATTTTAATTTATAAATTAGCTAATAATTACTTTAGTGATGTAAAGGTTTAGTGCCTTGATAGTTAATTTAAAATGTCTGCATTATTATTATTGAAATAATTTAATAATTAAGGTATAGAGCTATTCAATCTAATCATATTTTAAAGTCAGGAATCTTCCTTGTGTTAAAATGTCTACTACATAACATTATATATTGTGGAGTTTTTGAAGTTATAGGTGTACGGAAAAAATTTTCAATTCTTCTGATGTAGAATGAAGAAGTTATTTGAATTATTATTGCATTTAGAAATGTGATATTTATATATTCGAAATTAAATGTCACAATTTTAAAGCCGAATTATTTAATTATACTATTTTCTTTTATTTTTTCATTGTTTTTCTACGATTTTTCCTTTCAGTGACTCATTATACCTACTATTATAAAAAAGAAAGAAAGAATTTTGAAGCTGGAGTCTTCACAATTGCACGTAGGGGAGAGTCGGGTAGTATCGGACATCGGGTAATATCGGACAGTGAGTTTCTTTCATCTACCACAAGATGATAGTACCTGATTGACATGGTTACGTTTCTGTGATGTCGCATAGAGAAACGTAACCATGTCATTCAGGTACTACCATATGGTGGTAGATGAAAGAAACGCACTGTCCGATATTACCCGATGTCCGATACTACCCGACTCTCCCCTATATACATGTTTACTCTATCCCTGACACCAAGAAAGTGACAATTGACAGTCTACTTGTCTGTGAGTCCCTTCGTCTCCCTTTGAAAGCATTATTGTTCTCTTTGACGGATTTTACTCCTATTCAGTATCTATGAGTCAGTCAGTCAGTCAGTCAGTCAGTAAACAGTGCGCACTGAATTCAATAATTATTTTTAAAGATCAATTTATTTTCATTTAAAAAGAATAGTATAGACATTTATTTATTATTTCTACGATCATTGCTATTGTTTACTTATTATAAGGTCATATGGTAAATTATATGTAAAGATTATTTATTGACTTTAATTGTTGATGTAATAGAAACAATAAAATCTAAAATGGAACGGACATGTACAGCGGATGGGGGAAGATCGTTAGCCAAAGCAAGTGATGGAATGGTGTTCTACACAAGGAAGAAGGGGAATACCAGGACGAACCTGTTTTTGGCTCGATGGCATAATAACAGCTATAAATGACAGGAACTTTCTGAACGCAATTGGCAGGAACGTCAACTTTGGAACGTGAGAAATGACCTAGTGTTGCAGGCTATATACTCGCATTTAATAATAACAGGTTTGTAAAATTACCTATTTGCGTATAACGCAGCCAACAAAAGCCCAACTTCTGATCTGCGTACTAATTAATTATGTACGTATTTTCAATTATAGTAAAGAAAATGAACTATAATCTAGAATACCAATTGCACTGGTGAAAAACTGAAATAATAATCGGAAACATAAAACGCAAGACAAAACTGAACGCACTTTGCTCTCTTCGTTTTGCATTCAATCATTTCCTATTTTTTTCTTTCCCATAGTTTCCGATTATTTAATTTTCTTTATTTTCATGCTCTTTATTATCAGTTTCTCTTCTTTTCCTCTTATTTCTCTTTTATCCTTTCGGTTCCCTCTCTTTCGTGTTTCTTTTAAATCATCTTTTTTCTTTGATTTAATATTTTTTGCTTCTTTACTGTCTTCTTTTCTTCCTTCAAAATTTTTCGCGATTTCGCTTCTTTCTGTCCTTCATATTACTTTCATTTTCTGCATTCTCTGCCCTTTCCTTTCTGGTCCTCGTATTTTAATTTAATTTATTTTGCTTTGAATTGTATTTCCTTTTCAATTTTCTCCTTTATTTTTACTTTTTCATTATTCGTTGTATTTACAGTATTGCTCTCTTCAGACACTCTTTCTCCTATCCTGACTTTGACTTGTTGTTTCACAGTATCCTCCCTTTCCAATCCACACCTATTTTCTTCAGGATTCTCATTAGTTTAACGCAACGGTAGTCAGAGTTTAAACATAACCTACTTGGAAGAGTTTATTATAACCCACGGGGTGTTTCCTATATATATATATATATATATATATATATATATATATATATGATATAAACAATTATATTCAAATTTTGCTTTGAAATGGACGCGAAGCAGACGTGTGCACAATGCATGCCTAACTATAACAAGTTAATACAAGCTTGCCATTACCCACATAGGTCTACACATGGATAAATAACAATAACAATATTTACGGAATATTATCATGTGCTTATACACAAAAAAGAAACAGTTCACTTTTTATTCACTCTAACTTAAGAACAATTTTACTTGAAGTGACGTATTATCCTCTTAATACCACATTGTGTTTTAATTCATTACTATTGTTGTTATTATTCTTATTGTTACTATTATTATTGTTATTATTATGATAATTATTATTGTGATATTATTATTATTATTATTATTATTATTATTATTATTATTTGGGAATGTAGTAGAATGTTATTCACAGCTTACTTTATTACCTCAATTATACCCACTCAAATCTTACAGTTAATTGCGGTCATTTGTGCTAATTCCAGTACTCTAATTCCCGCATAATTAAAAAATTTATTGTGTCTCTCTATTTAGACTGGGCTCAAAGATCTAATTTTTATTCCAATAACTTTTTTCAAGATTTTGAGCAAATGTGAATTAAACATTTTGAAAACTTTGACGCAAGGAGCATTTTTAGTGATGTCAATATAAAATATAATTTCAAAACCATTAGACATAATGGCAGCAAATTGTGTACAGATTATAGTATTGTAGATATGTTTAGATAGTTTAAATTTCACAAATTTTGGCTGAAAATTGCGGAAGTTTTAAAAATCATACATATCCCCTTTAATGATTGACCCCAAAAATTACGATGGCTCTTCAATAGCATAATTGAATGAATGTGTTTTTTCGTGTTATCTGCATCTCACAAATCACTTTAAGAAACCATTACATAATCACGACTGAAAAGTAAGGACTACATTTTCACAATCACTCAATCAATATACTCTACTTCAATCAATATTGTCATTATTTTTTAACAACTGCTCAAAAGTAATTAGAAATCACACACGTCAAGCAGGTGGATCCTATTAATTTCTCATAACCAATGCAGTGAAGTATTTGCATAATAAATAATTGCTTTTAACAAGAAAATGGTTTACAAACAATTAACTTTTCCTATTTCTGTTTTTGTTCTTAAAACCCCTTTTGCTTTGGGATTTGTTTTTATATGCACATGTATATTAAATAATTGAATAATTAGCCCTATTTATAGCCAGAATATTAGTAACGTAAGTTATTGTAAGAATTGCTGCCTTTATTCGATGTATATGCATGTACATCCCTGATGTCTACATTACGACGCTATGTAGTAAATGCGCTATGCGCTCGTGATCAAGATCGGGCTCTTCTATCGTGATTGGGCGCTAATATCGTCTCATCCCTGCCATATAGCCATCATTTGCAGTCATAGAGATTTCCTCAAATCCCTTCTAACTTTTTTCCATTTCTTTCCTTTAATTTTATTTTCTTGTCATTGATTTCTTCCCCATTTTTGCGACAATACTTCGCAATTATAAGTATGGGTCTCTGATAGAGTCTTCAACATGAAGATATTTCATTTATTAAGATAACACAGAGTAAGTAACAAAAAAATACGTATGTAGTCCGTACAGATGGGACACAAATTTACATATTCTTTCCGAAAATCGAACCGCTGTCTTTAGATTTGTAACTGCAAACACTATCTAACCTATGATGTTCCTGTGAAGTGTTCAATGGTATTTAATAAACACTTGTGCTTATGTAAATACACCCTACTTGAAATACACCATTCCATTCGACTGCCTGGCTCGCGAACTATTCCTATAACCCTAGCATGCATAATACGTATTCTTCATCTCAGCGTTGTGTGTGTGCAATTTGGTGCTTCAATACGAACCAATACTCAGGAATATTTTAATATTGGGAATTTCACCTCTACTTTACGTGACCGGATTCGTAGAATCCTAAGAGTTGAATTCGCGATTAGAGATGAGATCGCTGTAACATACAGCCCACTAATTCAGTACCTGAAATAATATCTCAGTTCATATGGAAAAAGAAACATGTGTTCTGCTGAAACAAAGAACATATTATGAAATATTTGAATAAAGAAATTTTGTCTTTAACATTAAAAATTGAAAAACTTTACAGAAAATTATAAAAATGTTTGATTACATTATATGACATAAACGAACGGCATAATGAATTATTTTGAAGTTATTAAATTGTTAATTTAATGTTAATCTACCTTTAAATTAAAAAGAATTCTCATACAAACCTTGGTGCTGCCACATTTTTACTATTGTGACATTCTACTAACAGATTTAAATTCTAACTTAGCCCAAAGATTGCAGCGCGTTCATAATGCCTGCATATGTTTCATTTGCAACATCCGCAAATACGACCTCATTACACCTTCCCTTGAAACGCTCCAATGGGTAAGATTACAGGACCGAAGGTATATCCATTCACTAATTTTCGTACATCGCATCATCAATACTTCTTCGCCTAACTATCTGTCGGTGCGTTTTAATTTCTTGTCCTCTTATCACAGCCTGGGTACTCGTTCTAAAAATGACCCTTTATTATCTATGCCTTGCCATAAAACAGCTCACTATTCTTCCTCGTTCACAATATCAGCAATTCGTTTCTGGAACTCCCTACCCAGCTCCTTCAGGAACTGTCGAACGATATTGCAATTTAAAAGTAAATTGTTTAAACACGTGATCAGTATTTATGTTTAATTCTCCTTTGTGTGTATGTGTGTGTATATATATATATATAAAATTTTTCTCAGTGTTGTATAGTTATAATTTACTTTGAATTTGTTATTCTTGTAATTTGTAATATTGGTTCACTTACCACTTGCATATTCATTGAGTGTAACTTCGAGCCTTATATTATTTTGTCATTATTATTTAGTATGTTTGCATTAATTTACTCAACTTGTGCTTGTATGGCTGTATAAAGTTTTATTTACTTACTTACTGGCGTTTAAGGAACCCGGAGGTTCATTGCCGCCCTCACATAAACCCGCCATTGGTCCCTATCCCGAGCAAGATTAATCCAGTCTCTATCATCACATCCCACCTCCCTCAAATCCATTTTAATATTATCTTCCCATCTACGTCTCAGCCTCCCCAAAGGTCTTTTTTTTTTTAGTATTCTTAAAATATTAGTAAAATTGTATCTGCTTCTTTTGTTTCTGGCTAAGTGGAAGAGAAGGTATGATGGCCTTATCTTCGCCAGAATAAATAAATAAATTATTATTATTATTATTATTATTATTATTATTATTATTATTATTATTATTATTATTATGTGGAAATTTTTATTATGTTCTTCTATTTTAATTCTGATTCTCATATCGTTTCTTGACTTTTGATTTGTGAGTTGAATTACAATTAATTTATGGATGGATGGATGGATGGATGGATGGATTTATTCGTTCCATAATATTCTTACATTTGCTTTATAGCATATTATAAAGAACATGTACAATTCTTACGTTTAACAATAAAATGCAATACATATAAAATGCTAATATGAAATATGTACAGAATTAATACCTTAATAACAATAATATTTTATACAATGTAATATCTTTACCATTTAATAGTATTATAATATTTACACAGTACTGTGAAATGTCATCTACAGCATAGAAAGTGTGACATATTAAGTAATTTTTTAGTTTTACCTTAAATAATGCAGGGTTTTGGCCATGATTCTTAATGTCTTCAGGAAGACTATTGAACATTTTTATCGCCATGTAACGTACTCCCCTTTGAAAGCATGATAAATTTGATGATGGCGTATGAAAATCATTCCTTCTGGGGGTATTTATACTATGTATGGCTGAGTTAGTTGGAAAATTTTCTTTATTACATAAGAGGAAATTTATTGTAGAGTATATGTGTTGATTTGTTAAGGTTAGAATCTCTAATTTAAAAATAATAATCTACATGATTCTCTAGCCTTTGCTCCAACTATTGTTCTAATGGCTCTTTTTTGTAATAAGAATATATTTTTACTATCTGCAGAATTTCCCCAAAATATTATTCCGTAGGACATAATGGAATGAAAATATTGTCTGTAAGATACTGCTGTTTAGAAATTGTTGTAACGACCTAATTGCGAAGCATGCTGAGTTAAGTTTGGGGGTTATTTCTTTGATATGATTTTTCCAATTTATTGTAAGCTTATTATTAATATGCAAACCAAGAAATTTGGTTGTTGATGTTTCTAGTAGAGGTATATTGTTGATAGTTGTGTCCAATGTTTCAGAGATTGAATTTTTATTTACATACGTGTGTTTTGTTTAAATATTACATTTGAAAAGTACAGGGCTATCAAAGTCATAATTTTCTTAAGGGTGACATCATCTAATTTAGTGGGAGTATATTAATGAAAAATTTATTGCTGTTCGAAATGAAAACGTAGAAAAGGACGACTGCATCCCTAGTGATCATTCTCATTTACTGCTTTGATAAGAAAAACACATTTTCCAGTAGTATACTGAATTAAATAATAACATCATCGAGAATTGTAGCTTTGCTCGTTTTTCTCGTGTACTCTTCATTTGGATATGTTTCACATTTTGTGTGTGTGTGCGCGCACGCATGTGTGCGTACGTACGGGACCTATGTATATACAATAACGTGAATATATATAAATCTGTGTGTTTTAGTAAATTAATTATTGTCTTTTCAAGAGTTTTTTTTTATATTTCATATTACTACTTAAATTAAATTATAAAAAGTTGGAATTGTTAAGAATCGAGTCTATATTCTCATGAATATTTAAATAAGGCAACTCCAAACACCTTCATAGTTTTGTGAATATCACCTTCAATGTTAAATAGAATGCAACAACTCCTCCTCCTTAAACAAGTGTAAAGAATAACAGGATTTTAAGGAACGTATTAAATACCTTGAGGACATCGCGTGTTTAGTAGCCATTAGCTGACCTACGGTTTTAACAGCGGCCATGAACAAACTTCACCGGTAAGAGCATTATTTCTGCAGTCATCAAGACAAAGAATCCATCTCAATCCCTCGCGTGACGCTCCTCTTTTATTTCGGATTAGCTCGTTTGCCAAAGTCTTCAATATCACGCTAGAAGTTATTAAACGTATTCAAATTACACAAAATACGTTTGTAACGAATTAGTCGCTAGTTTTGTTATAGCGTCGGATTTACACTTGCAGGGCTGTATCAATTTGCTTCAATTGGCGTATTTATTAATAAAATTTATGAGTTGGAAACGACTAGTAGTCGTGAAGATAGGAGAGTAGGTTGGATGTGGAATAATCTGCGAATCGAGCTCTTGGTTAACCGTTCTTGTAATGTTAGCAGTATTCGGACGAGCATTATCATTCCGAAAAATCACTTAATGCAGTCTTTCTGGTTGTCTCTCTTGAATTCGTCTCAAAATGACTGAGTTATTGGCGGCGACTTAGCATTGATGATTACATCCTCGAAAGCAATTCATATGATGCCTTCTTTTTCTTATGTATGTATGTATGTATGTATGTATGTATGTATGTATGTATGTATGTATGTATGTATGTACGCGTATGTATGTATATAGGCCTATGTATGCATGTATGTATATACAATGCAAGTGGGCAAGCACCCGGTGGCAATGGTACACACAATATAAAGAATACACAATAAAATTATACAATACATAATACAATTAGATACACAATACAATAATATGCACAATAATTACAATTAATAATAATACATAAAATAACCTAATTATAAGTGATCCTAATTTTACATTACAACCTAAATAACTTATGTATAGACTCTACATAAGTTACACATCTGATGCACATTATCCTTCGTAGACGGACACCAAGTTTTGCACAGGAAGTTAGTTTGTGTTAGGGCTCAGCCATTCTTCTCTGTTCTTAATGCTTATGTATAGGTACCAATTTGCTCACCAGTAACAATCATTTCTGAGGACTGCATTTCAATTTTTATATGAAATCCCTTCATAGTTCAGATCTCAACTGTATACATACTGTGACAGCGACGTGAGATTCGAACTCACGACCAGCGTCCCGCAAGAAAGCAGATCGCGCGGGGACGGCGCGCGGCGGAGTAGTGGGGAAAGGGGTCTACACGCGAGGGGAGGCTGCGCGCGCAGCTGCTACTCAACGCAGTGAATGTGGAACGACCTTCCCGACTATTCCAGAAGTCTGTCGATGTGGAGATATCGAGATAATTCTCTACACACCTGTAGAAAATTCTCGCAACTATGATTTTGCTATAAAAGAAGAAGCGCCAGCGAACTCGAGCAGTTTTAGAGTTTTCAGTTATTCAGTCAGTGAGTAAGCCAGAGCAAGTAAGCCAGACTTGTGTGCCGGAGTTCGACTCGAGTGTGCGTCCGCATCTGCGTCAGCATCCGAAGGCCTGAGTTCGAGTGCAGTGGACCGCAGTTGGAGGGACCTGAGTTCGAGTGCAGTGGACCGCAGTTGGAGGGACCCGAGTTCGAGTACAGTGAACTGTCTCTGAAGGTCTGTGGTTCGAGATACTGTGAACTCGAGTGACTGAGATAGAAGAACTGTGAACTGAGAACTGGTAGTTCTGATTTGTAAATAGTGCTTTGTAAATATTAGTTAAGATTAACAGTTCATTGTTGTGCGTAATAGTCCAAGTAAATTGTCATTGTCGTCGGTGGAGTGCTATAACGAATACTGTGTTGAGTGAAGATCCAATTGTTGACGAGAGCGTTTAAGGTGAATTGTAGAAAGGAATTATTGTTGTGACGAATAAATTACATTGTTGTTACTAATAAAACTCACAATACAATAACGTTGAGATTGCCATAATTTCATAGGTTTTGATTTGGATAACTTTTCTTGACGCCTTGGAATGTGGCTATTTTTTCTTCGATATACTGATATAGAACTTCAGTTACGACCTAAGTATTTTAATAATGAAACTTGTTGTGTGAGCTACAATGTAATTTTTGGTTCTAAAAGTCATTACTTTGTTTTAGTGTTCTTTAGTTTCTTGTTGAATTATATGTTCTTACATTTAATTTATGAGTCATGATTCGATATTAGCGAAGAGGATAGTTTGTAATGTATATTGATTATTTATTGGTATCCTTTTTATTGCTTATTATTTCTAGCATCCATTGTCCTTTTAGAATATTGAAGGTTATAGGTGAAACACCACAAGATTGTTTTAATTTCTGTGTAGTTATTTTATTGAAAATTGTGATTCCAAAATTCGTTTAGTTCATTTGGCCATTTTTATGGTTTATACATCTATGTGATTATTTCTAAGACCTCTATCATTATATTTCGAGCTTGTTTTCTACCAAAATAAGGCTAATTCTTGTCTCAAAATTTGTGTTATTGTGCATGTCACATGAAAAGTCGCTCAATCCGGATAAGAAAAAAACTAGCCAAGTCCTTTCATAAAAATTGACTTAACGCGTTTTGGGATCAGGCTTTTCAATTTTTCCTTGTACTTGCAAGCAAAATTTTCTTTTATACAGTGTAATAATAACTACTTAAAATTAAATAAGTTAAAACAATGATAAAATGAATTTGGGACAACAAGAATGTGACAACACAATGACTGAGATGTCAACAATTGAAGGACGCGTATTATAAAAATTAAAATTAAGATATATACAACACACATACACAACACATCCAATCACTCAACACGACACAAACAAGCTGCATTCCGAACAATGGTACACAGACTACTCAACATACCAATGAACCAACGGATTACAACGAAGAGCTAAACACAATCAAATGCATAGTACAAGAAAACGGATACAACCCTAACATAATAAACAACATAATACGAAAGACATAACTTAATCACAAAAAACCAACACAAGCACAAGAACACAAGAAATACTAATTAATTGATGAACTAGTGGACTTACTCGTGTTAAATATGAAATATTTGTCCGGATTACAGCTGTTTCAGTGCTTCACGCACCATCATCAGAGTCTACTAGATCGCGGCGTCATCTCGGACTTCTCTGCCTGTTAGGAGGGTGTGTTTTATTGTTAGAAGGTGTTGAAGTGTGGAGTCGAATAGTGTGTGTGTACTGAAATTGATCTGTGTGTTGAGTATTTGATCGGGGTGTGTTTTAGTGTGTTTGTATATTTCGTATTGTTCTAGTGTGTTGAGTTTTTGGCTCTTGGGTTGTGTATGTAGGATTTCCATGTCCGTATTTATGTTACTGTATGTATGGTTAGTATTGGTTATGTGATCGGCGTATGTAGATGTATTGTGTCCTCTGGTTATAGCTTTAATGTGTTCTTTGTAGCGAGTTTGGAATGATCTGCCTGTCTGTCCTATGTAGAACTTGTCGCAACTATAACATTTGAGTTTGTATACACCTGTATGGTCGTATTTATTTGTTTGTGTTTTTTGTGTGTTGAGATATCTTTGTAGTGTGTTTTCTGTTCTGTATGTTATGTTGTATTTCTGTTTTCTGAATGAAGATGCGATCTTATGTGTGCTTTGTGTTCATATGTTAGTGTGATGTATTTCTTGTGTTCTTGTGTTTGTATTGTGTTTTGTGTATTTTTGTGTTTGTTAAGTTTTTGTTTTGTCTTCCTTATGATATTGTCTATTATATTTGGATTGTATCCGTTTTCTTGTGCTATGTATTTGATTGTGTTCACTTCTTCATTGTAGTGTTGTTGGTTCATGACGCCGCGATCTAGTAGGCTCTGATGATGGTGTGTGAAGCACTGAAACAGCTGTAAGCCAGACAAATATTTCATATTTAACACGAGTAAGTCCACTAGTTCATCAATTAATTATATTCAAGTGTTAAAAGTGGTGTACGCAAGATTAAAAATGGATTAACAAGAAATACATCACACTAATATACGAAAACGAAAACACACACAAGATTGCAACCTTATTCAAGAAATTAAATTATAACATCGCATACAGAACAACACTCTACAAAAACATCTCAACACACAAACAACACAAAAAAACAAATGCAACTACACAGGCGTATACAAACTCAAATGTAACACTGCAACAACTTCTACATAGGACAGACAGGCAGATCATTTCAAACACGTTACAAAGAACACATCACAGCCATAACAAAATTACAAAATACCTCCACATATGCAGAACACATCACAAATGCTAACCACACCTACAGAGACATCAACACAGACATGGAAATACTACACATCCAACCAAAAAGCCAGAAACTAAACACATTAGAACAATATGGAATATATAGATACACAAAAACACACGCCAATGAAATTCTCAACACAACTCAATTTCAGAACACACACACTCTTTGACTCCACATTACACCACACAAACACGCTCACAGGAAAAAAAACAAGAGGCGCCAAGACCAACAACGACCAGTTCTGAGGATGACCCATAATAGGTCGGAAGATGTAAACCAGGTAAGATAGAATTTAACACAAGAAAGTTCATATAATACATATTCCGAAGTGATACAGTGTTAAAAGTTGTGTAATCAAGATGTATATGATATATAAACATAATTTACTCATTTCAGTGGGACCTTATTCATTTTGCGTAATGCGTTCCAGTGAAAGATGACATAATAATTAATTAATTAGTGAATAATTTATTTTGATGTTCCTTTACTTCAGTGATTATGATCATTTGCTGTAGATCTGTGATTTCATTATCAAATGAACTTGGAAAATATTCACAAGTAACGCCTTTGGCATATAAAATTTTAAAATAATGATAAACTTAATTATTCTTAATACCAACATATTCAGCCAATCTGAAATTAAAGAAAGGACTATCCATATCTTAAATTACTTGTGTTGACTGGAAACAATTCCAAGTGCGTTTTTAGAACGAAACGATGTTTTATGATTGTTAAAGAAAACTTACCAAATTATAAAATCTAAATAACATAGTCATAAAACGCGAATTTATAAAATTATAGAGTTGTTCTCTGTGTTCCTGTGTTGAAAGAACGTTCTTCAGTATCTTTTTGTATACATTCATATTGAGCAAATTTTGACAACTAGGCAATGCTTCTATACTAAGTAATTAGTCACTGAAGTTCTTTATTTTCGCATTTATGTATTAACTAGTATTTTACGTAACCTAATTTCATTATGAAAAAGATGTACTCGTGTAACAACAGTAAAATCGCTTACAGAAATGTTTCTGTATTAAATAACAAATTCTTAGTTAGATATTAGATTGCTAGAAGCATAATTTTGAAATGTACAATGTTTTTGTATTTGTAAGGAAAAAAAATTCTTATCATTAATTTCAATTAGCATAGAAATGATGATACCTGAGAATATGCTTCTACATCGTATAATTTCTCTCTTTGCACAAAATGATGTTAAATTGTACAGAATATTTTAACAATTTTCTCTTTCCGCTTTAGTACACCAGACCACGCGGGTATATATGCCTTTCAGACATAGAATAATCACTTCATCATAAAAACTACCATCACTGAACACTGCATGCATCTTGCCAGTGGTGTATTTCTTTATCTACAGTGAAAAACTTAATAAGAAAATAATTGTGTAAATATTTGGAATCTTACCTATGTTAGCAATAACTTCTTACTTGATCTGACTTCTGGGATACGTTCCATAAGTGCTGTAATGACTCAAACACTAAATATTTAGTTGTTGTTTCAGAGAGAATATACTGTAACGTCAGAAAAAAAAAACATTGAACTACATCGATTTAAACCAAATATCCGAAATGTATTCTTGTGGAGTAATTATGACAGACGAACTGGGACATATTAGGATTGCAATTATGTACTGTGTTAGCAATGTAATTATGTAATTAAATACGATATGTGGAGAATATAATCTAAAAATATCAATACAAAAGACAAAAGTAATGGCTTTCAGAGGAAAACATCCAGTTAGAAGTAAAATAATAATAAATAATACTGTTATAGATTAGGTGAGCCATTTTAAATACCTAGGTTGCGATATTACTTATGATTATGATAAGGATGTGAATATTAAAACACAACGCTTCCAGGCTATATGTGGCACAATTGCCAAGAATTTAAAGAAGAAAACAAGGAAAGAAACGGAAATAAAATTTTATAAGGCAATGGCTATACCAACTCTCTTATACGGATGTGAAGCATGGACGTTGAAGAAAAATGATATTAATAGAATCCAGTCAGCGGAAATGAAATTTCTCAGAGGAGCAGAAGGATGTACAAGATTGGATAGATATAGAAATGATGACATCAGAATGAACTAAACCTGCTCCCAATTATAGATAAAATAAAGGAATATAGAATTCGTTGGTCGAATCATTTAAGAAGAATGGATAAGGAACGAATACCGAAACAGGTGTTGGATTATAAACCACAAGGGAGAAGAGATATTGGTCGGTCAAGAACAAGGTGGAAAGTTGAGGACGGAACAGGAGACTCTCCTACTCCATGAAGAGAAGAAGAAGAAGAAGAAGAAGAAGAAGAAGAAGAAGAAGAAGAAGAAGAAGTAGAATTATGTACTGTTGTGTTTGGATAGCTTGTCCGATGTTATGCGCGAACATTTGAGTAGGGTTGATGTGGAGTGAGTCAGTTTCCCAGCATATTCATTGGCGCAGGAGGGGAAAAGAGGAGAGCTGCATGCATGCTGACGTTAGTTATAGCGTCTTGAAAAACATTGGTCACGTACCCGTATTCACGGTCGATCACAGTTTTTCCACTAAGTAATATCCAAACACTCGTACTTAACACAACGCAGTCTTCTCTTTTCACTCTTCCGTTCTTAATAAAATAAACTACGTCTTTATTGGTTCTATTACGGTACTAATGTTTTTTTTGCAATAGTTAGTATACTACGCACTTGCACGACGAAAAGAAGTGAACTCTACAATAGTTGCACTCTACACCCCTTTGTTCGTTGTCAGTACCAAATGAACTTGCCTGGTCTACTGCGCATAATGTTATGACCGGCGAAGCTATATAAACACAACTGTATTTGTCACGCCACCACAAACCATAGAATAGAGCTCCGTTTTATTTTATTCTACGACCGACATGGGAATAGAAAACTAGTCGCCAGAGTCTCTCCACTCGTTGTGGGGTTACACGACCTGGGGTTGATATAAGAATACTTGCTGCGAAACATGTTTTCTGCTGTGCATGACATGCGAATTATTTTTGTATCATTGATTTTACTAACATGCATTGTGGCTTAATGCATATGCAATTTAAAAGTAATTTCAATTTATTTCGTTCAATGATGTTATATTAGCAAATCTAGTGTAATATGTATGTATGTATGTATGTATTTTTTATTTTAGTAGGTTATTTTACGACGCTTTATCTACATCTCAGGTTATTTAGCGTCTGAATGGGATGAAGGTGATAATGCTGGTGAAATGAGTCCGGGGTCCGGCACCGAAAGTTACCCAGCATTTGCTCATATTGGGTAGAGGGAAAACCCCGAAAAAACCCTTCACCAAGTAACTTGCCCCGACCGGGAATCGAACCCGGGCCACCTGGTTTCGCGCCTAGACGCGCTAACCGTCCACAGGTGTGGACGTATGTATGTAATGTTATGTATGTATGCATGTATATATGTATGTATTTATGTATGTACTGTATGTATGTAGGTATGTGAAATATGAAGTATGAAAAGCCTGAAATTCCATAAGCGCAACGGTGTCCTACAGTAGTGTAGTATTATCTGAAGATCTGCTACAATTGGGGAGCTAGTCCAAGAAAGCTTACACTATAACTTACAATCTAAACACACAAACTATACAAACTAAAAAAAAAAACTATACAAACTAACCTACCTTACGTACCGTAAATTCAATCTTCACATCTGCCCGATCCGAAAAGATAAAATTACTCAGACATGCTATCTACTGTCTGTGCTAGTGGTTTTGTCGCAGAGTCGTAGAATGGGGGTAAATCACGAGATAGTTAATTATTTAACGAGGCCCTTCTATTTAAGTTATTTTAAACAGTTGTATAATATTACGTAGACGTCCAATTCCTGACAGAAATTAATGTTTTCAGAAAAGAGCTAAGGCAGCTCAGGCACTAGCCTTGGCAGAGGAGAGAAGAGAAACAGGTGGGGGAAACTGGGATGCTTCGTACTTAAACGGACGACAGTACCTGTGCGAAAATATGATTCAATATTGAAAGCTCTTCCGTTACTGGAAAATTAGAACATATTTCTGAAACGTACTCTACTCACTAACTCAGTGCTGACTTCATACGCGGCCTTGGTTCTGTGTAGAGGACGTTTGGAAGTTTACTAGTAGAGAGGGTTGGAGTGAAGTACATTAAAAAACTAAGGTACAATAAAAATTGAATTAAAATAAAATGATATCCCTGTACATTTAGTTTGATTTTTATGGTAGAAGTCCAAAATAGTATGAATGTATCGTATTGATTTTAGGTTTCTATGTTGTTCACACTTAAAAAATAGGTTTGAGACACACCCTTTTGGCGAGATTATGATGCAAGATCAGCAATGTTTCGTTTAAATTCTGTCACTGAGTTACGTTTTCCGTTCTGTGTGCCGAACTTGTTATATTTCAACGCCTTTTCCCTGTTCGCCAATCTAAGTCGGAATGCCCTCTCCTTCAGTGTCCGTCCAGTCTATCCTCAGTTAACCTTCCCATTCGTGCGTTTCACGCCATGGAAAGTGGAAGCTCCATTGATTCCAACATTGCGGAATTGCTCAAGTTTGGAAGGCTGCGGAGCGCATAAAGTTGGGCCCACAGTTTTATACAGTCTCATTTCGCTTCTGCTTCATCATGTCTGTACTCTCCCCTGCCCCCTCTTTCATTCAACCCTCCCTTCAAGAACCAACTTCGGTGAGTGAATATCAAATGACAAGGAGTGAGAGAAGAACAAGCCAGAAGAGAATCATGAAAAATTGAAGAGTTCCAAGACAAAGAGGAATATAAGAGGGTAAATGTTGAAAAGGGAACCGAGGAAAATGATAGTTTGCAGAGAAGTCAATCTAAGATGTAGTTCCCGTCCTCCCGCCACGCCATTCAGAATATATATTATCAGAAGTCTGGGGCGAACAATGAGTCCATGAGCGGGAGGTAATATTTAATGAGGCGCATTGCACCCTTTTTACTTGTAATTCCAAGCTTGTAGAATCGCCTGCAACGTTTGTGTATTTTTCAAGATTAAACTTCTTGCCTGATATAATAAACTACTTTATGTACCCATTTAACTCTAGATTAGTACTGAGCAATTTTTGCAGATTCTAGTTATCTCCAACTCAAGTTATTTATGTCCTAAGCGTGTAACTTCCATACACGAGATATGAAGTTAGATTGTTGACGCCAACTAGTATGATATCTTCTAAAATTATTTTCTATCATGCTGTTTCGTTTGTCGTCGAATAAGTTAAATATTCAATTATTATTAAAATTATATTCATTTTAGAAATCAGACAAACTGTTTAGAGTTTAATGATATATTATTAGATTAATGTAAAGCATGAAATCAGTATTTCTTAGGCTTTGTGTATTCCAAATTCTATGATTTTATTTAATGAACTCTCACAATCATTCCAAAACAATATTTTATTAATTTGTGTGTCAAGGTTACATTACTGCACTTGGCAATTAGAAGAAAGATTTTGTCTATTGTATACGATTTTAGGTTATTAATTCTCCCAAGCAAATAAAACCATGGAATATCTTCTCAATTTCCTTACAGTTTCTCAGATTTTTCCTGTATATTTCCATTATTTGAGGGTTATGGGCGACATTAAGATATATGGATAATATGCAGAGAATGAGAGGAAGACAGAAAATAGGAAAGACTGGAGAATGTTGGGTTTTGCAGTGAAAGACCTGCCCTTAGGCAGAACATATGTATGTATGTATGTATGTATGTATGTATGTATGTATGTATGTATGTATGTATGTATATATGTATGTATGTATGTATGTATGTATGTATGTACGTACGTACTGTATGCATGCATGTATGTATGCATGTGATGTATTTATGGTGTATGTATGTATGTACGTACATACGTACGAGCGTATTTTTTGTGCCTTTTTTGAGCAACATGTTCCATTACAAATGAGAAGTAATTCTACATGCCTAGGTTTACCTTCAAGTACATTATCGATTTACATTATATGTGTATTACTATTATGTTGCTGTTCTAGGTTAAGTATGGCTAATTATTTGTGTAGTTCATCTACGATGTGTAACTGTCAAGATAATGATATTATTTCTTAGTCTAACTTATTTTCCTATTCCTAGCCTATGAAGTATAGAGGAGACGGCCTCCAGATATGGAGGGTAGCTGCGAATATATTGAATAAGCAGTCGTGGACAGCCGATAAGGGGTGGTCCTCCAGCTTGGGGGTTGGGCGAAGGGCTAACAACCCATCACCGTAAAAAACAGCTTGTTACGTATCCCTATAATAAGCCTCGGAATAGGACTGATTCTCTGGCACGACCACAGCAAAGGAATAAGGTTTTGAGATTTGGCACTTGGAACGTAACTAGTCTTTATAGAACAGGAGGGGTAACATTAGTAGCAAAAGAACTAGCTAGATATAGAATAGACTTCGTAGGAGTACAAGAGGTTAGGTTAGATGGGAATGGCATATCACAAATAGGAGATTACTTGTTGTATTATGGGGAAGGAAACAATAATCACCAATTAGGAACAGGATTCTTTGTTCATAAAAGAATAAAATCAGCAGTAAAAAAGGTCGAATTTATCAGTGACAGGTTATCATATTTAGTACTTAAGGGTAGATGGTGCGACATCATAGTTATAAATGCTCACGCCCCTACAGAAGAGAAAGACGACCATATAAAGAATAGCTTCTATGAGGAATTGGAACATACTTTTGATCAGTTCCCTAGATATCACATGAAAATTTTATTGGGGGATTTCAATGCTAAAGTAGGACGGGAGGATATTTTTAGACCAACTATTGGAAAAGAGAGCCTACACGCAATTAGTAGTGACAATGGAGTTAGATTAGTCAACTTTGCCACATCGAAAAATTTAATTGTCAAAAGTACAACATTCCCCCATAAGGATATACATAAATATACTTGGACTTCTCCAGATGGATTGACACACAACCAAATAGATCACATCTTGATAGATAAACGGAGACATACTAGTATAGTAGATATTCGAACTTTCAGGGGTGCAGACTGTAATTCTGACCATTATTTGGTGATTGGAGAATTAAGAGAAAGATTATCAGTAGCCAAGCGAGTAGAGCAACAAGTTAATATTACTAAATTCAATATTTTGAAATTAAAGGACGAGGAAGCTAAGCAAAATTATCAGGTCGAAATTTCGAATAGGTTTGCCACTTTAGAAAGTTCCGACGAAGTTGAGAAAGAATTAGATGTTAATAGCGTGTGGGAAAATATCAGAGATAGTATCAAAATTGCAGCTGAGCAGAGCATAGGTTATTATGAAACTAAGAAAAAGAAACCGTGGTTTGATGAAGATTGTTGCATGGTAGTAGAAAGAAGGAAACAGGCAAAATTGAAATTCTTACAGGATCCAGTTGAGGAGAAGAGAGATAATTATTTCAATGAAAGACGGGAAGCAAGTCGTACACTTAGGAATAAAAAGAGAGGTTACTTGAAGGAAAAACTGAATGAGGTAGAAACAAATAGTAAGAATAAAAACATTCGAGATTTATATAAGGGTATAAAGGAATTTAAGAACGGATATCAGCCAAGGGTAAATGTGATCAAGGATGAGAATGGTGACTTGCTTGCAGACTCTCCATCAATCCTAAACAGATGGAAAAACTATTTTGCGCAACTACTAAATGTACATAGGCCAAATAGAAATGATCGGGACGAAATTGAAATACAAACTGCTGAGCCATTTATACCCGAACCCACGCCTTCAGAAGTCGAAATTGCGATAGAAAATCTGAAAAAGTACAAGTCTCCAGGTATCGATCAAATTCCAGCAGAATTAATACAAGAGGGTGGGAGTGCATTACATAGCGAAATTTATAAACTTGTACTTGCTATATGGGAAAAGGAAATTGTACCAGAACAATGGAAGGAGTCCATAATTGTACCTATTTTTAAAAAGGGGGACAAAACCAACTGTGGTAACTTTCGAGGAATATCACTTTTGTTGACGTCGTACAAAATTTTGTCCAATATTCTTTTGAGAAGATTAACTCCGTACATAGATGAAATTATTGGGGATCATCAGTGCGGTTTTCGGCGTAATAGATCGACTATTGATCAGATTTTTTGTATTCGACAGATAATGGAGAAAAAATGGGAGTATAAGGGTACAGTACATCAGTTATTCATAGATTTCAAAAAGGCTTATGACTCGGTTAAGAGGGAAGTATTATATGATATTCTTATTGAATTTGGTATTCCCAAGAAACTAGTTCGATTAATTAAAATGTGTCTCAGTGAAACATACAGCAGAGTCCGTATAGGTCAGTTTCTATCTGATGCTTTTCCAATTCACTGCGGGCTAAAGCAGGGAGATGCACTATCACCTTTACTTTTTAACTTCGCTCTAGAATATGCCATTAGGAAAGTTCAGGATAACAGGCAGGGTTTGGAATTGAACGGGTTACATGAGCTTCTTGTCTATGCGGATGACGTGAATATGTTAGGAGAAAATCCACAAACGATTAGGGAAAACACGGAAATTTTACTTGAAGCAAGTAGAGCGATCGGTTTGGAAGTAAATCCCGAAAAGACAAAGTATATGATTATGTCTCGTGACCAGAATATTGTACGAAATGGAAATATAAAAATTGGAGATTTATCCTTCGAAGAGGTGGAAAAATTCAAATATCTTGGAGCAACAGTAACAAATATAAATGATACTCGGGAGGAAATTAAACGCAGAATAAATATGGGAAATGCCTGTTATTATTCGGTTGAGAAGCTCTTATCATCCAGTCTGCTGTCCAAAAATCTGAAAGTTAGAATTTATAAAACAGTTATATTACCGGTTCTTCTGTATGGTTGTGAAACTTGGACTCTCACTCTGAGAGAGGAACATAGGTTCAGGGTGTTTGAAAATAAGGTGCTAAGGAAAATATTTGGGGCTAAGCGGGATGAAGTTACAGGAGAATGGAGAAAGTTACACAACACAGAACTGCACGCATTGTATTCTTCACCTGACATAATTAGGAACATTAAATCCAGACGTTTGAGATGGGCAGGACATGTAGCACGTATGGGCGAATCCAGAAATGCATATAGAGTGTTAGTTGGGAGACCGGAGGGAAAAAGACCTTTAGGGAGGCCGAGACGTAGATGGGAGGATAATATTAAAATGGATTTGAGGGAGGTGGGGTATGATGATAGAGACTGGATTAATCTTGCACAGGATAGGGACCGCTGGCGGGCTTATGTGAGGGCGGCAATGAACCTTCGGGTTCCTTAAAAGCCATTTGTAAGTAAGTAAGTAAGTAGCCTATGAAGTACTAGAATCTATTTACATATTCTAGCATTTAAATATTTACAGTATTTTAATATTTGCTTTCATTTTGATGTGCCTATTTTGAAATAAATTATATCCTCTAATATTCTAACTTATTTACAGAATATAATTACCTATTTTCGACCCTTATCACTTAATTCTGACTCTTAACCGCTTTATCTTCCCAAATAACTTATCCCTATATACTAGCCAGCCTATTGTAGTTTTTCATGTGTGTATGTATGTATGTATGTATGTATTTGAGGGTTTTTCTGATATATAATAGTATAATAGAATAATTATTATGTATAATTTATTTCTTAAATACACCCGAAGTGAAAAACGTATAAAAATGAATGGAATCCTCACTTTTCCAGCAGTAGCAAACAATTAAGCTTGAAGTGAGATAAAAATGTTTGATGTTTATTTATAATTAATGTGATACTATTGGTAAAACTTATGGAAACTGTTAACCACATATACTAAAGCGGTACAACTTTGGCAAAATTTTTATTAAAGTTTAGACTGAAAAACAACGTAGCGTGAATTAAAATTGTTCTGCTTCGAAATTCTTAAGATATAATAATAATAATAATAATAATAATAATAATAATAATAATAATAATAATAATATCCTCTGGCTGAGGTTCTGACTGATACGTACATCTACTATCAGACAGCACTTGACAATATGTGTAAGAACAATTATTTGTATGAATCTGAAGTCTGACTAGTGTATTATGTATGCAATGGAGGGGGAAAGGAACTGGTCACCCTACTCTATTATGTCTAGTTACCTCATATGTGGTGCCTTCTTCGTATCACTTGTGAGTTTCAGACCTGTCTTCGGAGAGTTGAGTAAACAAAAAAAAAATTAATAATAATAATAATAATAATAATAATAATAATAATAATAATAATTTAAAAGTATTCGTATAGAATTAGTTCAGAGTCAAATTTAGCTTTTCTTCTTTCGCAGTCATTTTTTTAACTACGTTGTGGGGTGATAGAAGTAGAATATTGGCGGTTATTGTTTTTAAATCTCTCACCTTCTCGAGCCTCATAATATTTAGAAATTGTATTTTTTGGTCCGGGTTGTAAATCTAAAGCGTCAGCCATGAATTTAAGAAAGTTTTCAATATTTTCCTCAAATGCTTTATAAGTTATATCATCTAATTTGAAAATAATGAGCCATTTATTCATTTATTTTTTATAAATGCAACGTCCATTATTTTTATTAGTATTAGGACAAGTCTGGTTTGAAGATGCAATAGTTTTTTTTTTTTTTTGAGATGATATATTTGGGAAAAGCCTAACATGTTTGTATCATTCGTAGACGATTGGGCAGGTATTAAAGATTCTCTATATTGTTCAGGATGCGATTTACTGATATGTATTTTAATTACTATATAATAAATAGCCTACTCTGTCCATATATTCTTACCTTCATTAATCCATATTGCATTTAATGTTTCTAGTGAGAACACAAAACTGTTAGACTAATGAAATGAGCGACAGAGTCGGTTGCGAACGAAATAACTTATATGTGAGCTATCGTTGGTTTCGGATTCATAACTAGATGCTCGGTGCTTAATGGACGCTTTGATCGATAGGCTTGCTCGGGCGTCGTGACATTATCCGTCGCATGTGCTTTGCTGTAGCCTGTCTATTTTAGCATGGATTCTACATAGCGGATGCCTGGGTAATTTACAAATCCCAAAGCGCCAGTGGTTAGTGTTTTTTTTCTGCGTTTGTTGCAAGAACACCTGAAGACTGATTTATACTGCAACTATACTGACGTTTTACATCATGTCACTAAACAACGCGAGCATTAGGCCTTGTAGCAAAATCAAGTGTTTATTCATTCTGTCGTGCCAATCCCTCAGTTTAATGTACGGAGAGATTTATAGGAAAATCAATCTATAATAAATATCTCCATTGCGAATAAATCCAAGGTCATCTGCGTCATTCGCTTGAAAGTTTCACGAAAGTTTCGCTTTAGGATAGGTTGCATTTACCATACGCATTGTATGATGCAACATAATATTGAAGCAAACAGCGCATCCTCTTTACAAATATTATATAATAATATTTGTGCATGTATCAGTTTTAATATTAAGTTTATGTGCTTTTGAACTATTAATAAATAATACTAATACTAATATAATAATAACAACAGTAGTAATAATGATAATGATGGTAATAATAATATTTATTTATTTATTCTGACGAAGTTGTCTAATCGAAAAATATGTGTAAATATTAATGGTATTTATTTTCTAACGAGTTTTATATAAATGTGGGAGTCCCTCAGGGTTCTATACTTCGACCTCTTATATTCTTACTTTACATAAATGATTTGATTAATTATATAAAGGAAGGTAAAGTTTCATTATATGCAGACGATACTTCTATTACTGTTTGTTCGGAGCCTTGTAATGATTTGATAAGTAAAGTTGACTTAGCTATATCTCAGTTCAAAACGTGGTGTGATTTTAACAAATTAATTGTTGATATTAATAAGACTGTATGTTTACAATTTTTTTAATAGACCTATGAATATAAATTTTCCATGTCATTTGGGGGATATATTGACCCAAAGCCAACACAATACTAAATTTCTTGGCATAATTATGGATAATCTATTGACTTCGAACGAGAATTCTTATTTTATTGCTAAGAAACTTTGTTCTGCTAATTTTAATATTTTGCAACTGAGAGATATACTAAACACCAAAATATTAATTTCAAATTACTATTCACTTGCTTATGCATATCTCAGTTATGCCGTTTTCTTATGGGGTAACTCTACCTATGTTAATAGGATATTTATTGCACAAAAAAGAATTATACGATCCATTTTTAAGTTACATAGTTTTGACTCATGCAAACCTTATTTTAAACGATACAAAATTTTAACATTTCCATCCATTTATATTTACAAATGCCTAATTTTCTTGAAACAGAATGAGAATAAATACAATCATAATTTAGATTATCATCATTATAATACATGAAATGCACATCTGTTCTCAATAAAAAATCATTGACTTGTGAAATATGAAAAATCGCCTGCATATACTGGCATTGTGTTTTTTAATAAATTACCATTGCAGATACAATCTTTACCTGATGCAAAATTTAAAGTGAAAATTAAACAGATTTCAACTGATCAAACGTTTTATTCAGTAAAAGAATTCTTAAATCAGAAGTTATAATATGTGCAATACTAATTGATTATATTATTTATTTTAAATGTATTTTAACTTGTAGTGTTTTTAATTTTGTGTTTTTTTATTTATTATGTAATTCACGTGTACATCCATGTATAGAATAAACAATCAATCAATCAATTAAGTTAATGTCATCAGTCCTTCTCTTCTACTTACCAACAAACAAAAGAAGCTGATAAAATATTTAATGATATATGTTAATAATATTACAGGCTAATAAATAATAATTTGTAGGAACAAAAGCCGCCCTAAATAAGGGTTCGATAGATCGGCCTACTAATCAATTCATAAAGAATAATGAGTAAACAAAACAATTTTGTGACACTTGGAAAGAAAAAGAAAAAACGTTAAGATAAGAAAACGTAGGAAATCATTTACCATAAAAATTTTGTTGTGTACAAATGATTACTAATTATAGGTAAGGATGATTTTAACACGTGAGATCCTATGGCATCAATCGTTGCATCAGAAATTTTAAATTGTTTAAGTTGATTTGAAGTTTCACGTGGGATCGTGCCACGGGCACCGAACATGAGCCCAAAAACTGTCCAATGTGTAATGTGGTATTGTGCTCCAAGATGCTAACAACAAGGCTCATATATGACTTGTTTTTCACGACACTCAAAGATTGATGTAGTTATACAAGCACAAGTTAAGTAAAATAATGCAAACATACTAAATACTAATCACAAAATAATAGGCCTATAAGGCTTAGAAGTTACACTCAATGAATATGGAAGTGGTAAGTGAATCAATATTACAAATTGAGAATTACGAATTCAGAATTAATTATAAGTAGAGCCCGGATGTTTAGGCATTTATAACAGTTAAAATAGGTAGGAAAAAAAGGCAATAAAAACGTAAAAAGAAGCACAATAATCCTTGAAAAAGACATTATAAATTTTAAAAAGGCATAATATATTTTAGCAGTAAATTTAAATTATATCAACATAACTCACATATTTACTTCGTAGGTGATACATGTTGACTTATAAAAGACATTTTTTCGTGATTAACTGTCTTTACACAGACATTACATAACAAAACTGTTCCATCGGTTGAAAACACATGGGCACCAAATTCACTAACGTAAGCATGAACTTCATACATTTTTAAACCAACAATTGGAAAAGAGAGCCTACACGTAATTAGTAGTGACAATGGAGTTAGGTTAGTCAACTATGCCACATCAAAAAATTTAATTGTCAAGAGTACAACATTCCCCCATAAGGATATACATAAATATACGTGGACTTCTCCAGATGGAATGACACATAACCAGATAGATCACATCTTGGTAGATAAAAGAAGGCACACTAGTATAGTAGACATTCGAACTTTCAGGGGGGCAGACTGTAATTCTGACCATTATTTGGTAATTGGAGAATTAAGAGAAAGACTATCAGTAGCCAAGCGAGTAGAGCAACAAGCTAATATTAGTAGATTCAATATTCTGAAATTAAAGGACGAGGAAACTAAGCAACGTTATCAGGTTGAAATTTCAAATAGGTTTGCTGCTTTAGCAACTGCTGACGAAGCTGAGGAAGAGTTAGATGTTAATAGCGTGTGGAACAATATCCGAGATAATATCAAAATTGCAGCTGAGCAGGGCATAGGTTATCATGAAACTAAGAAAAAGAAACCGTGGTTTGATGAAGATTGTTCCATTGTAGTACATAGAAGGAAACAGGCAAAATTGAAATTCTTACAAGATACAATTGTGGAGAATAGAGATAATTATTTCAATGAAAGATGGGAAGCAAGTCGTACACTTAGGAATAAAAAGAGAGATTACTTGAAGGAAAAACTGAATGAGGTAGAAACAAATAGAAAGAATAAAAACATTCGAGATTTATATAAGGGTATAAAGGAATTTAAAAACGGATATCAGGCAAGGGTAAACGTGATCAAGGATGAGAATGGTGACTTACTTGCAGACTCTCCATCAATCCTAAACAGATGGAAAAACTATTTTGGGCAACTACTAAATATACATAGGCCAAATAGAAATGATCAGGACGAAATTGAAATACAAAGTGCTGAGCCATTCATACCGGAACCCACACTTTCTGAAGTCGAAATTGACATAGAAAATCTGAAAAAGTACAAGTCTCCAGGTATTGATTAAATTCCAGCAGAATTAATACAAGAGGGCGGAAGGGCATTATCTAGCGAAATCTATAAACTTCTACTTGCAATTTGGGAAAAGGAAACTGTACCAGAACAATGGAAGGAGTCCATAATCGTACCTATTTTTAAGAAGGGGGACAAGACTAACTGTAGTAACTTTCGAGGAATATCACTTTTGTTGACGTCGTACAAGATTTTGTCGAATATCCTTTTGAGAAGATTAACTCTATATGTAGATGAAATTATTGGGGATCATCAGTGTGGTTTTAGGCGTAATAGATCGACTATTGATCAGCTTTTTTGTATCCGACAGATATTGGAGAAAAAATGGGAGTATAAGGGTACTGTACATCAGTTATTCATATATTTCGAAAAGGCATATGACTCGGTTAAGAGAGAAGTTTTATATAATATTCTTATTGAATTTGGTATTTTCAGAAATGCATATAGAGTGTTAGTTGGGAGGCCGGAGGGAAAAAGATCTTTGGGGAGGCCGAGACGTAGGTGGGAAGATAATATTAAAATGGATTTGAGGGAGGTGGGATATGATGGTAGAGACTGGATTAATCTTGGTCAGGATAGGGACCAATGGCGGGCTTATGTGAGGGCGGCAATGAACCTCCGGGTTCCTTAAAAGCCAGTAAGTAAGTACAGTAAGCATGAAGTTTACTTTTCAATGGTTTATTGAATTTAGGCATTCTAGCCAGCGTTGCCAACCTGAACACGAGCGAGTCGGTTACAAACATCCCGAAATTCAGCTATAAAGACTGAAATTAAGCTACGCTCTAAACTTGAAGAATTTGCGTATATGTTGTTCAATGTACTGCGTTTAACGATGATTTCATTGCCCATTATATTAGTTTAATAAAAATAATTCGAAAGAGCTACGAATACAATTATTATTATTATTATTATTATTATTATTATTATTATTATTATTATTATTATTATTATTATTAATGGGGTTATTAATGTTAATATTTATAATAATCATTATTATTTCTTACAAACCGAAAAATCAATACATAGGCCTAAGCATCAACACACTTCTATAGATTTAGTAAAGCGTTGCTCAACCCAATCTACAAACCATGCAGCAATATAAAAAAGGGAAAGTATTTAATAACTCACCTAATGAAATCCAGTTGATCCCTCTGATAACACTTGCTAACATAAGTATACAAAAAAGTCACAGTGCCCATGTGTTTATACATATTTGTCTACGTATTTATAGGTACATATTTACAGTTATTGAGTAATAAATAGAATCGACGATCAATGTTATGATGTTTACAATGTTTTCGACAACGTGTCGCAGCAAGTGGACAATGGGATAGATTTACGTGGGAAGGGCCAGTTTTTAAAATCTAAGAGGCTTAAGTTTCATTGTTATTTTGAAGTCGGGATACGGTTCTTTTTGCGGAGTAGGCGACCCCTAATAAAAACTCTGCCTTGTGCCGGGAAGTTCACCAACAGAGGAACTGTCAGGTTACTGGTTTACTTTTGTAGGGTTGGCGACCCCTAATAAACCGCCTGACGGGTGTCTGCAAATTCACGAGTACAGAAATTGTCAGTTAGGTAATAGCGCTATTCACATAATAGGAGAATAAAACTGAAAATAGCAATGCTATCCTTGCCATAAATGCGGGTCACATTGTTCAGAATTCAGTCTGTGACACAAAGTTTCTACCGGTATGTTTTCGTAATTTTAATGAGGAAGTGAGGAAATTCTGGTGGGTATTAGTATGAGAAAATAAATTTGTTAAAAGAAAGTGTTTACACATGGTCGCTCGATCGAATCTCAATTCGGCTACGACCATTCTGCTACAAGCTACATGACTAAAAATTAAGCTACGTTTAGCAGAATTCGGCCACGGTTGGCAACGCTGATTCTAGCTAACCTATCTTATTTATACTTTCTGTCACCCGACAATAACTGACTGTTCCTCACTCAAATTTCTTTCTCCTACAATAATAAACACGTGTAGCACAAAATTGTAACAGTAAGATTTGAAAATATGAAGGCAAGTAACTGAAAATGCTACGTGACAACTTATATGAGAACGAGCTTAATATTTAAAATTATAAAGCTGATTGTTGGGACCATGAAGACATGACAACATTATAATATTATATTTTGTAACTGTGGATTGTCGGTTATTATTCATATTAGAACAATAGTATTAAAGCATGATTATTAGCAGATTAAGCATCGAAATAAATTACTTTTATATACTATTGTTAGTAAAGTTAGTCATTGTTTCAAATCTTTAAATTTCATACACATTATATTACAATTAATTTAAAAATTGCAAATAAACAAATATTGCTTTAAAATGACAAAAAAGGCTTTTATTAGTAAGAAAGGTCTTCAAAAGGCAAAATAGGGAAAATAAAAATTGGCCCTATCACTTTGATTTACTCCAAATCATATTTATATCTATGCAAATAAGGATTTACTTCCACCAAGTCCACACCTGTGGAGTAACGGTTAGCGCGTCTAGGCGCGAAACCAGATGGCCCGGGTTCGATTCCCGGTCAGGGAAAGTTACCTGGTTGAGGTTTTTTCCGAAGTTTTCCCTCAACCCAATATGAGCAAATGCTGGGTAACTTTCAGTGTTGGACCCCGGACTCATTTCACCGGCATTATCAACTTCATCTCATTCAGACGCTAAATAACCTAAGCTGTTGATAAAGCGTCGTAAAATAACCTAATAAAAAAATTCCACCAAATAAAAAAGGCATTTAGCTATACACCAATGAGTAATATTATATCTACACACATTCTCCCCACAAGGGAGAATAAAACATGAATAAGTAAGAAGGAAAACATACTTTCAAAAATTGGGAATAAAATATGTATTAACAATTGAGGGGTTAGCTGGAAGAAGGGTATAATTCGAATTACGGAGTTTATCCGTAAAATAGCTATATTCGTTCTTTGGTGGCGTTTCTACCAACCACCACAAAGTTATGCCTCTACTCCCAATAAATTGCTATAGAGAGCTATATTGAATTGGGTCCGTCTTTCATCTCACTACTGTGGTTCGAGGACCGGCGAAGTTAAACTGCAAGGGTGTTCGCGTTGTCTGACAAATCTTCTGATCTATGCTATCTTTCGCCTAATGGAAGCGAATATAACCTTTCTGATGTTGAAAGTATCAGTGAAAATGAATTACATACGGAAAGGTAGAAAACGGAAACGGTTTAACAAACTATA
The DNA here is from genome assembly GCF_040183065.1 of Periplaneta americana. Taxonomy (NCBI): domain Eukaryota; kingdom Metazoa; phylum Arthropoda; class Insecta; order Blattodea; family Blattidae; genus Periplaneta; species Periplaneta americana. The sequence continues at coordinate 142,138,927 of NC_091121.1, read as the reverse complement.
AAAGAATAATCTAGCAAGTGACGACGAAATTACGGCAAAGCTTACACAAATAGGTCAGGAAAAATGGTGAAAGAAATACAGTATTACTATTTATTTTTGTCAATGGAGAATTAATATAAGGTACGAATAATATAGGCGTATGCAGTGCTATAAAATGTTACATCCAGGCTAGCAGTCAGTCATTTAGAAACGATCATATTTCTGACAGGTTAGCATCAAAACATTTAAGCCAGTTGCTGCCAGAAGAAATATGAGATGTCTACAGAGGAACAAGCCATTTTCCATTCAGGATTTTGGGAAACTAGAATTTAAAACCAACAGGATACATTTCTTATGGGATATTTGGAGAAGAGGACCATTAAGCAACGTCAAATAACTGTATAACTACAACCGAGATTGTTCTTAGCTATACAGTATCATGATTGAGAAGAATTTTTATGCTAGTTCTTTATTCTGTCATTGTTTAAAATATCTAAGGAACGAGTGATAACTGTACAAAATATAGTGAAACTAGGTGATAATGTAATGACAAATATGGGAGGCAAACACCCCAATAGGCTTCAGAAGATTCTAGATGTCGTTTATGTCAGGTTATTAGATCACTTAAAGAGGTATAGTGTTTGTAAGCCTATATTCTAGCCATTTTCAGTTAAAATGATAACTTGAAATAAGTGGGATTAATTTTAATGTTGTGATAATAATTTAGTAAACGAATATATTATATAGGGTATATATATATATATATATATATATATATATATATATATTTTTGTAGAACATACATTGCAATTATCTTCAGTATTGCAACATAAACCTATATCTAGCCTTTCCTATATAGATATTAGAAATATAGAAAAGTTAACAGTCTTCTATGGAAGAAGAGCGTAATTAAAAAAAATTGCTTCGTTCTCGTACAATATTTGAACATTAACCATGGAGCTCATTCTAATCACAAGAGAACGTATTACCACAGTGCAGTATACACAGTCACGAAGCTTGAGTTGTGAGGGTGCTAGGAACAGTAGACTGTGCCGATACTATTTCGCATTGTCTGTAATGAGGCGATATTAGCGATCCTAGTGGTTAGCAACTATCTATGGATGCATATTTACTACGTATTGAACTTCGTGACTGTATATACTAGACTGTGGTATTACCCTACAATATTATATATATATATATATATATATATATATATACATATATATATATATATATTGTCATATTCCAACACGAGATGCGGGGTACAGATAGTTTTTATTGATTATCTCAAAACTATGTTTTCTGAGTTGCGCCCTTCTTCCACCTAACCCCTCAATTTTGAATGATTAAAATGAAGATTTATAATAGCAATGTTAAAAGTACAGATACGGAAATAAAATTTCGAGTTCCTTTGTTGCACAAATTTCGCTTACAACACACTGCGCATGTGCAGTAAAGAAGAATTCCTGTATATATGCTACTTGTGGACAGTCGTGCGAAATTGTTGCCTACATACAGGTGAACTCCCATTATGAATAACTCCAAATTTTAATTTCGTATCTGTACATAAAATACTCGTGATAAGATAAAGTAAGTTACGGGAAAATTAAATACGAAGCTACGAGTTACATGGCTTATTATCGCCACGGCCTCATGGTAACATGCCGGCATCATAAAATATTATGCGGTGTGCTTTTAAAACATAATTTCGCCGACCGATTGTTACTCTGTAGGTTTCACTCTAAGCGTCACGTTGTCACGTTACTTCCTCGATAAGAATAAGCACTAGTTTCTTATCATATACGAGTACGTTGATATTCTTAAGTCTTAATAACTCTTTAATAATAACTTTTAATCACATACCTTAATGTTCGTCCTCAGTACAAGACATTGCAACCTCGGTTTTAGTCCACGTGGATTACAATAGACAAGTAGGTGTCATTTAATAATGGAAGCAGCTTATTGGTTGCAATATTGAAATTGAGGCGAGTGATTGGAGCTGCGACATGAGAAATTGAAAACAATAATACAATTAAATTTCAAAGACCTCTCGATTGTTATGCACGAGACCACTGAAAGACCTGCCGAATGTTGACCATGAGAGCGCGGCGATAATGCCACTTGTTTGAATTGCAATATCGTTCAACAATTCCAGAGGGAGCTACGTAGAGAGTTTCAGAAATTAATTACTGATACTGAGAAAGATTAAGAATAATGATTTGTTTCATAGCGAGGGATAGATAATAAAGGGTTTTTATATAGATAATAAAGGGTCAGCATTACCACCACCGCCACCACCATCATCATCATAATCGTCATTACCATCACCATCATCATCAACTTCTTGAATTACACACGAATACTTTTAACATGATTTTTGATGTCATGTATTTATATCTGGATTATCACATCCTTACCTGAATGCAAGAACTGGGTGACTTGACTGAAGATAACAAAAGAGAAAGTCCTTACATTAGCAGGACTCAACATTCGTAACAATACAACGCAAGTGACTTTTTTTCTGGCAAAAGAATATACATTGTCAGTTAATAATGTTTTATACCACGAAAACCCACTGTGGAGTAACAGTTATCACGTCTGACCTTGAAACTAGCGGCTTTATTCCTGGTTGGGACAAGTTAACTGATTGAGGATTTTTCCTAGCTTTTTCCTCAGCTCATTAAGAGCAAATTCTGAGTAAATTTCGGCTTGAACCCTGCACTCAATCTCGTTAGCATTATCACCTTCAACTCATTCAAACGCTAGAATTTACCTCAGAATCCTGAGACGCAATATGAACGCAAAATAAACACACGTTCTTCAATAGAATACGTCATATTTATCTTTTGTATTAATAGCGGATAACTATTGTCATACGTTAATCTACGCATGAAATTAGACCCGCTTGGTTTTAAAAGTGTTTTGAAACGAATCTGTGTCAATATTTATATTTTGTAACGTATTTATCGGGTTCGGGTAGCTAATAAGAATCTCTCTGTATATGTCGTTAAACGTTCCCACCCATTTTCCCGAATCCGCATTCCCGAATGGACGTTTCCCCGAAGATACCTTTTCCCGAAGCCACGGTCCCGAATTTCAATTACTATTCAGTTTCCCTAATATATTATGCGAGAAATTCCCGAACAGTAAGTGACATGAACTGACAATCACTACATGTTGCCAGGAAACAAAATAAATTACAAAAACTACAGTAACAGAGATGAACTGACAATCATTACATATTGCCAGGAAATAAAGAAATTACAAAAACTGCAGTAAAAGACATGTACTGACAATCACTACATGTTGCCAGGAAACAAAGAAATTACAAGAACTGTAGTAAAAGACATGAACTGACAATCACTACATGTTGCCAGGAAAGAAAAAAATACAAAAACTACAGTCATAGAGATGAACTGACAATCAATACATGTTGCCAGGAAACAAAGAAATTACACAAACTACAGTAACAGAGATGAACTGACAATCACTACATGTTGCCAGGAAACAAAGAAATTACAAAAACTACAGTAACAGGGATGAACTGACAATCACTACATGTTGCCAGGAAACAAAGAAATTACAAAAACTACAGTAAAAGACATGAACTGACAATCACTACATGTTGCCAGGAAACAAAGAAATTACAAAAACTACAGTAAAAGACATGAACTGACAATCACTACATGTTGCCAGGAAACAAAGAAATTATAAAAACTGCAATAAAAGACATGAGCTGACAATCACTACATGTTGCCAGGAAACAAAGAAATTACAAAAACTTCAGTAACAGGGATGAACTGACAATCACTACATGTTGCCAGGAAACAAAGAAATTACAAAAACTACAGTAACAGAGATGAACTGACAATCACTACATGTTGCCAGGAAACAAAGAAATTACAAAAACTTCAGTAACAGGGATGAACTGACAATCACTACATGTTGCCAGGAAACAAAGAAATTACAAAAACTACAGTAACAGAGATGAACTGACAATCACTACATGTTGCCAGGAAACAAAGAAATTACAAAAACTACAGTAACAGGGATGAACTGACAATCACTACATGTTGCCAGGAAACAAAGAAATTACAAAAACTACAGTAAAAGACATGAACTGACAATCACTACATGTTGCCAGGAAACAAAGAAATTATAAAAACTGCAATAAAAGACATGAGCTGACAATCATTACATGTTGCCAGGAAACGAAGAAATTACAAAAACTGCAGTAAAAGACATGAACTGACGATCACTACATGTGGCAGGAAACAAAACATTACAAATACTACATTTAGGCAAACAAATTTATTAAATTTATATTATTAGAAACTTGGTAGATGAAGCTACAATAATTATAACTTAAACGCAAAGAGATAAAAAGCTTTTACTGGAAGGTTACGTGTATTTAAAGAGCAAGAGTGTGGCTGGAGGAAAAATATATTGGAATTGTGCAAAAGTACGTTTCAAAGAATGTTCTGTGCGGGCGATTACATCTGGACCGTCTAATAAGCTGCAAGTGCTGAAAGGGCCAGTCGCAGAGAGAGTGGCTACAACTTCAAACACGAATACGAATTATCGTGCAGGATTATCACACCTAAGCAGCCGATAACAGACACCTCGATTACCTGAGGACACTTGAACATTATTTCACTTTGTAAAGACAAAGTGTAATTAATTATACCAAAATTATATTAAATACATTTGTGTGGTAGTATATACTATTATGTTATCGGGAAAATGGAAATCAAAGAAATCAGGAATGTGGTCGGGAATTTTGTATTCGAGAATTTTGTATTCGGGAAAAATACTATTCGGAAAAATGGATGTTCGGGAATGCAGATTCGGGAAAATGTTCGGGAATCGTCGTTAAACGTCCTGAATTTTATCTTTAGGCATTTTTGTATCCAGACAAATTATATTTTATCTTCCTAGGAAATATTATAGATAATATTTTACACGAGCGTATGGCAGCACTCTGCCATACCGACTGTTGAGTAAATGTTGTAGGAAATGTTTGTAGGTACACTTGACGGCAGCAGCTGTTGGCCCAGAGAACTAGCAGCCAGACACGGTGCATGATATATGGAGTCGTAAATTAATTTCCTCCCTTTTTAAAAACATCTCCCGTCTCTCTCTTTCTGGTAATGAGGAACCATCGTTTGAAAACGGAGCATGGTCGGCGTTTTGGTATATGTAATTCGACTGTGTCTGCGGATAGGAATATGTGCATTCAGAAGCGAAGCGTCCTATCATTACTCTGTAACAAATGACTGTGCGAGATATTCCCGACTGCCTGCCAGAGTTTTTTTTAAAGAACACTGATGTCAACGGGGAAGGAATGTTGCATTAAATTTAGGAAATACTTGTTCTTGTTGCTATACTCATGACGTGCTTCATTTATGTGCTGCTCACTTGTTAATGTGCTGCTACTGACAAATACTATAGTTCCAAGTGTTCTGCTTCAAAATTAGCGTCTAAGAAAAACCAACATTTATTGTATCTCAAGAACTAGTTCTTAGACTTTGTTTACAAAGTAAGACAGTGATATTAGTACTACCGTCCTACTACTAAAATTATAATAATTTTTATTTACTCATATTTTATTCATTTATTTATTTATTTATTTATTTATTTTTCTGTCCTTTCGTCCGTCTATCCGTCCGTATATATATATATATATATATATATATATATATATATATATATATATATATATATATATATATGCTAACCAACAGCGACTAGCTAATAATAGGACAGCAAAATAGATATAATAATAACTTAACAATAATAATGAAAATGATAGAAATTAACAATAATAATTTGTATTATGGTAGCTGTACTGTAAGTTATGCTAAACTAAAATCTATAAATTGAATTCACTATTGTACAGATACAGAAATAGAATTTGGGCCACCTGAATTTTGTTTCTATGTCTGTACAAATTGACATTCTTAACGCATCTGATGACAGTGGAAAGAGATGTAGAATGTCTGTTGTAAAAAACTTTATGCGCTCTTATACAGGAATACGAGATATTTTGTATTCGAAAAAAAAAATATTGGAGAAAAAATGGGAGTAAGTATAAGGGCACAGTACATTAGTTATTCACACATTTCGAAAAGGCATATGATTCGGTTAGGAGAGACGATTTATATAGTAGGCTATTCTTATTGAATTTGGTATTCCGAAGAAACTAGTTCGATTAATTATTAAAATGTGTCTCAGTAAAACGTACAGCAGAGTCCGTATAGGTGAGTTTCTGTCGGACATTTTTCCAATACACCGCAGACTAAAGCAAGGAGATGCACTATAACATTTAATTTTTAACTTCGCTCTTCGCTCTAGAATATGCCAGTAGTAAAGTGTAGGACAGTGGTCGTCAGCACTCGCTGAAATGTGCAAAGAGTAAGCGGAGCCGTCCCGCGTGCCCCGTCGTGCAGCAGGAAGAGGTAGAGAGCATACCCACTAGTAGCTACGAGTGCACCATCGTGCAGAGTGTTCTCCGCGGGTTGGAGACGCTAACCCCAGGTTGCTCTGTGCTGACGACCGCTGGTCTAGGAAAACAGGAAGGGTTTGGAATTGAAAGGGTTGCATCAGCTGTTTGTTTATGCGGATGACGTGAATATGTTGGGAGATAATCCACAAACGATAATGGAAAAAACGGCGATATTAATCGAAGCAAGCATTAAGATACGTTTGGAACTAAACAGCGAATATATATATATATATAATTATGTCTCGCGACTAGAACTTAGGACGCGAATGGATATATAAAAATTGGAAATTTATCGTTTGAAGAGGTTGAAAAATTCAAGTAGGCTACCTTCGAGCAACAGTAACAAATATAAATGACACTCGACAAGAAATTAAAACCAGACTAAATATGGGAAATGCCTGCTATTATTCGGTTGAGAAGCCTTTGTCATCCAGTCTGCTCTTAAAAGACCTGAAAGTTAGAATTTATAAAACAGTTATATTACCGGTTGTTCTTTATGGTTGTGAAACATGGACTCTCACTTTGAGAGAGAAACAGAGGGTAAGGATGATTGAGAATAAGGTGCTTAGGAAAATATTTGTTGCTAAGAGGGATGAAGTTACAGGAGAATGGAGAAAGTTTCACAACACAGAACTGCACGCATTGTAGTCTTCACCTGATATAGCCTGATTAGAAATATTAAATCTAGACGTTTGAGATGGGCAGGGCATGTAGCACGTATTGGTGAATCCAAAAATGGATATACAGGGTGTCTCTAAATTAGACGACAAAATTAGAAAGCAGATAGATAACCTTCGTAGAAGCATATTTTGTTAAGGAACCCATTAGCTGCGACACTTCGTTTCAGTGCAAGAAGGAATTACAGATAGGGATGAAGTATGTAGGTATGTGCAAATAACAAGCGATTCTGTGTCACATGATTCTGTGTGTTAATCCAAACAAAGGAAAAATACGTACAGAAAAACGAAACCAACGACTCATCAAACTGTACTGAACATTACAACAGAATGAGTGCAGAACAAGTACTAAACTACGTAGATGAATAACGCGGATAACAAGAGGTCGTACCAATGGAAGTAAAACAAACGTGTTGTAATCGATACCAAATGATATTGGGCTTCGGACATAAACAAACCGAGTGATAGTAGTAATGACACACCCCTCTGGGACTGAAAAGAGTGATTATCCGTTCCCGCCTTCTTGCAATGAAACGAATGTTATGTTATGTTTTATTTAACGACGCTCGCAACTGCAGAGGTTATATCAGCGTCGCCGGATGTGCCGGAATTTTGTCCCGCAGGATAATGAAACGAAGCGTCGCAGCCCATGGGTTAGTTAACAAAATATGCTTACACGAAAGTTATCTATGTGCTCCCTAATTTTGTCGGTCTAATTTAGTGACACCCTGTAGAGTGTCAGTTGGAAGACTTGAGGGAAAAAAATCTTTGGGAAGGCCGAGACGTAGATGAAAGGATAATATGAAAATGAATTTGAGAGAGGTGGGATATGATGGTATGGACTTGATTAATCTTACTCTGGATAGGGACCGATGGCGGGCTTATGTGAAGGCGGCAATGAATCTCCGTGTTCCTTAAAAGCCATTTGTATGTATGTATAGATCACTTCTACTCTGAATCTAATATGTAACTTGATAGACTAGATAAAGTAAACCAGCTTACTCTTTCTAATTAGAACAAAATCAAGAAAATGTATAATTTTTGATATCGTTGTCATCATAATCATCATCAGAAACTGTGGCATGGAACGTATTACATTAAGACTTCCTACGGAATAATATGGAAAACGATGCCTGCATAACAGCTCGTGCATCTGGTAAACATAAAACACGTTGGAATGGAAAGATAATACAGAAAAACATCCAGTTGTAGATCCGATATCACATTCATCTATATTTCAGCCAGAGAGCTAAAAAAAAAAAAAAAACAAATGAAATGACAGCTATAGTTGGAAGCTAGCGATGTTGTACAATAAAAGCATACAAACAAACATAAGAACCTCAGAGGTTTGAAAAATATCCAAACTACGGGTGTAATACCAACAACTGTTTTGTTTCCCAGTATTCTGAGGAATAACCTGTCATTAGTACCTTGATTTGAAAGTGTTATCTCAGATAAGAATAAATATTTATGTGGTGTTAGTAAATTCCTACGTAAGGCATATAAAATATGCGAAAAGTACTTCACAGTTACGTAGTCCATTATTGAGGTAGATGTCAATCAAGCATTGATGCTTCACATTCTTACATGCTATAAAATTCCTCGGAGCTGGTAATGCTGACCACATGGTTTTGGAATTTCGATACTTGAATATTTCCGATCTTCACAAGAGTATAGGCGAAACGGACCCAAAGCGAGAATTCTTAAAATTGGACGGTGATTAGCAATAGTGATCCCAGCGCCGAAAACCTATTTCGAGATATTGGCCATTGAAATAAATCTGTTTTTTATAAAACATTTCATGCAAGAAGTATTATAACATTCATACTCTTACAAATAATAGCGCAAATAATACCAAAGAAGACTAACCGATTTTTAATAAGAGACCAGCAGTTGAATTAATATTTCAAAGCAAAATAAATAAATGAATTTTATGCAATAAACGAATTTTTGCAGCAAAATTCAGATATCGCATTCTTGATCTTTTCCGAGTTAATTTAGCCTCCATCAACAGATTTGTGCAAATATGTCTTTTTTTTTTGTTCAAATTGTCGGTTGGTCTATTATTGCGTAACTCCGTCCAAGTGCGAATGGACGTTGTGATAATTATTGCGACTGTAGTGTATCAGACAAATGTAATTGAGGTGCTGGATGTAATAACGGCTTAAGTTGAAAACCCATGTTTTGAGAAAAGCAATGTCAAAATTTTATAACGATGTAGAAATTTTTAGTGCATAATATATTCGCATCAATATTTTGTACAAGATTTGAAATTAATGAAGATCAACCAAAGTATTTATATGAAGAGAAGTGCGCTATTTACCTTCCATGTTGTGATGATCTCACTCATAAATATAATATTCTAGATTGGAGTGTCATTGGACTTACGTTTGGTGCGCGAGGAACAATTCCCAAATTTACATTGGAGATCCTCAGAAAATTAAAGGTTCCTGAAAAGACTCTTCAGACAATTGAATCAACCATTTTAAAATCTTCATTGAATATCATCAATCACCATCTCTATTCATCTTTATAATATTCAGTGTATATTATATTTTTCTATAAATGTTTATCGTTTTGATAGCTACCACATCTTGTCGCAGAATATATTTTTTTATTTCATTATGTATTTTTCTGACATTAATTTACAGTTTCTTTTTTGTTCATTTGAATTGATTAGGTTGCCGATATTTTAAATCCAAGATTTTTCGATATAGCCTACTACTTTAGACTGTATAAATGATTCAAATCCAATAGGTATACAGTATGTTATAATTTAAACACAACCCATTTTTAAATATTTATAAATAAGTTATGGAAAAATTAAATCGTTATTGCAGAGAAAGTCTCAGACCTCTTAAATTAGAGTACCTAGGCATTAAAACCAGTAGAAAAGTGTTATTTCGCTGACATACACGAACTTTGTTTAATGTGCATCTGTTTCATAAATATTTGAGGGGTTACAAAACTTTATTTTAAGTGAACTATTGAACTACGTTAATGAAACCAGTCCAGAACGAACGAGAAATTCAAAGGGTCTGTGAGTGCATGTTTTGTTAAACCGAGAGTTTACATTCCTGCCGCTAAGCTGTTTTGGTTTGTTCTGCTGCAGATGAAGCTCGTATTCCGCTGCTGCTAGGCCACTTTTTTGTTCAGTTGCAGCTGAAGTTCGTTTTCTGCTGCGCCTTCCGTTAGGCCGTCTTTCACATTGTTCTGTTCAGCTGCATATCTTATTCCGTATTGTTGTGCAGTGGTTACTTACGTATGTGGAGAAATCGTTCTGCGTTTTGAAATTCCATATTACTACGTTAGTTATTGTGTCTAACCTGCATTTTGTAGGAAATTTCAAAAAGATCCTACACAATGTTGGATAGGACGTGCATCTGAAAATGACCAGCACCTAATGCTGTGGCCCCAAGATCACCGGACTTCACACTGTGTCACTTATTTTATGGTTACATCAGACACAGGGGTCCCACCGATGCCGCGTAATATCGGACGCCTAAGGGAGCGTATCATCGCAGCGGTTGACACTGATGCGAATGTGGCAAAAACTGGACTACCGTGTGGATGTGTGCCGTGTTACCCGTGAACATTTGTAGGTGTAAAGAAAATTGTTTGAGCCACTCGTTCTTTCTGGTGTGGTTGCATTAACTTAAGTTCAATAGTTTACTTGCAATTAAGTTTTGTAACCTCCCAAATCTTTTTTTAACATGGTGTATAATATGAAATAATAGTGCATTAAAACTTCAGCTTACCGAAATAATAAACAATAATAATTTTAGCCGATAACCCTTACATATTTAAGAAAATATGCTGTACAAACAAAATGAAGTTTGTTTTAAATTTCTAATAAGAAAAACAGAAGATGTATTAAGAAAATAAATTCTGAAACTATGCTACAAGTGAAAACTCCTCTACCATAGTGTTAAATATTCTTATTCATGATCACTGATTTCATTTTCAGAATGATTTTCATCCAGAATTGATTAAGGATCCCAAATATTTTGAAGGGAACATGCATTTTCTGGTTTAAATAATTTCAATAATGTAATAATGTCATTTGTCTTTGATAATTTTAACCAGGACGAGGGGGATTTTTATATTAAGTTGTTCCTTTGGTGATATATTATGTCCTACTGAAAAAGTGAATAGCTGGAAAACGGTATTGTAAATATACGATATTGCCAATAACCCTGATGTATAAAACATGAGTAAAACATATGTTTGTGCGAGATCGTGCGTATTTGCTTGTTTTCCGCACAGAACCTATACGCGGTAAGTGTGAAATACCACATTCAGTATTCCCAACGTAACACACATAACAATTTCCCTCTTCTTACCGCTTAAGCGCGACATTCATTTTACTGCTTTAGGCTTTTAACATATTATTTTTAGAGACGTTTAACATAGTAATAATTATAAATTGGAAACTTACCACTGCAATTTCACCTAAATTGCAATGTTAATTATTGTTTTTAAATATTTGAAAAAATTAAGTAAATTCTACTACTCCACGAAACTTATTGCATTCCTGATACAAGTAACATTAAGGAACCCGTGAAAAAATCAACGAGATTCCAGATGCCAATGTTATTACTGCAATATGTTATATAAATAATATTGTTAAAATATTAGAATGAAAAATAAATCATTACATAACCTTACCGTTTGTTTTAAGTTCGCATTTATAGACTGGGGGGGGGGGAGACAGACGTATATCACGGCCTGCTGGAGTATAGTAAACACAGAAAACATTTTACAGCAACAATGTTGAAGAAAGATATTTTGGTGTTCCGAAGTTGGGGTCATTAAACTGAAACCAACATGGAGATTTCATTGCAACTAATTAGAAATTCGTCTTTCAGGTATGTAATAAACGATCTTCGCACAAAATAATGTACGATACACGAGCGGTATGTTTGTTTTCATGTTCTCGGAAATTAAAAAAGCTCAACTACGTTTCGCTTTTTCAATCTTTTCCTCGACCATGAAAACGTCAATATACCGCTCTTGTAATGTATATTGCTATTGTATTGCGAATTTTTAATCTTTTCACTTAGCACAGCACTTCATATAATGAACTCTCCTGCCATTTAGAGTCAACAAATGAAATACAACTTTTACAGTCGACAGAGAAAACAAGGAAGATTATGAAAATGTTATCGCCGGAATAACGACTTAAGTATACTTAAGCTGTTATTGCATTCATAGCTTACTTTATCTCAGTCATACTTTCAAGAACAGAGCGTCATAATAATTAACATAATCATATTCATAATCACCACTATTAACTCTACAGCATCCATCACCACCACCTAATTTTATTTTAAATTTTAGCTCAGTTGTTGATGATCCGCTTCTCACTACCAAGGAGACAGTCTGGTACTGTAATTGTATTTGTTTCTTGTCTTAGCTCTGGTTTCGAAGATCCCTCTATTACCTATAATAATATTGAACAAGCAATGGGCATAAAGCGTAAGGAGATACCCCCATCCATGTACTTTTCGCTTACTCCGCTTTAGAAACACACACAGGCACCGTGCATCAGTGGTGGATTTTAGGCGACCAGCTACAGCGGAAAGCTATGATGCCCGTCTTTTACAATCCGTCACTCAGCAATGCTTGCTTACCTGTGTACTCGCATCGGTCCGAAACATAAATCTCTGCCGGGCAAGGTGTAATGGGGAGTTAAAGAGTAGCCTGCATGACTCAATTGAGTTAATAACGCCCAGCCCTGTACTAAACCAATATTTAGCGTGAAATGTAGGCATACTGTACAGTTTCATGTATTTGGAATTTGCCCCTATTATTAAAATTACGTGAATTGTACAATTTCTTTCGTTTCGAATGTAAAGTGCTAGACAAAAAAAAAATGGTAGGCTGCCATACGCTAAGTTCCCTTCGGAAGACTTCGTTTAATTCCGTGAGAGCTTAGGTTTAAACGTGAAGGAATTTCTTATGCACTACTCCGCTTTGTTTTTCTTTGTTTTGTTTGTTTGTTGCTTTTTCTTCCTCTGACGCTGTATTCTAATTTTAAAAACTGACATAGTTGCCACAGTGAACAGTTTACACCCATTAAGGCAAAATCTGGCATCATCCTCATATAAGTTTTCTTTTGTTTTTATTCCTGGTCTTTTCTTGATCCAGTCGAATACCAAGTTTTTGTCTGTTAAATATCGGTAATGTTTGAGCGCACTTCTCTACCCTTGATATTCACCGGAATATGTCAGTGTGTTACAAAATGTATAAAGAGTAAAATTGATTAGAAATTCGATTTTTAACAAGGTACCTTTAATATATTATATTTATTACAATTTCTATAAGGGATTCTAATTGTTCAGATTACTAAATTACAAAACTGGACATTTCTTCCAAAACTGAGGCGGTCAACTGTAAGCTAAACGTAACGCGATACATATCGCTTCATATCTGTTCGAACTATTTCCTTTACTTACATGTGAAACATAAGTTCAAATAGTGGAATCGTTTTCTTCATTTATTATTGATGCAAATGGGTTCATGTTTGTGTGACGCGTATCACGCGGACGAATCAGTATCCATTTTCCAGCCACTGCTTGTTCATCCTCTAGATCGTCCTGATTATTATTGCATGTCCCACACACAAGATTGGACCAATCCGATAACAAACTCACACAAGCAACGGCTTCCAACAGGTGCTTAAAAATTTAGTTAACAGTTTCTGGTCTAGAGTCAGATGTAAGTGATTACTTGTTATCATTTAAATGTTTTCCGACTTCACTCTTAACACCACGTACAGTACATAAAAGGATGTATATCATTAACTATATCTTAATATTAGTATCAATCTTCTGTTCTGAAGATCGATAATTTTCTAAATGATGATTATTAAAAAAAAAGACCGCTGGGATGTCTACAGAGTATAGTTGGGTGTCAACATGTTTGTTATACTGCTGGATCACAATCCGACCGGGACCCATATTGCTTCAAGGATCGATAAAAATTGTATTTTCTGTGGAAACGAAGTTTGGACAATGAGCAACAGAAAAAAATAAAGAACGAAATTTATTACGAAAACTTAAAATTAAACAAAATCATCATCATCATCATCATCATCATCAACATCTCCTTCATGAATTAGATCATTACTGATCTGTTACGGCTCCAAAGTATAGTTGATCACTCCATCTTTTGGTTGGTCGTCCTCGACTTCTGTGACCTTGAGGCTTATAATTTAGGATCATACGGGTTGGAAATAAATGCAAACAAGATGAAATTTATGGTTTCGGAAGAAAAATAAATAAGGTAAACGTGCGAATTCTAAATGAGACAGTAGAGCAAGTGGACAGCTTCAAATACGGGGTGTAATATAAGCAGTAACATGAGCTGCTACCAGGAAGTCAAGGGAAGAATAGCAATGGCAAAGGAAGCTTTTAATATAAAAATGAACGTCTTCTGCGGTCCTCTGGAAAAAGAAGTAAGAAACAAACTAGTGAAGTGCTTTGTGTATAATGTGGTATTGTATGGAGCAGAAACATGGGCATTGCGACGAAGTGGAGAGAAGCAAATAGAAGCACTAGAAATGTAGATATAGAGAAGAATGAAGTGTGTAAAATGGTCAGACAGAATAAGAAATTAAAAACTGTTGGGACGAATGGGTGGAAATAGAATAATGCTGAAACTGATCAGGAAGAGGAAAAGGAATTGGCTGGGACATTGGCTGAAAAGAAACTGTCTACTGAATGATGCACTGGAAGGAATGATGAACGGAAGAAGAGGTCGGAGCAGAAGAAGTTATCAGATTATAGCCAACATTAAGATGTATGGATCATATGCGGAAACTTAGAGGAAGGCAGAAAATAGGAAAGATTGGAGGATGCTGGGTTTGCAGTGAAGTGTCTGCCCTTGAATAGAACACTATTTATTTATGAATGCATGTATAATATATCTTCTGTATTAAAGAACATTCAAACAAAGAAACATAACCAATGTAACCTATGTGGGTTCTTTTCTGACCCCATATATTTCAAAACGTTTATAACTCAGCAGAAACTTTTGCTCCTCAGTTAACGTTCTATATATCCTCCTACTGTACTTTATGATTTGCTTTGTACTACATGGATTTGTTATTGTAAAAAACCTCTTTATAATAATTTATTTCAACAACTTACTACTTGGAGTCTCAGAAGGCTCCACGTAGGTTCCAGGTCTATACTATTTTTCATTTTATACATTTTTATTATTCTATGAAAATAGGCCTACTGACTGACGTAACATACTTGAAATGGAATATGAATTTGTCGATTATTTTATTATTACTAATAAAGGCAGACCGTTTTCAATTAAGATAAACATATTCATTCATTCATTCATTCATTCATTCATTCATTCATTCATTCATTCATTCATTCATTCATTCATTCAGCGTTCTGCCTAAGGGTAGGTCTTTCTCTGCAAATCCTGCATTCACCAATCTTTCCTATTTTCTGCCTTACTCTTTGCCTCCTCATATGATCAATGTCTTGTAATGTCGTAATGGCAATTTTGGCATCAGTTCACTTTCATTTTTATTGAACATGTAAACATCCGTCCAAAAACGACCAAATCGATATAGACTTTAAAGTTTTAATTACCAGTCCTCATTCATCTCCAAATATGACTCTATCTAGTCTCATTTCGCTCGATATACATTTTTCAATTTCAGTTAATTACTTACTTACAACTTTTAGAGAACCAGGAGGTTCATTGCCGCCCTCACATAAGCCCGCCATTGGTCCCTGTCCTGAGCAAAATTAATCCAGTCTCTATCTTTATATCCCACCTCCCTCAAATCCATTTTAATATTATCATCCCATCTATGTCTCGGCCTCCCCGAAGGTCTTTTCCCTTCGGCCTCCCGACTAACACACTATATGCATTTCTGGATTCGCCCATAAGTGCAGCATGCCCTGCCCAGCTCAGATATTTCAATTAAATGTTTCTAATTATGTCAGGTGAAGAATACAATGCGTTCAGTGCTGCGTTGTGTAACTTCCTCTATTCTTCTGTAACTTCATCCCTCCTAGCTCCAAATATTTTCCTAAGAACCTTATTTTCAAAGACCCTTAACTTCTGTCTTCGTTTGAATAAGAATCATAGTCTTACCACAGTCTAGTAGATACAGTCACGAAGCTTGAGTTGTTGAGGGTACTAGGAACAATAGACTGTCCCGGGACTATGTCCCATTGTCTGTGATGAGGCGATAGCAGTGATCCTAGTGGTTAGCAACTATCAATGGATGCATATTCTCTGCGTATTGAGCTTCGTGGCTGTATATACTAGACTGTGATCTTACTCAGATTAAAATTTATTGTCATTTCTTTTGTTTTTTATATTATGCTAGAAATCATAGTCCTTTTTGAATAGCTTACAACTTTGAAAACTATAGTTTTCTTATTATCCTAAGCTACATAAGCATTTCAAATGTCAAGTACAGAACCTTAAGACCAACAGAAGCGTTATAATATGATGTATTGAAAATGCAACACAGAAATTGAAAAGAGAAAAATACATTATCGGAAGAGCGGCACACTTCATACAATAATGTGATATTGCCTGTCTTTATTGATATTTATTGAACTTTATATAGAAAACACAATTGTTCCCTACGCTAGCTTATATAACAGTGAACGAATACATAGAATACTGTTATTGCCAATTGCAAAGGAAACCGTGAAGTTAACTTTATTTTTAATTTGGCGTAACTTATACATGGACGCAGCTGGTACATGGTTAAGTTTATTTGAAAAATATAGCTATACCTCATAAAAATATGTAACATTTAATCAATGGTGCTTCTGCAGCAGATATTTTAATTTGTAAGAAAATTTACTCAATAATTTCAAAAATTCTTAATGGTGTTATATACACTTAACTTGTAATTTGTTGGGTTAGATGTGGGATGAATTAGTCGTACATTATACGGATACCAGTGTAATGGAATTCTCAATGTTTATTGTTTCGTAAGATATTTATAGCAATATAAGTTTATCAGCATATGAAAAACATTTTACTTCGTTGTCATGACATAGGCCTATTTCAATGAAAAAACTGAAAAGAGATAAGTTATCTGTTATTGACATTATCTTCCAAGGTATCCCCGTAACATGCCATTTTTTGATCAATTAAATTGTATCCTTTTGAGTAGGATAGTACTCTGGCATTTCTATGAGTTCATTATTTTCTGCTTTTGTCCTTTTGGCTAGTCGCGCTTACTGTAACTGGAGACTTTGTCTACCGTGGCTCCTACATGACGTCTCTGAAGTATAAGAACAATTGAATAGATTTGTATGTTTTGAAGATGACAAAAGTTAGCGAAGATAGGTTACCTAATAGAAATATGAGGTCAGAGTGTATAAAAGCGCAAAATGTATAACATTTGTATCTTGGAAAAAAGAAAGTCACAGGTACAAAGCTTCATTACGCTGCATAATTTTACGTAAATTGCAGTTGCGATCATCTGTTGACAGTGCATAACTTTGCTATGCTTCATACCTTTATGTAGACCTAAGTGTGGGCAGTGGCGGAAACGGAATGAGAAACAAAAGGGGGAATAGTCTATAATGGAAACAAGGGGAAGAAAATATGTATAAGAGAAGAGGAAGGCAATGAGAGCAAGTGGAAAGTAAAGATAGCAATAGGAAGACAAAGATAACAAGGAAAACAAGGGGAATGCAAGGATAACGGGTAGCCAAGGAGACAAAAACGGAGGCAAGGTGAACAAGAAGACAAGAAAAGGAAATAGAACAAACGAAATACAAGAAATATAAGTGGAATGTAAGGATAAGTAGGGGAATAGGAAGTGAAAAGTGGGAATAGAAGTAAAACAAAGGATAAACAATAAAATTAAGGTAAGGATACCAAGACGAAGGCAAGAAGAATACGAAGATAAGACGAACAAAGGGAATGTAAGGAGAATACAAAGATATCAACTGGAAAACAAGAGGAACAAGCGAAATACAAGGAGTACAGGTGGAAAGTGGGAAGAACTAGAGGAATACAAAAGAATAGGGAAATGCGAGGAGAAATAAAGGAATACAGGAACAACAAGAGGATTTCAAGGAGGACAATGAGACGAAAAGGAGAACAAGGGGAATGGAAGGAGACAAGGGAAAGGCGGTTTCATTTTTAATTGGCCAACAAGTCCAACTTATCCCCCATAACGTTTGAGGAGAAAGTATGTCAGAAACTCTTCATAAAGAATATGAGAATAACGATAAAAAAAATAAGAATTAACTTGTATTAAAAATAAGCGAAGAAATTAAACCATAGATTTGAAGTATTTATGGGTAATAAAACCCATGCCGTTTGCTGTTATATTGTAGATACCATACTGATCCAGTATACCCAAGGTTTCCGGGTTTAAAATCGCACGATTGCCGTGAAATATTTATCATGGCTTTCTCCGATAGGGAAGTGAAGCTGAGGGACCTGTTCCTGATAGAAACCTCTGAGCAAAAACCGTAGGCCAAATTGAATTTCGGGGCCGATAAATATTTAGAAATGAAATATTCGCTAAAACTACCACAATACAGTACTACCACAGTGTAGTATATACTGTATAGTCACGAAGCTTGAGTTTATGAGGGTACTAGGAACAATAGACTGCGCAAGTACTATTTCGCATTGTCTGTAATGAGGCGATAGTTGCGATCCTAGTGGTTAGTAACTATCTATGGATGCATATTTTCTACGTATTGAGCTTCGTGACTATATACTACACTGTGGTACTACTACTACTACTACTACTACTACTACTACTACTACCACTACCACCACCACCAACACCACCACTAATACTACTACTACCACCGTCACTATTACTACTAGAACTTGTGCTACTACTATTACTACCCCGTTTATAGGTATTTTTCACAATCTGGTAGAGCCAAACTGTTGACGAACATTTTCACTCGTGTTAACTATAGATAAGCAAAATATGAAATTTCATATTCTAAACCATTCCTGCTAACGGTCTGACAGAGGATTTTCACGATTGACGATGTATAACCCCAAAATTTTTCATATATCATAATAGTTTGGTAAGATATTAATATTTTATAAAAAAAACCTCCAATTTTTTAAATTTTGTATACGATTTTTCGCCTCCGCAAGTCTTTATGTTACAAACACTGAACCAGATTTTCGAGACATTTTAAGGAGACAATAGATACGTTTTCCAGGAAATTACTGAAAAATTCAAGCAACATATTCCACCAACATTTTGAGATTCCCAATGGCAAGTGAAATGAGTCACTGGACTCGTAGCTTACATGAATTAGAGAAGCCAAGACAAAATAAAATCGTTTCTTTTCCACCTGTGTTCATTTAGTGTTGCCATATGTACCTACAGTAGCGCTCAAAAGTATTTTTAGTTAAGGTTTTATATTGTCAATACTGTTTGCATGTAGTTATAATAAAAGCTACCGTTTTTGGCGAGTGAAGTAAGTAATGGGAACGTTAAGAGCGAGTACTGTTCTCCAACCAGGAGATCAACCGTGAAAGGAATGTGCTTACTATTGCGTCATCTATTGGAACGAAGTAGATAAATAGTATTATCGTTATAACGTCAGTTTAAAAACTATGCGCTCTCCTGCACATGTTATTTCCTGTATGAAGATATTAAAAGACCAGGAGATGAACTGTGATCTAATGTTGTAACTAGGGTCGTATCAATATGTCTGTATCAATGTTATGGTTTGTGCTGTGAGAGCTAGCCAATAGAGATAAGAGTACTCACGTGTGTGACCTTATGACATCAACATTCATTCACAGCATCATCCCGCTTCCCTTCATTCCCTGGAGACTTTCTCGTGGTTGGAGTACAGTATCTTATCTTTGCCGCAGTCTGTAAGCGAGAAAACGGACAATATGATTGGCAGATTGCTGAGATGACTTGTGCCTAGAAGGTGATGCCACTCTCAGCTGAATTAGTAATAGATGCCACTGACTGGGCACTGTACACAAGGACACACTCCAGAAACGCAGAGTGCAAGTATCTTGTCTTTGGCGCAGTGTGTGGGCGATAAGACTGACGGCTATAATTGGCAGATTGCTGACGTGACGTGTATTTGGATGGTACCATTCTCAGCTGCACTGGCTCACTAACTGGGTTTGTACTGAAGGACACGCGCCGAAAACGCGGGCGCTGGCTGTACAGCAACGCAAAGCACACAGCTGTGTCATTCTATGAGTAGCATCACGTAGCTGTGGTTAGGTATCTAGGAAACAGGCAAGTTCATAGAATAACAATATAAATTTATATTCCATTATCTCATAAGCATCTTGTGGTTTGATTTGGTGTCATGGTATACATTAAATATTGGTGTTTAGGTATTTAGACAGTGCTTGTTTATTTGTACAGACCATTGCAAGCATGCCAAAACAAAAGGAATACTGTGTGGATGTGAGACAAGCTGTTTTAAACGCTTTGAAAAAGGGAAAATCGCAGTCTTGTGTTGCTAAATATTTTGGTATATCACAACAACTCGTCATAAGTATGTGGAGTCGACGGTAAAAGGAAGAAGGGTCAGTAGACAATAAGCCAACAGTGAGGGAGGATAGAATGATTGTAAGCAGTCGTTTACTTATTCACGAAAATCGGCTCGACAAATTAGAAGTTTTTCTAGAAGTGGAGTTGGTTCTCTAATCCAAATATAAGGGAATATGGATCCTTTCATGTAGGGTAAACATTGGTAATTTCGTGATAATTTCATGAAAATTAATTTAAAATGCAAATGTGTAAATATATCCTCATTCCGATTTTTTCATCTAAAAGACGATAACTTGCTGTACAAATCTGGAGACATAAAAGTTTCGATACGTTCTTGAATATGTGCCAAAAACCACTTTTACAACTTAAGCTGAAAGGTTGGTTATTTCGTGATAACCTTGGTAATTTCGTGATATTGCATTGATAATTTTGTGAGAGGTAGAAGAATTGTGGAAAAATTCATTAAAGTCAAATGAAATTCTCATTTATTGTTACAAGACTTCAAACATAATAATTCCGTCTAATATTCATAGCACGAAAACATAGAAATACATATCAACACATAAAAAGAATGAAATCAAAGTAAAAATTGAAATTGAAAAAGGTTCTTCTTTGCCCTGAAAGGGTGAACACTTTTATTACGGACTTTACTATAGCCTATATTACTAGGGTAACTCGAAAAGTAATGCATAATGTTTGTTTGAAAATTATATTTTTATCCTACAGCTTTGCTATTTTCACAGAATGTAGATGTATCCTTGAGGAACAAAATGTCACTTTTCCTCATAATCCCCTTCCCCTTCAACTGCGTTACGTAACCTAGGAACGAGGGCCTGTAGACCAGCACGGTAAAAGTCTGGACCAACACGTGTGAGCCACACTTTAGCAGCGTGCACAAGGGAGTCATCTTCTAACCTCGTTCCGCGAAGGGATCCTTCAGTTTACCAAAGAGATGGTAATCGCATGGTGTCAGTTCAGGACTGTAAGGCGGTTGTTTCTGTGTTGTCTATCCGAATTTTCTGATCTGATCTGTGGTCTTGTGACTGACATATGGCTGTGCGTTGTCGTGAAATAGCAGAACATCCTGCTTCTCCCGATGTCGTAGAACACGACTCAGTCGAACTTGAAGTTTCTTGAGAGTTGCCACATACCTGTCAGAATTAATGGTGGTTCCGTGTGACATGATGTCCACAAGCAAGAGTCCTTCTGAATCAAAAAACACAGTAGCCATAACATTTCCTGCCGAAGGTGTACTTTTGAATTTCTATTTCTTTGGAGAATTTGCATGATGCCACTCCATTGTCTGCCTCTGTCTCCGGTCCAAAATGGTGGAGCCATGTTACATCTTCTGTCACAATTCTTGCAAGTCATCTAGCACTTATCATTGACACTTAGCATGATAACAAATCAAACAGAAGCTACACTGAACCCATTGCGTCTCCGTTTTCTTTTTTGTTATTACATCTAGTCTTCAGATTTCTAAAATTTCTATTGTAATACATTTTATATTATTTTAAAAATTGTAACACTTAATGCTCAACAAAATTTCGCCTCAAACAGCTAGCATTTCTCTCAGTAAAGCTAAGCCTATATGGCGACTACAGATGTATCTAAAATTCCAAAAACATTTCCTAAAATTTCATGAAGATACAATAAAACTTTGTACCAAATATCATATGCTTACCTGTAGTAATAAGCCTGTAATGTAATTACAAACATCCACAAAATTTGTATGCCTGAGAAGTCGACGCAAACTTGCTCTCTCCAAACATAAAAGCTCACTGAAGCAACTACAATAGTCACACAAAGCGTAGCTGTAAGTTTCTGGAAACTGGACAACATATGCAAATTCCTTGGCGGAAATTTGGATCTCATAATACCATTGGTTAGTTTACGAAAGAGCAAAGAAAAAGTATTACGAAATAACTACTGCCACGAAATTACCAATGTTTACCCTATAGTGACATTTTAGAAAAGAATATGGTGCTACGTGGGAGGAAGAATATGACACGTAATTGGATTTTTCAGCAGGACAATGATCCAAAACCCACTTCCGACCGTAGTTCTTTGTAGATAAAAAATCAAACTTTTGAATTGGCCAGACCAGCGCCCGGATCTTAATCCTATTGAACATTTCTGGGATGAATTGGATCAACGTGTTCGTCGTAGAACTTACTCAAATAAGGATATGTTCTTTGCTGCCTTATTGGAAGAATGGTCACAACTTCCATTCGATCGACTGGATTCAATGCCAGACAGATGAGTTGCTGTGATCAAAGCGGGGGGGGGGGGGTATGCAACGAAATACTGATTTTTTTCTGAGATTCCAGAATAATTTTGTTTTATTGTTACATACTTGGACTTACAAATTACTTTTGATCCGGAAGGATTTTGAATTATTTTACGCAATTTAGCTAGTTAAACTAAATGTATTTTCGTCCTAAATGGATTAGAAATACATAGGGTAAGAGGGGCGAATAGGTCCAGCGGGCGAATCGGGTCAATTTGAGAAAATATTTAATATCAGAGCTATCGACACTAGTTTGTAAGGTGCACCATGTCATACGTTACTTTGAAATCCCTTAGAATAGAACTGGAATCGCGCGGAAGTTTTATTTCTTTCTTTGTGAAAAAGATCACTGTTTGCAGGAAGAAAAAGTTAAATGCGATAAATACTGCTGTTGTTAAAATACTCTAGAATATTCTCATTATTGTATAGTGTTAATACTGTTTAGAATCTTGTTCTGTGTGAGATAATAAGTAAACGTGATACAGAGATTCTTGTTTGGGTGGCGAATGGACGTCTGCCTCATGAGTCAGTGCTGCCAACTATTAAAATAAGTCACTAAATCATTTAGGGTGAAACGACCCGTTCTGAGGAATTAAAATAATTAAGTATAAATTATTAAATAATCTCTAAATGTCTACAGTTCTCTGCCAGTGATTATATGATTAATGGCTCGCCTTTCTAGGACATTGTCCATTGTTTGACATATTAGAAATAAACGACGTTTCGGTAGTCGGGTGTACTCTCCTATTCAGGTGTTTTTCATGACACTGATAGTTTTTATTATTTTTTATTTTGAGGTGGTTAAACATTTGTCCACTCCGCTAACAATTCGATGATCTAGTCGTTAACGTACTGGATTAGTGTTGAAGAGTTTCATGCTTAAATCCTTGCTTCCGCTAACCTCATTGGGGGGGGGGGGAACTCAGAATTATCAGTAATACGAATAAAGCGAAAGAGGAGAGTCTCGAAACGTCGTATATTTATAATATAGATCAGGCAATGGACACTGTCCAAAATCTAACTTATTTTGGGGTTTTGTAATATTGTCTTAAATTTTGTAGAATTTAAAATCTTTATTTTTATGCGTAAGTTGTTTTGTTTCCTCTACATGTCACACCTATTGTTTGTAATAATGTTAATTATTGCAACATTCAGCGGCGTGCGGTGATGACGTGTTCGGGGAAGCAATTGCAAGGGAACCCAGTATGTAGGCAATAGGCATCGAGGCTCAGTCCAGCAATGACATATATACAGGCACTGCTTCCCTTCACGTCATGCTACTGCACGCCACTAAAATTAATGCAACAAGCTATAAAAAAATACTAAATATGTTTGATAGGAATAAATAGTGTTTTGTTATAATTCCACATTCCTCGAAGTGGTCCCTTTCATCCATCTATCTGGATCTATTAACCCGCACGACGTCGGTCGAATACTACCATGCAGTATGTAGACTTCGTTCAAAACAGCATTTAATATTATTGAAAGCAACGAATTGAAGTTTAATATGGGAGATAGAGGAAGAAACAGGCTATCTGATTAGAGTATAGGTGGAACTGAGTAACTTAACTGGTTCGCGTTGGAGACAATTTTCCATTTAGTTGTCCTATTCACCCCCTCTTACCCTTACTTACTTACATACTTACTTACTTACTGGCTTTTAAGGAACCCGGAGGTTCATTGCCGCTCTCACATAAGCCCGCCATTGATCCCTATCCTGAGCAAGATTAATCCCGTCTCTATCATCATACCCCACCTCCTTCAAATCCATTTTAATATTATCTTCCCATCTACGTCTCGGCCTCCCTAAAGGTCTTTTTCCCTCCGGTCTCCCAACTAACACTCTATATGCCTTTCTGGATTCGCCCATACGTGCTACATGCCCTACCCATCTCAAACGTCTGGATTTAATGTTCCTAGTTATGTCAGGTGAAGAATACAATGCATGCAGTTCTGTGTTGTGCAACGTTCCCCATTCTCCTGTAACTTCATCCCTCTTAGCCCCAAATATTTTCCTAAGCACCTTATTCTCAAACACCTTTAACCTATGTTCCTCTCTGAAAGTGAGAGTCCAAGTTTCACAACCATAAAGAACAACCGGTAATATAATTCTTTTATAAATTCTAACTTTCAGATTTTTTGACAGCAGACTGGAAGATAAAAGCTTCTCAACCGAATAATAACAAGCATTTCCCATATTTATTCTGTGTTTAATTTCCTCCCGAGTATCATTTATATTTGTTACTGTTGCTCCAAGATATTTGAACTTCTCCACCTCTTTAAAAGATAAATTTTCAATTTTCATATTTCCATTTCGTACAATATTCTCGTCACGAGACATTATCATATACTTTGTCTTTTCTGGATTTACTTCCAAACCTTTCTCTTTACTTGCTTCCAGTAAAATTCCCGTGTTTTCCCTAATCGTTAGTGGATTTTCTCCTAACATATTCACGTCATCCGACCCCCTCTTACCCTACTTTTCAATTACCCACTTGTATTATTTTCTATTCATTACTTACCTTTATGTAATTGTGGCATATGCTCTCTACAAAATACTTTTGACTGCTACTGTATATAAGTTACGTGTAAATTGTTATTTTGAATGACTTTCAACCCTCGATTTTGCACTCTTCTGACTTTATGAAACTTCATGGGTTTTCATCGTACAAAAATGTATTAACTGATAGAAAGTGTAATCTTATACTGGAAAATATTATAAAAGTTACTTGTATATCCCAGTAATCAGTTTTGAGCCCAGCCAATATAAGAACTTTACCCACCCTCTCTTCAATGTAAAAAACTGAGTTAGTCTTGTATTCACGAAGAGATTTGATGATGCTAAAACTGATCAATTATATTGATTATTGTATTTTTACTTTTTAGTTAACAACGCTGTATCAACTACTAGGTTATTTAGCGTCGATGGGGGTGGTGATAGCGAGATACTATTTGGCGAGATGAGGCCGAGGATTCGGCATAGATTACCTGAAATTCTCCTTACAGTTGGAGAAAATATTGGAAATAACCTAACCAGGTAATCAGTCCAAGCGGGGATCGAACTCGCGCCCGAGCACAACTCCGGATCTGTATTGGTAACATATTGAATATACATAGATAGACTAATCTCTGAAGTCGTATTTTTGTAAATAATGATGAAAATGTGATCCAAATAATTTAAGAACGAAAACTTTTTAAAAATATTTATTTCATATTTACAAAATTGCCGAAATAAATGTTGTATTTTTGGCAAAAATTTTCTTCATATTGTGCCCTATTTACTCATAAATAAGAAAAGAATGTTAAAACAAAAACTAAAGAAATCAGAAAAGTACAATAAATGCTGTGTCAGAACCAGGGTCACTTGACCAGAAGGCCTTTGGACCGTGTGGACTGGAAACAAAGCCGATTGATCGCTTTACTTACAGCATGCGGCCGCTTGCGTGAGCTTGAAGGGATTCCCCCGGGCCTTCATTAGGACAATTGAAGGAAGCTCTGCATTACAACGGTCTTTAGATGCTATTATTAACATTATTGACTTTCCGATGCACTCTCCGTAGATTTCCACATGAATGATGAGTCAAACTTCTGAAGGTTTAAACGCTATCAGTTCCCATTGGACTATTGTTAATCCATTAATTACATAGTGCCTTTACAATCTTATAACTTACTACAACGATTTCATGCCGACGTCACTCTTTGCCAAATGACTCTGTTAATATTTTATAATATAGAAAATTACAATTTTAATTAATCAGAGTAAAACTTATAACTACAGTATGACTCCAATTCTGTGAATGGTTGTAAGTGTACCGTGGATTAGTAAACATGATGATGCCAGTTCAGTTCAGCCACTGGCACGGAGTACATCACAGACGATAAGAGATGTCTGTGAAGCGGATGTGTTTAAATACAGAGTGTTAAAAAAAGTATCCAATATCTTAGGAGGTGCTAGTATGCATCAAAACAAGAAAATAATGTCTAATAAATAGGCTTCGTAATCCAGCTACCTAAAGACTGAAGTTAAAGACACATTGGGTATATAGTACGCCGAACACAGATGATGCAAAGGATAAGGATATAAACAAATACATCATCGCTGCGTGTTCGTGGAGTACAGTCAACTGCAGACATTCTGCAGCTATACTGATTAACACATGCTTGAGCCGTGATGTTCATTTTCGTCGTGATCTTTGCAGTGACTAGGCCTAATAACGTGCATTCGTAAGTTACGAAAACTTGAACATATGCGGATGTCACTTGAAATGATTTTATATTGCAAAAAATTCTTTCAATAGCACATGACGTTATTGGTGCATGATGTAGTACAAGATATTCCTATTGTGTGATATTTTTTCGCGTTTTATTAGGATACTGCATCTCACTCATCACTGAAAACCTACTAATTTTCTATGTACTTTTCTAGAAAATCCCTAAAATGGAGATTATTTAATTTATAAATTGGGATGTTGGCATTGAACATCATGGTAGGCTATACAAATCCATGCTAAACGTCGAGTTAATATCCTCATAATTTTGAGATTTTTATGGTACTGGTTCTTTTTTGTTACACATTTTCCGTGCCTTTGGTATTTCAGTGTCTTCCAGTGCACTGTTTTTTTGTCACCTTTACGTTTATTTTATACGATGTATATGTAATGTCTATATTGACAGTAAACTATTAGTTCAAATATCCTCAACTATGCCCCGCAATAATACACACTCTGCAATAAACCTTCAATCAGCCACAGAGGTGTAGTTATTTAAATAGCCCTAATACGACTAGTAACTTCAGTGATCGATAAGATTACTCAGTATGACTGCGTCCTGGTTTTGACTTTCTACAGGAAGAGAGCAGAGGATGCTTAACTATTTTGTATACGAACGTACTTGTACCTGCGCTGTGACGTCACATATACTTTGAATAGGTAACTTCATTCCCGTTTATAGGTAGCTGGAATACGGAGCCTACTAATAAACATGGGTCCTACATCACATACTTTCTGAGATCTGAACACTTGTTCGTAGGAGGTGCTCGATGTGACGTTGGCAATGCATTCCTCTGCTTCGGCGTAAGGAATCACGCACTCTTTGAAATCGACCTGGTTGTTCTTTATAACCGAAAATCTAGGGGATTTAAGTTTGGGGAACGAACAGGCCAAAGTGTGGGGCCTCCCCAATCAATCCAGCTGTTCTGAATCGTCAGCTTCAGATGTTCACGCACATTGCGGAGAAAATATGCTCGTGTGGCATCATGCATGGACCACATCTGTAGTCTTTTCTGACATGGTACATATTCCAGCAAGGTACACAATACGTTAATAAGACAGTCCTAATAACTAGCCCCAGTTAATCTCTTGGTAGCACGTATGGCCCTTAATCTATCGCTGAGAGCGCCTGCCCATACGTTCATTGACAATCGGTGCTGATGCCTTATTTTTTCAACTGCATGGGTATTTTCATCAGCCCACACATGCTGATTACGAAAATTCACAACACCATATCTGCTGAACCCCGCTCATGTCTGAAATGACACTTTTGCTTTTAGTATTCCTTGTGACGTATCAGTATTACATCAACTATGGTATGATTATCTGGTAGTCTGCTGTATTGTAGAACAGAAAAATGCATTGCCATAAATGGCCGTCACATTGAGCACCTCCTGTGAACAAGTGTTCAGATCCCAGAGAATATGTGTTGTAAGACCCATGTTTATTACACATTTTTATGGATACTATCACCTCCTAAAGTATTGGATACTTTTATTAACATTCTGTATACAAAAAAACTGTAAGTTATTCGTCGAATTAAAAACTGCGGTAACATTAAACGTATTGTAATTATAGTAATAGTGTTTTAGATTAATTTAAAATTCCGCTGCCTGCTGGGACAAATTTTTCACTGAGACTTTAAAGACGAGCAGAAATAAACTGCTTACATATGAAGTCGAAAGGACAACTTCTGAATAAAGAAAACTTATGTAACATCCTCCAATCATTATGCTGTAGGCACGACTGTTATCAGAGCTGTTTGTAAAATATTATTTATCTATATTTTTTTCTTTAAGAACACAATAAAACTACAGGGACATCATTTTATTTTTACTAACATTTTCAATATTAACTTGCCTATACCTCTGGATCAACGCCGTTTGCTACCCTCTTCCACGACTGGAGTTCGATGATATTGGCGTAATATAAAAACAAATCACTTTACTAGGTATAGGAGGGAAGAAAAGTAGTTCATCCATTTATGTAAACTAGGAAAGATTGCGCTTTTGAGTTTGATAATTTTCATTAGGTTTTTGTTTAATCAAAATACAGTACAGTATTAACAATGAGTGCTTTTACTCACGAACTGAGCTGTCCATGCGGACGTATTCATTATGCAGTGTATATTATACTGTCTACAGCACATTAGCGTAGAATATAGAGAATGAAGTTAAATTGAAAAATAATCATAATATGGATATTTAAAAACATTTTTGAAAATGGTGGCCGTTCATTTCGATACAGGCTTCAGTTGTAATGTCCATATTATCACACTATAGACTATTGTACCTAATCCCAATTACCAGGTTCGTACTCCGTATCAGTAACTCATGTTGAAATAATTCTGTACCTACTCTGTAAAAGAGTACCTTACGTACTGTAAATTCAATCTTCACTTCTGCCCGATCCAAAAAGATAAAATTGCTCAGATATGCTATCTACTGTCCGTCCAAGTGGTTATGTCGTAGGGTCGTAGAAAGGGAGGAAATCACGTGAAAATTAATTACTTAACTAGGCCCTTTAATTTAAGTTATTTTAAACAGTTGTATAGTATTACTTAGACGTCCAATTCCTAACAGAAATTAATGTTCTCTGAAAAGAGCTAAGACAGCCCAGCCACTAGCTGGCAAATAAAGGTGGTGGGGGAAACCGGTATACGACGTAGGGAAATGGACGACAGTTCCTGTGCGAAAATGATTCAATATTGAAAGCTCTTTCGTCACTGGAAAACGCGAACATATTTTTGGAACGTACTGTTTACTACGACCGTAAGGCTACTATGGCTGTGTATGAGGTCTTGGATCTGTGTGGAGGACGCTTGAACTTCATTAGTAGAAGGGGTGGGAGTGAAATACATTCAAAAACTCAGATACAATAAAAATCGAAGTAAAATTAAATGATGTCCCTGTATAAGTTTGTTAGGAACTCTTTAAATTCTAGAAATATTACAGCTCATACAAGAAAAGAAGCTGCATATTTGATATATGAATATGTAATTTGTGTTTAGTGTTGAAGCAAATGTTACATCATAATTACGTACTTATTTGTGGTACTATCGTGATTATAGGTC
Organism: Periplaneta americana; assembly: GCF_040183065.1. Lineage (NCBI taxonomy): Eukaryota > Metazoa > Arthropoda > Insecta > Blattodea > Blattidae > Periplaneta > Periplaneta americana. The sequence continues at coordinate 142,108,619 of NC_091121.1, read as the reverse complement.
TCTTCCTAGTGCGTCTGCATTGCATCTGTGAAGGATTTATACACAATTGGAGTTGTATATGAATATTGCTTTTTATTATTATTATTATTATTATTATTATTATTATTATTATTATTATTATTATTATTATTACACTTTATATTTGATCAGTTTTCCTATCCTCCCTGTAGCAGCGATTTTGACTCGTTTCCCTCAAGCCTTTTACTACTTACAGATGTCTCTGCTTTTCGTATGGCGTAATGGCTTGAGTAAGGCTTGATAGAGATATTAATTAAAGTTCTTATTGTCACTTGATGCCTGTAATACTTTTAATAATTTTAATTCGTTTATTTTTATACGTTTTTTTTCAACTGCGATGGTTATCTATCGTCTGAGTGAAATGAAGGAGACAATGCCATCGATATGAGTGCAGGGTCTATCGCCGAAACTTACCCACATTTAATAGATTGAGAATAAACATCAGAAAAAACATCAACCAGGTAGCTTGTCCTAACCAGGATTTGAACCCAGTTCCACAGTTTCACTTTTCGAAATGCAGGGCACTACTCCACATGAGGGTCTAGCATGTAACATCAAGAATTCTCACAACACATAATTACATACAAAAATGATGCGAACGGTTCGATATTGCAATGCATTATCCATCGTCAATGATTAGCTTGAAATTTGCCTTTTGATTTTTTTCACTTCCGGATATTAAATAACTTACGATTCAATCAGTCCAAAGTCATTAGAAATTTGCACACTGTGAAATGTTTGTCTAATGGACGTGTACTGAATGATGTATCTTCGAGAACACATGTATGAAGGACATTCTACAAGTCTCCTGATAGACTAAAATTTCCTCACTACAATTGAGTTTAATTAATTAATTTTTTTGGGAAGTAAGATACATTTTAACAATTATGAAGGGGTTTTGAGAAATATCAGAATATACGAGCAAACAATAAAGTCTTAAATATTCATATTTGTCATCTTGCATCCTCAGAATAGATTTAGTTGATTCCGTAAACTTCCTTCCATTGTTTCACGGATATGCTCTGATCACCTTATATTTAGGGTTATAGTAGTATGCTATTTTAGATAATCTTCCATTCCCAAATTTTACTTAATGTTTTAGAACATTGTGCACATATTACATTCTTTTAATATATTTCTATTTTATTTAATCGTACAGCTAACTCTACCATCTCATCTCCTTCCATTTTCATTATCTAAATTTATATCCGAATGTAGAGCTCACATTCGTATAAAATGTTTTCTTGTTTTGGAATTTCATTCTCAATATACAGAGTGAGTAGTAATTAGTATGTTTGGAAAAAGCGTGAGTGTGCTCCTGGATCAAAAATAGGAACAAATCCTTATATGAAAATTTGACGGAAAATGCTTATTTATTGGAAAAAACAATAATAGTGACTTTTGTTTTCATAAGTATCTGATCATATTATTATGTTGTTTTTGTTTTGGTTTTGTACCAGCGTTTGATTACAAACAACACAGTGACAAGACAGTAGTACATTGTTTTTGTTTTGATTGGACGCAGTAGTCCAGTGCTTTGGCCACCCAGATCACCCGACCATACCCCTTTAGATTTTTATCGTTGGTGTCACTTGAAGGCTATCTGTATGCAACACCAGTGAATGATGCAGAGGAGATATTGAAACGTGTTGAAAATGCATGCCAGTTGTTTCGTGATGACAACACTGGTGTATGAGCGAACTCGCTAGTCGTGTGTACGTCGTGTGCTCGGGCATGTGTAAACAATGGAGGGGAAACACTGAGCGCCTTTTGTAAATGTTAAATGACAAGTTTCCAAACATGTACTCGTACTTATGACACAACTAAAAAGAACAAAAACAAAGTATGATCATTTCTCCAATAAATAAGCATTTTCTGTCAAATTTTAATACAAGGAATTGTTCTTTATTTTTGATCCCGGAGCTCGCTCACGCGTTTTCCAAACATGCTTATGACTCACTATGTATAGCTCGCAAAACAATGATGCCTTTTTGTTAGCTAATTGCTCCTCTCCCTGCGAAATGATCTGATTTTGTAGATAGATTTTTTTGCGGGCTGGCACATAGTGACACTGCAGAAGCCTCTAAAGGAAAAGGAAGAAACAAAATGGACTTCCATGCCGCATCCTTTGTGGATCTAAAAGGGGACGATCATACATATTTTATACTTGGTTATTTAACGACGCTGTATCAACTACTAGTTATTTAGCATCGATGGAATTGGTGATAGTGAGATGATATTTGACGAGAGGAGACCGAGGATTCACCATAGACTACCTGACATTTGACTTACGATTAGGGAAAAACTCGAAAAAACCCCGACCAGGTAATCAGTCCAAGTGGGACTCGAACCCTTGTCCGAGCGCAACTCCGGATCGGCAGGCAAGTGCCTTAGCCGATAGAGCTACGGGTCCACACCTGTGGAGTAACGGTCAGCGCGTCTAGTCGCGAAACCAGGTGGCCCGGGTTCGATTCCCGGAAGGAGCAAGTTACTTGGTTGAGGTTTTTCTGGGGTTTTCTCTCAACCGAATATGAGCAAATGCTGGGTAACTATCGGTGCTGGAACCCGGACTCATTTCACCAGCATTATCACCTTCATCTCATTCAGACGCTAAATAACCTAAGATGTTGATAAAGCGTCGTAAAGTAACCTACTAAAATAAATAAAAAAAATAGAGCTACGCCGGTGGCTGCCGCCATACTAAATAACCTAGATTTATTATACGGGACTCACCTCACCGGCTCTGTGAAGAATGCAAAAGGAATGCATCAACTATTACTCACTCCAAAGCCACTTGAAATCACGCCGCTATTCACCAGCTTCCGCATTGATAACGTCCACAGTACAAGCCTGATAAAACATTAACGAATCACTATACATGTGTTAACCCCTGTGGTAGCTGAGTGGTCAGACCTTTAGCCTGTCAACACCTCCTATCAGTTCCACTACTTCCCCACTCCTAACTTCCTCTGTGATAATTAATATTAGAGGAGATTCCTCTGTGATATTCTCCTCCGACCAAGGCTGGTGAGGTGACTCCAACGCTTGTACACGGACCACAACATACCGATTGTAATGTAGGCCTATAGTTGACCTAATGAATCTATTTTTTTCCTCTGCAGTAAACAATATTAAGAGTAATGGTTCCATGATTGGCTACACAGACCGTCTCGGTACCTCTTATTTTATTCATATGATTCCGTAATTACTCATTAGACATCCATTTACCAACCCACTTCCTCCCTGCATTGAATGTCATTCAGCCTGTTTACCGGCTGGCAGAGGTGCATTGCAACACATTATCCTGGATGGCTTTCAGCTGCTATTCCCTGTCCCTCCATCTCGTCTCTGATTGTTACCTCGTCTCTCATCCTGCCAACCTTAACATTCATGATTGTTTTTGTTTATCCTTGTGTTCACACTTCAAACTGTCACGTACTAACATATGTATGAAACACAGGTTACCACTCGAGAGGGCTTGTCAACAGGGTCGTTAGGAAAGTGGCTGTGTTTCATTTTTTTTCTATGCCTCTGAGAGCATAAATTTGGGACAGGCGTCGGAATTCTCCGGAGTGTTTATCGTGCGTATAACATTTATTTCAGTACAGGGTGATTCATACACTTGGCCTCAGATGTCACCGAAAATTATAATCTCACAAATTGACAAAATGAATAAAAGTTTGTAGTAGCATAATAATAATAATAATAATAATAATAATAATAATAATAATAATAATAATAATAATTTATTTTAGCTGGCAGAGTTAAGGCCGTAAGGCATTCTCTTCCACTCAACCAGCAAAAAGTATACATACAAATGCATGAACTTACAAAGAATTCAACAATTTGATTTAGATGAGTGTTACATGTATACAAGAGTTATTTACGAATTAAACAACAAAATACTATGAACTATTAATTAAACACTGAAATAAACTGTGTAGCAGAATTAAGCTAAAATACATAGAATGTTAATATATTTCAAATAATATTAGATAATAGAAAGAGATTATTATGAGACAATTTTGAAAATACAGCACTATCAGGATGATGTCTAAAGAAAGAAGTAACAATGTAGTCAGTGATAGTTTAAATCATTATGATTGGAGTGAAATGCTAATAAGGTTATCTTTTAAGCTGTTTTTAAAAGTGTTTATTGTCTTGCAGCCCCTAATACTTTGTGACAAGGAATTCATATTTTTAGAAATCATAACATCCTTGTTGAAAGAGTAAAGCATTTTTTCATTTGTAAGATACGTAAATAGTCATAAAGTAAGTTTTCATATCTGTTGCAACATTTTTAAATATGTAGAAATTAAAATTGAAATAAATAAGTCTCATTAATGACAAGGTCCTTGCCAAAAAAATATGTTAAACAAGTAATAGCAATTTCATAATCTAATAATGAGGGCATTTTAAAATATCCAGTGAAAAGACCAAGGTTATGGCATTCGAAGGCAAGCAAAAAATAAGATCCAAAATAGCAATAGAGAACAAAATCTTGGAACAAGTACACTATTTTAATAAATTAGGATTTGACAGTGGTATAATGCAGCGTTTCTCAAACTTTTTTGAAGTCAGAACAATGCCGCGGACTATCTTACTCTTATTCCTTCGAAAGTAAATTTATAATTTTTGTAGCAAATTTTAATACCCGTATAGGCCTAATTATATTTTAAATTAGAATTAATTAATTAAAATTAATTTAATTCATTATTTTAATATTAGTATTAGCTAATTAAGTTCTTGTTAATAGAAGAAAATTCATTTTCGTTCTTTTTTTAATAATTCAATGGTATTAGAGTTTGGATAATCTTTAACTTGTTAACTAAAAAAATAAAAAATAAATGTTGGTACTCACATTAATGAGATGAATGAGCCTGTTGATTCTTACACAGTTGTTCTAAGCCTATATTTGAATGCCTAGATATTTCTTTAATGGCACTAGAATCACTGATATTAATATCGTCACACACAGCTTCTGAACTATTAGCAATGCCTAAATTAAGCGTATCATCACGTTCCTTTCTTTTCAAAGATCCGGATCGAAGCCAGTTTTTCATTATGTCTAATGGGCACTATTTAATAGAGACATAGGCAACTGCTAGCGTGCACCACATAAGAAAGATTTTAAAGTCATAAATACATGAAAAGGTTTGGTACTTTGGTCCTCTATAATGGATTCGGGTGGTCCCTGACTGGGTTACGGGTGCAGCACCAGAAGTGCAGGGAAAAGATGGCAAGAAACACACGTTCATAGTGCTTTAAATCCCTCTTTTGTTGCTGAGAGCAGAGTGGGAAGTCCATAGACGGGTAGGGTAACAAATTTCATAAAATGTCAGTAGGCTACTGGGAGAAAAAGTGAAAGCGATTGCCATGTGTAATTCCCAATCTCTGAGATTTTCAGCTATAATGTAATACGCAATTCGTTTGAATTTTATTTTTTCTTCTGTCTTTTTTTGAAGGACCACAAGGGCAGACCTCGATGACCACTTGTGGTCCGCGGACCATAGTTTGAGAAACGCTGGTATAATGAATAAAATGACGAAATTTCAAGAAATATGTGGAACGATAAAACAATCACTAAGTAACAAAGTAACAAATGTGACACAATTAAAATTCTATAAACTATTAGCAATATCAGTATTACTTTTTGGTTCTGAATTTTGGATCCAGAAAGGACAAGATCTAAGTAAAGTAACAGCAGCAGAAATGAAATTTTTACTTTCTGTTAAAGGCTGTAAAAGGGAAAATAGAATTAAAAACATAGAAATTAGACAAGACCTTGAAATATTTGCATTAAGGGCACATGTACGTGAACGACCACAAATACTATTAGAAAATGCAGGCTCTAAAATTTTTTAAGAAAATGAGCTTATAATTCAACAGACATTACAAGATACCAGAACAAGACTTATTAGAACTTTAATATCTAATAAAAGTATAAAAAAGGTTACTAATAATATTTTTCAAACTAGTTCTATCAGAGTATGGGGGGGAAAAAAACAAAAAGAAATTCTGCAGTTACATCATTTGGTGACATTGTTATGGTCTCTCTGACATCTTTAATATTTTTCCTGCATGTAATAAACACTTTTTCCTGAAAAAGTAGACTACTGTCGGACATGTAGAGTTGTTTATTTTAATAAAATTATTTTTTATGTGTCCTATATAAAATATATTAAAAATTACATAATGTTTTGTGACCTAATTTTCCTATTTGAAAGAAATGGGCATCATTGTAGTCTACCTTTTGCATAAATGCATGTTAAATCAGTGTACAAAATTTCATAATTCTGTCTCTAATGGTTGTGGAGTTATGAAATAATATGTATGAAAATTTTCAAATTTTGGAAAATTTAACTGAAAGTAAAAAATGAATTCTAAAAAATATTATTAGTAACCTTTTTTATACTTTTATTATATATTTAAGTTCTAATAAGTATTGTTCTGGTATCCTGTAATTTTTGTCCAATTGTGAGTCCATTTCCTTATAAAATTTTAGAAAATTAGAGCCTCCATTTTCTGATAATATTTGTGGTCGTTCACGTACATATACCATCAAGAGATAAAATAGAAACCTGTAGGCAAAACTGGAAAGATCACCTAGAATAAATGAAAAAAGATATCTTAAGCAAACAATACAATACAAATCAAGAGCAAGGCGAGATATAATGTATCTAGGAAGCGATGGGCTGAAATAGATGTCTAATGATCTAATCCGTCAATGAACCAGAAGATGAAAATAATGATGATGGTCAATCAAATACACATAGTAATGTCATGCTAGAAGCTTAATAAATAACGAGAAACATGAATGAGGTAGCTAATTATTCTCAATGTCAGATTATAGAATTCCTTCAGAAGAAAAATTTTAAACCCAAGAAACTCTCATCATTATGAAGAATACGGACCATTACTCAAATTTAGAAGAAGTTGACTGCACCTTAGAGCCATCCCGGAAGTTTTGACCATAAAACATCATGCTACTACCTGACTTAAATCAAACTGTTTTAGCTCTTATCAGCCGTTGTACCGACTGAGATACCTCGACCCCATTTCGTACATATAGTAGTAAACCAATGAAATGCAGTTAGGAAAAATAAGATAATAGACGGTTACAACATTCACTCTCCCATATAATACTTACTTATTGCATATAAACCTACCACCCGGAAGTGCTTTTCAAAGCTATATCTGAACATATTATAATCCCTCAAAACAGACCTGCTTATTCGTGTCTCAACTGACATTGAAATATGCCTTCTCTGCAGTACAGAAGTGGACAAATTATTAGACTAAATTAATTATATGTGCAACGAAGGTGTTTTTTTCGACAGAAATAATGAACAAAAATGTATTTTGCACAGAAATAATGAATAGAAAATTGAGTCTTGAGGTTACTAATATTTTGTGAACATTCTCTTACTCTTTATCAACACGTTGAATTTGATAGGAATGCTGCAAACCAAAGTTTGACACTTTCTTTCAATATAAGTATCATTTAGCCAGATATCAGACAGTGTTTAATGATTCCATGTTTGTTGTAAGCCTCTTTTTGTTCACTTTCTTCTTCAGTATAGATCACAGATTTTCAGTTTCGTTCATGTCCGGTCTTCTTGCAGGCCATGGGAGAATATCTTTTGCAGTATATAATTAAAACATCAGTAGTACCAACATTGCCAGAAAATATAAACTTAACCATTGGAAAAATATACCAGAAGATGTAAACAAACATATTTACAACAATAGAGACTTTGTGAATTATACTGATAGTTAATATGACGAATTATATTTTTTTTTTGCCAAGAAAACGTTTCAGAATAATAATTTGTCTACGTCTGTATATAATAATAATCCACGTTTCAATATTCAGGGCCCTCTGCATAATATCAGGAATTTCGCATTGCGATATCTATCAAACTGAGAATGAATTGACATGATGTTATTGAAGTGGGTTTTTCTGAAATATTACACCTAAAAAGTAAATGTGGAATAATGTAATTTCGCAATGCCAAGTAAATGCATAACATTGCAGTTTCAACTGCATAAGCCACTATTACTTTTTATTTCTATTATCATTAGGGACCGGACTTTTAGGTTTTTAAAAATACCATTTTAGGTTTTTGGAATAGGTGAAATAGGTTTTTTGTCCAACCTGTGAAAGGGGTCGCAAATACTGCACCGATCGTTAAAAATGTATCCTTACAATTATTTAAAATATATATATACATTAAGGCAACATGGACCACGAAACTGACCTTCTCAAGAACCAAACTATTTATCAAAATTTATAAGATTCCAAATATTTGTAGTTTGAATAAATTATTGTAGCAACATTTTATCTAATATAATTTGTGTTGATATAACTACATAAATTTCAATTTTCAATAGATAAAAGTATAATACACACACAACCTTTGAATTAAATTTGTTCAAACTTGATCAAGAATTATTTTAAAAAGTAAGAAACAAACAAAAAACATTATTTACCGATACTGTTCCTATGACCAAATACTTTTCAGGATTATCGACTGAGGAGTTTTTTCTATTTTCTCTCAAAATATAATTGAAGGACGAAAAGGTTCTTTTGACAGCACATGACGTCATAGGTTCAAATTTCATCGCTGTCACGCAGCAGGTATCCATGGTAATTGACAATTTAAACTTTCCCCCTGGTGACTAGAGCCCAAATTCTTCGTTCTTTCAAACCCTGGATTCCTCTGCAATACTTTCTTCAGTTTTAATGTGACGGCTTCATCCACGGGTTCTGGTACTTGTTTCTATAGAAATGAATCAATGACACCAATTGCAACTTTCAGTTTCAATGGTTTAATGATGAAAAATGCATTTATTTCTATGGTCGTGCGTATTAAATGAACCTGAAACATTCATTTTGAGATCTTGAGTCATATACACAGGTTAAGCTAGAACCCATGCATACGGAATTCCAAAGAATGCTTGACGTATATACATAAAAGAGACAAAAAAGACTTGATATGAAGAGATGAGGATCGCTTATAACAATTTTGCAGCCTAAACCCGTTTTCAATAATTATGGTGGTGATGATTAATCTGACGTTCGTACTGTAGACAACTTCAAAATCGTTGTACATTTTACAAACTAGCGTGTTGCAGCAAGGAATAAAAAATGAACGCATAATGAAATTTCTGTTTTAGAATTTGTAAACAAATCAGAAATGTGCACTTGGTGTAGATATGTAGCACGCAATGAATTAACAAGTTTAGTGACTGTGTTCATTATTTAATTTAAAAACCAATCACTAAACTGTTCGGTTGAAAGTTTTAGAGCAATATAGACAGAAAGAGACGATCGAACGCTGGAATTCAAAGCCAGACGGGATGGTGGGTGTACGTTGTCAAAAAGTTTGCATGCCACTTGTTAAAGTAGCACTGTGCATTGGTCAGCTGTACAAATGAGCAGAATCTGTGAGAGTCGGGTTGTGGTTAGGAGACTTTGATGGGATTCTCTTGTATCTCATTAACTAAGCACTGTAACCCTCTACACTTGTATTACATAAAATGCATTATTCAAAGTTTGTCTCCGACGCGTACACTGTTGCCAACCAATGTCATTATTATTGTCCCACATTTTAGTAGTATAATTGTATAGACATACTCGAGCTTAAACCCCCTCCTCTATCCTCATGCTATGACACATTTATCACAGAATACCACCAAATGAACTTATTGGTGATATTTTATTTTTTATTCAGCTTGTAAACATGTATTTTGTCTGTATCAATTTCAAACTTCCTTTCATTATTTACTGGATATGCTCTAATCACCTTATCTTTTGGGTTATAATACTATGCTATTTTAGATAATCTTCCATTTTCAAATTTTACTTTTTTTAGAACATTGTGCACATATTACATTCTTTTAATATATTTTTATTTTATTTAATCGTACAGCTAACTCTACCAAAAATGTTGATCTCATTTCCATCCATTTTCATTATCGAATTTTATATCGGAATATAGAGCTCACATTAGTATAAAATGTTTTCTTGTTTTGAAATTTCATTATCGATATACAGGATGAGTCTTAAGTATGTTTGGAAAACGCGTGAGCGTGCTACTGGATCAAAAATAAGAACAATTCCTTATATCAAAATTTGAAGGAGAATGCTTATTTATTGGAAAAAATAGTAAGCCTAATAGTGACTTTTGTTTCCATAATTATCTGATCATATTATTGTATTGTTTTTGTTTTGATTTTGTACTAGTGTTTGTTTACAAACAACACAGTGACAAGACAGTAGTACATTGATTTTGTTTTGATTGTACGCAGTGATCCAGGCCTTGGCCATCCAGGTCACCCGACCTCACCCCATTAGATTTTATCTTTGAGGTTACTTGAAGGTTATTATCTATGCAACACCAGTGACTAATGCAGACGAGGTATTGCAACGTGTTGAAAATGCATGTAAATCGATCCGTGATGACAACATGGTATTTGAGCGAATTCGTCAGTCGTATGTACATCGTGCTCAGGCATGTGTAAACAATGGAGGGGGACACATTTTTGTAAACGTTAAATGACAAGTTTCCAAATATATACTTGTGACACAACAAAAAAAGAACAAAAGCGAATTATGACAATTTCTCCAATAAATGAATAAGCATTTTCCGTCATACTTTCACATAAGGAATTGTTCTTAATTTTGATTCAGGATCACGCTCACAGGTTTTCCAAACGTACTTATGACACACCCTATATTTTCGTATTGTTCAAGTGCTATATGGATTTTGCCACCGACAGCTTGGAACATGATATATAAATCATCATTGTTCAGAAACCTTTCTAGGAGAGAATTAATATCATTTTAGAAGAAGTAGAAGTGCAAACCCTGAAACAAATTTTAGAAAAGAAACTCACATTCAGTTTCCTTTCTTACCTATAGTCCATTCATTTTTAAATATAGCGTATGCATATATACAGAGAGGCGCAAAAAATGTATATACACTTTCACAGATGTTATATTATATGGACTCTCACAGCTTAACTGATTACTATGGGAAATGTAATGTGGTATTCTATTAAAAATAATGCTTGTCGTATAAATGCCAGAGTCAACAAAGCAACTGACAGAACAGTACAAATATATAGCTGCATGTTTGTCATTCAAGGAGAAGGTAGACGACAAGGGGAGGAGGAATTTGCGAGCAAAATTATTTGATCTAACATAATATATCACAATTTAAGCAGAATGCTGAAGTGAATCACAATTTTAGCGTACACCGTACTGAGCTCCATAAAGTCCAGACATTCATGTAAGGGAAATGCCAGGTAATCTGCGGCGAATCCTCGGCATTATTTCGCCAAATACCATCTCGCAGTCACCAATTCCCTCGACGCTAAATAACCTAGCATTTGATACAGCATCATTAAGTAACCAACTAAAAAACTTTTCAAACATTTAAAATTAATGGGAGAAAAATCATTGTTAGTAGGTGTCATGAAAATTGTGCTTGTTTCATCATCCACATCATAGTTCAATTTCCGAGTTCCTTGCATTTTTAAGGACCGACAGTCATGGAGTAATAGCTTCACGCAGTTTTCTCTTCCCAGTACAAATTTAATGTGTCGTCTGTTTCCGCAATCGTCACTCAGAAACTCAGAGTTCTGTTCTGTGTAGTGAACATCAACTTTTCATTCCGTTTTGAGGCTGACGGGCTTTAAACCAACGTGTCGTTGTGGTGACTGAATGGCTTTAATTTCAGAATATCCAGAGATCGATACCATATACTGACTGAGCTACTTCCCTCCGTCGCTCAATTTTGTGGCTGCAAACTCGATGAATTTGGATTTGAGTCCAGACATTCCTTAGGACTCCGGTAACACTTGAAATTACTGTCATGAACCAAATAGAATGGCTCAGCTATTTAGAGTTACATTTATGAAACACAGGAAATAGAGAAATTGACATAGAACTTAAAATATTCAACATTTTGGATAACAAAAATGATCCTACGAAATATAACGAAAATTAGATTTTTTTTTTCTTTTTTAACATCGAGCCGAAAGTTTGACTCTTACAGAAAGACACAGAAAAAGTCGGAGCGTGGCTGTGTTGGGAACACGACCTTGGTTTCGCTGTGAATAAGTCTGGCTTAAATCGATACAGCTAAACGAAATCTTTCTTTTGACAACAAAATTAGTACTCTAGCCCAGCGGAGTCGCGAGATATATACTGCTCGGAAATTTTCACCCATAGCCTACCCAAAATGGCGGTTCTTATCCGCTTCTCGCGCATGTGCGGAGCCAACTCAAGGTCATGCTCGTATCGTATGATCGTAGTCATATAACCAATAGATCGAGACAACATTTACTTCAATCTTGTTATTAGCCACGAAGTTAGTGTGAGAATTGATCAGCTTACTAACGTTAGGCTTACGTCGGCGTTCCTGTCCATGTCTTGGTCTGATTTTAAAGACGTATTCAGATTCAAAGCACTGAAGCGTAAATAATATACATTGCGATATGAAAGAATGATTGAATAGATGTTTAAAGAACAAACTGAATGTAGAAAAAAAAAAAAAAAAAAGACAATTTATTATAGTCTAGGCTACGAAGTCCTATAGTATAGAAGGAGGTAAGGATTCCTACCTTTTTCTAGACAATCAGTTTTAATAAGAGTAAATGACAATTCTGCTTGCTTATCGGCTTTATTCCTAAGGATATCTTGGTAGTTATTTCTTTATGGGCTGAGTAAACCCAGGAACATAATGAAATCGGAATTCTTAGATCATTAGAGAAAATCCATGTCCCCATCGGAAATTGTATTTATTTATTTTCTTATTTACTTATTTACTTAATAACTTACTTACTTACTTATTTATTTATTTAGTTATTTATTTATTTATTTTTGTGTCTATCTACTTATGTATCTATCTATTTATGTATGTATTTATTTATCTAACTATTTATTTATCTATCTATTTATCTATCTATCTATCTATCTATCTATTTATCTATCTACCTATCTATCTATCTATCTATCTATCTATCTATCTATCTATCTATCTATCTATCTAGCTATCTGTCTGTCTGTCTGTCTGTCTGTCTGTCTGTCTGTCTGTCTGTCTGTCTGTCTGTCTGTCTGTCTGTCTGTCTGTCTGTCTGTCTGTCTACCTACCTACCTACCTACCTACCTACCTACCTACCTACCTACCTACCTACCTACCTACCTACCTACCTACCTACCTACCTACCTACCTACCTACCTATCTATCTATCTATCTATCTATCTATCTATCTATCTATCTATCTATCTATCTATCTATCTATCTATCTATCTATCTATCTATCTATCTATCTATCTATCTATCTATCTATCTATCCTGTCTGTCTGTCTCTCTGTCTCTCTGCCTGCCTGCCTGTCTGTCTGTCTGTCTCTGCCTGTCTGCCTGGCTTTTATTTAGCTATTTATTTACCTTTTTATTTATTTATTTATTTATTTTTATCGGCAACTCTTTAATACTCAAGCCACTTAACACATCGCCGAATCAAACATTTCGGGCGAATATATGCACCCACACATCGCGATAACACAGCTCACCACGTATTTGTTACACTCGCCGCAGTAATCCGTTATTCGTGGCACCCGTAAGACTATGTCAATTTGCAGAACAGCGGTAAACAAAAACAACTATCGTCTCGTAATGAGAAACATTCGAAATCGCCAAAAACTATCCGAACACAAAAGTCACACTGTGACATATATCACTATTATCTGTCACAGCGATTTTTCCGGAGCTGTCGCAGTTCGGAATTGTGACGGCAGAACGCTGTCACACCCCACCTCTGGTGGTTACCTGACATTCATCTTAAAGTTCGAGAAATTCTCGTAAAATCTTTAAGAGGTATTCAGCCCAAGCAGGAATCGAACTCACGCCCGAGCGGAACTCCCGATCAGAAGGCAAACGCACTACCATCTATGCTACGCCGGTGGCTCTAAATATTTTCTTAACTTCGATATGAGAATGAGGTGGTGTGGTCGGTACCACGCTCCAACCGTCTTTGAACCCCGGGAAAGACCCGATACTCAATATGAGTGGAATTCTGGGCAGTTCTGGAAATTTTGGTAAGAAAAAAATTCCCGTTACAATCCGGGATTGAGTCCAGGACCTTCCTGTCCAAAGCCAGTTGCTCTACCAACTGAGCTACCAATATTGTTATAGCCTGGTTGTAGTAATTATTTATATAATGTTAACTTGTAGGCATATATATATAATATATTCGAGTGAAGGACAACTATCAAGATATGGCTAAACATAATGTAGAAAAGATACAGAGAAAATGAAAACATTCAGAGCAAAACTACTTGGAGAACACTATGTTCATCAAATATCTTATCTTCGTGGAATGTGAGTAAAACCCCAGTCCTTTGATTAAAAAAACTACCAGCTGGCTCTCCGACTAACACAAGGATATATTATTAATTTCGACAGTCTTCTAAAATTCCTCAACCAGTAGCATTTTTAGCTACAAATGAGTGGATCCGGATTTTGCTCCTAACAGGAATTGGATTTGTATTATCCTTGCATAAGTACTGCATTATAAGTGTTACGTGTTTTCTTAAATAGTGACCTTGCATCGTGCTAATCACATTAAATAGGAAGTCCCGATATTTATGAATGTTTACATTCAATGTAAATTTTCAGTGTAAATTCCCGATTATTAAGGAGTCCTCTGAAGTTAAGTATTCAGGCATAATTCTCGACAGTCATTTAAAATGGAACCAACACATTAATTACCTTTGTAATAAATTACGTAAATTAATATATTATTTTGTTTTATTAAGGAATTACTTGTCAATAAGTTTATTTACGCACAATATAGGCCTACTTAACTTTATTTCAATCGGTAATTATGTATGGAATTGTAGGACGGGATACCTTATTTAAATCCAATTTTAATTCACTTTATTTATTACAGAAAAAAATAATTGAAATATGTCTTCATAAACCTATTGATTTTCCATCTCAAAAATTATTTTAGACTTTTATTTTCTTAAAATAAGACAAATTTATTATGTTGTATCAATGAAATTCATACATAAAAATCGAAATAATTTTTGAATTGTTTTCTCATAGTTATGAAACAATAGGTATGAATTCTTTAAGATTGTTTGAACCAAAACGAAGCATTGCTACAGTATTTAATCATACTAGTTATTTAGGCCCAAAAATTCATAACAAAATTATATTTAAATATCATAATTTTGCCAATTCTAATAGTTCTAGTATTAAATTTAAAAAGTTATGTATGGATTTTATAAAAATTGTAAAATTGTAAATTTCAATTTATATATTCTTAATAATAATAATAATAATAATAATAATAATAATAATAATAATTATTATTATTATTATTATTATTATTTATTATTTATTTATTTAATCTGGCAGAGCTAAGGCCAGTAGGCCTTCTCTTCCGCCCAGCCAGACTCTAATTCTAATTGAATACAATTGCTTAGGCCCTACATAGTTATTACATTGATATCTAGACCATAAAACAACATGAAAGTAAATAATGAAGACTGGATAACTAATGTTAGTGTGACAATAATAAACATTGGTAAGAAATAGTTATAATAATAACAATAATAATAATAATAATAATAATAATAATAATAATGAAATAATTTAGATATTTAACTGTGATATATATATATAACCATTAAACATTGAGAAACCTGAAACAGCTATTATTGTTAACAAGAATTGTTAGAATTACGTAGCAGACATAAGAAAAATTGTATTATATACTTCTTAATTTAAAATCGGGAATCCGCCCCTGAGCGCGAGTTCTACTCTTTCAGGGGAGAGCTAAAGTTTTTCTTTTTATATTATATTTTATGTTACAATTAATAGCAAAATAAATAAATAGTTTTTTTCACAAGATGGCGACAGAACATGCTGAAGACCCAGTTCTTCATGATGATTTTCGTGAAAATAGAGTGAGAGACCTTATTAGAACAAGAAAGAACAGCTTCGACAAAAACACGTGAAACTTGCGTTCAGGCACCTAGCAGCATTGAAGTCACTGAAGTAGATTTACCGCAGTCTAGTAAAGTCTTGTTTCTCTGAACCGAAGCTGCACCTCGCATTCACCATCTCTCATGTAGTCCGAATTTGTGAGGCACTTAGCGCTACGTATGCGTCGGTTCATGAAAACCAAGACTTGAGATCTTTCAGTAAATGCTGTGTAATAGGACTAGAACCAAAATACTAACATTGCTCATACTTACCTAAACTTTCAATGAAACAATTCTTTATGTCAAAACGTTATTTGTGTTTGTCTGTTGTTTCTACAAGGGAAATTTTTGCAGAAAGAGAATTGCTTTAATCTAAAATCATTTGGTGAACCTGAAGCTATAGAAATGTCAATTAATATTTATTCATACATCTTGATTACACAACTTTTAATACTATCTCACTGAGGAATGTAATTTATGGTAATTACTTTCACGTGTTAATATCGAACTAAGTTTATGAATACCTAGTCGACTAGATTCAGCTTAGGAGCCATCTTCAGATCTAGTCCTGAAGTCCAGACTAGTTCTGAAGACGGTTCCTAAGCTGAATCTAGTCAACTAGGTATTTATAAACTTACAAGCAAACATTCCGATGAGGGCAGATAAAATATTAATTTTTTCTTCCACATGTTAATAATGTAAAAATAAGAGCTTATAGAAATTTAGCCACTCGACCGCAATTACGAAGCCGTGCAGAAAGTAATTTTCCCTGGGGTTTACAAAAAAATACCATAATTGCATGGAAAAATTTATTGAAACAGATATGGCAATTGCTACACTATTTGTCAACATTCCCCCACAGGAATTGAGACATTTGTCTACCATGGGATCAATTTTTGTATCCTTGTGTCGTAAAAGGCAGCCTCCTGAAATAAGAACCTGCGTTTGACAGCCATTTGCATCTCTCTGTCGATCCCATGATATGACAAATGTCTCAATTCCGGTGAGGAATATGTTGAAAAATAGCTCAATAATTGCTGTGTCTGTTCCAATAAATTTTTCCAGTGAAATTGTGTTTTGTTTCTGTTAACGGCCCCTGGCGAACTTATTTTTTACGGCCCTCGTAATTGCGGTCGAGTGGTCACAATTTATATAAGCACTTCTTCTGACATTATTAACATGGTGAAAGAATAAAAATAACTTTTTTCTCTACCCCCATAAGAATGTTTGCTTGTTAGTTTAATATTAGCACGTGAAAGTGATAGATAACCATAAATAATATTCCTCAGTAATATTTACTCCAATTATTTTGTGATTACAATCTGACGTAAATTACTTACTTACAAATGGCTTTTAAGGCACACGAAAGTTCATTGTAGCCCTCACTTAAGTCCGTCATCGGTCCCTACCCTGACCAAGATTAATGCAGTCCATCTCCCTCAAATCCATTTTAATATCCTCCCAGCTACGTCTTGGCCTCCCCAAACGTTATCATTTCATTTTACAGTGAATAAAATATATTTGAAATGCCATCTGTCATATCCCTTAGTCTTTACAATGAAAAATTCCGTAGTTAACATACTCTGTACGGGGTAAAATATCATTATACAAAGTCTTTAGAAATTGACATCACTTCACGTCGCTAGATGTCCGTACCGACGTATTCCACTTATTTTTTTCTGTACTTTAACATAGCACTGTCCTGTCTTATTGTCTTATTCTAGTAAGGCCTCTGCTAGGATGTTCTTGATGAAAGTTTGGCAGGCTATTACAAGGATAATCAGATTTAATACCGGTATCTGTCAGTTCATCAGGTACAAAATACATATTGCTTTATAACGAAAAATATGGAGCTAAAGACGTAACCATGAAACATCTATGATGAGATAATCTATGGCGAAATCTCGATCTCATCTCGCCAGCTACCATCTCATTATCACCATTTCCATCGACGTTGAATAACCTGATAGTTCATACAGCGTCGTTAAATAACTAAAAAATAAAGAACGAGGATGAATTACAAAGTGAAACAAAATCTATAAATCTAATACGTGGTCCTTTTCTTTGAACCAAAACATAAAAAAGCACAGTTAGAGAAGAACGCCAAATTTAAGGGGATATATATGATTTTCAAAACTTCCACAATTTTAATTAAACATTTTGTGGAATTTAAACATGCCCACAATACTGCCATCTGTACAAAATTTGACAGCTTCTATTAGTATATACATGGTTCAGCGCTGAATAACAAATTAAACAATAATCAATAATACTTCAATATTTCTCTTACTGCCTAGACAATTTTACAAATACTTTATTCAGTAAAATATACCATAGGTCTACTGTTTCTCTTAGACCTCTGGCAAAAATAAATCGTGTTATTTACGTTAGATCAAAACGCAGAAATCGAATAATCTCCCAGCCTGTTCCTATCCATTGTCTCACTGAAGAATGAGGGCCCGATAGGTGGCCTGAGTGACATCGTGAATCCGACGCTGACAAGTGAGCCATCCAGCTTCAGTACCTTATAGAGTCAGGTCCCGTTTCGCTAACGAGTAGCCTGATAAGCCGCAGGGGGCCGTAGTTCGAAACGCTTGCTATATCAGCATCGGAAACTCGTACGACTTCCAAGAGTTCACCCCGACCTATTTATTATTATTGGAGGTGATAGATCACCTTTAATTTTTAACTTTGCTCTAGAGTATGCCATTAGGAAAGTCCAGGATAACAGAGAGGGTTTGGAATTGAATGTGTTACATCAGCGTCTTGTCTATGCGGATGACGTGACTATATTAGGAGAAAATCCACAAACGATTAGGGAAAATACGGGAATTTTACTTGAAACAAGTAAAGAGATACTTTTGGAAATAAGTCCCGAAAAGACAAAGTCTATGATTATGTCTCGTGAGGAGAATATTGTACGAAATAGAAATATAAAAATTGGAAATTTATCTTTTGAAGAGGTGGAAAAATTCAAATATTTGGGAGCAACAGTAACAAATATAAATGACACTCGGGAGGAAATTAAACACAGAATAAATATGGGAAATGCGTGTTATTATTCGTTTGAGAAGCTTTTAGCATCCAGTCTGCCGTCAAAAAATCTGAAACTTAGAATTTATAAAACAATTATATTACCGGTTGTTCTTTATGGTTGTGAAACTTGGACTCTCACTTTGAAAGAGGAACATAGCTTAAGGGTGTTTGAGAATAAGGTGCTTAGGAAAATATTTGGGACTAAGAGGAACGAAGTTACGGAGAATGGAGAAAGTTACACAACACAGAACTGCACGCATTGTATTCTTCACCTGACATAATTAAGAACATTAAATCCAGACGTTTGAGATGGGCAAGGCATGTAGCGCGTATGGGCGAATCCAGAAATGCATATAGAATGTTAGTTGGGAGGCCGGAGGAAAAAATACCTTTGGGGAGGCCGAGACGTAGATGGGAGGATAATATTAAAATTGATTTTAGGAAGGTGGGATATGATGATAGAGACTGGATTAATCTTGCTCAGGATAGGGACCAATGGCGGGCTTATGTGAGGGTGGCAATGAACCTGCGGGTTCCTTAAAAGCCAGTAAGTAAGTAAGTAAGTAAGTAAGTAAGTGATAGATGAAATAAGGGAGCAGTGTAGAGTGTTGGTGGGATAATAAATAGAAACGGAAGTACTTCGATGAAAAAACCCTCTGAAACGTCTTCTTTGTCCAAAAAAAGTTCCATCATGAGCCGATGGCCCGTCTGGATGGAAACCGAATACGCTAGCATTTGAGTCATAGACATGACAAGATTGGGATTACTACTGGGTTCAGAACCAGGTTCAATGGCTCTGTTATCTTCGTTCTCCGAACTGTTACTATCCGAATCATCTGTGAGATGGTAATTTTCGTATTTGGATTTACCACTATTTTCTATCACCTACCCTACATTTGTATCATCTTCCACTTCTGATTTATCCTCGGGAAAATTATACATATTCTTCAGAAATCCTTCCATTGTGAGAGGCCATTGTCAGTGAAACTGCGATCGTTGCCAAGATTTTGTTACTGTCTGGAAATAAATTGCCACAGTAAGTAGCTCACAAATTCCGATCGAAGGCATCCATTTCATTGTAGTGTATTCAATTTGAACTGTTGGGTTTGGATTAAAAGCACAAAAATCGTTATAACATTCGTTGGAAAACATTTTATATTACAGCGGTCACTTTGACCGCACGGTGCTTCTAAATATAAAGACCAGTAACTATAGAACTAATTTAACGAAAGAAAATATTGTTGTGCAGAGATGATCTACGAAACAACTTAGGAAAAGTCGTAAACTCGGCAGTACACGGCAAAAACTGTAGCAGTAAAAGCGAGTTAAAAATGGAAAGCGGTCACAATGACCACTCGGATGTTCTTTTTCTAAAAGATGGTTATTTAACGACGCTGTATCAACTACGAGGTTATCTAGCATCGATGATATTGGTGATAGCGAGATAGTATTTGGCGAGATGAGGCCGAGGATTCGCCGTAGATTACCTGGCATTCACCTTACGGTTGAGAAAAAGCTCGGAAAAAACCCAACCAGGTAATCAGCCCAAGCGGGGATCAAACCCGCGTCCGAACGCAACTTCAGACTGGAAGGCAAGCGCCTTAACTGACTGAGCCACGCCGGTGGCTTGGATGTTCTAGTGTTAGATCTTTTTTAATATACTTCACATTGACGTCAACAAAAATGCTCTTTACGTCTAAGTTTTCAAATTTCTTAGTTCATATTTGCTCAAAAGCTTGGGAACAGTCATGGGAGATAGTATTTGGCGAGATGAGGCCGAGGATTCGCCGTAGATTACCTGGCATTCACCTTACGGTTGAGAAAAAGCTCGGAAAAAACCCAACCAGGTAATCAGCCCAAGCGGGGATCAAACCCGCGTCCGAACGCAACTTCAGACTGGAAGGCAAGCGCCTTAACTGACTGAGCCACGCCGGTGGCTTGGATGTTCTAGTGTTAGATCTTTTTTAATATACTTCACATTGACGTCAACAAAAATGCTCTTTACGTCTAAGTTTTCAAATTTCTTAGTTCATATTTGCTCAAAAGCTTGGGAACAGTCATGGGAACATAAGGTAATTAGATTTTTGAGCTTAGTCTAAATAGAGAGTCACAATATATTTTTTTTTAATTTTATGAATTTATCATTACAGCACAATTTAAGCAAAGTGTAATACGAAGATTCCCCGATGAGACTTAATATAAATATTTCATACATATGCTAATTAAATTTCACTTATCAACGTTTAATTGATCTTTGTGAGAAGTTTGAGACCAATCTGCTGTGCAAGGAGCTTTCTTTTTATTCAATAAGCTGCTCAAAATTTTAAGACCTCGGGGATAAATAATGTTAACCCACATTTATAAAGTTGAGAGATATGAGAAATTGTATATTCAAAAAATATCTGCTATTACAAGTTTTAATATTGGAATCTTCCTACTGAATACAATTGCACATATGACTCTCTTTTACAATATCATTCTTAAAAAACTCATATGTAAGCCTAATCATTAATTTATTGACATTTTAACATACTTAACATTAGATGTGCCTATATGTATGAGGGTTTTAACTGTTTACATGATATAATGGTACAAGTAGTGGACAACTATTAATACAAACAAAATATCTTACATCGGTTTAAGATATAACATTAAATTACTAAAGTTTATTATGCTGATGAATTTCAATTCTTTTAATTGTAAACTTCATTTCGGCTCCTTTCCCACGATACTTTTTTCAACGTTGTCTGGAAATTTTTTGCTTGCTATTTATCATCGCCTGGCGTTCTCCTCTCTTTCTTTTATGTTCTTTTCTTTGCTCAGAGATCGTTGAAATACTGACGGAAGTGAAATTCTTGAAAACAAAAACGAAGGCTTTGTGGTAGACCATGTTCTCTGTAAATGTAGGCCAAATTAAAAAATAGGTCACATGTTTTACATACCGCAATTAAGTGGTCATTTACCTCATTATTCTTCATTAAAATAACTGATACTAAATCTCATAACCTATACTTGAACTCTATGCTAAAATGTAAAAGTGATAGGCCACATATCAGATTTATAAAATGAGCAATGAATGTGGTACCGTGTTGAAATTATAAAGAGATACATATCATTAATAATTTGAACAAGTCATGCTAATATATAACAAAATAGTGTTTCTTATAATCATTTAATCTTATGACATGTAAATAATTACAGCCCACGCCAGAAACCACGCGGTACACATAGCTATACACTTTCCGGGTAACTAACCTATATACTTTCTTCTGTTGAATTATTTATACAAGAGAAAATAGAAATAAAATAAAATAATACAATCAATATAAAAAAGGAGATACAGTAGTATTAACAAAATTTGAGACCGAATGAGCAGCGCTCGTATTCGGTCGCAGTTCAGATATAATATTAATAGGCCTATAAGAGAATATAAAATAAAATAAAATAAAATAGGAAATAAAATTACAATTACAGTTACTGAAATTATATAATACAATATTAATATAAAATAATATAGAAAATAATACTAAAAATAAATAAGTAAGTACCATTTGAAGTTTTCCTGTACTCAGGATCTTTTAAGCTGTCATCACTATCAAAATCATCACCGTTTTGACTGTTTTGCTCTTGATAAACACGATTGTCTTTAGCTGAACGTTTATGTTTCACTGCACTATCCTCCATCTTGAAAATTATGATTGTGGTTACTTACTGCACAGGCATGTGGATTGTTATAAACTATATCCTGCATTGTTCTGCCATTTCTCAGTAGATTCATGTGCTACTTGAAGGAAATGAAATATCTTGTTGGATATAACTGTTTGCACCAAAAATGTTGAAAATATAAAATGTGAGGGTTATAATATATATTTTTTACGCCGAGGTCTTCATTTTAAAGTTGAGAAAACCGCATTAAAAACAATCATTTCTCACAACTCATTCATGCACCGTATGTTTAGCCACATTTGATTATACGGGGAGATCTTTTGAAACAGTCTTAAATAGTTACAATCACATAAACAAAAAAGAGTGGATTTTATTAATTGTTCAGCATTATTCCACCATAGTGTCCCCTCAAACGGATTTGTCTGTATTCAAACACATCAGGGCTATCATTCTGAACATCAGTTCCACATATACTCGTGGTTGTAATTTACAAAGTTTATCTAATTTTAATTTAATTGCGTTCACATGAAGTGTGTTGCGGTGTTCTCTGTATAATTTGACAAGGAGTCGGATAGGACTGATGAAATAACGCAGACTCCTGTAACTGTATGGACGATGCTAATGCTGATGCCGTCAAAGGTACATCGAGGCACTTGTTAACATTATAAATGTATATTGTGCAAGACGAAGGTCGGCCTCCTTCCGGCGAGGTGGAAACTCTGACATCTGGCAACAATATTGCGTGTAATGCAACAAAGGCAACCAATCCTACATCGAAATTATTACATTTAAATAAGGAAACATTGATAAAATTAAAAGATGAAGAAGCGGAGGAGAAGTTGATAGGGGCAATAACAACACCAAGCGAAGGAAAGTTAACCTAAGTAATAAAATATTTGTAGACAAAAGGAATAAACGCTTTATTAGTAAAATAATATGTAATTTTTTTAGAGCCCGGATGTTTGGCAAAATACTTTTTTTTTACTGGGTGGAAGTAAATCATTACTTGCATAGATATAAATCTGATTTGGAGTAGTAAATCAAAATGATAGGGCCAATTTTTATTTTGCCTTTTTAAGGAGATTCTTATTAATAAATGCCTTTTTTGTCAACAGTAATCTCACTAGAGGTTTTGATTTATCTAGAGAAAATCAAAACTCGAGTGGGATTTAATTGACTATTACACGATTAGAAGAAAGTATATAAAGATTAGAAGTAACGAACTACTCCAATACAATAAAATATTAATTGACTTACGAAAATACAACTGTCTTCAAATGTATTATTGTACCATCTCAACATTACAAATATTACGCTAGATGCATTCTAGATGGCAGTAGTGAGCAATGCCTTCTCGTAGAGAAGTTCTCGATCTATTGTACACGATGGCAATGTTACTAGTCAAGAAGGCTTTGTTGATTCAGTTTCATTTTTATTAAAATGCAACATTCCACTTTAATTATCCGAATCCCAGTAATCAACGTCACTTGACAGATGATTTTCAATAGATCTTAATATTAAACAATCTCTGATACGTGACTATCCATAATATCATATAGCAGAAGCTATAACATAACCTAACTAATATACACAAGTATTAGAAAAGTTTTAATTAACGACGATGACATAAAAATAAACATGAATAATTTTAAAAGGAATAATTATTGAATGTACAATTTTCAAATTTGAATGTGGTTGGTGGTTCAATTGATGTTATATTGGACGTGTGCGTAATAGAAGTGGAACTCGTTGATTTAGGCCAACATGGTGTATTCAACTTATTCAGAATTTCCGAATGAATAATTTTGAAAGGAATAATTATTGAATGTACAATTTTCAAATTTGAATGTGGTTGGTGGTTCATTTGATGTTATATTGGACGTGTGCGTAATAGAAGTGGAACTCGTTGATTTAGGCGTACATGGTGTATTCAACTTATTCAGGATTTCCGAATGGTGCTCTTCATTTATTTGTAAATCGGATTTCAGAAGATGCATAGGTATGATCTGTGATTTTTATTAATTCTTGTTCTTGAATGCCAATGCGAGTCATATTTGAAACTGCTGTGCATCGACTGGAGTGGTTTTGTAATTTTATATATATATATATTTTGACGTTCAGACCAGCGCAGTTTCAAATGTTGGCAAACAAAGAAACAAATGCTAGGGACGCGATAAAATTGTGCGATAAGCAGCCATGATTGGTTGAAATACGTCATTTCGTACCGTTTTATTGGTCAAAAGTAGTATGACATAGTAAGAGTGTAATAGTCATTTTAAAGCAAAATAACTTCTTTATTTGCAAATTTCTAATTAATTTAATGTAATGTGTATAGACCAATTTTTATAGTGCATATTTTGCCATCTTAAGGAGTTTCTTACTAAGAAATGCTTTTTTTGTCATTTTAAAGCAGTGTTAGTGCCATTGCAACAATTTATCAGTGACTTAAATAAAATGGGAATTAATTTCAAATTATTTAAAACAATCATTAATAGAGTATCTGCTAAGTTCATAGAAGATTTTTTTCTCGGAGTTCAGAAAAGTGCTAGAATATTATAATTTCTTTAACTAATTGTATGGTTATTGTATGAAGTGTTGAAGTAGCAGCTTAACAAAAGTTTTTAGGAGTCTTATAAGGAGGAAGGAAGATGAAATCTATATATTGTCTCTAGTGGATACTTTACTCCAGATTTATATGGATGTCGCATGTCTTCAAAAGTTCTCTTTCTTTATTTAAAGCTAGATATTTTCCTAATTATTTGTATAGTCCACCTCTGTGGAGTAATGGTTATCACGTCTGACCGTGAAAGAGCGGACCCGAGTTCCAATCCTAGTAGGGACAAGTTATATGTTACGGGTTTTTTCCGTGGTTTTCCCTCAACCAATTGAAACAGAATTGCTGGGTAACTTTTGGCGTTGGTCCTCGGACTCATTTCACTCTAATTAATTCACATATTATCATCATAACCTATGCCATAGCCTGGATTAAGTTCACTGTGCGGTATGCTGTACTTGTACAAGATCGCGGCCGTTCGGCTACAAATATCATTCACAGAACAGGAGTGATAAGCACAATAGCCTCATAGGCTGCTTCGGGTGTCTCCTCCGCAAAGAGGGAAAAAATGGATGCTGTGAATGATCCATAAGGAGCACATTATCATCAGGATATATCCGTAAGGACGTTGAAATTCTCCAGTGATGGGAAGAAGTATTTCTGTTTTCTAAAGAGAGGCCTAAATTTTGGATTACAAGGTAACATTTAATAGGAAGCATTTCTTTTATAAGATTTGTGCTGGAATGTGTCCATATGGTTTATGTTACAGATCTCGGATTATATCTCTGCCGGTGGTGACCTGTAAATTTCAAACGGCCTATCTTACTCGTTGGCGACAGAGCATTTAAAAGCATTGCGAACTTATCTCTTTCCCTCCTCTTCCTCCCTTCCGCAAACGTGACGTTGCACAGAGGCAGATATACAATCCGAAGATCTGTATTCATCTTTACTTTGCATGGAATGAAATTTCAATTAATATATTTAAAAAATTATTTTTCTTAAACAAATTTATGAATTTAAGTTTCAAATGGTAAAATACTCATTCGAATATATTTAAACACAAATATTTCATTTTTATAATTTTCGAAATCAGCACGTTAACTTCCAAAGGAAGAAATTTTTTCGACTCTAGTTGTAGGTCATTCGTTATCCCGTGAAACCAAACCATATAATCAGAACTTTATATTGGGGATAAGTGAGCTCGCTAGCTATGAGCAGAAGCGTAGTGAGGGAGGGAAGCTTCTCAGTCCACTTTCTTATTCTCGTGACGCGCAGGTATGTTTAACGAGATACCGAATTTCGTCGAAATTATACTTCGTGTCAATCATGTTCTCGATGACTCTCAATATCGTTGTTGCTAAGGCGTAACGCCGCAGGTCGGAAGGTCACGGATTCGATTCCGGATGGGGTAATGGAATTTCTTAATTTATTTAATCATTCAATCCATACTATGGCCCTGGCGTTTGCTCAATCTTTAACATAAATGAGTACCAGTGATATGTCCTTGGCTTGGGGTAAAGACGGCGAGCACGTAGGACAAACAACTGCACTGTCATTAATAAAGGAGGTAGCCTTAACCTCCCTTTACCCCATAAGCTTTCATGGCCTGTAATAAGGATGACTTTACAATTTACTTATCATTCATGTTATCGTTTTTCTTCATTCTATGGTGCACGATAAAAAGGACGTAAGTCAGAAATGAGTAGTTTTGAGTTATGACTTCAATGTGATTACAAAAAATATACTTCTTCCGGTGGTATAAAAGACATATGTCATATCTTCTTCTATAAAGATTCAGAACGTCAAATTTCCAACCCATCATAATGATATTGGTCTTTATTTCAAAATTAGCTTTTGCTCTACTTAAAACTTGCAATTCATAACGTATGCCCTTTTACCTCTAACCTCTCTTTCATTCATTCATGCATCGTACAGATAAGTTTACAAGTTCAAAATTTGATTCTTCAGTTGTCATCTTTCTATGTGTGTACAGTAGTGGCAAAAAAAAAACCGGACCGACCCTTGTAGCTGATTTCAGAGCCTTGTTCACTCCAGAGCACGATAGACTGGTAACCAAGACTTTCGTAGTACAAATCCTGCCTGGAAAGGAAACTTTTTTTTCTTTTTCTAATTTATTCCCAATACTTTTCGATTGCAGAGATATTTTACTACCTAATTAACTTATTATTCCCAGAACATGAATTTAGCCAGTAATCGAAAAGTATTGTGAATAAATTTGAATAAAAACAAAAAAAAAGTTTCCTTCCCAGGCAGGATTCGAACCACGAAAGTCTTAGTTACCAGTCTATTGTGCTCTGGAGTGAACAAGGTTCTGAAATCAGCTACAAGGCTCGGTCCGGTTTTTTGCCACAACTGTGCATTCACTCATTTTATCTCATTGTTACTCATCCCATACCCAAACACAGCATGATGGTTCCTCAAGATGAATCCTGCAATTCATTTTGCCTAATTTTGCTGAAACTAAAAATGTGTCCTCGAGATTAAAATAAATTAAATATTTTTTGGAAATCTCGAAAATTCTAAAAATATTATACCGAATATTTTAAACTTAAACATATAAAATGATAATATATACATGTACAATTTTTAATTGAATTGGTGATATATAGCAGAATGCAGTTGTAATGGATGGGAACGATATCTGAAGTGAACAGTAGAAATAAAAGAAAACTGATTTTTTGAAGGTATGGATAATTAAGATTCAAGATAAACTTCAATATATTAGAGACCAATGGAATGGTGTGCTATGGAGAGAGCGTCATAGAAAAGTAAGGCGGTTTTAAAAATTCTAACTAACATTTTCAGCTATCTTATTCCGAAGAACTCGTCTTCTTTGCAGAATACATTTAAACATCCTGTATATAGTAAATATAACTGATGGTCATCTACATACTAATTTTTTTAATAATAATTGTCAAAATATTATTAAATTCATGCAATTTTTTACATAAAAGAAAATAATTTAATTAGCCAAAAATGAGGAGAATTTGAATAAGGAAGCTATGTTATGTGTTTTCCGAACCTCATATCGATGGCTACAATAACGTATTCCAAATTATTTCGTCCATATTAAGCCTTCGGGCCACATATAACTGCAACTAGGTAAGCTGAATGGATTTTTAACGGTTTAGAATCGCAGTTTCGACATGGTTTGTAGTCATGTGAATTTTTCTCACTCCATTTGGGTGGAAGGACGGACGATTCGGAGACAGCTCAACTTGTTGCTTTTATTAGAGTTGTATTTATAGATTTCAATGTAGCTAACGGAACAATTTCTTAAACTTCTTCCTCTCTTCCAACATAAGAAAAGCGAAGATATTTTCAATTCCTTAAATTTGTGACATACGCTTACACATCCTTATAAAAACTTGTTCTTATAACAGCGGATGACGCACTATCAATGATTGGTGCAAGTTCTTGTGAAGGTTTTCTTGCCATTTACGTAAAAGAGAGACTTTTCTGTAGTTTTATAATATCTTACCATTTTATTAACTACCACGAATTGACACTAAATTAAAATTAGGTGATAATGTGGAAGAGATGAACTACGTCAGGTCCTGTTCTACAAGTCACTACTCATTCAAAAGTCTTTGGATGAAGTACAGTACATACCAAATAATAAAAATATCTGAAGCGCGACATCCCATGAAGGGCCATGGTAAACCAACCGACTGCTGACCTCACTTCCACATTCCTCGGCAGAGGTGAACGATAATCCAACCAGGACGGAGGTATTAGGTAGTTAGCGCGATGATACCCCAGCCGTTGTAACTGGTTTCGTAACTGAATTTAACTGTTTATTGTAATCCCCAAGTACATCGCGATGCTAGTTGGGCGCCGTTCTCGTAGACTGGCCGAAATATCGTAAGGTTTTCCCATGAGGTTTCGAACCAGTGCGCATTCCGTAACGTTATGTGAATCCTAGGCATGATGCTCTAGACCACGACGCTAGGGCGCGGGACAGATACCAAGTAAGGAAAAGTAAATATAGGCCTATCCTCCTGAGTCCCGAGACATTTCTTTGTTTTATTTTTAAAGTTCAATATAATTTTTAAAAAAGTCACTGAAATGAGGGAAAATTGTCAAAAAATTTTGCAGGTTGCAGTCAGTACACAAATTAAGGTATATTATATTATACTTCCAGTCTCTGCACATACATCTTATATAATCATTTTTGTACCCTTAAAATATAACGTTTACTGTGTACTTACTTCGAAAACATATCCTACGATGCCTTGGCGTTGAGTTGCTGATCGCCATTTTCATTTACAAATAATATAATTTAAACACGCATTGCAAAGATTTAATCGATCTTCCTGTGCTTCCTGTTGATTCCAAGAGATGTCAGGAGCTTGACAAGCACAGAAAAGAGGTGATCGATAACGATTCCACCTAGTGATAAATTTTAAACAAAATTCATGTATGAAGTATATTATACTATACTCCAGGACCCAGGAGGGTAAAAACACTCAAAGGGTTACATAGTTTGATTCCAAATTTTTTTTCCTTAACACTGCTAAAACTACAGTCATTCTTTTTTAATTAATTAGTAAATGTTATAAATTGAGTAATTCTCCCCTGAATATTAAACTACACAATTCATGTTGTTCCGCAATTAGCAGTAATTGTCCAATCATAAATTATGTTCCAACGTTAAATATTTAGGAATCATAATTGATAAATACTTGAAATGGGACAAATATAGGCTAATCTATCTTTGTAATATATTGCGATACGTAAAATTAGGTACACTACATTATTTTGTTCAGTTACGAAATTACTTGTACCAATAGACGTATTACGTACACATTTACTTTGCCTTATTTTAGTCTGCAACCCAATATGGAATATTAGAATGGGGCAATACTTATACAACTAAACTTTTTCAACTTGATTTATTACACAGGAAAATAATAATTTTATTATTGAAATATATCTATAAAGCTATTGATTATCCTATCGAAAAGTTGTCTTGAAAATACATCAAATTTATATCAATGTATTATTCAATTTTATACGTAAAAATGACACAAATTTGAGATGATATATTCTCAAACACAAAACCAAAGGCATGGATACAATACGTTTGTTAAACCCAAGCGTTTAATGAACACTGCTTTTAATCATATTACTAATATCGGCCCTAGAATTTGTAACAAATTAATTAAGAACTAGCCTCCTCTATTAAATTTAAAAAGTTTTAAATTTAAAAATGTGTGTAAGCATTTTCTTATTTACTGAATATTAATTTTTAAAATGTTATTTGTTCTAATTTATCTAAGTAATTTTTTTATGTATTCGAATTCTCCACGAGCACGAGATCTCTCTCTTTCAACGGAGCGCTAGAAGTTTTGTATATTCACAATAAATTTAATAATATTAGTATGATGAAATTATTGGGGATCATCAGTGCGGTTTTAGGCGTAATAGATCGACTATTGATCAGATTTTTTGTATTCGACAGATAATGGAGAAAAAATGGGAGTATAAGGGTACAGTACATCAGTTATTCATAGATTTCAAAAAGGCTTATGACTCGGTTAAGAGGGAAGTATTATATGATATTCTTATTGAATTTGGTATTCCCAAGAAACTAGTTCGATTAATTAAAATGTGTCTCAGTGAAACATACAGCAGAGTCCGTATAGGTCAGATTCTATCTGATGCTTTTCCAATTCACTGCGGGCTAAAGCAGGGAGATGCACTATCACCTTTACTTTTTAACTTCGCTTTAGAATATGCCATTAGGAAAGTTCAGGATAACAGGCAGGGTTTGGAATTGAACGGGTTACATCAGCTTCTTGTCTATGCGGATGACGTGAATATGTTAGGAGAAAATACACAAACGATTAGGGAAAACACGGAAATTTTACTTGAAGCAAGTAGAGCGATCGGTTTGGAAGTAAATCCCGAAAAGACAAAGTATATGATTATGTCTCGTGACCAGAATATTGTACGAAATGGAAATATAAAAATTGGAGATTTATCCTTCGAAGAGGTGGAAAAATTCAAATATCTTGGAGCAACAGTAACAAATATAAATGACACTCGGGAGGAAATTAAACGCAGAATAAATATGGGAAATGCGTGTTATTATTCGGTTGAGAAGCTCTTATCATCCAGTCTGCTGTCCAAAAATCTGAAAGTTAGAATTTATAAAACAGTTATATTACCGGTTCTTCTGTATGGTTGTGAAACTTGGACTCTCACTCTGAGAGAGGAACATAGGTTCAGGGTGTTTGAGAATAAGGTGCTAAGGAAAATATTTGGGGCTAAGCGGGATGAAGTTACAGGAGAATGGAGAAAGTTACACAACACAGAACTGCACGCATTGTATTCTTCACCTGACATAATTAGGAACATTAAATCCAGACGTTTGAGATGGGCAGGGCATGTAACACGTATGGGCGAATCCAGAAATGCAAATAGAGTGTTAGTTGGGAGACCGGAGGGAAAAAGACCTTTAGGGAGGCCGAGACGTAGATGGGAGGATAATATTAAAATGGATTTGAGGGAGGTGGGGTATGATGATAGAGACTGGATTAATCTTGCACAGGATAGGGACCGCTGGCGGGCTTATGTGAGGGCGGCAATGAACCTTCGGGTTCCTTAAAAGCCATTTGTAAGTAAGTAAGTAAGTAATATTAGTATGATGTACCGAAGTGCATATAATATTTCCGTGCAGGAATTCTTCACCAAAGAATAATATTGTAGAAATATTTTTTGTTGCAATTTTGTATTCTTTTCATTAAATTCATATAATTCCTTAATACGACGGTACATGGATCTGTGGGTAGATTGAAGACAATATAGAGTAAGGTTATTAGATTTGGCTCCTCAACAGGTAAAGGGTTAACTGTTGAACTATAAGACAACATTGCTCACTTCCCAGATGTCATAATTTATCTTAAATGCCTTCGAAAATAAAATTAAGTCAGTTATTAGACACTTCACACTATTCTAATTTCAAAAAATTTGTAGAGGTCATTAAATAATATAACATTTTTCGCTTCATTTAGCTCCATGAAACATTTGGAACTGTTACGTGTGATATTCCGTGAAACATTTAGAACTGTTAAGTGTAATATTCCGTAAAACATTTGGACCTGTTACTTGTAATATTCCGTGAAACATTTCAAATTCTTCCCGGGTAGCTCAGTTGGCAGAGCGCTGGTACGTTCAACCAGAGGTCCCGGGATCGATACCCGGCCCCGGAATAATTTTTCCCTTGAAATTATTCAAATCTTCTTTACAGGGAGCCTTACCTGAAAGTTTAGATTTGCATAATATATACGTCACTGTGTACGTTAACAGAAAACCACAATTCCAAGTCACACAGAGACTGTATGCACTCGATGTGGATCTCTGGCGTTTCGTCAGCCCACGCGAGTTGTGTGGATAAAAAGGGAAAAGTTGAGACGGTGTCGGGTAAAGTTCCTGGGTAGCTCAGTTGGCAGAGCGCTGGTACGTTCAACCACAGGTCCCGGGATCGATACCAGGCCCCGGAACAATTTTTCCCTTTAAAATTATTCAAATCTGCTTTACAGGAGCCTTTCCTGAAAGTTTAGATTTGCATTTGAAATTGTTACTTGTAATATTCCGTGAAACATTTGGAACTGTTACGTGTAATATTCCGTGAAACATTTAGAACTGTTACGTGTAATATTCCGTAAAACATTTGGACCTGTTACATGTAATATTCCGTGAAACATTTGAAATTGTTACGTGTAATATTCCGTGAAACATTTGGAAATTTACTTGTAATATTATGTGAAACATTTGCAATTGTTACGTGTAATATTCCATGAAACATTTAGAACTGTTACGTGTAATATTCCGTGAAACCTTTGAAATTGTTACGTATAATATTCCGTGAACATTTAGAACTCTTACATTTAATATTCCGTGAAACATTTGGAATTGTTGCTTGTAATATTCCGTCAAGCATTTGAAATTTTTACGTGTAATATTCCGTGAAACATTTGGACCTGTTACTTGTAATATTCCGTGAAACATTTGAAACTGTTACGTGTAATATTCCGTGAAACATTTGGACCTGTTACTTGTAATATTGCGTGAAACATTTGAAATTGTTACGTGTAATATTCCGTGAAACATTTAGAACTGTTACGTGTAATATTCCGTGAAACATTTAGAACTGTTAGGGCCTACGTGTAATATTCCGTGAAACATTTAGACCTGTTACGTGTAATATTCCGTGAAACATTTAGAACTGTTACGTGTAATATTCCGTGAAACATTTGGAATTGTATTCGATATAGTTTATTCAGTTTTATATTTTACGTAGAACCAGTGACTACTTTCGTAAAAATTAATCTATAATTTAATTTAAATCTCGAATTCTAAACTTGAACTTTATTAATTACAATTTTGGAATATTGAATTTGTACGTTTTAGATATAAATTTCTGGGACTTGTCCATTGCTTTGTGGCATCGCTCTTAAAATTTTTCATGATCCTGCTATATTTAACTTTGTGACGCAAAGTTTTCATTTGCAAATGTGATAAGAAAAGGGTACGATCATGCAGTATTTGACAGATATAACTAGGCGATGAATTAAGAGTTTCCTGTTCCAGTTGAAACTTATGCTCCGTTCAATGTTCAATCTGCTGCACAGGTACATTGTGAAAATGAAATGGCTATTTTTGGACAAGCACAAGTTGCACATAAACCCTTTCCAGTGATAAGGACGTTACATGTCGCCACCATCAATCAGTTCGAACAGCTGCTTTCCATAATTAATACTCTTTCACTCTACTTCTAGCTATTTTGGATGTTTGAAACTTGCAAGCTTCGGAATAATTCCTCTCCATCACTCCACCAAAACTGCCTGTACGCACATCCCTATCCGTCATTGACTCTCTACCGCATAAATTTTAAATAATGAAGCCAATTTTAAATTGTA
Source organism: Periplaneta americana (assembly GCF_040183065.1). Lineage (NCBI taxonomy): Eukaryota > Metazoa > Arthropoda > Insecta > Blattodea > Blattidae > Periplaneta > Periplaneta americana. Next base: position 142,074,391 of record NC_091121.1, on the reverse strand, counting down.
GGAATCTATAAATAGTGAACAAACTTTTTATTTCAGTATGTAATATTATTTCAGTGCATTATGGCAGTTATAGCCTATTTCGGATGTATTGCATGGTGAAAAATTATGAATTTCCTTCTGATGTTTAACGACTACTAGTTTCTCATTGAATGCTCAGGTCGCGTATTGAAATTCGGGCGAGAGTGATGAATTTCTGAAGGCATACTGGATTAGGGTGACCAGATTCACATCGATAAAACAGGATACAAAGCTTCAAAAAGGAGGAAATTTTTCGAAAAATAGAGGACAGAAAATATGTAGTAATCTACTTTGATTTAGGTTTACACCTATATTATGCTTTAAATTACGTAAATATTCAGTACAGATTTAGGCTTATATTATACTTAAAAGTATGTTGTTGTTTTCTAATGCCAAGCATTTCACAATAAAGTCATTTGATCTCTTGCACTCCAATATTTTTCAAAGATATTGTCATGGTCAGCCACTGAAGCACAGATTTTGAGGTGTTCCGAATCCATTCCTTGGTTTGAGTTGCACAATGGACAGTTAGGGGACTGATATATTCCAATTCTATGCAGATGCTTGACCAAACAGTCACGGCCTGTTGCCAATCTAAAAGCAGTTACAGACGATTTGCGTGGTAAATCGGGAATTAACTGTGGATTATGATGCAGAAAGTTCCATTTTTTTCCCTTGAGATTGTGTTATCAAATTTTGTTTGTTGAAGTCTAAGTATGTAGATTTAATAATCTTTTCACATAGTAATATGTAAATTTAGTAACAGACTTAAAAGTATGTTAATATCTATTTTATTACAAAATAATTATGATAAAACTTAATAATAATGTTAGTTTCATTTTGGAGATGCCGATATGCTCACTGTATTATAATAATGATTTTATAGTAAGCTGCATATGAAAGTCAAGGAAACTATAATTATTAAAAATAACAGAAACTATCTATTTATATTTAGGCTTAGGCCTATATTTTATTTAGAAATTATGCCAGTATCTATTTTATTATAGTATACTTATGACAAAACTTAATAATATAAAAAGATTTTACAGTCAGTTACATATGAAACCCAAGGGAACTATAATTATTATGAAAAGGAGGAGCAAAGAGAGTTATAAACGTTAGCAAAGAGGATATTCCGTCGATGCTGCTGCCACCTACTGGAAAATTACTTGAAAAAAGCGTCAAATCAGATAGTTTCAAAATATCAGGCATACAAGTTACGAAAAGGAAGACATTTCTTGATTTTTTTTTAAATCTGCCCGGACCACGGACAAAGGCCTAAAAAGGATATGTCAGGATGAAAGAGGACGTCTGGTCACCCTATACTGGATTGTTAAAACTTCAGTATTCACGCAATTGAAGAAATGGATTCCAAACTGGCCTCAGTCCAAATGACAAGTTATGAGAAAAATGACAAAAACTGATAAAATAAATTTGACATCCTTAGATCCGTTTGAAAAAACCTATGCACACACTAAGTCAAGACTTAGGAGAGTCTGTTAAATCAAGTTATATAGTTATATAGACCCTATTGGCTTGAAAAAAATAAATTGAAACGGGAACGAAGCAAGTTAAAATCTAAAAGAAATGGACTTAGGACACTTTGAAATCCAGCTCTTCAATTGCCCATAGACAATGTGGAAAAACAAACATCTAATACAAAAGTTAGAATATACGAGGATCGGGTTCGTATGTCATAGCAACTATTTTTTTTCTGTCCAACGCAGAAAATTTAATTTATACGTTTGAAAGTGTACGATATGTACTTTTCAAAGTTGGTACCACATGGGGTATGGATGCAGGAATCTCTGGTAACATAAAAGCACAAACATGACATTTTGAAATCATATTTTTTCTCGTATAACTGTTAACATCATATTTGTACAAGCTATTTAACATTCCTCAAAGTAGTTACCTAGGTTGTCCACGGTTCATTGCCATCGATGGGGAGGACGGAAAATACAATATGATTCATTAGATTCGTTAAATGTTATGTTTTATTTAACGACGCTCGCAACTGCAGAGGTTATATCAGCGTCGCCGGATGTGCCGGAATTTTGTCCCGCAGGAGTTCTTTTACATGCCAGTAAATCTACAGACATGAGCCTGTCACATTTAAGCACACTTAAATGCCATCGACCTGGCCCGGGATCGAACCCGCAACCTTGGGCATAGAAGGCCAGCGCTATACCAACTTGCCAACCAGGGCGACAGATTCGTTAATGTATGCTACCTCACACCAAACTGAAATTATATCTTGTGTGTTGGGAAAGTGTTTCCTAGACACTGGCTTCTTCACTTTAGGAATAAGATCGAAGTCACAAGGACTAAAGTAGGGATAATAGGGACAGTGTGGCAAAATTTTCCATTCCCAACGCTATAAAAACGTCTGTGTCTGCTGTGTGAGGTTTACCGTTCCCATGTAAGATTATAGCGTTGGTCAACAGTTCTGGACTTTTTTTCTCGTACTGCACGGCGAATATGGTACCGTAGAAATCAAGCATAATACAGGGTGGACCGCTCGAATGTACACTTAGCGGCAAAAAGAATGGGCCGACTCTTGGTCGATAGAAATTCTAAGTTCTATCGCGCGGTTCACTCGTGTAAACGTAACCCACCACAAGGCATTGCTGTGGTGTCTCTTCATTGAAAGTCGTCCGTCTATAATGCAGTAAACCTTACGAGCAGTGTGTGGCCCAGTGGTAAGAAGTCTGACATCCGTACCAGAGGTTGTGAGTTCGCCTCCCGGTACGGTAAAGTTATTATTTTTATATTTTAACTTTTGCTTAATTTATTAGTTTAAATGTGAAATGGCATTTGTTTAGAGGAGGTTGTAAGCCCTATCCTCGCCGTGTTAAATTTAGCAACTTCAGGTACACTTATCTCAGAAACTATTCAATCTACATCTATGAAAATTTGCACACCTGTAGTTGTGATCTTCCTTAACCTACCGACTTTTTCTTAATTTATTAGTTCAGCTAAAAATAAAAAAATGTTAATTTTGATCCAAATCAGCTTACAACCTCCCCTTAACAAACTTCGTTATGCCTTCCTTGTAAAAATGGTATTGACCATCACCTATGGGCTCTTAATAGGTGAGACCTGGCCTGTATAAACAAAAATACTTGGTTCACATCCTAAAAAACCGGACGCATATCAAACACAAATAAATAATTGAATTAACAAAAACAAACCATTTTTTAATATATTAACAAAACAAGGCCTGTGGTGGGGACTAGTATCTCGTTCACAAACCACCTGCGTCAACAACTGCCCTCATTCTGAGCGGCATGGAGTCCACAAGATTATGGAACAGGTCTAAATTCTTGGCCATCTCCTTCCACGCAACAAGAACTCTGTCCCGCAATTCCTCAGGTATCCGAACGAGTGGTTGTTCTGCCCAATTAGAGCGTAGCCCACAAATTTTGAATCGGATTCATATCTGGTGAATTTGGAGGCTAGTCGACTGGGTCGACATCACGCCTCCTCGTAAACCATATTTGAATCCGGTTGGCGGTGTGTGCCGGATGATTATCCTGCTGGAAGAGAAGTGTTCCTTCTGGATATCGTTTTCGGGTGGAAGAGATCATTACATTTGCCAAAATGTGTCCGTAGACCACCCCCAACACGCGACGCTTACGCAACCCGACTTGCTAATAATTCGTCCCACGATGCGTTCATCGTATCTGTGGCCATTCATACAATAAACTAGGGCATTACTATCGTTGCTATTGGAGACAATTACCTCGTCGGAGAAAATAACATTTCTACAATCGAAGTTGTGTCGGAGAGTAGCATAAGCAGAATAACCTATGTGAACCAGGGCAATGAGCTATTGTTTCTGTGCCATCTTCAGGCGTAATGACGAGACAGAACGTTGTATTAACAGATAATAATAATAATAATAATAATAATAATAATAATAATGATTTATTTAACCTGGCAGAGTTAAGGCCATACGGCCTTCTCTAACACTCAACCAGGAGTAAAAACTGCGTTACAGAAACACTACAAATTTACAAAGTACACACAAAACTGAATATGATAATAATAATAAAATGTAAACAACAAGTAAGAAGAAATCAGACATAATATATAACATAGAGAAGGAAAGAAAAAAGCATAATGAAATGTGAACAGCAGGTCAAAAATAAATGAGGCCTACAAAGTATAAAAAATAAGGCAATTATTGATAATAATAATAATAATAATAATAATAATAATAATAATAATAAATAAGAATAGTAATGATAATAATGATAATAATAATAATAAATAATAATAAAATAATAATAACAGGCCTAATAGTAATAATAATACTAATAGTAGTAATAAAATAGTACAGTACAAAGCATACAATGAATACAATATTTTTAAGTATACACAGTAAGGAAAATTGTTTATATATAGCTCAACTTATCACATTAGAGATATACCATTATCGGAAAATATGAAAACAAAAATATAAAATACGTTAAATATCACTAGAACATAAAAAAATGTGAATACGTGGAAACATGCAATACAACACTTGTCATAATAGTAAGTTAGTTTGGTAACTCGTCATAAGATAATTTTCTAACTTGGATTTGAAAGATTTCAATGTTCGGCAGCCCTTGACTTCAGTATTGCTTGAAAGAGAAAGGGAGGTTTATTATTTATTAGAGTTTGGGTATATTCTAAGAGATATTGCCACATAATTATAGCTTTCCGAGACACATATGATGGCAAATTTGTAATTAAAAAAAAAAAAAGAAGATTGGGGGAGATTCGAACCTTGCGCTATTACTATCAACTTATTCAATAGACCAATGCCGTAACGACTTACGCTACAGTGACTGTTAACGTCGGTTCGGCATAATACGTTGTTTTCTTGTTCATATTCGCTCCGGTTGATTTTGTATTTTTCAATTTTATTATTATTTCACTCCTCAAGGGCCCTGATGTATCTAGAATCAACCCGCCATTCGATTTTATTACATATTTCAGACTCTTAAACAAAATACAGCAAATTTAAATGGTTTAATTATGTGTTATCTGGTGAAGTATGGCTTTGACGAGACGGGCATGCGCAATGTTATGTCTCTGGAACTTAGAAATTGTCGGCCGGCCCATTCTTTTTGCCGCTAAGTGTATCTAATTTCAATTGTATGTGACTGGTAAACGGTTAAAGATAGAAACTTACAATAACGTTTATATGAAAGGAAAACTCAACAAGTTTCGATATGCACATCACCATATCTCTACGTGAGCTCCAGCTGTCACTGTGACGATATTGAGGCGATGAACGATTTCTTGCCAAGCATGTTGGAGCATGTCTTCTGGAATGCTCTCAATAGCCTCTATGATGCGCTCCCGAAGATCACGAAGGTCTCTGACTGGAATGGCGTACTCTTTATCTTTGACCTAGCCCCAGAGAAAGAGATCGTATTTGCGAATTCCACTCGTTTGGGTTTATCATTCGGCTCCAGACGTTGCATTAACTGCACTTTGTATGCGTACAGTTTGAGACGTTTGTGGACAATTAGCTGCAATGTTGATTTTGGTGCTTGAAGTTCCCGCGAAGCTCTTCTTAATGACTTCCGCGGGCTTCGCTCATACGCGGCTTGAACATTTGCAACCATTTCGTCGGATGTTCTACGACCACCACCATGCTTCTTCAACACCGATCCTGTAGCTAAAAATGTTTCGTGCCACTTCTTAATGCTTTTAGCAGTTGGAACATCATGGTTAAACACTCGCCGATACTCCCTTTGAATTCTCAATTGATTAAAACTCCGCATACGACAGCACAGTTTGATCATTCATCTGCGGTGTCGCCATTTTGACAATCGATACAATCTACGAATAACTGATGTACTGTACCCTTATTCTCCCATTTTGTCTTCATTATCTGTCGAATACAAAAAATCCGACCAATAGTCGATCTATTACACCTAAAACCACACTGATGATCTCCAATAATTTCATCTACATACGGAGTTAATCTTCTCAAAAGAATACTGGACAAGATTTTGTACAAATGTGATATTTCCTAAGAAAATTAAAAAAAAAAAAAACAAAAAAAAAAACAAAAAAAAATGAAGAAATAAGTTTAATCTTTTTTAAGTGTTTATGAGGAAAGTTTGAAATTTACATTGCTTGATTATGACATTAATATGAATATTTATTAAACATTTCAACTCTCTAGCATAAAAATGGTAAATTTTAGAAATTCCACATGAAAATACAGAGTGATTTATATAGAACTGACACATTTCTTTCATTAATTGTTCCAAAACGAATTGTGCTAGCGACAACTTTTTATACCTAAAATGTAGAGGAATTTTGGGAGATTATTTACCTCTATAGCAAATGTTGTCCGGCGTTGTCAAATCCGGAGATCTCGGTGGCTACAGGTTCCTGGAAATTATTCGGTCGTCACATAACCGGATAAATGGAACCATGCTTCATCTGTGAACCATGTGATGGACAATATGGCAGGATTTTGCACAATGAACGTCTGAAACCAACAGCAGAATGTTCTGGAGTTTCGATTCCTTGTCACTAGATGCGCAGATGTTTATGTTTTATTCCTATTGTTGGCAGCTGTTTTCGACATTTTGTGTCAACGTGAAAATGCAGTACACATTAAATCAACGACTCTTCCTTGTGAAGCAATACTGGATTACGAATTCAATTACAGCTACTCAAAGAGCATACCAGAGAGAATTTGGTGTTCGCAATCCTCACAAAAGAAACACAATACTGGGACTGGTAAACAAATTGGAAACAACTGGATCTCTGGTGAGTGAAAAGGGCAAGCATCGTTCATCTAGGCTTCCCACGGTTGTTGTTGACGTAAGAGCACGACTGGAGCAGTCACCCAAAAAATCATTAAGACGTTTGTCGCAGGAGACAGGGTACACCTACTCAATGTGTCAGAGAGCCTAAAGCCATATAGGGTTACGGTTGTTCATCAGCTACAGGAACCAGATAAGGATAAAAGATTGAATTATTGTCGTTGGTTTCAGACGTTCATTGTGCAAAATCCTGCCATATTGCCCATCACATGGTTCACAGATGAAGCATGGTTCCATTTATCCGGTTATGTGACGACCGAATAATTTCCAGGAACCTGTGGCCACCGAGATCTCCGGATTTGACAACACCGGACAACATCTGCTATAGAGGTAAATAATCTCCCAAAATTCCTCTACATTTTAGGTATAATAAGTTGTCGCTAGCACAATTCGTTTTGAAACAATTAATGAAAGAATAGTGTCAGTTCTATATAAATCACTCAGTATAAACGAATAGAGATATTGTCATATAATTTAAGATAAAGATAATTATCGGAGAAATGGAATTCCTCAAAATATATGTTGAAAACTTTAAATTATATAAGAAGACAACTACAGTATTTGCGCCTCATTAATTCATATTTCTTTTCCATTTTATTTCCTTTGACGTGAGGACCCAACATCTCACATTCTATTTCTTCCTTCACCTCCTGACGTCTTTCACCTTCCCATTTCCTTATTTTTCGACATTTTCTTGCTGTACTTCACTCTCGACTTCGGCTCTGTTTTGGATTTTCTCCTAGTACTCATCTACACTGGCAAGTACAGGGTGGATTTCGTCTACTTTATTTAATTTCTTTATCATGGAGTCTTAATTTTTCTTTAATTATTTCACCCAAATATAGTTTCATGAGATCTAAGCAGTATGATCTGGACAGACATATTATTGGTACATATCATTATCTTATTTGTTATTTTACTATATTTTTATTATTTAGGAAACTCCTTTATTCATGATGTCTTTCGAAATTTGTCATTTTTTAAATTTAATATTCATTAGAGAAATTTTCTTCTTTTAATATCCAGTTATATGTATATGAGAGATTGTTGAATTATTTCATTGTGTTACTTATTAAACCTCATTAGCACTGAAAACATTGTGTACTTAGTGGGAGCAAACTCACGAAGGGAGTAAACCCCCTTAGGGATTATATTCTGCTCTGTGCAAAACACACTCAAAATTCTTTCTGTTTCCGGTCCTTTCATATTGATGCAAAAAAAGCTCTGAATATTGTGGAGAATGTACAGAAATGGCAATCAAGATGGAGGGGGCAGGTAAAATACAGACAAAATTAAAACTTTCCCAACAAATGAAAACATTCACTGCGCCATACAGATAAGAATGGGACAAGCTATAAAATATTACCTGGTCGGTAAAATGATATGATACAGTATCTCGAACTAGAAGACAGAAAGTGACTGAACTGATATACTTGGAGTTGAGCGATGCAAGCCATAATAATTTATTATCGTCAATTAGATGTGTAGATATAGTAGGAAGCTAGGAAGTTGCCAGGTTCCTCGTTTTCCATTTGGATTGTGAAGATAAGCTTGCTTGGGAAATGTTTCATTTCCCATTCTCAGTTCATGTTTACACAATTTCTTTACTTGGTTGTTCAACGACGCTGTATCAGCTACGAGGTTATTTAGCGTCAATGGGATTGGTGATAGCGAGATGATATTTGGCGATAGGATTCTCTTACGGTTGGGGAAAACGTCAGAAAATACCCAACCAAGTAACCAACCCAAGAGGGAATCGAACCCGCATAAAGGCACAACTTCGGATCGGCAGGCAACCGCCTTAGGGTACGTACACGTTGGAGCAACGATAAACGATAAAAGAAATGACCTAGCGACGCTTTGGTATTATCAAAGAATCAAGTGTTCATATCGGAGCAACGAGGACGCGGGAAGCGAACCTTTTTAATTTATCAGTAGAAGATATTCTATGCATCCACTTAATGAAAGAAGACTATAGGAAATATCAGCTTCTAGGTTCAAGGTTAATATAACTTAAATACGTACAAAATTGAACCCGTTTCTCATCCCAAAGACAGTATAAATTAGTTGTGTTGTGGTTGGTTGGTTGGTTGGTTGGTTGGTTCTTGTGATCACATAACATACGACGAATAAATACACAACTGATCAATTCGCAAATATCTACAATAATTAATTTAATGTGCCGAAATAATAATAAATCGATTAACATTCGGATATATTGATAACCACCGGTCATTATACAGATTAAAAAAAATCTTAATCAGAGATCGTATGAACGACAAGAGCGAAGGAAATGGAACTTATCTTTTTCGTCGCTTTCATCGTGTATCTTCGCTTTTATCGTTACTCCAATATGCACACCTCAATGACAATGCATGCTTCAATTCTCTCTGATATAGCATCGCTGCTTCTTTTATCGTTTATCTTCGCTCCAACGTGTACGTACCCTTAGCCGACAGAGCTACTGTACGTCTGTGACTTTTACACAAGTTACTTTGTTATCTAGTTATATGTGATATTATGCCTTCGACTTCTAATTCTTCTCTAATATCAAAGCTTCTTATGTGGTCTATTCGTGTGCATCCTTTCACATAGCGCAAGAATTTCATTTCGAATGTTTCCAATTCGTTCTTATCTTTTATTTAAATACCCAAATTTCGCTATTATATGTACATGCAGGTAATGCAAGTGTCTTGTAAAGCATTAATTGCGTTTCACCATAAATTTTTAGTAGTAGTAATACACTTGCCACAATTTACGGGATGTAAATTAAGATTTTTAATTTCGCCTGAATTGGTGGGAAGAATGTTTTCGTAATACTTCAACATTATTTATCTTCCACGATTCCATTAATCTGTTCTATGATTATATATTGCTTTCCTTCCTTTTTATTTTCTGATAAAAATTGAACGGTTCAGAACCATAGTGGGCCAAGCGCCATTTACTAAAATCGTAGAAAACAAGGGTTAAAATGAAGTTATTAACATAATTCAATACAAACATATAGCAAGTAATATCAAGTATACACATTAAAACTAAATTATATGTCAATCTTCAGTAAACTATGGTATTCACTTAACTTTAACCCTTGCTTTCTCCGTTTTTAATGAATGGCGCTTGGCCCACTATGGCTTTGAACCCTTCAATTCAAATGTTACTCACTCTGCAGCTTCTTTCATCCCTTCCTCTTTACTTTCAGATTTATTGCCTCCCGAATGCATGTTGAAACCAGTCATAATGTTTAACAAAAAATACCAATTACATTGCCTAAATTGCGATCCAAATATCGACTGAATATAGTAATGTGGACACTTCATTGCCTTATGCTACTTCATTCTTCTATCTTTTCTATTTCCTTTTAATTTTGTTTGATCGATACATAGAGTGAAATTTGTTAAACAAAGACACCGATAGCAGTCAATTACTACTACTACTACTACTACTACTACTACTACTACTACTACTACTACTACTACTACTACTACTGCTGCTGCTGCTGCTGCTAATAATAATAATAATAATAATAATAATAATAATAATATTTTTCATGGATTTGGACCAACTGACTGATCCATTCCGGTCTCAGTTGTACAGTAGTTGTTTGAATGGCCGTCCCTGATGTCTTCTTCCCCAAGGTTGGTAATTTTTCATTATTCTTGAGAGACGATCTCGTGACATCCGTTGCATGTGTTCAAAACAGTTGCTTTTGTATTTTATTATTTCATCCAGCACTGCTGTAACTTTTAGTTGATTTAAAATTTCTTCGTTATTCTTGTGATCTAACAAAATATATTGCGCAGTTTTTCTCACGAACTTCATTTCAGCCGCTCTAATTCTTGATTTGTCAGATGTTTTTAGAATCCATATCTCACTGCTATACATTAACATTGGAAGTGTCAAAGTGTTGTAAATTTTTACTCTAGTTCTCCTTGAAAATTTTGTAGGTTTAAAGATATTATTTATGAGTCCTGTTATTTTTAGGAACTTTGAGACTTTATTTCGAATACATATATTTTTTTCAGTATACAAGTAACCCATTTATGCGACATCTTAATTACCTACTGGAAAGTCTCAAAGTAATAATAATAATAATAATAATAATAATAATAATAATAATAATAATAATAATAATAATAATAATAATAATAATAATAATACTTCCTTACTTACTTTTAAGGAACCCGAAGGTCATTTCCGCCCTCACATAAGCCTGCCATTGGTCCCTATCCTGAGCAAGATTAATCCACTCTCTATCCATCTTCCTCAACTCCATTTCAATATTATCTTCCCATCTACGTCTCGGCCTCCCCAAAGGTATTTTCTCTTCCGGCCTCCCAATTAACACTCTATATGCATTTCTGGATTCGCCCATACGTGCTATATGCCCTGCCCATCTCAAACGTCTGGATTTAATGTTCCTAATTATGTCATCTGAAGAATTCAATGCGTGCAGTTCTGAGTTGTGTAACTTTCTCCATTCATCAGTAACTTCATCCCTCTGGCGACTGGATTATCCAACATATTTGATCCATTCCGAATTGAATGTTTTTAGAATTGACCAAAGTTACAAATACTCTTTAATGAAATTCTATCATAAAAATATAATGAAATTTGTAGCTCAGCCACATGATCATAATAAAAGACGAAATGAAATTCTTAAATTAGTTGAACCTAAATGTATCACATCTGCTGCTTTACTACACAGTACAAATTATGGTCCACGTCTATATAATTCGATAAAAAAAATTTCATCCAGAATTGACTACTTTAAGCAATGAAATTTTCAGATCCAGAATTAAAAAAATTATATGACAGACTTCCCTGTATATATATTATGTACCATGTATTGTAAAAAAAGCTTATTTCTGTCCTAAGTATATTTTTTCTATCTTATCTTGGTTATTATATATCAACATGACCTGTACTAATTATACTACTAATAATAATTTAATATTAATCCACCAATCTCAACATCGTCTCTTTTTTCACTCAGTTATTACTAGTATTATTATTTACTAATTTTATCATCATCTTTATGTGACCTTTTCTCTTAAGCATTTTGTCTACAAAGTATGTATATCTATGTAACTGAACTGTTCCCGAACACGAGCTTTGCTCTTTCGGATTATTTTAATGTAACATTTTTATGTATATGTTATTATTAAATAAATCTAAAAAATCTAAATCTAAAAATCTTAGCCCGAGTTATTTTCCTAATCACCTAATTCTCAAACACCCTTAACCTTTGTTCCTCTCTCAAAGTGAGAGTCCAAGTTTCACAACCATAAATAACAACCGGTAATATAATTGTTTTATAAATTCTAACTTTCAGATTTTTTGTCAGCAGACTGGATGATAAAAGCTTCTCAACCGAATAATAACAGGCATTTCCCATAATAATAATAATAATAATAATAATAATAATAATAATAATAATAATAATAATAATAATAATAATAAACAGAACAGAATAAGTCATTGTAGTAGGTTGTTTTACTCTCATACACAACTTTCTAGTAGAGTACCAACTCTTCTAAATTTTGAGTTATATAATAGTTCCTAACAATGAATTGTTGATAGATCTGGTGAAGGAAGGAGTCGCCATATCATATTTTATGGTTAGTTCCTGGCCTTAGGAGACAATGAGGAAAACTATAAAACTCAGCTACCACAGGCGTCCTCGATCATCGCACAATGGACGACTAGAGCACAAAGCAAATGCGGAGCAGCATTGACTGCAATATATAGCTTTATGATCAACATGGCTGCCAGTGACGTCATGAAATAGTTGTCGACTTTTACTTCACTTCTTCTTTCATGAAGTCCACGCCATAGAGACTTGCTTTTCATTCGAAATTCCATATTATAAAATCTAATCGAGGATGTTGTCCTTGCACTGTACCTTTCTACAAGTTATCCATAGATAATCGATTTAAACACAAGCAAATAATACAATAATCACATGGGTTTGGAATAATGATCGGTTTTTTCCAGATTTACCCTATTGAAGAAACCGTTCAGAGTTCAACATGTCTTGCACTAATTAGACCTCGTGAACAGTTCCGGTTTCACAAAGTTTTTTCTTCATTTTAAAAATGTTGTTCTTTCCCGCGTTTTCTAGGTCTGGCAATATTTCGTTTTTCAATAGCTTCCATTTTTACTTCATTATTTAATGACGCTGTATCAGCTACTGGGTCACTTAGCGTGGGTGGAAGTGGTGATAGAGTGATGGTAAGCGACGGGATGGGACGGAGAATTAGCGATAGTTATCTGTCATTCGCCTTATGGTTCGGGAAAACCTCGGAAAAAACCCGTCTAGGTAATCAGCTCAAGCGGGAATCGAACCCCCGCCAAGAGCGTAACTACGGATCAGCAGGAAAATTCTCTACCGCCGGTGGCCTCAAAAAGGTTTGTAATTATTCTATGTTGTATTGGTATTTTAAGTGGTTCCAACATAAGCATAGACCTATGAGTAAACCAATTGCCTCTATAATATAGCTACTATTTCTCTATTATGTTATTAATTTTTAGATAATTTCTTATATCTTCATTTCTTGTGTAATCCAACTTCTTGTGAAACATCTTGTGTATCTCGCTGAAGCAAAACTGAGAATAATCTCTTCCCTGCTGTTTCTAGTTTTTGAATTTGTTTTATTATAAGTGTTCATATTTAATACTCGTGCCAGTTTGCCTATTAACTGCCTATATTTGCTTAATTATTTATTTTATACATAATTATTTTTCGTATATTATATTATATTATGGATTCCAAATAATTAGGAATTGTAAGGAGTTTAAAATAAAAATCCAAAACTTACAGAGTTACGCATTCTCAGGTATGCTACAGGCTACTAAACATAGTGTTTAATGGAACAATAAAAAAAAATTCTACATAAACTACGGACTTATGCAGCAAATGCTGAAAATGAAGTTCATTAGAAGTCGAAATAAAAATGTTTCAGATTTATTTTTAATGAAGAAAACCAGACATTTTGAAAGTTATTTGCTTTCTTAAAAATGAAACATACTCCCTCTGAATGTTTTCGTTTTTATGCCAGATAATTTTTCTTTAACCCAACCATCTTCAGTTCTCGAGTTTCAATGCGAAAACGCAAGTAACAATGTCAGGACGATCAGTGGGTTTTTCATGTGGGGGTAAAACAGTAGACCTAGCTATTTCACGTCATTGTGGATTGTAGGTGAGAGTTAAGAAAATATCAGGTTTGCTATGCGACAAAGCATCTTGGTACAGCATCTCTTACAGCAGCGGTGGCGAAAATGTAATCGTGCGTCGAGCCACTGTGTAAACTGCAACGTGCATAGCACCTGTGAAGGGAGGCGGACACCCGAAGGGGAAGTGAAGCAACTGTCTGACTTATTAACGGATTTTCATTGTCCTTATGTCAAGCACTTAAATATAATTTTATACAGTACAAGGGTACAAACTGACGTTTAGTACGTGTAACGAAGAAAGAAATGAACAATAAATGAACAATATCAAAACCTAAAATTAACTGTCTTCCGAATGTCTCTGCGACAAAGTTTCAAAATCAGGAATTATGTCACTTACTGACAGTCGTAATAGGTCACGAAGGTATTGTCTGTCAGTCGTGATCTAAATTTGGTTTTTACCATTTTAATTGTTGAAAATAATTTTTCACAAACGTAAGTTGTAGCGAACATGGCTTCAACAGAGCAAACGAAAGAACGAAGCTTCGGATATTTATTTTTTGGCAAAGATTTGAAAGTTGAACATTTGTCAAGTCCTTACATCTAGATTTCATTTGACATCACATAGTTAATCAGTGAGTTCAAATTGTAGAGCTAACCGCATTATTCGTACATCTGCTGAAAAAGGGTCGATGTACAGAGACGATGATGATGATGATGATGATGATGATGATAACAACAACAATAACACTTAATCTTTTAATGTTTTATCAGTAACATGTAGTATAATGCCGTTTTATGTTATACAACCATTTCCCTCGTAATACTTGTGAACAAATCATACATTTAATATTCTCATATTGACAGCAAAAAAATGCGTCCTCTCATCCTACTTGGAACTTTCGTACATGGTTTCGAGAGAGACATATGCCACTCGCAGGTCAGGGACAAATATAAATGGAACAGAGTTTGACTCCAGTGAGTGAGAGGGTGGGGGTTGGCGGAGGTAAAGAATCATTCACAATAAAAATTAAACATAACCGTAACATAAACACAGAAGTTTGAGGCTAGGCTACCAAATGGGACCATTGACAATGATTCACATAAACACTGACATTAACATTACCGTAAGACGTTAACATGAAAGTTTGCAAACTCCAAACTTCCATGCTCATGCTTACGTGATTTGCAAACAGAACACAATCGTGGAGCGCTAAAGTATACGACAGAATATGAGGAAATGGCGTCGTTGTTATGTTTCCCCGGTTACCAAGTATGTTTGCTGTTATGTTTATATTCCCATCGTGAATGATGGTATGGCTTCTTGATTTTACCGTAACGATTACATTCTTAAGTTAACGCTTACGTTATGTTTAATTTTCATTCTGATTGAGACTTTAGAAACAAGCGAAATGCACAGCTATCACTGCGAGCCACAATGTATCGCGAGTCACGTTCTCGCCACGCCTGTCTTACAGGCATGGTTGTAAGCCCCACAACAGGTGAAAGTTAAACGAAAAGGAAGTGAAAATTACTTAAAATTTACTCATTTACATCGTTAAATTTAGCAGTTCTACTAGTAAATGAGCTTGTGTAATTTCGTCTAGGGTTCTGTGATTAAAACATAAAATAAACCAGTGGTTTTGATTAATCAGTAAGGAATTCACGAGGGATGTGTTCTATAGGCCCATATGGAGTATCAAATGTCATATCTATAAACACCTACTTTATGATGCGTGGTCCGCCGAAGTTTTGTTGAATTTGAAAATGTGTTACAGTCCAGCCATCTGTTTGTAATATGCGGAATCGAATCAGGTCAGAGAAGTGGGTAGGTATTGGATACACAAATATACACACCTACCGCATGAGTGATAAGCAGAGAACGAAACTTGTTGCCCGATGGCAGAGAGGCAAGTGGTTTCAGGTTAACTCTGTTCTAGAGTCCCTTTAATTTTTATAATAGAAGGCGGCGTCAGTCGTGCTCCGTTGAACTACTATGCCTTAGTTGTTGCTATTCACTTGCTTTTTGTTGCAGTCGACAAGTAACTTTTTAATTGGTTATTTTACGACGCTATGTCAACTGTGACGAGTAACTTACATTATGCGCTAGAGACCACAAAATTCCGTATTAATTTAAAAAAAGAAATCGTGATAAAAATATTATATTTCGCGTTTTATGGCTAATTACTCGTAAATGTAAGTTAATCGCAATAATTTCGTATTAATTGCAAAGAGATTTTAGGTGAAAAAATAACCCTAACTTATATTACGCATTAGGTGTCAAAATAAAGATAAAAAAGGTTTCATACATCAATTTATTCAACAGATGCACAAGGAACCCAGACATATTTCAACACAAAAGTTGTAAATTCAGAGGATTTCAACATGAGAGCTCGTAGTGCCTCAAGCACGTCAAATTTATCGTTGAAGTGTTGGATGATTGTTTCAAAATGATTTCTTTCAAAGTAACAAATGCTACACTGCAATCAGTACTTTCTATATCCTTGAAGTAACTCATTGTTTTAACCCTTTCTGTGAGTGCATTGACATTATCAACATTTATCTGTGCAATATTTGCTGTGTTGAATAATTCATTTAAATTTACAAACAATGAATATGAATAATATAACTGGTATTTTTCTATTTCCTGAATCATATGTTTAAAATAATTTTTATATTTCCATCTTTAAGTTCAAACTGACCGAGCGGGCTAGCGGCGTGGTAGAGGGCTGGTCTCGCATTCGGCAGGTCCGGGGTTCGATCCCAGAGGCCGGCAATCCTAATTGAGGTTTTTCATAGTTTCTTCAGTTATTTCCAGGCAAATGCCGGGATTGTACCTCTTGAAAGTCCGGCCATGGACGGCGATCCTTCCCTTAATCCTTTCATATGTGTGAGTGAATGCTGTGTAATGTCTTAAATGTTTGTGTTGTATCGGAGGTGGCCCTGGCACTGAGCTGATCCCTCATCCGGGGAGGCCCTCCATGTCCTTATATAGTCAAAAAAGTATGTGTGTGATCCATAGCTTAATTCCTCTCCCGACAGTCGCGGCCCTGTAAGGCCCGGGTGGCGTAGGTCGTGTAAATGTACCTAGAAGGGAGAGGTTAAACTGAAAGAAAGAAAGAAAGAAAGAAAGAAAGAAAGAAAGAAAGAAAGAAAGTTCAAACTGAAATGGTTAATTAAATTTCCAACCGACTCTCCTAAATTACCAAAAATTACTATATTCATTCTACGTTTCATGTCATTATACAAAAATCTGTGGTCTCTACTATCCCTCTCCACCGATGACCATGTCTCTACTGACGCGCAAGTACACAAATCCATACCTATAGTCAAGGAACAGCAAACCTGTTTCATCAGGCAACAAGTTTCGTACCCTGCTGATAAGTTTTAGCGTTCAAATTTGTTACAACGCAAAAACCCGCCTCTGAATAGTTAACTACCCATGAACAGGCTTCGGCCTCGGGACATAGAGTAACCAGTATGAGGTTTAGAGTAGCCTACATGGAATATAAATGACGTCATGACCCGTGTGGAGGGGTGACTGCAACAGCACAGGTGGGTCCGTTGTGTGTATTGCTGCTTGACTGCGGTACGTGTAACAGGCTTCGGATTAGGGACACCTAATTGAAGGTTACAACTCACGTTAATACGTTAATGGTAGACATTTTTTGTCTACACTAAGAATGTACTGTATATACTGCATCTGTACAGAGTGAAATATATTTTGTGCCGTACTGTGACGGACTGTTTACATGTTGAGACACGAAGTAACGGCGCGCTCCATCTCCCACTCCAGTCGACCAACACAACACTATTGTCCTGCTTTCTGAACTTCATGCGTTTCTATGCCCAGAACCGAAGCCTTCCCATGACATTACTTGAATGTTAATAAATATATTGTGTGCCTAATGACTAGACAGTGGATGCGGGATGACTTAAAAGAAAAGTGAAGTTGTTTCGTATCGGAGTATATGGCACGTGCCGCGTCGTCCGTCTTTTGTGTACCTAGCGAGTACAGCTGCGTACATAACGAAGGAACCCCGGTCCACATTGCAACGCAATGTGTGCATTTGTGTTGTTCTGCTCAAGTATTTAGTACGAGTTGAATAATGTAGTGCTGATCCATTCATAATGTCGAAGTCAAAACGTTAACTTCGCTTAGAGATACGAAATGCAATTAAGAAATATGAGAGCGACATTTTATGTATTAAAGAAAACAATATCGTGTGTAATGTATGTAAAATTGAAATAAAAACCAGAACAACTCAGACTATAGAGAAACATTGCAACAGTACATAGCACAGGAAATGCGTTGAAATGAAATTTGAGGAACCATCATCATCATCATAATCATCATCAATCATCATCATCATCATCATTTATTTACTTATGCAGGTCTAAACGACACGTGCAACATGATGCTCAATGCTAATATTCCTCTAAAGAAATAGAGTGATCGCCATTTTAGAGTTTTTCTTCAGAGATTCTCTCGATACAAAAACTGTTTAAGCGATAGGCGAAGACGATACAGCTTCGACAACTTACGAGAATATATCGTCGTTTACTGCAACGCTGGTAATTGCATCAATGATGACGAGGACTGAACTTGCAAGGTATGTGCTACAATACTACAGTACGTTACTTTTCTTTTCCTTCTGACTGTACGGAGATACAGTAGCATGTTGACATCGTCAGTTTACGTTTAAAACCTCTTGAGCCAATGGTCCGAATGAAAAAAATTTAACATATAGTAAATGTGCACCTACATTCAGCGATAAGTCATCCCGCACCCACTGTCTACTAATGACTTATAAAGTCTAACGTATGGTATTACTCAACGAAGGCCAGTGGAGTCCTGCAGCCCGGACGCCACTTGTACTTCAACTGCGTTCGTATAGCGACATCGCGATAGTTCACATTACGCCCGCGTCTCCACTCGCCTCGGTCGAGTTATAACATACGTGATAAAATGTTATCTATAATGCTACTCAGTGTTTACGTCATACTGAAACTCTCGTGGCAAACAGGCAATACTGGCTGGGACAAAAAGAAGCAGAAATTGAACCTGCGTGTGGTTCTTAAACGTAGTGAAAAGCAAACGTAAATATATATATATATATATATATATATATATATATATATATATATGATTTTTTTTTCTAATTCCCGAGAAAACCTAAAGCATAATCGAACGTTTTAAGATATAGGCTATAAACTTATATATTACTTGATAATGAATTAAATAAAGATTCAGTGTAGGTCCTGAACTTAAAGAGTGTACAGTGAATTAATGAAGATCCTGTAGACTTACATATTAAAAGACATTCACACATTGAGAATGACAGTAATTGAAACAAAATAGGAAATAATGCGGTCTGACTAAGAAGCGAAGTTGCATCGTACTCCTCTCCGAGAGACTTCTCACCCTCCGCCATATATCTCTCAGCCCTCTTTGTCTATAAATCAAAGTAAGTTCTCGAAGAAGGGGAAGGAGTGAGACTTCAGAACGTCATTATGTTATAAGAGTAGGAGTAAGTTACACAGTCTTCGAATTAGACCTCCATAGCTCGCTGTCCGTTAATAACAATTTCAAATATTACCGACAAGAGTGTATACAGAGTGTCTGGAAAACACTACGTCTTAATTTACACCGATGACGAGTAGAAAAAAATGTTGTCAAGGAAGAACATATTTATCTATCACGTCCAAGGAATGGGCATTCTCTTTGATAGTTACAGCAATAATATGAAGAAAATCCATAAAGGATTAGGGAAAACACGGGAATTTTACTTGAAGCAAGTAAAGAGATAGGTTTGGAAGTAAATCCCGAAAAGACAAAGTACATGATTATGTCTCGTGACGAGAATATTGTACGAAATGGAAATATAAAATTTGGAAATTTATCCTTTGAAGAAGTGGAAAAATTCAAATATCTGGGAGCAACACTAACAAATATAAATGATACTCGGGAGAAAATTAAACACAGAATAAATATGGGAAATACCTGTTATTATTCGGTTGAGAAGCTTTTATCATCTAGTCTACTGTCAAAAAATCTGAAAGTTAGAATACATAAAACGGTTATATTACCGGTTGTTCTCTATGGTTGTGAAACTTGGACTGCCACTGTGAGAGAGGAACATAGGTTAAAGGTGTTTGAGAATAAGGTGCTTAGGAAAATATTTGGGGCTAAGAGAGATGAAGTTACAGGAGAATGGAAAAACTTACACTACACAGAACTGCACGCATTGTAATCTTCATCTGACATAAGTAGGAACATTAAATGCAGACGCTTGAGATGAGCAGGGCAAATAGCACGTATGGGCGAATCCAGAAATGCATATAGAGTGTTAGTTAGGAGGCCGGGGAGAAAAAGACCTTTAGGGAGGCAGAGACGTAGATGGGAGGATAATATTAAAATGGATTTGAGGAGGGTGGGATGTGATGATAGAGACTGGATTGGTCTTGCTCAGGGTAGGGACCTATGGCGGGCTTATGTGAGGGCGGCAATGAACCTCCGGGTTCCTTAAAATCCAGTAAGTAAGTAAACACCCATAACCTATGTTCCTCTCTCAAAGTGAGAGTCCAAGTTTCACAACCATAAAAAAACAACCGGTAATATAGCTTAACTGTTTTATAAATTCTAACTTTCAGATTTTTTGACAGTAGACTGGATGATAAAAGCTTCTCAGTGGAATAATAAGAGGCATTTCCCATATTTATTCTGTGTTTAATTTCCTCCCGAGTATAATTTATATTTGTTACTGTTGCTCCCAGATATTTGAACTTCTCCACCTCTTCAAAAGATAAATTTCCAAGTTTTATATGCTTATATTTATATATTTATAGGCTTCATATGTGACATTAGTTTTAAAAAAATGAAACTCAGTCTATAATATAAAATATGATAAAATTGGGAGTGACAGATTATGCATATTTGAAGTTATAAGATGTTAGCGTCATGTTGACAATCTTTTCGGAGTACCGAAAAGTTGCTATCTCTATTGTTTAAGAGCAATCTTCATATTCAGAATCACCATAAACTATAATATGCATCAGGCTCTCTCCTTTATTTTTACTTCACAAAATTTAGGTTAAATTAGAATTTCTTTGTTCTTAGATTTGTCGGTTTACCGCCATTCTGTTTTCCTCTTGTTTTCTAATTGTGCAAACAGTGTTCACAACGAGCTTCGTGAAGTTGTAAGAGAGAACAAATGAAGCAAGTTTTGTTACGCAATCAACGTCCGACGACGCACCGTTTCAGCGTGACAGCACTCCAGTGCATGTCACCATCCCATTGCGCAATTACCACAATCAAATATTTCAAAATCAATAGATGGTCTGGATGACCCAAATGTACGGCTTCCTAGGTCAGCCTATATTACAGGTACAGGCTTTTTCTTGGAACATTTCAAAGATATTCTCTGTGAAACTCCGGCTATATTTGACGAAGACCTTCACTTCAGAATTATATTCATTGATCTCATCCATGAAAATTCAAAGCTTTTTACGTTTCTCCGGAAATCAACGCTCCACTGTTATAAGTTCTTTATTGATTTTGAGTGCACAGTTTAGACCATATTCAGTGACATGTATTTTAGGCCCAAATTACCTCGTAAAATTTAGCAATATGCAGGGTGATTGTCAGTGACTACGTTACAAACTCTTAGGGATGATAAAGGAGATAATTATGAACAATTTGTTATAGGAACCTATGTCCGGAAACATTCCGTTTGCTAGTTACAAGCCTAGGTATCTTAGTCAGTGCAAAATTGGTGATTTCTGATAAACATGGCATAAGCTAGTTGGCATCGTAATTGATATTTTAACATTGCAACCTTCCTCCATTGCCTTGTCTCTTCCATAAATGAAATGCAGAGCAGTTGTGAGGAAAGTTTCAAGATTTAATCGGTAAAAATATAATTTACGATGTCAACTAGCTTATATTGTACGATGAAAGAGTAATGGAAGGGAGAAAAATTCTCTCCGGCGCCGGGATTTGAACCCGGGTTTTCAGCTCTACGTGCTGATGCTTTAGCCACTAAGCCACACCGAATACCACCCCGGCGTCGAACAGAATCGTCTCAGATTAAGCTTCAACTCTTGGGTTCCCTCTAGTGGCCGCCCTCTGCACTACGTCATAGATGTCTATGAAAGTAGGACCCAAGTCCACACATGTGCTGAGGTGCACTCGTTATGAGTGACTAGTTGGCCGGCGCCGGAGAGAATTTTTCTCCGTTCCATTACTCTTTCATCGTATGATGACGCAGAATATCTGCATGGAAATATCACATGTACTTCGGTACATTAAAAATAATGTATAGCTTATATTGTGTTTATGAGAAATCACCAACGGTTGCAGGAACAGATCATCTGCAACAAAACTTCAAAAGGATGGCCTTGAATTCGATTCTAGCAAGTTACACTGACTAACAGTAGGCATATAACTACCAAACATAACGTTTCAGAACATAGGTTCCTATAATTATGAAAGTTGTTCAAAATTGCCTCCTCTGTTATCCCCAAGAATTTGTAACATAGTCACTGAATCACCCTCTATTGTCCGAATGTTAGATATGTTGATAATAGTAGAGCTTTTAAATCCAAATTAAAAGATATGTATTTACAAAAACTTTTACACAGTACAGGAATATATTGAATGTAATTTTAACTAATTTGCTTATAAATAATTTTAACTTTGACGAATACATAATACTATAGCACTCATCCTGTCTGTAGAAATATTTATTTCATCTTTAAATACATCCTTACCCAACCTAAAAATTACATATTTACCAAGAAGAACGTTTCACGTAGTTGAAGTGATTTCATAAGCTCCTTGTCACTTTTTATATTTTTTTTCTAGTCTTTCTATTCTTTTGAATGTTCCAGTTTCGCAAACTTATTATAGAAACAGTGATGCTACCTTTACTTTATAGAATTCCAATTGTGTTTACCTATCATACCGATCTTAAAACAATCCATCATTATCGTTGTCGTCATCATCATCATCATCATCATCATCAACATCATCATCTCTTTATCATGATTTATGAGAGGATCGGTTATAAATGTGACTCCACTTCCTTTTCTGTCTTCTCATGATATTTCAACTCATAATTTTCACATTTTCTTCGTTTCAGGTTCTTCTTAATCTGATGTATCCCTCGGATTTTTGGTCTGAAAATGGACGTTTACGTGTCTTAAAACTAAAAAATCGTATTACGATTATTTCAGTCCAGCACCATTATATTGTTACTAAATTAATTTTTTTCTGCGTCATTACCGATTACCTGATTCGTAGATGTAGAATATGGAAAAGAAATTTCGACCAGTAGTCCAGACGAATCATCTGATAATTCCTCAAGTTCGGCACCATTATTTTGTTACTAAATATTGTCATACTCATCATTCCCAAATAACCTAATTCATAGATGGTGAATATGAAGAAACTCTGACTAATAATTAAGAGAAATCGTCTGGCGATTCTTTAAGTATTGAAATATTATTATTTGGAAACTGAAACTATTTTATTGTGCATGTTTCCCGAATAACCTGATTCCTAGAGTAGGGTAAACTAGGGTCTGTTGGACAGTCGGGCATGTTGGACACTTTGTAATTTAACGTGTTACCTCGCCACTTGTGGGCACCATATTCTGCTAGAAGTCCATGACGGAAATAGCCACGAGTGGGGCTACTTCTGTCATTGACTTCTAGCAGAATGTGGCGCCCACAAGTGGCGAAGTAACACGTTAAAGTA
The DNA here is from genome assembly GCF_040183065.1 of Periplaneta americana. Taxonomy (NCBI): domain Eukaryota; kingdom Metazoa; phylum Arthropoda; class Insecta; order Blattodea; family Blattidae; genus Periplaneta; species Periplaneta americana. The sequence continues at coordinate 142,050,601 of NC_091121.1, read as the reverse complement.
CAAAGTGTCCAACATGCCCGACTGTCTAGCAGACCCTAATTTACCCTATGCCTATATGACAAAATAGACTGATAGTTAACAGAAATCTACTGACGATAGAGTGTAACAAAAGTTTCTGGTACAGTGAAAATTTTACTTTATTTCTTAATTTCTTGTGGTAAATATCACAAAATAACGCCAATTTATAGCTTAGTGAACAGTCCTTTCATTACTGTTCTTCAGTAGTCGGTATTCCTGAGTAATGGACTCCCACTCTTCCAACACTCGGGCAATCAACTCATTGCGATTAAACTGTTGTTGGTGACATTTTCAACAATCTGGCAATATCACGTACTGATTTTCCAGTCTTGACCAAGGCTTGAACCTGAGACCGAGCATGCTCACGTTTTGTTGGTGCCATGGTGACCTGAGTGATTAAAAATAAGTGTCAGTATCGTTTATTAAAATTACGCATTAAAAATTACATTTAACTGGTTTATTATCCGGAAAGTATAGAAAAATAAAGATGTAACAATAATTCCTGGTACGTACCAGAAACTTTTGTTACATTTTTGTGTTACGAATAATTAATATTGAAAGAAGATGACACTTAATTTCAATCATACTACACGATAATTTATTGATTAAAGAATATAAAACAATACTCACTAGAATTAAAATCACAAATCACAGGAAAAATTTATGACCTCGTAATTTACACTGCCTAATTTTACTACAAATTAACTCACACTGTTAATATATTGAACACCTGTCTTCAACAATGTGACATTTCCCGCCAAATTATTAATAAAGAATTGGCTCACACCACAATCAACTAGTACCAACTCCTGCATCATAAAATTTGGTCATCATTCCTGGGAAAATGGGAACTAAACAAGAGAATAATTTTAACAAACTGTACCAGAAACTTTTGTTACACTCTGTATTATTTTGTTACTAAAATTATTTTCTTGTTCATCAATCCCGAATAACTTTATTCATAGAGTATGCGTATGTGACAAAATAGACCAATAGTTGATAGAAATCGTCTGACGATTTTTTAAAATTCGGCACCATTATTTTGTTGCTAAAATTATTTCCTTGTTCATCATTCCCGAATAACCTGATTCGTAGAGTATGTCTATATGACAAAATGGACCGATAGTTAAGAGAAATCGAATAACGATATATTTTTTAATTCGACACCATTATTTTGTTACTAAAATTATTTTCTTGTTCATCATTCCCGAATAACCTTATTCGTAGAGTATATGAAAAGATGGACCAATGGTTAAAAGAAATTTTCTGGTAATTTTCTTAAATTCAACACCACTATTTTGTTTATTATTTCCGAATAACCTGATTCGTAGGTACTGAATTTGACCAAATCCGATCAATATTTAGGAGAAATCGCTGAACACAGGGATGCAGACATACAGATAGACATGTGACATAATCAAAGTCACTTTTCCGCATCAGGTGTGTTTTAACGTATATTTTTGGAAAAGTTATCGAAATTGATTTTTTTCACTATCACAGTACATCGTTTTTATACGTGAAATGAGGAAGTAAAAATAAGTGTATAATAATTCTCATAATTCACATAATTGTCTGAACAGTCTTTCTATTATATATAATATATTTTTCATTCTTTTGTATGTTCAAGCCATTCCACTTGATTCATTTCTGGGCTTGCAAAAAGGTTTTCTATATTAAGTGAATTATTCGAGTTCCTTTTGGGTCTCTTCTTATCTCTCTGTCACCATACTCATTTATTCAGAGTATCCCCTTTTATATTTTAGTAAATTTTATGTTTCAGAAGCATAATATGTTAAGGTGAAGCTATATTATGATTTATTTTATAAAGTGAAAATTTTCAGCTCCCATGAATAAAAATTCTAGACTGCCACTTTTATGACAGAAACATTTCCTTTGATTGTGAGAAGTATTCTGGGCCTTCATTGAAACAGTTTTCAATTATTCTCTCCTCGGAGACTTGTCGCAGCCGGGAAAGCCCTGTCACTACAGGGGCTGGCTACCACTGACTGACGGCATACACTCCAGTTCGTCTGTGGGAGTTGGAGATATTTATAATTGCCTGCACGCCCATATTGGATCTTCTGAACACCACATCTCATTTCTAATGAATATTGGAGGCTCTTTCCCTTGAGGTAAAACGGGTTGCCTACTAACGAGGAGTAATTTTCAAACTTGCTCGTTTCTCGAGTCCGCCTTCTTTCATTTAGAAGTTCTAAGAAGAACTTAACTCGTCTACGTCCGTTTAAATCCGTCAACAAGAAAAGAAAAGAAATTTCGATTGAATATATGTCTTTGATCGAAATTAAGTGATCATTTTCGTGCTATAAATTCTACCTAATGCTCATAGGTAAAGACTCTGTGTTCATTGTGTTAATATTTCGAATTATTTATTATAAACACGTTTGTAAATTATTTCTACATGTCTCATGGTATATAATGAGTGCTGAGTGACGTCAGTTTAAAGTGGGAACAGGCTCTCTTATACGAAAACCTGAAAACATTGGTCACATATGAGTCGTTCAGAGCAAAAGTAGTGTAAGTCAAAATTGGGTAATGAGTAAAGTAAAAATTTTGTAAGATACAGCGCAAAGTAGCAGTTAATATGTCCACTGACTACTAATAGTTAAAAAAAAAATTGAATATGAATAGCTACTTTGCGCTGTATTTTACAGAATGTTTACTTTAACCCTCATTACCCATTTTTGACTTACACCACTTTTGCTTTGAACGGCTCATATATAACTTCCAATCTAATGGTCGCAGGTCGATGTGCATTTTCTTATCAAAGCTACGTTTCAACTCCCGACATTCTTAATTTCTTATTTTATCACTTGAATCGTTTGTTTCCAAAACCTTCTATTTCACTTTGTCATTTTTATAGCTTTAACATAAAAGAACCAATTTTGAATGCGTGTTTATTCTTATCCTACAGATATTTTATACCATTTATGTACTTTTTAGTAGGTTATTTTACGACGCTGTATCAACAGCTTAGGTTATTTAGCGTCTGAATGAGATGAAGGTGATAATGCCGGTGAAATGAGTTCGGGGTTCAGCAACGAAAGCTACACAACATTTGCTCAAATAGGGTTGAGGTAAAACCCCGGAAAAAACCTCAACCAGATAACTTCTTCCAACAGGGGTACGAATCCAGGCCACCTGGATTCGCGATCAGACGCGTTAACTGTTACTCTACAGGTGGGGACTCTACGTACTTAATGTATACTGGAATACTTCATACTTTCTAAATTAATATACAGGGACATCATTTTATTTTTACTTGCATTTTTATTGTACCTGCATTTCTGAATGTAATTCACTCCCACCCCTTCACTAATGTTCTTGCTCCCGTCAGACACACAAACTTACGGCCGCTGTTGCATTCAAAGTCTTCAAGCAGTGAAGTAAACACTGCAGTGTATAGTGTGTTTCAGAAATATGGTTGCGTTTTCTATAGAAGAAAGAACCTATATTAATAATATCGTACTAAAAAATTATATTCGAGAAACGATAAATTCAATTTCAGAGAATATGCTTCAAAATGTTTTTAATAATGTGCGTAAAGAATTGAAGCCTGCATTGTAATGAACGGCAACCATTTTCAGCAACTTGTTTAAAAATTCAGATTAGCTTTTTTTTGAATTGAGGTGGCTAGAAGCAAAGGAATGCTAGTGACATTTGTAATAACATGAGTTAAGTGCATCCAGTGTAAGCTAAAGTATCTAAAATTTTAGTGGCAAAGGGATATTTTAATCTCATCACACATTAAAATTTAAATAAAAATTTCACCAATTTTACGAAAGTTTAAATATTTAAACCCCATTTTCTCAAAAGTAACTTAAGTGCACTTACAGCCCTTTACTTATGAGCCCTCAATTTAAATGCACTCTCTATATTGATGTTAACATCAATAATTAATATGCTAATTAAGTATATATTCCATAATGAACATAGCCGCCTGAAAAGTTGAGTTTTTGAAAAAAATGTTCCTACTCTACTGTATTTTGATAAATTCCATAAAAGTGATGATCAAACTGAAAATCGTAATATCATATTTCCCTACAACATAAATGGACACACTACTTTTCTCTCCTCCTATACTTAGTAAAATGATTTGTTTACATATTGCACTAGCAACATCAAACTCCTGTAATGGAAGGAGGCAACAGTGTTTCCGAGTATAGCCAGGTTAATGTTAAAAATGTTGGTAAAAATAAAGTGATGTCCCTGTATAAGGTTTTGTGGTGGAAAACAAAATATAAGATTTTGTAAAAATAATAATCACAATTTTAAATATGATTTACAGTAACAAAGAGCATGAATTGTCAAAAAATAACCTTATCACTGGATTCAAAGTTTAAGATATATCTATGTTTTGTTATTAGGTCAAAATCGGTTTTTTAACAAAACAGCAGGTTTTGGAATCAAATCATTCAATTATAGAGGAAATATTGTGACAAAATAAAATAAAAATTCAGTATCTTATTGAGATTACTTTAAGAAAATACACATTTCCAAGACACTTGAAAGAGAAAAGTGGTGCCATACAATTAGTTCGACTGTGTACAATTGAACAGTGTGATCCGAAAACTCGCTGAATCCATTTTTGTGATCAATACATATAAAATATGACTATATTCTGTCATTCTTTAGGCTTGTTTCCTTCCAAACAACGCCTATTCTTGTCTAAAACTTCGTTATTGTGCATGTCGCGTGTATAATGAACTAATCTACTTTTTAAAAAATAACATAATTGTTTACTAGCACAAATAGAAGGCAGGCACGAACACAGGACTTACACTCAGAGTGTTATATTCGCCGTTTTCATATAGTAGACCCTACTCTAAAGACAGGCTTTGTGTTGGGTATGTTTTTGTTAATATTTATGTCAAGTTGTGTTATCACGTTTTGATTGTAAAGATTATCGCTACTTACAATAATTTATGCCAAAAATAATGCGTTGAATTCTACCACCATCACCATCCATAGTGTGTAAAGTTTAAGCTATAAGAAGACTTTTAATTAAATTTTAAATTACTCGTAAAATAACTGAACTTTTTTGTCGTTCATTAATCAACTCGAGATATGGCAACGTTCCTTTATACTTCACGTGGAGTTGACGTGAGCACGTCACTTGAAAATGCTAACGAATCATTATAGACACATGCTATTCTTGTGATTGGAACGGCAATTCATCTGGCCTATAACCTATAAAGTCTTATCTCATCTCTTCAAAGGAAAGAGTCCGCTCTGATTGTGCCTGAAAAAGTTACGATTTAAATGAAAAAGAGGACATTGTACGTTTGCTCGAACAAAAACCAGGGGATGGGGGCTGAATGCAGAAGGCCACACAAGTTACTGCTGTTTCCGTCGTCCCGCGCAGAGGTAAACACCACATAGTTGCCAGTTCTTTAACGACTTGGAGTGTGCGTAGTTTACATTACCTGTTTAGTTTTCTTAGCGTACATTAAAATTAGTGAAATATTTGGTGACCATGGGAGTCTGCTGAAGAGAGAGAACAACATAGTGATGACTAGACTTCGTTGAATTGCCACACGCAGCATGCTATCAGGTTGCCGATGTACGATAGTAGAGAGGAGGTGAGCGACCGCCCGGTCTTGTAGTATAAGCAGTTCATGTTGAGAGTTGTGACCGATCCAAACAGATAGAGCAGCTACAGCTAATGTATACCTATGTAAGCACTTGTTTTTGTATTGCTGTGGTTGGAATAGTCAAAGCTTACCATTTATTCAGTGCAGACAAGAATTCAATCAAACATGCAACAATGAGACTGTTGCTGTTCCAAACAATTGCCCCTGGAATACCCTTACCCCCGCAGCCAGTCTTGACCCGTTGGGGAACGTGGTTGGATGCTGTTAATTATTATGCAGAACATTACGACAAAATAATGGAGGTAATTGATGAATTGGATAGCACAGACAGTTCCGCTGTTGCAGCTGTAAAATTATTGCCTTCTGAACAGCTATTAGAAGATATTCTGTTCATTGATTCTAATTTTAAAATCGTGTCCAAAAGCATCATCCTGTTAGAATCGTCTAAACTACAACTTTCAGAAGCCCTTAATATAGTGGATAAAGTATCACAAACCGTTATCAAAAGTGAAATGTAAGTTGAGAAACATTATTGCTAAAAATTCTGCCTTCGTATTATAAATGATGTACCATCAGGTCACGGCAAGATATCTGAAGTTGGTGTACTAAAAGTAGTGACTTTCCGTTCTTCAAATATGTACGTATTACATCGTGCGATGTTGAACGTACATTTTCCCAAAATAAAAACTGTTTAAGTGACCAACGGAGGAGCTTACTTTGCAGTCGCTCAAAATGTACGTAACTCTTCACTGCAATGCACATATTCAAGGATGATGTGAGTATCTTACATTAAATTTTAAGAGTCAATATATCTCACTATAAAATAATTGTGTATTTACATGTTTAGACATTTCCTACTTCAATGATCATTCATTATATTTCTTGAATGCAGGATACAGGTTTTATTGTAACCGCAGTATACTGCTCAGTGTTTACATTAGCGGCATACTCTATCCTTTGCACGTCCCCTTCTCATACAGTCTATACCGCGTGCGTAGTAAACCTTGCGATTCTCGTGGCAATTCCACGAAGTCTAGTGATGACAATAATTGTAATGTTCGTACTTCTTCTGTTGGAAGAGGTCATTCATTAGAGAGACAAGCTGCATATATTATAAAAAAATGTATACCTATTTTTTAGTGAAGAAGAAGGCTAATGTGATTCACCAATTGCTAAAAATGTTTCAAGAAAATAATTTCTATCAATATAACCAAGTATAACACTCCTAAAAAGAAAACACAGATTGAATTACAAAAAGTTACGAAATTCAAGAAACTTAATGATTTCGGATGTGGTATAGGCCTAATACGGTGCACCGCTTATCAATATTACAACAACCACATATCACCGATATTGGACATCATTTTAAGTGCAATGCAAGAAAAGACACAAGGGACAGATGGCGAATTTCTTTATTGGTAAAAAAAGGACTTAATATTTATAGTTTACTAGCTAAAAGCACCCGGCGTAGCACGGGTTTTCCTTTCTGCTTCTGTTTTTAATTAAACTGCTTATTACATTTTCAGAAATCTCGGAAACCTAACTATAGACAACCGAAACGAATTGCCTTTACTAAGCTAAGATTAATCTTCACTTAACGTCACTTACATAAATTGATTAACTCCTTAGCGAAACGCCTGCCAGCGTTAACCCAATTTAAAACAGTTCTAAATCAGGCACCGAAAAGACAACATGTCATCATGTGTCTGACGTTCAAGGTTTTCTTTAATTTATATATTTATTTGTTTTTATTTATTTATTCTGGTGTAGTTAAGGCCATTAGGCCTTCTCTTCCATACCGCCAGAAATACAAATAAAATAATAAAAAAATCAAACTGCTATGAAGAAAGTAAAACCCAACGAAAATATGATTTCTTTTGCTCTTTCTGATCAGTTTCAGCATCGAATTAATATTTACATATATAATTTAATTTATATTGGAAGATTTTTTCCCCCTTCACCGCTGTGCACCCACTTATATCCTACCCAGTCTTTTTTTTAATATGGCTTGGAAAGCTATATCTCACAAATTCAGAACGTATTATATTAATCCTTATTTTATACACAGAATACAGATACAATATAAACTTGCAATAACTCGTTTTTTAACATAAAGACTAATATTCTGAGAGACGTATAGGCTTAACGGTATTTTATAAATTAAGAGATTGTTGTTTCCACAACGCATAACATACTACAGTAACATATTTTCGGACGTGAACAACAATATTTTGAGAGATGTATATTTTAGAATTAATACAATGCTATTTTCAGTCGGCTTATGTACATTCACATACTACATTAGCAACATGACAGAAATATCATTGAATTGCTTTTTGATATGTGTAAAATATTTTTTTTTCACACCTTTGTAAAAAAATATAGTCGAGGATCTGAAAAACACGCAGTTAAGTCAATGTCTGCAACTTTAAGGTATTGTCCTTGAGCTTCATTTTAATGTGGTCATTACAAATGCTAGTCGCACTAAATTGCAATTGCATTAAATGGAATGGATATCTAGCAATACGTGAGATAAAAACATCTACTCCTTTCGTTTTTCCAGTTAATATTGCGACTTCTATTAAGTTTCGCATGAGTTCTTCACACCAATTCATGTTGGTGCATAATTTTGGTGGGTTAATATTTCGCAATAGTACTTCTGGTTATTCAATATTAAGTAAATTATGTGGTAGCAATCCTTGTAGTTTGAAAGAATTCTAGAATTCAGTTGGATAAACACAGCCTGCTCACTATCTACAACTGCATTGAGAAATTCATAATACGGTCCTGGACTGCGTAAAGATATTTATTGTACGAATTATCTAGTTTTAGCCTTCATGATGTGTACCAACAATGTTATTCGTGTTATAATTTCCATGGCCTTGTGAAAGTCGATGATGAATACAAAAGAGAATAATAAAAAACAATTGACTATAGAAGATAGCATTTTAATATTACACATGAATGTTTGATCGTATTTCTATTTTTTTTATTTTTTATTAATTTAACGTCCATTTGTAGAGTTTTAATATAGCCTATGTTTTTCTCCTGGTTATGAAGGTTAAATGTACAAACTTTGGCACATATTAGTCAAAGCGTGTAGATTTGTATAGAGAACATACATACCCACATTCATATTTACCATTTTAAGACTCAGTATAATTGTATGGTAACTTTGTTTGAGACAGCATAAATAAAATACTACGGACATATTATTTATGTAGTAAAACTCCCTTTATGGCGGGTTAAAATAAAATAACGTATCTAAAATAATGTAAATAAATTAACAAAATAATTAAAAAAAGAGAAGTCAAGTTCAGGTTCGAACCTGTGACCCCCTTACACTAAAGTAGCTCACCTTACCACAACGCTACAGAAAGTTACGTATTGAAGTGCTTGAATTAATGTCTTATGATGCTTTCATATTTGCTATTATGTTTGATTTTGAATTTTTAAAAATTAAACAAAAATGTGTTTTATGCCATTTTGTATTGTATATTATTGTCCATTATAAATTCAGTCAAGAGATCGTCCCTCATTTACGTAGTTTTAATTTAATATTATTTTATTTTACATTTCAATAAAACATATGGCCGCTTTTTTATGTCAGAAGAGGTGACAGAATGACGTCAATAAAAGACAATTGACTGTTGAATCGGCCATTTTAATATTTTACACGGCGTACTTCTTTCTAATTTAGTGTTTTCAATAATTTAACGTCCATTTGTACAATTTTAATGTAGCCTATGTTCTTCTCCGGATTATGAAGGTTAAATGTACAAACTTTGGCAAATATCGATCAAAGCGTGTAGATTTGTATTGAGTACATACATACATACATACATACATACATACATACATACATACATACATACATACATACATACATACATACATAGACACATTGACCTTTATATATATAAGATACTATTCTGAAATTTGTGAAATTTACAAATTTGTTATGTTAATTGTATAAAAGAATAAAACTATTATTATATGACTCAAATAAATGTTTTTTTTCATATTTATAAAATGGGTCTGAAAGACACAATCCATGCAGTTACGTAACTTTTCATGACCCGCTCACTGGCGAGTTAATAATAGTAATATAAATAATAATAATAATAATAATAATAATAATAATAATAATAATAATAATAATAATAATAATAGGTTAACAACAATGACAAATGTTATTAGTGAAAATAAACATAGATCGTAAGTCAAACGTTTAAGTGACGTACTCTAGTAGATGTTGCAACGCTGCGTCCTTAGTTGCGTGTGGAGTTGTGTAACAACAACCACTGCTTTGGTGGCTTACTTACTTATTGCACCCCATCCCCTGGTTTTTCTTCGAGCGAACGTACAATACATATGAATGGAATGAAGTATAACTAATTATGCCACTAATTATAATGGAACGGAATTGTTACGAAACGAATGGAAAATATTGGGATAATATACCGTAAAATGGGGAAACTTTGGCAAGCGGCCGTAATATTGGCATATGCTGGGGGAACTTTAGTAGCCATGTTTCTATTTCCGCTGTTTCTTATTGACTCGTATTAATAATGGTTACAACAGTGACTTTTTATGAAACAAACTGGATGCATACCAGAGGAACAATTCCCTCTTCCATTGCGGAAACTCTGGGATGCAATGAACATGCCTGGACATCGGGCAACTGGACTTGTTCCATTCAATCCATCGTAGATTTCAGATAAAATCCTGATATGGAAGGAGGAGGAGGAGGAGAAATTATAAGATTACTTGATAAATGTGTGACAGAGATGCTGCACGCATTGCGAGGAAATGGCAAAGAAACCAAAATCCAATGAAAGCGAGAAGAAAATACCAGTAGTTGTCGGTCAGAATTTGGCTATGAATTTATCTGAAAATGAAAAAGAAAAGGCAAGGAAGCCATTCTTGTGTTTGTTCGTGTCTCTGGGATAATTATGACTGGGTTAGGTGTGTGCAGTATTTTTGCAGGGTAAGAGGAGGTTGCATTCTTCACCTGACGTAATTAGGAACATTAAATCCAGAAATTTGAGATGGGCAGGGCATGTAGGACGTATGGGCGAATCCATAAATGCATATAGATTGTTAGGTGGGAGGCCGGAGCGAAAAAGACCTATGGGGAGGCCAAGACGTAGATGGGAGGGCAATATTGAAATGGATTTGAGGGAGGTGGGATATTATGATAGAGACTGGATTAATCTTGCTCAGGATAGGGATCGATGGGGGCTTATGTGAGGGCGGCAATGAACCTGCGGGTTCCTTAAAAGCCATTTGTATATTGTAAGTAAGAAGAGATTGCAATAAGAGTACTACAGATCCTCGCTTTCAATGTCTAATTTCTTTTTATTCTGATTACATAATGTAATAATAATTTTATTAATGTGAGTTTATTTATTTTAGGAAAAACTTGTTATTTCATGCAATTTCAAATATTTGTATTGTAATTTGTAATGGTATCAGATATGATTTCATGTAAATTCTTATTTTTCTGTTCATTAATATGTTTTTATAGTTGTAATTTTGTAATGACCAGTATTTTCATTGGTTATGTACTACATTTCACTGATTCTGACTGCTTAATTATCAGAAATTATAAGATATTAAAAAAAGTATTTAGGTGTCAAAGTTACTCATTCTAAGCGTACATTATTATTGTTCAAATAAATCTTTCAAATGAACCTGCTAAAATTTCCCGTTTACGAGGTAACATTGGCAAGTTAAAAAAAAAAAAAAACTGATTGTTAAAAGAAATGGAAAAGAAATAATTGAGGAAATCAAGAGAAGATTTGAAGGTAAAATTTCATTGCATTATAATATAAATAATATTCTTGTGATTGACTTGACCTGGTTGGCGAGTTGGTATAACGCTGGCCTTCTATGCCCAAGGTTGCGGGTTCGATCCCGGGCGAGGTCGATGGCATTTAAGTGTGCTTAAATGCGACAGGATCCTATCAGTAGATTTACTGGCATGTAAAAGAACTCCTGCGGGACAAAATTCCTGCACATCCGGCGACGCTGATATAACCTCTGCAGTTGCGAGCGTCGTTAAATAAAACATAACATTCTTGTGAGTGGATTTGTTATCCTTGAAAAAGCATGAAAAAAACCTGCTAATATTCCCCTGTTTACAGTACCTAGTCTACGTCAATTTAGCGACATTTATTTTTTTTAATTCTAGTCTGCAATTTTAGATAATATTGTTGGTTTGTATTCACTTTGTTTCCGATTTTATGATTTTTCTCATAAATTTTGTCGTAACAGAAATACTCCCGCACAAAATCTTAAGTAATTTTTACTCATTTTGTTTCAAAATAATCTTTTCTTTTAAAAATAATTAATTTTGGTATGGGCAATAAAATTTTTAAACTGTACTCACAGAAATTTGATACTTGTAATTGTTGCCATGATAGTATTAACACCTTTCGTGTTGAGGTAATGTGAGAGGTGTGGGTAAATACGTAGCCTACTAACAGGACATGCGCGAAGTTCATTTCATATGTAGTAATTTCATTTCCTTGAATGCTTGTTGCCTTGTGTATGTGTGTGTAATTCAATATGGCAGTGTATTTTGAGAGCAAGTTTCTGTGTAACACAGTTGGAAACAGTTACAGACTCCAAATCAATTTTATGAACTTAACTTAATTATTAAAGCCCTATTAGTATAGTACACCCGAGTCTTACAACAAGGACATACTGCGGTTGGAGCTCTATTGTACTCGGAGTATGAATAGCATTGATCCCTGCGTAAGACGAGACTGTTAAGTCCATGGCTTCCGTCTGTATTTCAAGTGCTTAGAATACCTCTTTCTGATTAAATATTAATTGAGTGGCCTATTTTATTTAATCATCAACCGTTCTCTCTTACCTAAATGGAATTAATTCCAAACTAATTTCCTCACGTCTGCATGAGTAGATGAGCAGTGGCATACCATTTTCACAATAGATGGAACATTTTCTTTCAACTTGGAATATTTCTTTCGGTTTTCAGAGACACCAAGAACCCTATTTTGGAGTACCCATTATCGGAATACTCATGCTTACCTTGTAATCGTTACATAATAATTTATTTGCAATTTACAATTATCTTATATTAATTTAAATATTTAGATTGTGATATAAGTTCTAACATTGATAAGAATATGGATGAAAAAAATAATAAATTTCATGCAATTTGTAGAAAAAATCAGAGAACTTTTGGAAACAAAATAAGAAGGAATACAAAAATAAAATTCTACATCGTAATGGCTAAACCTACTAGAGTGTTGCAGAACAGCGCTTAGAACTAGTTTATATTTGACCGATCGGAGAACAACCGGCGAGATTGAACATCCGACAGTATATCCGATTTTCAAAGTTGCACGTAATTGTTGTTTCACCCAAGATATTTGACCTATCTTCCTGTTGAACCTAAATTGTTTAATCCAAGATATTTACCTATCTGCCTGTTGAAGTGAAGTAGTTTAATCCAAGATATTTGACCTAACTTCCTGTATAAACTGAAGTTGTTTAATACAAGATATTTCACCTATCTTCCTATTGAACTGAAGTTGTTTAATCCAAGATAGTTGACCTAACTTCCTGTTGAACTGAAGGTGTTTAATCCAAGATATTCCCTATCTTCCTGTTGAACTGGAGTTGTTTAATCCAATATATTTGACCTAACTTCCTGTTGAACTGGAGTTGTTTAATTCAAGATATTTGACCTAACTTCCTGTTGAACTGAAGTTGTTTAATTCAAGACATTTGACCTAACTTCCTGTTGAACTGAAGTTGTTTAATGCAAGATATTTGACCTTTCTTCCCTATCTTCCTGTTGAACTGAAGTTGTTTAATCCAAGATTTTTGACCTAAATTCCTGTTGAACTGAAGTTGTTTAATCCAAGATATTTGACTTATCTGCCTGTTAAACTGAGGTTGTTTAATCCAAGATATTTGACTTATCTGCCTGTTGAACTGAAGTTGTTTAACCCAAGATATTTGACCTAACTTCCTGTTAAACTGAAGTTGTTTAATCCAAGATATTTGGCCTATCTTCCTATTGAACTGAAGTTGTTTAATCCAAGATAGCTGACCTATCTTCCTGTTGAACTGGAGTTGTTTAATCCAAGATATTTGACCTAACTTCCTGTTAAACTGAGGTTGTTTAATCCAAGATATTTGACTTATCTGCCTGTTGAACTGAAGTTGTTTAACCCAAGATATTTGACCTAACTTCCTGTTAAACTGAAGTTGTTTAATCCAAGATATTTGGCCTATCTGCCTGTTGAGCTGAAGTTGTTTAATCCAAGATAGCTGACCTATCTTCCTGTTGAACTGAAGATGTTTAATCCAAGATATTTGACCTAACTTCCTGTTGAACTGGAGTTGTTTAATTCAAGATATTTGACCTAACTTCCTGTTGAACTGAAGTTGTTTAATTCAAGATATTTGACCTAACTTCCTGTTGAACTGAAGTTGTTTAATGCAAGATATTTGACCTTTCTTCCCTATCTTCCTGTTGAACTGAAGTTGTTTAATCCAAGATATTTGACCTATCTTCCTGTTCAACTGAAGATTTTTAGTCCAAGATATTTGACCTGTCTTCCCATTGAACTGAAGTTGTTTAATCCAAGATTTTTGACCTAAATTCCTGTTGAACTGAAGTTGTTTATTCCAAGATATTTGACCTATCTTCCTATTGAACTGAAGTTGTTTAATCCAAGATATTTGACCTATCTTCCTATTGAACTGAAGTTGTTTAATCCAAGATATTTAACCTATCTTTTCTAGCTTCCTGTTGAACTGAAGTTGTTTAATACAAGATATTTGACCTAACTTTCTGTTGAACTGAAGTTTTTTAATCCAAGATATTCGACCTATCTTCCTGTTGAACTGAAATTCTTTAATCCAAGATATTGAGGATTTTAATTTAATTTTCGAATTTCATTTTAGTAAATTAAATGTACAGTACATTCATATGAGCTTAACATACTAATTGGTTCTGACGTAGTTCAACTGTAGATGACTCATTCGTGCACCAAGAGGTGTTGTTTGAGGCATCTCAACATACATTTTGCAATATGATTTTCACCAATATCTCAGGAACTTACTTTTGGCGCTTAACACTTTTGCAATGATAGGTATTCATTTCTTGTGTTTATCTGGAGGGTGGATGTTTATTCGGAGTTGAATTACCTGACTTTCTAACTACAGTATGAATTATAAAGGGAAAGTACTATAATGTTATAAAAATGTAACAAGTGGAATAAATTTGACAATTTTTAAGTCATCTAAACAGTTTCACAGATGATTCTATGTGAATATAATTTTGATAAGTACAACTGGTCTTACATCCTTACAGCAAAACTGCAGACAGGTGGTTTAGGAAGCAGACATGGAACGTATAAGTGGTTGTATAGATACGGAAATAAAATTTTGAGCTCCCTTATTGTGTAAGTTTCGCTTACAACACACTACGCATGTGCAGTAAAGAATAGCTAGCCCCTGTATATGTGCTACTTGTAGACAGTCGTGCCAAATTGTTGCCTACATACAGGTGGACTCCCATCAAGACTTGCTCCAAATTTTAATTCCGTATCTGAAGATATGTTTTTGTTGAGCAAATTCCTCGATCCGAGAGAAGACTCAAAGTTCTAGGTATACTAAAGCTAAAATCTACAAGACTTGGTGAAGTGATTTTACAGTGGAAATGAATTCAACACAAAAGAGAAAATAACTGACATCTTACAAAAATAATTATAATCTGCTTTACAAGAGTTTTCCTTATATTCCAATTACCAATTAGGGTTTTAAGATTTTTTGTGTGATACCTGCTTCATTAATAACAGAGTGCTTGAAAAATTGAGAAAAAAAAAAGAAAGTGTGCAGAAATATTGCAATCTGAAGAGGAAGTTCGTATTTCAAGCAGTTAAACCGTGGAGGATTAAGGTGTTCCTCTTCCATCATAATTTATTTGTGTTCTAATATGTATAAACTTTTGTGCGAGATCGTGCGTATTTGCTTGTTTTCCGTACAGAACCAATGCGCGGTAAGTGTGAAATACCACATTCAGTATTCCCAACGTAACACACATAACAATTTCCCTCTTCTTACCGCTTAAGCGCGACATTCATTTTACTGCTTTAGGCTTTTAACATATTATTTTTAAAGACGTTTAACATAGTAATAATTATAAATTGGAAACTTATCACTGCAATTTCACCTAAATTGCAATGTTAATAATTTTTTTTAAATATTTGCAAAAATTAAGTAAAGTCTACTACTCCACGAAACTTATTGCATTCCTGATACAAGTAACATTAAGGAAGCCGTGAAAAAATCAACAAGATTCCAGATGCGGATGTTATTATTGCAATATGTGATATAAATAATATTGTTAAAATATTAAAATGAAAAAATAAATTATTACATAACCTTACCGTTTGTTTTAAGTCGCATTTATACACTGGGGGAAAAAAAAGACAGACGTATATCACGGCCTGCTGGAGTAGAGTAAACCCAGAAAACATTTTATTGCAACAATGTTGAAGAAAGATATTTTGATTTTCCGAAGTTGCCGTCATTAAACAGAAACCAACATGGAGATTTCATTGCAATTAATTAGAAATTCGTCTTTAAGGTATGTAATAAACGATCTTCGCACAAAATAATGTACGATACACGAGCTCAACTAGGTTTCGCTTTTTCAATCTTTTCCTCGACCATGAAAACGTCAACAAACCGCTCTTGTAACGAATATTACTATTTCTAGTCCGGGTAGCAGCACATATGAATGAGACTCTCCGAAGCTAGGAAATCAGAGAGATGCAACAATAGCCTTAGGAATTGAATTAAGTGAAAATTCTATTAGCAATTTCGATTGTAGGTGCAAATGTGGTGTTCTACTGAAAGCAGTAGTTAAAAAAATGCGTTAAAGTATTGTCCAACATTTTTATTGATAGATCTAACTACATGTGAAATTTTAAATGGGAGAATGTTTCAAAAGAGCTTCCCCGTAAGCTTTATAGTCAAAAAACGAAAAGGTGCGAAGTAGTGCGAATGAAGAAGTAGGCGTCCACTCTTGTGGAGTAACGGTTAGCGCGTCTGGCCGCGAAACCAGGTGCCCGGGTTCGATTCCCGGTCGGGACAAATCACCTGGTTGAGGTTTTTCCGGGGTTTTAACTCAACCCAATATCAGCAAATGCTGAGTAACTTTCGGTGCTGGACCCCGGACTCATTTCACCGGCATTATCACCTTCAGTTCATTCAGACGCTAAATAACCTAAGATGTTCATAAAGCATCGTAAAATAACCCACTAAAAAAAAAGTGGGCATAAAGATGACTAAACATAAGGAATGCTATTCATAGGCATTTCGTTAGCCCGCGCTACGAGCGTGCTAAACTAGCCCGGGTTATCGACTGGTTACTTGTACAGGATTCATATCATTTCATATCGCTAACACTGGTTTATGAATATAAAAAACGTTAGTTCGCTGATCATCCACCGGAAACCCGCGCTAAGAATATCTATGAATACGGCCCAAGGAGTTGGAGCTCAGCAGAAAATAAATCTAAACCATCTAACAGGCATTTCACATCAAACGATGAAAGAGTAATGGAACGGAGAAAAATTCTCTCCGGCGCCGGAATTTGAACCCGGGTTTTCAGCTCTACGTGCTGATGCTTTATCCACTAAGCCACACCAGATACAACTCCGACGCCGGTTAGAATCGTCTCAGTTTAAGTTTCAACTCTTGGGGCCCTCTAGTGGCCGCCCTCTGCACTGCGTCATAGATGTCTATGAACGCAGGACCGAAGTCCACACATGTGCTGAGGTGCACTCGATATGAGTGACTAGTTGGCCGGGATCCGACGGAATAAGCGCCGTCTTAAATCACGAAGTGATTTACGCATATCATATATATTATATTAATGTACCGAAGTACATATGATATTTCCACGCAGATATTCTGCGTCATCATACGATGAAAGAGTAATGGAATGGAGAAAAATTCTCTCCGGCGCCGGGATTTGAACCCGGGTTTTCAGCTCTACGTGCTGATGCTTTATCCACTAAGCCACACCAGATACAACTCCGACGCCGGTTAGAGGGCCCCAAGAGTTGGAACTTAAACTGAGACGATTCTAACCGGCGTCGGAGTTGTATCTGGTGTGGCTTAGTGGATAAAGCATCAGCACGTAGAGCTGAAAACCCGGGTTCAAATCCCGGCGCCGGAGAGAATTTTTCTCCGTTCCATTACTCTTTCATCGTATGATGACGCAGAATATCTGCATGGAAATATCATATGTACTTCGGTACATTAATATAATATATTTCACATCAAATTGTTGCATTATTTTTCTGTAGGTGTGATACAATTTATAGAATAAGTAGTAAAAATTGCATTACTTAGTTAGACTAGTAGTCTTAATTCTCATTTGATTTCTATGTTGCATGTTTATTTCATGAAAGCTTACCTACTTCAACAGTAATCTGGTAGTCTGTATCTTCTATTTTCTAAAGTAGATTTATTTTTATTTAAAAATATATATAGAATTTAAAGAGAGACAATCAGTGGAATGAAATTATTATTATGTTTTAGCAATTTACTGGATATACAAATAAGACAGCAGACGGCTGGAAAAATAATTCGGAAAAAGGTTTATGAAAATACTGAATTCGGATTAATTATTATTCAGGAAACTTTTTTTCGGAATTACACTCCTTCCAAATTTGCGTTTTGGAAATTCCGATTTCGAAATAATGCTCCTCGGAAAATTTTATTCGGAACCATGACTTTGAAGCGGTTATATTGCAGAGATAACATAAGCTTACAATTCTCCTGATTCATAATTATACTATCTTTAATCAGTGAATAAAATAATAGGCGTAGTATCGACATCAGAAATTATACAGATACGGAATTAAAAAATGGGCCGAGTCCTGGTAGCAGTCCACCTCTGTGTAGGCAACAAGCTTCGCAAGACTGTCCACAAGTAGCATACATTAGGCGCTGTTGTTTACTTCATGTATCTGGAACTTAGTAAAATTAGGTGGCTCAAATTGTTTCTGTGTCTATACATAAAAAGATACTTTTTTGCTTAAATATACTGCCTGGCCAATATACCGTCATCTTAAGAAGTTAGGTACAGCTTACACAGTAAAATTTTGGAAAGATTCAACATTTTTTCTCCATTATTGTATCCTGTACAATAATGAAAATTAGTGTGTATAAAACAGTGTCCTTCTGCTATATACTAAATATATTTTTGAGATAAAAAATTATTTATATATATTTTTTTTAAATTCAAAGTGGTTGCAGTTCTCTGTGCATTGATGCAACGTTTCCCTCCTAACTCAAAAACTATCCTACATTATGTAACGAAATTTGTTGTGTGTATTTATGCATGTCATAACTATAATATGATACAAAATCACTTCTTTATCTTTGATAGATTGTCTGATACAAAATAAATTAATTTCAAAAAATGGTCAAATATCATTGTTTTCTTCCAACAGAAAATAAAAAAATATATATTATTTATTAAGGAATCTAGTTGAAAGAGCATGATATTGTAAACATGAGTTTCAGCAATAAAATAAAAGAGAGAGAACATGAAAAGTTAACATGTTTATGAGTTATGAAGGAAACGCTTCATCACTGCACAGTGAAATGTTTAAAAAATATATACTGCTGTAATCTGTACCTAACCCCTTACGATGTTTATTTTCGCTTTATGAACTACACGACGAATTTCAAGAAAAGATTACCTACCATAGAAATGCGCTACTAGCCATCTTGATGGCATCCTTAAAGCAAATCAGAGAACAGAGAATCTACTGATATATCAATTAAAAAAAATTGATCACCGGTGTAGCTCAGTCGGCTGAGGCACTTGCCTGCCGATCCAGAGTTGCGCTCTGGCGTGGGTTCAATTATCGCTTGGACTGATTATCTGGTTGGGTTTTTTCTGAGGTTTTCCCCAACCGTAAGACGAATGTCAGGTAATCTATGGCGAATCCTCAGCTTCATCTTGCCAAATACCATCTCGCTCTCACCAATCGCATCCACGCAAAATCATAATAATAATAAATAATAATAATAATAATAATAATAATAATAATAATTATTATTATTATTATTATTATTATTATTATTTATTTAATCTGGCAAAGCTAAGGCCAGTAGGCCTTCTCTTCTGCCCAGCCAGACTCTAATTGTAATTGAATACAATTGGTTACATAGTTTTATATTAATATCTAGACCATAAAACAACATGAAAGTGAATAATGAAAGTTGGATAAGTAGTGTTAGTGCGACAATAATAAACATTGGTAAGAAATAGTAATAATAATAATAATAATAATAATAATAATAATGAGATAATTTAAATATTTATTATGTGATATGTATAACCATTAAACATTGACAAACCTGAAACAGTTATTGTTGTTAACAAGAATTGTTAGAAAAACGTTTCGTTTGTCTATTCTTAAATTGGTTTGATGTCTGACAGTCCCTGACATTACTCTATAGGGAATTCCAAAGCCGAGGTACAGCCACAGTGAAAGAAGATGAATATGAGGATGTTCGATGGGAGGGAATGGATGATATTGAGGAGTGTTGTAATCGTGTGTCTACCCGTAGATTATGGTGGGTGGATAAATTTTGAAAACGAGACGCAAGATAGACAGGAATGGATAAATGCAATATGTGAAAGAGGAGGGAAAGACAGTGGGTTTTCCTACGATCTTCTAGACGGAGCCAGGACAACATTTCGGCGAATAATGCAGATGAAACGGACGCACATATTGTGAACAGAGTTGTAGTCACTGCTTAGGTCAGTAAACAACGTCAATAACGTAATATTGATACAGTTCCTCAAATATTCAAGTAAAAAAATAATAAAAAATAAAATTAGACGGGGTTCGTTCGGTTCCTAGGGTATGGAAAGCGAATTCCGGCCGATATTCCTGTTGGATATATACAACGTCGGCCGACTTTCATTTGAAATAACTAAATACTTGTGAGGTGGAAGAAAATCAAGTTCAAATGAAGAGAGTAGATGGAATAAGGTATTTAAAATTCAGGAACACCACAGAATCCCAGGAAAATTTTTCATTTTAAACAAGTATCGTACCTGTCTATGTAGGCGAACTAAGCCACGATCATGAAACTTTTCTGCTCTACCACAGAACTACCGGAGGGAAATTTTAATGAGACGGCGTAAAAACACACAAAAAGTAAATTAGCATAAATATGTCGATGTAGACAACAGAATGGTGCATATAATTGTCGTCTGTAACAAGGAAGGTACCGTACTCGCAAGACTAATAAATTAAACAACAATAGAATATCTGAATTACATTAATGAGAATAATAAAGCAAGAGATAAATGTTAATTATTCTTGCTCCTTTACCCCTTGGCAATTTTGAGACGATGAATAATTATATTTTAAATTTTGAGAGGAGATATTAAGGCGCATTCAATATAAAAACGAATATGGAAACTTAAATGAAGTTTTATAAATTTATGACAATTTCTGATGTAGCTTTGAAATACAGCACATATATAGGATATGATTTACAAAATATTATGTTCTAAATTACAATGGTGCAGATAATTTACATAAAAATATATATATAAAATGATTCAACACGGTTTAATACTATAAAAAGTTAATGACATATGTGCGTTTAATTTGAATGAGAAACAGGTCGATATCGCAAATCATTGAGACTCAACAATCATCAGCGCCATTTTCCTCCAATTTCTATAATTTTATTGCTACTGCATCTCTTCACTGCCCATATATTCACATACAAATATTAATCTTTAACCCAAAATTATTACAGTTCAATTAATAATTCTGTACTTCGGAGCGAAATGGATAGAAGTCACAAAAATATAACTTACTTTTGAGGAAAGCAAAAAAAAAAAAAAAAAAAAAAAAAACCAAGCATGTATATGAAGAGCTATGGTCCTTCCATCCTTTGACATCTGAATTTAAAGAGAATATATACTTTGTGCACTTGTATCTTATTCCAGTTGATATAGGAAGAAATTCTGATGAATATAATAATAATAGTTTTATTTTCCCTGGCAGAGTTAAGGCCATCAGGCCTTCTCTTCCACTCAACCAGGATCAAATCACATACAGAAAAAATACATACCGGTATGATGTGCTTATCTCGAAATCAGTAAGTTTGAAGTTCCATACTTTTTCCTCTGAGGTAAAGAATTCTGTATTAATATTTTCCTAAAATATTACGTCAGTATTAATATTACATGCGTGTGGATTACCGCAACTTTCCGACAAATTATATACCTGAGCAAATTGACTTTAACTAAACGAATTGTACACAAACTATTTCACTGGCATGGACTTTCTTCATTGTAGCGAGGAAGTATGTCTAAAGTGCAAATCACATTAGCATGCAAAGTAAAATGACACTTTCGAATACTTGTAGAAAAATAATTCTGAAAGACGTGGAACAGAGAGAGAGAATAAAGTTTTCTAAAATATATCCGTGGCGCAACAACCCATGGAGAGCCAAGACCATGGACGGGCAACTTGTGCTCACGAGTTTTAAAAACCTTGACGCAAAGAAAGACAGATGAAGCCAGCCGCAGCTGTTACAAGTTGTTTGTATTTACGCTGCAGAAGCAGTTCACTGCCACGGTGCATTTACTTCGAGGTATAGTTTTGAATCATCAATAGAACGTCAACTGCAGCACAAACAAGATGCAAATGTTCCTTGATATTACCTGTGCCATGCGCCAATTATGACATCACGCCAATGAACAACTAACCTTATCTCCGTACGCCCTGGGACAGAATACGGTCCCTAGTACAGATCTCGGATTTTATCTCTGCCGGTGAATGGCAGTTGGGATTTAAGCGCTTGTCATTGTTGAGGGCGTTGAGTACTAATAATGCAAAACAAAAGACATTTGGTCACCTTGCTCCCAACAGAACTGTTCGGGTCGGAAGTCGGTTCGGGTTTGCAATATTACCAGAGTTACAGTTATTATTATTATTATTATTATTATTATTATTATTATTATTATTATTATTATTATTATTATTATTACATCCGATGATGTAACTAAAGCCATTAAAAAGCTAAAGCCTAATAAATCTAAAGGTACAGATAGCATTCCTAATTTTATAATCAAGGGTTGCTCTAATATTTTCATACCCATTTTAATTTTTTTATTCAATCTTAGTTTAAAAACAGGAATTTACCCATCACTTTGGAAGGAAGCATCCATTATTCCAGTTTTTAAAAATGGTAATAAAAACAGTGTTACTAATTATAGACCCATTTCTATCCTAAACAATTTTTCTAAAATTTTTGAAAAAATTATTCACAAACACATTTCATTTTATGTCAAAAATAAGATCAATTCGGCCCAACATGGATTTACTAGAGGGAAATCTACTACTACAAATTTTGTTTCCTATCTCAATCTCATTATGCCTGTTGTCGAAACTCAAGGTCAAATTGACTCAATTTATTTTGATTTTAGCAAAGCATTTGATGTTGTTCCTCACAAAATTTTATTAAATAAATTAAGTAATTTTGGTCTCTCCACTAACTATGTTAATTGGTTTGAAATTATTTAACAGATAGACAGTCTTGTGTTCGACTAGGTAATTCTCTCTCGGTTCCATTTAATAGTGTATGCGGAGTTCCTCAAGGGTCTACATTGGGACCTTTCCTATTTTTATTATTTATAAATGATATAAGTAAAAGAATAAGTTCTAGCTGCCTTTTATTTGCGGATGATCTCAAAATCTTTCGTAAAATTAATAGTTCGGCTGATTGTCAAATTCTTCAAAATGACACTAATTAAATTTTACAATGGTCTGTTGAAAATGGGATGAAAATTAATCAATGCAAAACTTTTGTTATTTCCTTCTCACGGAAAACTACTTCCCAAAAATTTAATTATTCTCTTAGTAATGTCGTAATTACTAAGAAAGATTGTATTAGAGATCTTGGTGTCTTACTTGATTCAAAATTATATTTTCATGATCATGTGCAATATATTTATACCCATTCATTAAGAATGCTTGGTCTAATCAGATCTATAACTTATTCTTTTTCTACTCCGATGTGTTTATTAATTTTATACTATACATTGGTTAGATCCAAGCTTGAATATGCATCTGTTATATGGAACTCCATTACTTCCACTGACTCGGCTAAATTGGAGAATATTCAAAGAAAATTTATTTCCTTGTGTTCTTATAGATTTTTACCAAATTCCGATTATAACTATGAGACTAATTGCAAATATTTTAATTGCGGTAGTTTGTTTACCAGACGTCAGGATCTTGATTATTTATTTTTTTGTAAAGTCATTAAGGGTGATATTGATTGTGAATCTTTCATAAGCAATATCAGTCTTCATATTCCTGCTAAGGGTTTAAGATTTCATAAAATGTTTTATAATAGGAATTCTAAATCTCTGTCTCCGGTCTGCAGATGTATTAAATATGCTAATTTGCATGGATTGAACTTGGCTCCATTTAATGTGTAGTATATCTTTTGAGTTCTTGTGTCAGTTTTCTTAATTTATGCCATTGTCAAGATATGTATTATACTATTCTTGCCAATTCATATCTTTACAATATTACTTATATTATTCCAGTCTTCATTTATTTGATTTCATTAATACATTTGTAATTCACTCTAATCAATTGCCATTATTTTAATTATCTCACTGAACTAATTTTAATAGTTATTATTTGTGATATTTATTTTGTTGCATTTGGTCAATTAATTAATGTAGACTATTATATTGATTGTATTTCATCTCACTGCCATTTCTATCATTCATTCTCATCATCATTTGTTGTTTTGTTTGTATCTTGTGCTAAACTGTAATTGGCCTTGTGCTGTTGTTTCGCACATTAATATTATAAATAAATAAATAAATAAATAAATAAATTACTATTATTACTATTATATTGTTATAGAAATCTAGCTTATAGCAGTTAGTCCCTTTTTTTTCGTAATTACTACTAGTTCAAAGTGTTGTAAATGATGTACTGGTAGTAATTTTAATTTCCAATTTTTCATGTCCAAAGTTAAAAACAAAAAACTGAGTGGTCAAAGTCGAGAGCTGGTGGCTAATGTATTAAAGTTAGTGAAGAATGAAGCAGATCGTTGTGACTTCAGTATTCCTGTCGCTAAATCACAAGAGAGGACAGCGATTGCCACAGGCATATCAGAGAGAACGGTGCGTGTGATAAAATGAGAACTATCCGCCATTGAGAAAGGGGAAGCCAGTTCGTTTACAACAGCATATAAAAATCGGAAACGTCGTAAGACTGTTACGAACTTGGAGGAAGAGCAAGACAGTGATGGTAATGATGGAGTTCAACATTTGCAATAATCCTGAAAGGACACGTACAGGTATGCTTCATTGCAATTTATTTATTTAGAAAGCTTACAGTGAGTAATTTTCATTTGCGAAAATCATAATAATGCTTCGTAACAATGAGCTCTTATACAGCTAATGTTAAAATAATTGTACAAATACTTAGACACTCAGGGTTAAGCATTTGGGCGAACTTTTTTTCACAGACTAGTGCAACCGCTGCTTTCCCTCTTCCTCTCTAACGCAAACTATGACGTCGCACACAGACAGACAACGTATTCCGAATCTCACCGGACCGGTGGACATCAATGACGTCACGCTGGAGCGAAATAGGAACAAAACTGCTGGAAGGTTCGAAGGCTAACATGGCGACTGTACAAGTTGTTGTCTGTGCTGCGCTAGCAACATTTTGCGAAATTTCCGTACTGTAATCTCGTTCAAAGAAAAGAGAGCATAAACAATTTATTTCTTGAACCGGTAGCAATAACTGGTCCGTTGACATGTTCGCTCATAAGCCATTAACATATTTTTTTTACGTTGTGCTCCTTACAAACAATACAGCAGAACAAACCGCCATGACACAACAGTGGACGATGTCATTCGTCTGCTACTCCCGCCCTTTACGAGAACCAATCACATTCAGTGATTGACTTTGCCACCACCTCTGCAAGCTGATGGAACCGGTGCGACACCGGTGGAGCATCAGTGACGTCATTTTTGGAATTCGGAACACCGTGATGCCACCGGATTGCTCAGCGCTGAGATTGGGAATACGCTGAGAGATAAAATCCGAGATCTATAATCAACAATAATCTCACTAGAGGTTTAGATTTATCTAGAGAAAATCAAAACTCGAGTGGGATTTAATTGATTATTACACGATTAGAAGAAAGTATATAAAGATAAGAAGTAACGAAGTACTCCAATACAATAAAATATTAATTGACTTACGAAAATACAACTGTCTTCAATTGTATTATTTTACCATCTCAGCATTACAAATATCAACTTTTGCTAGATGGCAGTAGTGTGTTATGATTAACTGTTTTCTTGTTATCAGTTGTGCCAACTATGGAATCTTCATTGAACCTTGTGGACGGTTACTAGTCAAGAAGGCTATTTTGATTCAGTTTCATTTTTATTAAAACAGTTGCATTCCGCTTCAATTATCCGGATCCCAGTAATCAACGTCACTTGGCATGATTTTCAACAAATCTTAGTATATTAAACAATCTCTGATACATGACCATCCATAATATCATATACCAGAAGCTATAACATAACCTAAATAATATAAATAAGTGTTAGAAATGTTTTAATTAGGGATGATGAAATAAACAAGAAAAGTTTTAATTAACGATAATGAAATAAAAAATAAACATGAATAACTTTAAAAGGAACAATTATTGAATATACAATTTTCAAATTTGACTGATTTAGTGATTGGTTGCTCAGTTGATGTTATATTGGACGTCTGCGTAAAAGAAGTGGAACTCGTTGATGTACATGGTGTATTCCTCAACTTACTCAGGATTTCCGAATGGTGCTCCTCAATTAGTTGTAAATGGAGTTTCAGGGAAGATGCATAGCCATGACCAGTGATCTTTATTAATTATTGTTCTTGAATGCCAATGCGAGTCATATTTGAAACTGCTGTGCATCGACTGGAGTGGTTTGTAATGTTTTTTTTTTTTTTTTTTTTTTTTTTTTTGACTTCCAGACCGGTGCAGTTTGAAATGTTGGCAAACAAAGAAACAGATGCTAGGGTACTGATAAAGATAAACAAATGATAGGGAAGCGATAAAATTAAACAAATGCTGGGGACGCGATAAAATTGTGCAATAAGCAGCCATGATTGGTTGAAAGACGTTTGAAAGACGTCCTTTCGTACCGTTTTATTGGTCAAAAGTAGTATGACGTAGTAAAAGTGTAATAGTCACTATAAGCAATTCTCAAAACATGCCTGGAGACGGGTGGATTCGCTGGCATATTTGTTTCACACGTGGGCAGACGTTTAAATCTTGTCAAATGGTGTGAAATAAATAATCGTTGTTGGACAGACCTTAAAAATTTACCAGACTTGCGATTTCCTTCTTTTACAAGGTCTCCTCTTTATCTCAAAATAGAATTACTAATACGTTTCAAGTGGTTTAAAAGGCTTTTAATAAAGCTCTTTGTGAATATGCTAAGTTAATTCCTGCTAGACAAAGCATTAAGTGACTCCAATTTGAATAGAAAGCAAAATAAAAGCAATTTTGACTTGATAAATGTTAATACGTGCTATCCATAACATCAATGGAGTAGCTAAATATTGCTCTCATTTAAGTTCTCTGGGTTTATATGAGCATCACTCATCGGCAACAAGTTAGCGTGTTTTGTACCAGACGTAATATGAAGTTGTCGATCAAATGAGGAACCTCACTGGGCCAGTAGGCTTGTGTTTACATTTTCGATGACTATGTTCACATGCCAGCAGTCCCAAGTTAGAGTGTGGCGACAGGTTAAGGAATCTTCCTTCATAAGTTATAGATAGGGTTCGCCTTTATTACGTACCTATCAAATGAGAACAAATTATGGCTTCAGGGAAGGTAAAAGGACACAGAAGAATAAAATTTGCACACGTATCCATTTCATGCTGATATTTTAATTATATACAACAATTTATTAACGTTATTTCGCTTAATTTAATCTTACTTTTACATAAAAATTGCAACATTTCATTTTCTTCTTCTTATTCTTCTTTCTCTTCTTCTGCACTTGGACGTATTAATATGATCCATTGAGCTCCTTTATTTTATGGACCAAGTGGACAACTCAGAGACTATTACCAGAACTAGGAAGTTCGTACTAAAACAGTAAATTTCAGTTGAGTACAGCGAGGAGTATAGAAATGTCACCCGCGCCTCGCCCTGTCACAGACGATACACATTAAGTTCACATAAACAACGCATAGTGACATTCTGTGAAACTGTGTAAAGTCGTGAATGGTTTGAAGAATATTGTGAATTTATATTAATGTTTTAGATTCTAAAGAAAGTTAGCTATTATTATTTACGTAATGTTAATATTATGCATGATTCCAAGAAAGTAAACTCATGAGTTATTAAGTAACTATGCAAACAGAAGTGTATAACACGTTTATTTTTTCCCCGATTATTCTTCGTTAAATCCTGCGGGACAAAATTCCGGCACACCGGCGACTCTGATGTAACCTCGGCAGTTGCGAGTTTGGTTAAATAAACCATAATTTAATTTTTTTTTTTCATTAAATGTTGATGTGTCGTGCTGCTATGCATTCGGTTGCGTTACAGTCCAAGTTCAACAAAGGAATCACGATACGAACTTCCTAGCTGTCATTACAATTGAAATGAAAAATGTTCTTGAAAACAATATAGGTTCATGCCATATACGAGGTACACTATTAGATTCATAAAGTAGTTGTTCACCTGATGTTAGTAAGATATACTGTATCATATTTCAGATTTGCTCTAGTAACGTCTTGTGGCGTAGAACGACTATTTTCAGAGAAAAAATATTGTTTTTTTTTACATAAAAGGAGTACAGTATTTCTTTTGATAAAATATGGAAATGTTCATTGTTATTGTTATGAGGTTAGAATCATTATAATTGAAGAGTCCACTGCAAGAATGATGGATGTCACTTTCTTGTCGAAAATGAACCCAGACTGTCAGTGCATAGCTTAAGACATATAGAATGTATATAGAGAGTTATATGGCATTAACACTGATAGTCATTGTCCAGTAATGATCGGAAAATCACAGTTAAGCTTTGACCACTAAGCATTTCAAACTTTCAATTGCTTCTCCTGAAAAATGTATTCCAAATGACATCCATCATCCTTGCAGTGGACTCTTCATTTATTTAGTTTAACTACATTATTATTTAGTTGAACTATAATATTATTTAGATTAACTACATTATTATTTAGATTAACTACATTATTATTTAGGTGAACTACATTATTATTTAGATTAACTGTATTATTATTATTTCGTTTAACTGTATTATTATTTAAATTAACTACATTATTATTTAGTTTCACTAAATTATTATTTAAATTAACTACATTATTATTTGGTTTAACTATATTATTATTATTATTAAGTTTAACTACATTATTATTTAGATTAACTACATTATTATTTAGATTAAATACTTCATTATTTAGTTTAACTATGTTATTATTTATATTAACAGCAAAATGATTTAATTTCACTAAATTTTTATTTATTACATTAACTACATTATTACAAGTATTTAGTTTAACTACATTATTATTTAATTTAACTGCATTATTATTTTGTTTAACTACATTATTATTCAGATTAATTACATTATTGTAACATTCACAAAATTGGACAGTTAATTAATATTTTGTCCGCGAGTAGATCTTGCAAAACGTGAACATTAGAGCATATTCATAGACATTCTTAGCGCGGGCTTCCTGTGGATGATCAGCGAACTAACGACTTTCGTATTTATAAACCAGTGTTAGCGATATGATATGATATTAATCCTGTACAAGTAATCACTCGATAGCCGGGACTAGTTAGCACGCTCGTAGCGCGGGCTAGCGAAATGTCTAAGCATAGCACCCATACAGTATAAAACGTTTGTCTATTTTGAGAAAAATTAATTTTATAGCAGTTTCTGATACACTTTCAAATTTACAGATACGAGGTAGGCCTATCACTTCTTAGGCATCGATTTGTATAACAGCATATCATTTAATTATTATAATTTTATTATAACTAGGCCTACTCTAAATTCATGCTTATGTTCTTATTTTGTTATTTAATATTATTACATTTTGTTAAGTAACTTATGCTTTGTCATTTTAGGAAGGCCACTCTGAAGGCAAGTTTTGTAATTAAATTCAATTATAATAGTGAGTGTATAATAAAAAGTTGTCACAAGATTCATAGTAATAGGAGGCTATATCTCGTAAATAAGTTATAACCACTATGTTAATATTCTGCGCAATGAATCTTGATAAGACAACTGAAAAAAAAGTGTGCGTGATATTGACAAACTTTCGTCGCATGGAGATTTGACACGAGTTATAATTTTTGTATTAATCTAAATTCAGCTTAGAGGACGTCGGTTGTATTGATTGCTACTTATATTTCTGGAAACTATTACAAATTCGAGTCACGAAGCTGTGTTACGCAGTACATTGAAATACACAAAGCCGATTTAAGTGTATGTCAAATTAAAAAACCATACGTATCTCTATTTTGAGAATCAATACAGTATTTAAAATTGAATAGGTCTATTAAATATTTTATTACTTACGAGTATGACTATATGAATATGTAGTATATTAAATTTATGTGACAACCATGTTTTCTTTGTACAGTTTATAGAGTTTAATAACGCTTATTATGTTTAGTTACTTTCATAAACGTTCAATAAATTCTTGCATCATAAGGCAAAAATAAATAAAACAAAACATTATTTTTTAGGTTATCATTGATTCATATACAGGATGATTCACGAGGATTTATCGTCCTTTACGGAACTTATTTCTGAAGACATTTTGAGCAAAAAAGTCATATAAACATAGTTCTTATTCACAATAATTTCAGAGTTACACTAATTCAAAGTTGTTTGTAAAATAAGCTTTTTCTTTAGTTTGAAGGTAAGAGAACAATACAAATAGAAAATGAAACATTCAGCAGTAACATTTCTTTAATTGGAAAGTATTATGAAGCTAAAAATGTGCTGTGACCTCCTTAGTTGCTTCGTACAGACATCTTTTTCTATTTTAACGAGAAAATTACATTATTCTTACGCACTTATCACAATTATTACAAATCACACCACTTCCACCGACTTATTTTTTTTTGAAGTTCAATTTTGCATCCTAATTTACAGTCTTGGAGAGTTTACAACACATTTTAAAAAAATGTTGCCGCACGCTTGTGAACGGCACTCGTCGCTCTACGTAACTGCATACGGCTATCTTTGATTTCCGTAGCACTCGCGCTGGCTGCTGACTGCACGCTGACCAAGATCACGCGTTCACAGCAATGCGTTCCAATAACGAAACGTAACTCTGTAAATATTGAGAATAGGACCCATGTTTATGTGACATTTTTTGCTCAGAATGTCTTTGGAAATAAGCTCCGTAACGGACGGTAAATCCTCGTGAATCACCCTGATTCTATGCTTGTTTTTATTTAGTACTTCCGGATATATGCTTAATTCTCGATAGTGAAAGGAGGTAAATGACAAATCTCTGTGTGCAACTTTATCTGGCAAACAGAAGCAAACATAGCATATATATTTTAAACTCAGTAGAAACTTACTTTCAGCCAATCAGAATAGCTTACACATATTATGACCAGTTTTGTTTTTTCTGCCTTAATAATATTTTAAATAGTGACATAACTGCCATTCAAGAAATATAATTAAAATATTAAATTTATAATTGAAGTGAAAAATAAATTAAAAGGTAATAAAATGTTTGTGTCAATAGGTTACATGGACTCTAACGATATCACATTGCTATTGTAGTTGTAGATGCATGAAATACAGGAGGTGCCGATAGACTCAACATTCTATCCACTGAAGTACGAATACTAGACAAGGATAACTTTTGTAACATACGTGAATATTTTAATAGTGCTACATGTGTACTTCATGTGAAGGTCTTGCTGTTTGTCATAGATAACGAAATGTTTCTTCAACATCATTGTTCGAATATGATACACATGACATATCTTACACATCCTTGTCATAGCCTTGCAGAAGAGGTGAGAGTGCCATTTCCTGACGTTGATAGACTAATGACTGGACAGTGGATGCGGGATGACGTAAGCAAAAGTGAATTTGTTTCGTATCAGAGTATATGGCACGTGTCGCGCCGTCCGTCTTTTGTGTACCTGGCGAGTACAGGAGCGTACAAAACGAATCAACCCCGATCTGTTCATAGTAACATTGCAACGCAATGTGTGCAGTTGTGTTATCCTGCTCAAGTATTTAGTACGCGTTGAATATGTTGTGCTGATCCATTCAAAATGGCAAAACGTTAAATCCGCTCAGAGATACGAAATGCAATTAAGAAGTTTGAGAGTGACATTTTATGTATTAACGAAGACAATATCGTGTGTAATGTATGTAAAATTGAAATAAAAACCAGAACAACTCTGGATATAGAGAAACATTGCAACAGTACATTGCACATGAAATGCGTTGAAATGAAATCTGAGGAACCATCTACATCATCATCATCATTTAGTTGTGCGGATCTAACGACACGTGCAACATGATGCTCAGTACAAATATTCCTCTAAAGAAATTGAGTGATCCCCATTTTAGAGGCTTTCTTCAGAAATTCTCTCGATATAAAAACTGTTTAAGGGATAGGCGAAGACGATTCAGCTTCGAAAACTTACGAGAATATATCGTCGTTTACTGCAACGCTGGTAATTGCATCAATGATGACGAGGACTGAACCTTGCAAGGTATGTACTACAGTACGTTATTTTTCTTTTCCTTCTGACTGTACGGAGATACAGTAGCATGTTGACATCGTCTGTTTACGTTTAAAACCTGTTCAACCAATGGTCTGAATGAAAAAAAAAATGTAACATATAGTAAATGTGCAACTACATTCAACGGTAAGTCATCCCACATCCACTGTCTACTAATGACTAATGTAACAAAATGTGTTTTTAAGACACCTATCTTGTTTCTGAATTCAAAATCAATGTTCCGGAGTACCTATTCCTCCATCTCAAATCATTACCAGATGGGGAATTAAGTTAAACGCAAGCAGTAATATTATTGTGGTTATTACACATTTATTACGTCATAGCTACTACTTTTAACAAATAAAGTGCTACGAAATGACGTCTTTAATTCTAGCATGGCTGCTTATCGCACAATTTTATCATTTTCCTAGCATTTGTTAATTTTTATCGCTTCGCTAGCATTTCTTTGTCTTTATCACTGCCCTAGCATTTTTTCTTCGTTTGCTAACATTTGAAACTGCAAATTCTTTACGGTATTATAAAACATGCTTTGCGATCGTCATTTGTTTCCCTCATAGATAATGGACTGAAAATGGCGGCTCCGTTCAAACGTTTTGGTGAAGCTAACATTAGTGAAATAGAATTTTAGTAAGTCAATATCTATTTTATTGTATTAGAGTACTTTATTTCTTCTAATCTTTATATACGTTCTTCTGTTTTTATCACCTCCCTACAATTTGTGTCTTTGTTTACAAACATTTCAAACTGCAAATTATTTACGGTACTATAAAACATGATTTTCGATCGTCATTTGTTTACCGCATAAACAGTCAACTGAAAATGGCGGGTCCGTTCAATCATTTTGGTGAAGGTAAAATTAGTGAAATATAATTTTAGTTAGTCAATTAATATTTTATTGTGTTAGAGTACCTTATTTCTTCTAATCTTTATGTGCTTTCTTCTAATCGTGTAATAGTCAATTAAATCCCACTCGAGTTTTGATTTTCTCTAGATAAATCAAAACATCTAGTGAGATTTCTGTTGATAACTTCCAATCAGTAAATAAAGTGATTCAGTTATTTGATGATATTGGTGCAGTAGCAATCAAAATATACAATTAGCTATTCAATGGTGCAGTCGTTGAATAGGCATATAATATAAATTATATTTGGTCGAATTTTGGGTATTACTAGACGCTCTTGTAGTCTTAGACATATCTGGTGCAGAAATGGGTATATAGATAACACTGATTATAAATATTGTTCATAATTCAGGAGCATTTTTTCAAATGCCGATAACTACAGTTTTGTAAAAATTAACATTGCTATGTTTTCGTATAGTTTCGACAGCTGAAATGATTTATTTTTCTTTTTACAACTGAAAGTACAGATGTCTTGAAGATCTTGATTTCAATATTTATACGGTGGAAAAACCTTTAAAAATAATTATAACTTTCAAGTGTAGATGAAATAAATTATGTCAGAACTAGAGTTGAGGTACATACAAGTTTTTTTTTTTTAACGCACCTCAATTTGAATCTTGCTGAAGTAGATATTGAAAAACGCACAGGTACAAAATGGTCTCATCATAACATAAATAAACAATAGTTAAATTTACAATGAATATTAATTCATCAGTAGTTTAGAAATGCAATTTAAATTTGTTAAAGGTAATAAAATAAATAGAAGTACTTAAAATTCTCAGTTGGTTCTCTTGAATCTACTGTAGCCTACTGCTTCTAGCATCAGACTGCCTCTCGTTGTTCAACCCCAACCCCCAGCAGCCGCCACGCAAATATACTATGTTGCGTTTTGAGACGATAAAGAATACTTTTCCTAAGTATATCCTAACTAACAATGTTCTTTAGTTATTTCGATACTATGCAGTAATTATCAGCAGGCTTCGCATGTTTGTCACAAGATATTGGATGAAGTAGTTTCCCCTGGTACATTAATGACGTCAGTCAAAGGCGCAAGCACGTTACAAGACCTGTATGAGTTTTGACTTGTGTTGTGTAAAAGCGCACGCCGGAGGGGAATTTGCAAAATTTGTATAACATATGGACGATTGAGAACGTCAAAATTAAAAGTATTATTTAGTGCATATTCTGCATGTATTAATATAGTGCAATGTCTCTGCCATAGTAATCAGCCACTGTACACTCACCTTGCTCTACGGCATTCTATACAAGCATCAATGAATCTTTGATGGTACGGCTAAATGTCAGGTGTGTTACAAGACAAGACAGTGAATCTTTTATAGAAATAGAATTCCTTTATTTTCTATATCATAATATATTCTTTAAACAGTGCATAGGTCCTAGAATAGAAACAGAACTAACTTCAGATCAAAAATGAACAAATATTTTAAATATCTTAATAACAGATCTGTTACCAAATGTAAAGATAATAACTTCTTCAGTAACTAATAGAAAAGCATTCTTTCAGTAACAATTATCTTAGTAGATTGCCCTTAAGGAGAAGATATTTAAGCCTTAGTTTCTTTAATGACAGATAATTATAAAAAATTAAGGCACTGTTTTATATGATGTAACAGATATGACATGGAGTAACGGATCTGACAGGTAACAGACATAAGAAAACAAACAAAACCATGTGCTAACCTAAAATTTGTTTGCTTAAAAATCTTCAAAATAGCAACTTAACTACTGCACACGTGCACTATTATGTCCTCTTGGTCTTAAACTAAAACACAAAGCAAGAGTATGACACACAAACTCGCCAACTCAAAATGGGTTAACATAACAGTACAATCAATATGGCTCTTTGTGCATCATCCTGGCTTGTGCTGATGTCTGTGGGATTTCTTTTTCAACTGTATATCTATAGGAACAGAATTGTGTAACAGACCTGAGTGATTTGCTGGACTAGAGTAATTATGCAATCTTATTTAAGGAAATATAAACTGAGACATAAGTGAAGAAGTTTTGATAATGTCAAATGTTTCTTTAATTTTTTCTCAATTACATTATTAAACAAACCGTTATCTGAACATAATCATACTCCATTTTAAATACTTAATTAGTATGGACACGGCATTTTAGCTGTTACTATGAGAATTTTATTTTATTCTCGTGAAATATTTCACACGAAGGAAATAATTCTTCTGACGTTTACTACATTAGTATTGAAACTACTCACTGTTAGGAATTTAAAACTCTATCATTATAAATGAAATAATAGGAAGGATATGAATTGATGGACGCCATTGTTATACAAATTCTGCAAATGACCCTCATACGTATGTTTGTATGTCGAGGAGTACATTGTAATTCCGTTCAGTCATAGAGGAGGCGCACCAGGAGACAAATTCCGCCTCTGCAGTTGTTTATTTCGTAATTTGGAAATTATTATTTTTGTGTAAGAAATGACAACATATTCTGTAGAGTGTGCAAAGTGGAACTGACGATGGAAAGACGACATTTGCAATTATTGTTTCTTGCTGCAAGACATGCTTATTCTAATTATTATTGTGACCATTCGCAGTTTTTCAGCGATTTGTGCTAAATGATGATAATTGACAATTGCAAAGGTTTCAGTTACATAATCTCAGAATGTATATTTTTGTCATTGTAATAGTACGATGAAAGAGTAATGGAACGGAGAAAAATTCTCTCCGGCGCCGGGATTTGAACCTAGGTCTCCAGCTCTGCGTGCTGACGCCCAACTCTTGGGTTCCCTCTAGTGGCCGCCCTCTGCACTAAGTCATAGATGTCTATGAACCTAGGACCGAAGTCCACACATGTGCTGAGGTGCACTCGTGATGAGTGACTAGTTGGCCGGGATCCGACGGAATAAGCGCCGTCTTAAATCTCGGAGTGTTCCAGCTCTTGGGTTCCCTCTAGTGGCCGTCCTCTGCACGTAGAGCTAAAAGCTGGCTACGAAGAGAATTTTTCTCCGTTCCATTACTCTTTCATCGTACGATGACGCAGAATATCTGCATGGAAATATCATATGTACTTCGGTACATTATAATAATATATTGCAATAGTAGTTATTTCAATAAGTAGATATAAATAATTTTTTGTACATATGTATAAAACTTCTGTTGTATATTTATTATGAGATTTTAACTTTGATATGCAGCTGTAGTCAGTGCAGGTGCAAACATATTGTTCAAAACCTTTCGATTGTGCAAACCATTAAAATTAAGGAGTTAGGTACAGCTTACAGCTCTAAAATTTTGCAAATATCTTGTAAAAAGGTAAAGGTAAAGGTATCCCCGTAACATGCCATGAAGGCATTTGGGGGGGCATGGAGGTAGAGCCCCATGCTTTCCATGACCTCGGCACTAGAATGAGGTGGTGTGGTCGGCACCACGCTCTGACCGCCTTTTACCCCCGGAAAAGACCCGGTACTCAATTTTATAGGAGGCTGAGTGAACCTCGGGGCCGTTCTGAAAGTTTGGCAACGAGAAAAAATTCTGTCACCACCTGGGATCGAACCCAGGACCTTCCAGTCTGTAGCCAGCTGCTCTACCAACTGAGCTACCCGGCCGCCACTGTATCTTATACAATAAAGAAAATTATTATATGTAAAACACTGTCCTTCTGCAATATGAAAATAATATTTTTATGATTGAAAAAAATTACTTATTTTTTTTTTTTTTTTCCAAAATTCGGTTCACTGTGCAGAGATGAAGCTTTTCCCACATAACTAAAAAACTATCCAGTATTATGTGATGAAATTTTTTGTCTGTATTTATCAATATCATACCTACAATATGGTGCAAGATCACTTCTCTATCTTTGATACGTTGTGTGATAAAAAAATAAATTCTTGTAAGAGTTTCAGCAATAAAATAAGACAGAGAAAAGATGATAAAGTTAACAAGTTTATGAGTTATGAGGGAAACGCTTCATCACTGCACAGTAAATTGTGAATTTTGAAAAATTATATATAAATATTTCTTTTAATCGTAAAAGTATGTTTTTCACATAGCAGAAGAACAGTGTTTTACACATACCAATTTTCATTATTGTACAAGATACAGTAATGGAGGAAAAAAATGTTGAATAGTTCCAAAAATTTACTGCTGTAAACTGTACCTAACCCCTTAAGTTGCAGTGTTGTCATGATATGCTCCATTATTTACATTCACTTTAAGCCTACTGTACCGCCACTTATTCAGTGAGCGCCAGGAATTTGAACTCCTTTCGTACAAGGCTATATTTCTCGATAAATTCAGTGTGACAAAAATTCGAAGCTTAATTATCTGTATTTTTAACAAACTATTCTTTGCTACAAAGAATGCAATGATGAAATGTAAGAAAGAAGTAGGAAGCTAATTAAATATTTCCTCCATGAGGTGGGGACTTTGATTAAAATTAGTATTCATTATTGACAATCGGCAATTTCATACTCATAACTAGACCGCGGAACTTCATGCAATTGCAAGTGTGTACATACTAGCCGTGTACAGACCGATTATTTAGTCCTGACAGCTCAGCGACGCGAAAGAGGGAAAGTAATAGGAGGAGAGGGGAGAGCTCCGGAGTAAAGGTAAGGGCCAGCGGTCGGTAAAAAAGTGCAGTAGAGCTTAACTGTACTGGAAACATACCACTCTACCGCATGCGTGACATCCGATCGCTCCGAAGGCGAATGACTAACCCAAACACCCCTTGGCATAACTAAATGGACTCGCCTGACCCAGACCCACATCTCCAGCGACTTCAGGAATAAATATTCGTACTGTAAATATAGTGTTTCAGAAGCCAGGGCGAAAATACGCGTAGCCTAGATATCATTCAGACTTTTACTCTGATTTCGCGGAACCAAAAATGAATGTATTAAAGCACTTGCGATATTAAAGTCACGATTAGTTCAGGTCATGAAACAGCTGCGACGACAATGCTGCCAGAGCGCTCTGATTTCATAGAAACAAAACTGAATGTATATTTAAACATCTGCGACAATGAAGTCACTTGTCACATCATGTGATGTCGAGAAATCGCTCTCAGCATTTAAACCAATTCTGACAGATAGGACAAGAAGTTTCACAATAGAGAGCGTGGAGAAATCGTTGGTTGTTTACTGCCATAATAATTACGTGAAAGGCAGAGAAAGTTTTAAAAGAAAGTTGGAAATTTAGAAGGTTAAAAATGTATCAATTAAAATATGGATGTAAAAGGAATAATTAATACATTTATAGAAAAAAAAGTTTTACTATAAATGATGCTTGCTTACTTACTTACTTACTTACTTACTTACAAATGGCTTTTAAGGAACCCTCAGGTTCATTGCCGACCTCACATAAGCCCGCCATAGGTCCCTATTCTGTACAAAATTAATTCACTTTCTATCATCATAACCTACTCCCTCAAATCCATTTTTATATTTTCATCCCATCTACGTCTCGGCCTCCCCAAAGGTCTTTTCCCCTCCGGTCTCCAAACTAACACTCTATATGCATTTCTGGATTCGCACATACGTGCTACATGCCCTGCCCATCTCAAATGTCTGGATTTAATGTTCTTATTATGTCGTGTGAAGAATACAATGCGTGCAGTTCTGCGTTGTGTAACTTTCTCCATTCTCCTGTAACTTCATCCCTCTTAGCCCCAAATATTTTCATAAGAACCTTATTCTCAAACACTCTTAACTATGTTCCTCTCTTAAAGTGAGAGTCCAAGTTTCACAACCATACAGAACAACCGGTAATATAACTGTTTTATAACTTCTAACTTTCAGATTTTTTGACAGCAGACTAGATGACAAAAGCTTCTCAACCGAATAATAACACGCATTTCCCATGTTTATTTTGCTTTTAATTTCCTCCCGAGTGTCATTTAGCCTATATTTGTTATTGTTGCTCCAAGATATTTGAATTTTTCCACCTTTTCGAAAGATAAATCTCCAATTTTTATAGTTCCATTTCGTACTATATTCTGGTTACGAGACGTAATCGTATACTTTCTCTTTTCGGGATGTACTTTCAAATCTATCCCTTTAATTGCTGCAAATAAAATTTCCGTTTTTTCCTTAATCATTTGTGGATTTTCTCCTAACATATTCACATTATCCGCATAGACAAGAAGCTGATGTAACCTGTTCAATTCCAAACCCTTTGTGTTATCCTGAACTTTCATAATGGCATATTCTAGAGCGAAGTTAAAAAGTGAAGGTGATAGTGCATCTCCTTGCTTTAGCCCGCAGTGAATTGGAAAAGCATCAGAAACTGACTTATACGGTTTCTGCTGTAAATTTCACTGAGACACATTTCATTTAATCGAACTAGTTTCTTGGGAGTTCCAAATTCAATAAAAATATTATATAGAAGTTCTCTTTTAATCGAGACACTAAAAATTATGCTACCTTTGAAATATTTTCACATCACATCATTATTAATAAACCAAATAAACCTCTAAAGTGTATATTTCACTGCATATGTTTCAATTTTAGCGCATATTTCAACAATTTTTACTGCATGTTTTCAGGTTTTTTAGTGCATAAAGTTCCCTGGTCTGCTCAAACTTTCTCAAAACTTCCATTATAAGCACACGTGATTATAATACTAAATGAAGGAAGTTCATTCGTAGTAATAAATGTACCTTAGATAAACAGGTTACTTGAAGAGGCAGAAATTGGACATAATCCTTGTCGTGATTGTTAAATCGCACGCACAATGCTACCGGTAACGTAATTGTATCCATTTAGCAGCACATTTTTGCTTGGTAAACCGTTCAGAATTGGACCATTAATAGCGACGAACATGGACGCGCTATGTGTGCAAGTACGCATGCTGTTCGTTTCAGATATTACTATGATAGTCGTTCTACTGACCCCACTCTCTAACTCTGTTGACTAAATTGGTATGGTATTGATTCTCCCGGTTAGTTCTCCAAGGCAGTTACCTCTCATAGTAGGCTCTCAATTCAGTTTGGTTTACGAAACTCTTTAATAAGGTGACAAGGACCTTTATTTTCCCTATCTTCTGATAGAAAAGTATACTTTTATATTGTTGTTAT
This sequence comes from Periplaneta americana, assembly GCF_040183065.1. Lineage (NCBI taxonomy): Eukaryota > Metazoa > Arthropoda > Insecta > Blattodea > Blattidae > Periplaneta > Periplaneta americana. The sequence continues at coordinate 142,010,092 of NC_091121.1, read as the reverse complement.
ATTGCAAAGAATTCTAATATTCTAGTCATCATAAAACGATGGTTCAAATTCGTTCTCTCACCAGGTAGATTAATATATTGACTAGCATAATCAAAATGTGAGCTAACATTATCAATAAATGTATTGTAACATTCTCATTCCTGTCTATTCTTTGGTTCTGGAATATAAATATTTTTGAATGTCTTATTTCACTCATATTCTTGTTTCACTTCCGTCGTGTTATTCTAGAGCAGCCGTGGCGACATTGTAATCGTGCGTCGAGCCACTGTGTAACCTGCAACGTGCATAGCACCTACGGAGGGAGAAGGACACCCGAAGGGGAAGTGATTTTCATTTTCCTCACGTTAAGCACTTAAATATAATTTTATACAGTACAAGGTTACAAACTAATGTTTAGTACGTGTAACGAAGAAAGGAATGAACAAGAAAACATAGGATACATTATCACAACCTAAAATTAACTGTCTTCAGAATGTCTCTGCGACAGAGTTTCAAAATCAGGAATTATGTCACTTACTGCCAGTCGTAGTTGATTACGAAGGTATTTGTCTGTCAGTCGTGATCTAAATTTGGTTTTTACTGTTTTCATTGTTGAAAATAATTTTTCACAAACGTAAGTTGTAGTGAACATGGCTTCAACAGAGCAAGCGAAAGAACGAAGCTTCGGATATTTATTTTTTGGCAAATATTTGAAAATTTCAACATTTGTCAAGTCCTTACATCTAGCTTTCATGTAACGTCACGTTGTAAATCTGACAGTTTAAATTGAAGATCTAACCGCATTATTCGTACATCTGCTTAAAAAGGATCTACGTACAGAGATGATTATGATTATGACGATGATGGTGATAATAACAACATCAACACAACCTTTTAATGTTTCATCAGTGACATGTAGTATAATGCCGTTTTATATTATACCACCGTTTTCCTCGTAATACTTGTCAACAAATCATACATTTAATATTCTCATCATATTGGCAGCAAAAAAATACGTCCTCCCATCCTACTTGAAACTTTCGTTTTTGTAGAGGTACATGGTTTCGAGAGAGACACTGCGATGACGCCACTCGCAGGTCAGAGACAAATACAATTGGAACGGAGTTTGACTCCAGTGAGTGAGAGAGTGGGGGTTGGGGGAGGTAGGAAGCAAGAGGAAATGCACAGCTATCATTGCGAGCAACAATGTGCTCCCGAGTCCATTTTCGTCAGGACTGTTCTAGAGTATCGAGTTTATAGTTTTTTGTTTGAAATTTACAGGTACACAAAAACATACCCACAACACATCCTCAACACGCAATTGAATTTTAAGACACACACCCTTTTCGATACAATCATGAACACATGTCATGAAAGCAAGAAACCAGAAGATAGAAGTTCACTAGAATCCAGAGGATAATGCAAACATCGAAAATGGCCAGTCTGATAACAGAACACCAAAAATGTATAATGTTAACACTGTGAAGTCATACATGCTCTATTTCTTCTATGCCTATATGGGCTTAAAAACCGCGTCGTTATTAATTTATTGAAGTAAATGAACAGTATATCAGTGATTATATAAATATTAAGAGTGTATTAAAGAATGGAGACATAATTTCATCAAGTAGAACCACACTGTCATTTTTCTAAGCATACCTTGAAATGTGGCGCTATTTTTGGGTGAATTTGAAGTATCTTTGTTTCATTTCTTCTTTGACGGAAATTAATAATTTTTCACAAGACACATTTACTACTGAAACTTATTAATATATTGACGAATCATAGGCTATAGTATTCATACATTTACAAAGTGATGAAATGAAGCGGCTAGTGAAGACTTTACATTTTAGAAACTTTAGCAGATATAAACATAAGAAAATATTGTTCATATATAATTGATTATTATTTTATGCTTCGCGAAGTATAATAATGTGTGTTTTCTCACTCCTTGATACACATTTTAATTTTAATACAAAACCTCTAACAATTCCTACGTAAGGAAATATATTAATTTCATAAATGAGTATTTCGAAACTTTTTGGTTAAGTGCGGTTACGATACGATGAAAGAGTAATGGAACGGAGAAAAATTCTCTCCGGCGCCGGGATTTGAACCCGGGTTTTCAGCTCTACGTGCTTATGCTTTATCCACTAAGCTACACCGGATACAACCCCGACGCCGGACAGAATCGTCTCGGATTAAGCTCCAATATATAAGTGCGGTTATTTTTCAATTAATATAAACACTATTTCTAATATTAAGATTCAGAATTTTATAACTCATGATTATTGATAATTTGATTCATACTCGGGAAAAGTAATGTTATATAGTTGCTGTTTCAAACTAAATTTAGTTATATTACGTTTAGCATTACATACTTCAAATATAATCCCCTGCCATGTCAAAAATACGTTGCCTAATCCCTGGAAGATGGTAGAATTTATCTGCAGCATCATTTCTGAATATATCTCTGACTGACTGATCTCAAGCTCTTTGGATGTCATTCCTTAATTGAAAACGCTTGCCTCACTTCCAAATATCGTGCATTTTTTTCCTCTTGCAACTTGTACTTTTATGAAGGATTTTTGTTCATACTTACTGAACATTTTTAGGGTGGTATTACTTAATACAAATCAGAAATTGTCCCTGTGTTCACAAAGGAGCAGTCCGCGATAAAATTCGAAATTTTGATTATATTATAGGATGTTTACCTAAATAATCCTTTGATTAACGGCGTTTGTCTCATCTCTCTACGCCTTTTAGTTTGTGAAATATTAAAGGTCTTACTGCAAGCTCTGACGTCATAACCACTGATCGCTTCACAAGACTGCATTGTAGTTCCGTTTGACATATAGTGTAGACCGAGTAAATACAAATTCATGTTACAGTCAGTTATTATTAACTCGCTTAGGACCTATCACATGCATATACTGTAATATTAATAGTAATAATAATAATAATAATAATAATAATAATAATAATAATAATAAAAACTTACCCAAACTCTATCCCACTTTAAATCCCGTGTACAATGCATTCTGTTCCATTCTGTGATTAGAACGACTTGGGTCTGATAAGGGTTCAAACTGAGAAGGTTTAATATTTTGATCAATTATAACCTAAGTCAACGTCTTCACTGTGTGAGTGAATGTATGTGAGACGTGAAATATTCGTTATGAAGGGACTACAGATACGTGTTTATCTCACGTCAGCAATAAATTAGTACATGGTTTATATTATTCTATTGCACCACAGTTGTTGAGTCACACGGTTTAGGCACCGGGGCTATGTTTGAGAGAACTCTAAAACATGTGCATCATCGAATTGCAGTAGTGGATAACCACGAGCTACTTCCAACACATTTCTCTGTATATCTTCTCTCCACGCGTTTTCCTTCCTGCTGTATGTTTTCTTTTCCACCCATCGTTTAGTGGTTTTAGGGTGCTGGAGTCTGGAGCCAGTTACATCTCTTTTCACGTTGTAATTATGGCCCACTATCGCAATCATAGTTCTTGTTACTATTCCATCATATGGAAAGTGTTTTCTCTTAGGAATGTAAACCAATCTCTCGTTATGATATGATTCAAGTTTGCTGATGTAACAAAACTGATTAGTCTGCTTTAAGTCTTTTAAAGGGTAGGGTTGCATACAACATTTTTCAGAGCATTGTAATCGTTGGGTCCAGGTTCGATCCTTTCCCTCTCGCTATTGTATGGGTGAATGTGTGCACATTTTTTATATGTCTCTGTTCGTGTATATTACAAACATGATTTAATACAGAAATGAATCTGTCTTCTAAGTCGTCAGAATCACCTTCACATGTAGCACATAACCACCATGAGTGATTTATGATGCTGTCTTTCCACATTTGTATTTTCTCATATGTTTTTTGCGGCGGCTTTAAGGTTTTTAGATAAGCGTTTTGCAATGTGCCAAATGTCAAATGATGATCCACCATTCATATTTGGTCCTCATGAATTTCCTAATTCCTCTATTGCGGTCCGACGGAGAGAAGGTAATGTTCATTTTTTCTTTTAGGCGATCTAGAACTTTTTCGCATGCTGCTTTTTCAAGATTGCCTACAATTAGGCCCTTTTGCAGAACTATGAAGTCTATAAGATTATCTGAATCGAGGTCCATTGCACTGTAAGTCACATATTTTGCACTGTAACCAGGTGAGTCAAATTGGCCATCACCGCGATTCGCACGTTCTTATCTTTTAGGGAATTGATAAGTTGTTCATGAATGTGAAAATAACTACACCTACTGTTGGTTCTACGAATTTTGAAATTACTTTATAAAATGTTGTCGTGCCGATGAAATATAGTTGTAAAGTTTTTGAAAAATTTTCAAACAATTTGTACCTTATACCCGATGAATTAGAATTTGAAGCTTCTTCTTCTATTTGAAAAGATCTGTCTAAGTCAGTTTATGGCTCACTCACATCTGATTCACCACACACTTTTCTTAGAGTCTCGCACCCTATCTCACACTGCACAGCTTTGTTTATATTAGGTTTCTGTGAATTTTCAGCCTCATCGAGAACTACACATACGTCAATATTTTCAGCTATAGGCGCATCACTGCAACTTGCTATTGCTTCTTCGACGATCTTTTTTCATTTATAAGCAGAGGAGCGCTTAGTATTAGAACTGTCTTGGCGAGATTCTCCTTTCAAAAATAAGGGACAGCAGTTTTCTTCATTTTCATAGAAGTTCTATTGTCTTTCATTAAACGTCTTTTTAATAGAGACTATTCTTCAAAATAAATTTCATGGAAATGATTAGAACACACAACAGCAGTTTTCGATGGTGTAAAATCTTTTCTGTTGATTTTCTTCGCCCATGTTTTAAATATTTACGGTGACTTTTCTTTGCTCGGAAATACATGAAATGATACCCCTCTCCATGTTCTGCTTTTGTTCTTCCCTCTGAACACGAAAAATCACAACACCACGGCATTTCAAACTGTATTACGATACAATTTTTTCTGTTTAGTCTACTGTAGTTCAAAGTCGTTCATATAAAAGAAAATAGCCCTACATAAAACCACAACGTTGGTATGTGCTGTTTTATGATTAAATGAAAAGCAAAATATAACTTCACTCAATCACAACTGTCCGAAATTCTGTTCACGTGTATTACGGCGCGAGAAGATTATTTAATACAAAGCGCTGCACTCGGGATGTTCTCGGTCTACTACGCAGTCACACCAGTTCAATGGCTGTGACGTCATAAGTATTTGTGCGGAGTCAGTAACTCGAGAACCATGCCTCGCATTGACATGCGGCAAATTACATTCTACTTAGATTGAAAAACGTGTTTGATTAAAGCCAACTTAATTTTATCGCGGACTGCTCCTTTAATATTCCACATTTATGCAACAATCTCTCCTCAATTACATCACGGCCGACTTGATGCTCGCTTCGCTTCGTAGCCTATACAAAAAAGCGAAGGTAACATCAAGTCGGCCGTGATTACATACTAAAAGATTGCGATGATCACCGCTAGGAGCGCTGATTACCACATTATTGTTGCCATTATGTATTTAATAGCCCTTATATTTACAATACCTAATCTTTATTACTCAAAATTACTTCGGAAATATGCTTTGTAGTTAATAGTAAAATTTCGTGATCACTGTATGAAACGTTCCCACAGAAGTATGCTTGGATATTGATTTCAATAGACCTTGACCGTAAAGGCATTTGTTTGTATTATTTTCCCTAGTGTAAAATGTTAGTCATTTAATGTCATGATATCAAGAAGTATAACCGACTACAATTTGAAAGGTTTAGGTCTACATTATGCTACAAATTGAAACTACTTACGCTAATATTTATTTTTGTGACTTCAGTAGACAAATTAAATACACTCTCTATCATGTAATAACTTATAAAATCTTTTAAAAACAGTTAATAATTTCTCTTCTAAGACTCAATTCTAGCACATTAGGTACAGCCTTTGTTTTCCTCGCACAGAATACATTAGCGTAACTCCTGTCTAGTGATTAATCTATGGGCTGTTATTCCAAATAACGGCTTTCCTCCTCGTCACAACAGAATCAATTTGATAACTTTACTTAGTTGAATAAATATTTTCAGAAATTACAGCAACTGTCAACATCGATGGCATAGTTGTGGCACCTTACGCACACACCAATATTAGGACATTAAAGCTTGGTTTTTCTGAACCGACGTATGCGAAGTACGAGGTGCGAGGCCCGCCTCGCACAAATCCATATTATGCGAGGGATAGTGAGTGGTTTCTATAACTGCAAGATGCGAGGTCTGCGCACCTCGTAACTATAGAAACCACTCACTATCCCTCGTGTAGTCCGGATTTGTCGCATGCGTCGGTTCAGAAAAACCAAGGCTTTACTGAAAATAGCTCTGAGAAACTTTTTTTCTAAATCTACCGAAGGGCTTAACTATTACCGTGACAAATTTCTATGTTGAAGACAAAGTACGCCTACACGTTCGAATCTGGTAGTTCACATGATAAAACAAAAAAAACTCATAAGGTATATAAAGTCGAAGTTTTGCAACACTGTAGAACATGTATTGTTAATGCAGTACTGACATGGAGGCGCAACGTAGCGCAGCGGTAAAGCCTTGGTTTTTCTGAACCGACCCATGCGACGTGCGAGGTGCGAGGCCCGCCTCGCACAAATCCGGACTACACGAGAGATAGTGAGTGGTTTCTGTAACTGCGAGATGCGAGGTCTGCTAAACGGAATTAAATATGAAGGTTGTCTGTTGCACGACATGTCCATGAAGGATTCAGACCGTCCAGCCGACTACTAGTCTTAAGTTTACATACCTCAGCAGAGGTAAACGATCATCCAACTAGTACTGGGTATTACATGATCAGCACGATAATCCCATACACAATCGAGGTCTATCAGCTATGTACTTGCCTCACGTTAGGGTTATGAATTATGGCACGTATTATTTGATCTCCCCAGTAATAGGACATTGAAGGACCTGGAAAGGATGAACTAAAGTCGTATTGCTAGATTGTAAATTAATCAGTTCCATCCTATGTGATGATGATCACTGGGCTCCGTATTCCAGCTACCTACAAACTGGAATGAAGTTGCCTGGTTCAAAGTATATGTGACATTATCAGGCTTCGGCCTAGGGACACAGAGCAACCAGTATGAGGTTTAGAGTACACGGAGTATAAATGGCGTCATGACCCGTGTGCAGTCACCCGACTGCAACAGCACAGGTGGGTCCGTAATGTGCATTACCGTTGTGTGTAGGCCTATTGCTCTTGACTGCGGTACGTGTAACAGGCTTCGGCGTAGAGACACCTGATTGAAGGTTATACAACTCACGTTAATACTTTAATGGTAGACATTTATTGCCTACACTAAGAATGTACTGTATATACTGCATCTGTACAGGGTGAAATATATTTTGTGCCGTACTGTGACGGACTGTTTACATGTTGAGACACGAAGCAACGGGTCCACACCTGTGGAGTAACGGTTAGCGCGTCTAGCCGCGAAACCAGGTGACCCGGGTTCGATTCCCGGTCGGGGCAAGTTACTTGGTTGAGGTTTTTTCCGGGGTTTTCCCTCAACCCAATATGAGCAAATGCTGGGTAACTTTCGGTGTTGGACCCCGGGCTCATTTCACCGGCATTATCACCTTCATCTCATTCAGACGCTAAATAACCTAAGATGTTGATAAAGCGTCGTAAAATAACCTACTAAAAAAAAACGAAGCAACGGAGCTCTTCATCTCCCACTCCACTCAACCAACAGAACACTATCGTCCGTGCGTTCTGAACTTCAAACATTTCTGTACCCAGGACCGAAGCCTGGACATCACAGAGCATTTACAGGTACGTTCGTATACAAATAGTTACACATCCTCTGCCCTCTTCCTCTATAAAGGAAAATCGGGACGCAGCTAGAGTGAGTAATCTTATCGATCACTGCCCTTACTAGTCGTATTAGGGCTATTTAAATAACTACACCTTTGTGCCTGATTGAAGGTTCATTGCAGAGCGAGTAATAGTGCGGGGCATAGTTGAGGATATTTTAACTAATATTTTTACTGTCAATATAGGCAACATTACATATAAATTTTGTAAAATAAACGTAAAAGTGTCAAAAAACAGTGTACTGAAAGACACTGAAATACCAAAAGGCACAGAAAGTGTGTTGAACGTAATAAAAAACAGTACCATAAAAATATCAAAATTATGAAGATATTAACTCGACGTTCAGCAAGGATTTGTGTAGCCTACCATGACGTGCAATGCCAACATCCCAATTAATAAATTAAATAATCTCCATTTTAGGGAATTTATAGAAAAGTACATAGAAAATTAATGGGTTTTCAGTGATGAGCGAGATGCAATATCCTAATGAAACATGAAAAAATGTCACACAATAAGAATTGCTTGTATTACATCGTGCACCAGTAACGTCATGTGCTATTGAAAGAATTTCTTGCAATATAAAATCATTTCAAGTGACATCCGCATATGTTCAAGTTCCGTGACTTACGAATGCACGTTATTATTCACTGCGAAGATCACGACGAAAATGAACATTACGGCTCAAGCATGTGTTTACTAGTAAAGCTTGAGAATGTCGGGAGTTAACTGTACTCCACGAATACGCAGCGATGACCTGTTTGTATATATCCTTATAATGTTGCATTACCTGTGTTCGGTGTACTATATACCAAATGTGTCTTTAACTTCAGTCTTTAGGTAGCTGGAATACGAAGCCTATAATGATCATGTATCTATTGCAGAACAGACGATAAGTTACAAAAAGTATTATGCTCTTAAGCAATACAGCTTACTATAAGATTATAAAGTGAGAATACCACAAAGAAATATGAAACCAATGGCCATGGAAGATAAACATATACGGAGATGAAAAATAGTAATTAATAATGATATAATAGAATGAATATTAATTCGAGGAATGGGAGATAAAACATTTCAAAGGTTCGCGAAAACGCGTCCTTTCAAGGAAATTGCGGCTGAGAAGAAGTGTCTATGTGAGCTCCAGGCCTACTGGCCACTTATCTATTTTCGCCGTCCATATTGATAAAGGGACATTAGAAGATAATCGATTAAGTGTTTTCTGTTAACTATTTAGGTAATGTCATTTCTCTACAGACCTATAACATCAATGTAGAAGAAAACTTACAGAAATATAACTCGTTAAATGGATGGTCAGAAATGAATTTCAGGACATAGGCTACATCAGGAGAGGTGTGAAATTGACTAAGAATAAAATATTGTCTAGACCTGCTCTCATGTATAATAATGAAGCTCAAACGGCTCTAAAAGAAAGAAGATCGAAAGCAGCACAAATGCGTTTTATGAGATTCTTGGTAGGTATTAACCTGAGAGAGAGTATAAGAAGTCGGGTAACAGGAAACTAGTTTGGAATGAAATCAGTAATAGAGGATATGTAAGATTACTAACTTAAAGGTATCTTCATCGATCAAAACTTAAAATGGAATTTTCATAACTTATTAACTACTTATGTCTTAAATTACTTAAAACTCTGTACCAATTTGTTCAACTGCGTCGCTTTAGCCAGTAAAACTATTGAAACAATATTTTTAGTCGTAGTTCAGTCTATAATATAGTATGGAATTATAGGATGGGGTGGATTATCACAGAGTATTATTCGCCCTTTAATATTACTACTTAAAAAAATTATTAAAATATGTTTAAGAAGAAAACTTGATCATCCAACTCATCTCATATATATAAAAAGAATTTAATGTTTTTAATATCAAGCAAATTTATATGTATACTATTTTGAATCACTGCCATAAATATCAAGCTAAATCTATATCATCCGATCATGGCCACAAGACAAGAAGATACAATATTTTGCTCCCCCTCATTGAACCAAAATGTAAGACTGAAGCAGATCTAAGGCACAATTCTAATTACGGTCCAAGATTATATCCTAATAATCTATTCTAATAATAAATCTGTAGCCGAAATTTTTCTGGTAATTTCCGATTTTCCAAAAATAATTGGTCCCAACATATACAGGCTGTTCAAAAAATACGGGGCATAATTTCAGGTATGTATTTCCCACATGTAGACAATAAAATAGTTCATAACAACATGTGTCCGGAAATGCTTCATTTCCGAGTTATGGCCTTCACAACATTGAAATTCACCGGAATGTTTTTCTTTCCGCAGGTCGTTGTCATTACAGAAGATGTTCAAAATGTCCACCTCCTGCTTGAATACAGACCTCACATCGATGTCTCATTGACCTGCGAACACGATCCCAAACTCCAGGAGTATTGCGTATGTCCTCATAACATGCCACAATTCGATTCCGAAGGGATTCCAAATCAGGCACCGGAGACGAATAAACCAATGATTTTAAATGGCCCCACAAGTAGACATCGAGAGGGTTCAGATCAGGTGAGCGTGGAGGCCAAGCATTGGGCCACCTCTACCTATCCATCGATCAGGAAACCTTCGATCCAAATACCGGCGAGCCGTACGACTAAAGTGTGCAGGAGCGCCATCATGCAAGAAGTGAATGTGTTGACGATTGATCAGTGGAATGTCTTCTAAAACATGAGGTATGGTGTTTTCCAGGAAGTTTGTGTACGCCTGCCCCGTAAGTCTGTTTACAAGTACATGGGGTCCAACTAATCGTTCACCAATGTTGAGTGAGAACCGCACCTGGTGATGAGATGGAACAGTTGCACGTGGGTTTTCATACGCCCATGCATGCTGATTGTGGAAATTTGTTATGCCATCTCGTGTGAACTTTGCGTCATCTGTAAATAATGCTAAGGCAGGAAAGTTCGGATTTACACCACACTGCTGCAAGAACCACTGACAGAACCTAACTCGTGCAGGGTAATCTGCTGGTGACAGGGCCTGTACATGTTGGAAATGGTAAGGATACAATTGATACTCTTTCAACAGTCTCCAGACAGTCGTATGAGGAACATTGACTTGCAACGCTACCCTTCGTGTGCTGATAGAAGGGGAGTCATGTTCACAGCCTCCAGAATCTCCTCCTGTACTTCTGGAGTTGTAGATCTTGGTCGTCCCCTTCCCAAACCAGGAGAGTTAAATTTTCCATACTCGCACAGACGGTAATGGAGACGTACAAATGTCTTCCGATCTGGACATTGTCGCTGTGGGTACCTCTCCTGGTACAAACGACGAGTCAGCGCAGCATTGCCGTCCGCCTTACTGTACATGAAGTGTATCTCTTCCAGCTCTTGATTTAAATACATGTCGCACAGTCTAACGCCTACACAACACTGAATGTAACCTTCGCCTCGGAATGAACTGTCAGAGTGCCCTCTTAATGTCTCCTGTGACGGCAACGACCTGCGGAAAGAAACGCGTTCCGGTGAATTTAAATGTTGTGAAGGTTATAACTAGGAAATAAAGCATTTCTGGGCACATTTTGTAATGAACTATTTTGATTGTCTACATGTGGGAAATACATACCTGAAATTATGCCCCGTATTTTTGAAACACTCTGCATAATTAACCACCCTGAAACCGAAAATCGCTTTTTTGAAATTTTTGTTTGTATGTCTGTCTGTCTGTCTGTCTTTCTGTATGTTACCTCTTCACGCGATAATGGCTGAACGGATTTAGATGAAAATTGGAATATAAATTAAGTTCGTTGTAACTTAGATTTTAGGCTAGCCTATATGGTATTCAAAATACATTATTTAAAAGGGGGGTTATAAGGGGGCCTGAATTAAATAAATCGAAATATCTCGCTTATTATTAATTTTTGTGAAAAATGTTACATAACAAAATTTCTTTAAAAGTAATTTGCGATAAAAAAAAGATTGTACCACTATCCAGCTAAATTAAAGCAGATGCTTGTACAGACTCTTATTATGTCTCATTTCGATTATTGTGACGCTTTTTTCAGTGATCTCAGGGTTGATTTATCTCACAAACTGCAACGTGTTCATAATGCGTGTGTTCGTTTCATTTGTAATGTCCGCTACTACGACCACATTTCGTCTTCTTTCGATAAATTATTGTGGCTCAGGTTAAATGAGAGGAGAAAGTTACATCCCCTTTCTCTCTTATACCGAATTTTGCACACCTCTACTCCCTCTTACTTATCTGTCCGATTCCACAGTCTTTCTCGGTACCATAACTTAAATACTCGGTCACAATATGATAACACGCTAGAAATACCACTGCACACATCATCTCTTTATTCTTCGTCTTTCACTGTTGCTACTTCTCGTCACTGGAATTCTCTGCCGCCTGAAGTCAAGGGCTGCCGAACTTTAATTTCCTTGTCGTACGCCGGTCTCCGTGGTCGTTCCTCTCCGACGTGTTGTCGAGGTGGGGAGGGGAAACGGGAGTGACGTGACAAGATGGCTGTCGCTTGTGGGTGGGGGTAATAATAAGGAACTGTGGTGAAGTTTAAAGGAAAGACTGTTTTTAAATTAACATTTGTTTATTACAGAAATAGCTAACAAAGAAAGTATAATTGTAGTTCCTTCCTAGTCCTGTGGTAGGGGTAGCGGGAGAGTCGTGATAGAAATTGATAGTTTAGAAATTCGTCCTTGAGGCTTCGATGCGAGGAGAGTTATGAGGGGTGATAGTACAGTACGACTTGAATGAAAGGGAGGTAGGGGTAACGGGAGTGCCTGGGGAAAATCGGCTTGCTTTCATGTGTGTTGTGGGGGGGTAGAATAACGAGAGAGATGGAATCGGGATGATGGTTGATTCTCTAGGTCGAAGGATCAAACACAGCGTACTGTGCGACTTATCGACGTTCGAGAACACACCCCTTTGGATTCGGAGGATCAACACAGCGCACTATGCGACTTACCGACTCCAAGAGGGGGAGGAATGGTGGCCCCTAGCGTTCGGAGGATCAACACAGCGTACTATGCGACTTACCGACACTGGGGGGGGGTTGGTGGTCTCTAGCGTTCGGAGGATCAACACAGCGTACTATGCGACTTACCGACACTAGAGGGGGAGGAGTTCAGGAGAGGACTGTGGTTTATGAACAAGCCGGGATAAGTGGGGAGTCAAAGTCAGGAAGAGAAGTGGATGGGTTGGAGGTGGTGATGAGACTAGTAGCGAGACGAGAATAAAATAAGTTTACAATACGTAAGAAATGAGGAAGATTCGGCTGGTGTAGGAAAGTATCCAGGAGACAGGGGCGCAGCTTGGCTCCCTGTTCCCAGAGTGGTGGCCGTGTGTAGACACGTCCGAACAAAAGACAACCATAGCGTAAGCCTGGTTGGAAGACTGCTGCCAGTGACTGAGGACGCGTTAGAGCTACCTCTTTGCCATCTGGCGAACGAGTGACTGAAGTCGCGGAGATGCGTTATATTTATACCCCTCGGAACAATGGTGGTTGAGGACGCCATTGACGTCACGGTGCCTGGGGGTATTTCTATTGCCAACGTGACTCGTCGCCGCGCGATCTTTGCTTTCTCCCTCACAAGAGGGAAAAAAGCGAGCCAACCTGCTTTCTGAGAGAGAGAAAGCAGCGACTCTAGTTTGCGCGGGTAGGTTTGAACCGTTTAAAGTAGGACGCACGGGCATCGAGAATTGATATACACAACAATCGCCCCTCCTGTTTTTGCCCGTGCGGTACTACTAGTAAGTTATCTAATATAACCCTTACAACAAGACAATTAAATACAATGAACAGAAGTGGAGCATCACAAAACAAAAGAATACACTGAACATGAGAAAATACACAATGAATGAATACAATAACTTGAAAGGCTAATGCTGCCTAGTCCGAGTGTTCATGTTTCTTAATCTATGGAGGTCTCGGCCCCCATTTGTGCTTATCATATTTGGTCTGTATATTTGGATCATGGTTTGTGTACACTGATCGTGTGTCAACGATCTTGTTTCGTTTGCCTTGCGTCACCACTACACTCGCATCAATAGCTCGTTCGGTTTGATCACACATCGCGAGCGCGCACACGGCGATCTGATCAGGTTGGCCACTGCGTTTTCTCCTTTGTGGAGGCAACACCGGCAATGGTGCTGCAGCGTCGCTCCTAGCAGCCTCCGGCGTCGTCTGGGATGGTATTGGTGTGCCCGCAGGTCGGTCTGGACTAGGCGGGGAAGATTCCGCCTCCTTGCAGGTGGTCACAGAGCGCCAACATCCTGGACCGCTGAGCTCGTTGGTCGTCCCTGTGGTCTCGGGAGACCGGATGTACCGAGGGATGTCGGTGTTGCTTGTGACCTCGGAATATGGGCCATCTGATGTCGGGTTGCCGCCTCGGAGTTGATCCGGCATCCCTTCTGTAGCAGTGGGTGCAGTAAGTTTGTGCCTGGTGTCAGCGACATCTTGGGCCACTGTCTGGGACCCGCCAGGGTCTCCCTTTTCAAGTGGGTCCTCCACCTGTGGTACCTCCTCAGAGCAACAGATCTCCTCAGCTGCAGTGGGGGCGTGGCTGTCGCTCGTGACTCCTCTCTCCAACAGGTGGAGCTCTAGTGGCCTCGGAATTGAAGGAACCTCCTTGCATCCGCTCCGTGAGGGAGGGCCACTGACATGGCCGGAGAGATGCTGGTACCGCTTCTCCTTAGCGGGATCTCCTGCTAAAGGCTTGACAGGGGGCAGTGGTTGTTGCCTTCCGCCAGGAGCAGTGTCCCTGTATGGTTCTGGCTTGGTGCCCTCTCCGGTTCTGGGATTGTTGATCAACGGTACTACTGCACCGCTTCCCAATCTCAGCTGTCCTTGTCGATAGTCTAGTTGCGCTGACATGTCTCGCAACCATGGGGTCCCCAAAATCGCATCAGCACGCAACTCTGGTGCGACGAGGAAGTTGATGGGCTTCGTTGTGCCTGCAAGAGTGACGGGGATCTCAGCTTCGCCCTGGGTTGCCATTGTCTGCTCGCATTGGGCAAGATGGATGACATCCTGTCGGGCTCGTATGGTGCTGCCAATTGGAACTTTCGCAGCATTGATGATGTTCCTGGAGGCGGCACTGTCGACGACCGCTGTGGCTGCGAGGGGTCCCATTCGGATGTCAATCCTCGGGACCGTTTCCTCTTCATCGGGAGTTAGGGCCATCTGCGCGACGGGGCTGGAGATCGGGATGTGGCGAGCAGGATCGGTGCGTCTCTGCTGTCGGACCGGACAGTCCCGATTGTAGTGGTATCCCGGGCAGTAGTGGCACCGTGGAGCGTTTGATGATGAAGTGGAATGATGCTTGGCAGCGGTGTGCTTGATGTCGCCCTCCAGAGGAACAGCACGATGTATCAGTTCCATTGTAGTTGTCGGAACCGGATGTCTGAGAAACGGCCGAAGTTGTGGCCGCAGAAGCTCGATGATCACTGGAATGATCGTGTTGGGATCGGCATTAGGAAAAAGTCGCCGATAAAGGAAAATTTTTCCCGTGATGAACTGATCGGCTGCCTCGTTTTCTCGTTGGAGCTTCCCGTAGAGAGAAGCTTGGAGAGTAGCCCTTACAGCCGGGCTGTCGAAGCGGTGAGTCAGTCTTTGTTGCAGTTCCTCCCAGGTGAAAGGAATGCCACTGAAGAGCAGTAACCAGTCCCTGGCTGGTCCCTTCAGCTGCTGTTGAACGAGGCGTGACCACTGGGAGGGGTCTATTTGCGCCTCGGTAAGTAGGTCGCGGCATCTGGAGATGAAGCCGGCCGGATCCTCGTGCTCCAATCCATGGAACTCGGGGAGCACAAGTAGTTGTGGAACCTCGGCGGGGCGAAGACTGCGCATGAGTCTCCGCAGCATCTCGAGTTCCATCTTATCTTCATCCTTCTTCTTGCGACACCAGTTGCAAATGTAAGGGTTGCTTTCTCGGAGCTGGGGCTCGTCCTCGAGCCCGAGGCACACTGCGTGGTAGAAGGTGGGGCAGGTGCCGCAGTCGACGTAGTATTGCCCGCGTCCGGGGCAACCTCGTTGGCAGCACTGGTCTCTGGTGCGTGTAAACATGGTTGGGCGCCACCGAGAAAATTACTCCTCTCGGAAGAGTGAAGAGCTCTGGGGTGTATGTGGATTCGTCTCAGTACCAACTGAGATAAGGCCCCACGTTGGGCGCCAATTGTCGTACGCCGGTCTCCGTGGTCGTTCCTCTCCGACGTGTTGTCGAGGTGGGGAGGGGAAACGGGAGTGACGTGACAAGATGGCTGTCGCTTGTGGGTGGGGGTAATAATAAGGAACTGTGGTGAAGTTTAAAGGAAAGACTGTTTTTAAATTAACATTTGTTTATTACAGAAATAGCTAACAAAGAAAGTATAATTGTAGTTCCTTCCTAGTCCTGTGGTAGGGGTAGCGGGAGAGTCGTGATAGAAATTGATAGTTTAGAAATTCGTCCTTGAGGCTTCGATGCGAGGAGAGTTATGAGGGGTGATAGTACAGTACGACTTGAATGAAAGGGAGGTAGGGGTAACGGGAGTGCCTGGGGAAAATCGGCTTGCTTTCATGTGTGTTGTGGGGGGGTAGAATAACGAGAGAGATGGAATCGGGATGATGGTTGATTCTCTAGGTCGAAGGATCAAACACAGCGTACTGTGCGACTTATCGACGTTCGAGAACACACCCCTTTGGATTCGGAGGATCAACACAGCGCACTATGCGACTTAACGACTCCAAGAGGGGGAGGAATGGTGGCCCCTAGCGTTCGGAGGATCAACACAGCGTACTATGCGACTTACCGACACTGGGGGGGGGTTGGTGGTCTCTAGCGTTCGGAGGATCAACACAGCGTACTATGCGACTTACCGACACTAGAGGGGGAGGAGTTCAGGAGAGGACTGTGGTTTATGAACAAGCCGGGATAAGTGGGGAGTCAAAGTCAGGAAGAGAAGTGGATGGGTTGGAGGTGGTGATGAGACTAGTAGCGAGACGAGAATAAAATAAGTTTACAATACGTAAGAAATGAGGAAGATTCGGCTGGTGTAGGAAAGTATCCAGGAGACAGGGGCGCAGCTTGGCTCCCTGTTCCCAGAGTGGTGGCCGTGTGTAGACACGTCCGAACAAAAGACAACCATAGCGTAAGCCTGGTTGGAAGACTGCTGCCAGTGACTGAGGACGCGTTAGAGCTACCTCTTTGCCATCTGGCGAACGAGTGACTGAAGTCGCGGAGATGCGTTATATTTATACCCCTCGGAACAATGGTGGTTGAGGACGCCATTGACGTCACGGTGCCTGGGGGTATTTCTATTGCCAACGTGACTCGTCGCCGCGCGATCTTTGCTTTCTCCCTCACAAGAGGGAAAAAAGCGAGCCAACCTGCTTTCTGAGAGAGAGAAAGCAGCGACTCTAGTTTGCGCGGGTAGGTTTGAACCGTTTAAAGTAGGACGCACGGGCATCGAGAATTGATATACACAACATCCTTTAAACGTAAATTAGAAAAATATCTTGTGATGAGTTGCCAGACCTAACGTGTTGCAAATGTGTTCCACTGTATTTATTTTTATTTTGTTTTTGTTTCTTATTTTTATTATCTAAGTCGTGTTTATTTATCACTTAATGCCAATATGTATTCCACTGTGTTGTTGTTTTTTATTATTAATCTATTTTTTGCGTACATTTTATTCAATTGTCGGTTTCTGGTTTAATTATGTAAATCCTATTTATTTGTAATCCAATACTAATATGTATACTAATGTGTTTATTTTTATTTTTACTGTGTACATTTTTCTTTTTTATTGAATTATCGGCTTCTGTTTTCATGTGATTCGTATTTGATTGTAACAAATTAATATGTATTTCACTATGTTTATTTTTATTTTATGAAGCAATTTTATGTAACTACCTCTTTTGATCTCATTATGTATCAGTATGTAATTACTTAATTCTGATCTAGTTTTATGTTCAATTGTGTAAGCAAATTTTGATCCTGGTTGAGTGTAAGAGAAGGCCTTACGGCCTTAACTCTGCCAGGTTAAATAAATCCATTATTATTATTATTATTATTATTATTATTATTATTATTATTATTATTATTATTATTATTATTATTATAAGTTTTATTACTTGAAAAATTTTGATAGGACTGATATTTAATGAGATAAATGAGTTTTAAAATTAAAATAACTGCCATCTAAGGCCGTATAATGAAATAAAAAACAAATGACTTCGTCTATAAGGGGCCTTGGACAGCAACAATCGAAAGCTATGAAAGATAGCCTACAGAGAATGTTTCTGTGTTTGTATAAAGTAATATTGGAAGCTAAATTAACCGATTTGTATAATTAATTTTTATTTCACCACTGGAAAGTATAGTTTCTCTTGATGGACATAATGCTATAATGTTATTACAGTAACTTCTGATATAATATAATATAATATAACATAACATAATATGTAATATTATATAATATAATTTAAGTTATTTGAAGGGTTCAGTACCATAGTGGGCGAAGCGCCATTTACTGAATACGTAGAAAACAAGGGTTAAAATTAAGTTATTACCATAATTCAATGGAAACTATAACAAGTAAAATAAAATATACACATTAAATCTAAATGATGTCAATCTTTATTAAACTATGGTTGCATGTAATAAAAATTAAGAAACAGGTTAAAGGAATTGTCATTGCACCAAATGAGTGTCTCTGGACCAAAATGATCATATTTTAATTATTTGGATGCAATTTAAATTAAATAACATATTAAACGATTTATCCTTGTATCAAACACGATTGTTCCCTGGATCAAATGTCCTATTTTAATTATCTAATTACTTTATATTTATTTCCAACGGGTGCAGCGGAGCGCACGGGTACGGTTAGTATTGTATAAAGAGGTATCCTAAACTAAAATTATTAAGCAGTACATTATTCAAAAACAAGTGCCGATTTTATTGTAACTCTTAAATTGGCAAAGCTTCATTTCTCACACTAGTTTATTAAACCTTGTCGGACCGTAAAGAAAACAACAATGTCCATATTTTATATGTGTTGTAGAATATTATAATATTGTGAAATTTTAATTTTGCTACCAATTTTTTTCTATTGTTCTATTAAAGTTATAGTACATAGCCTATTAACCCGTTGTATCCTATAGAATACTTTGTCAATTTAAGGGTTAAAATAAATAATCATGTAAATTCTTATCCTTTATTTTATTTTGTCACTTTAACAAGGTTATATTCTTAACTTAGTATGTTTATGTATAGGCTATGCACCGTTTGTTTGTGCGTTTTTTGTTTTTTTTTCTTATTCTTTTTAAATTTTATGTGTAATTAAAGTTAATAGTTTAATCACAATTGTTATTATTATTATTATTACTATTATTATTACTATTATTATTATTTTATTATTATTATTATTATTATTATTATTCTGCAATTGTATTTTTTCTTTTTCTTTTTTAATTTTACATGCAATTACAGTTAACAGTTTAATCACAGTTGGGATTATTATTATTATTATTATTATTATTATTATTATTATTATTATTATCATTATTTTTAGACTATTATTATTATTATGATTGTTATTATTATTAGTATTGATATTGTTATTGTTATTATTGTTTTTCTTCTATCCAGGTTTTGTTATTGGTCACACCCGACTTCAAGCATCTTGCTTTTCTGGTGTGGCCCAGTTACAATTGTATTTATACAACAATTTGTAATATGTATATATATATATGAGATTGGTAATCAATTTTGAATTTTGAAGAATATTCATATACCAGTATTACACTAGTATTGCAAAATCTTTTGTTAATGTATTTAATTTTTTTGTTGCCTGCAATATATTGTCAAAATTGTCAAAATGACAACAACATGTTTAGAAAATGCCCACTACATATCTTCCATGCCACGGATATTGGTATAATCCCATTGAGATACTGGACATAAGATATCCAAGGACGAGATGGAAACAATAGTTCCACTGACCTCTAACAGGAATTAACCCATCTGTTTATTTGGCGGGAGAAGAAAAGATATGACATTTCTCTTTCCCAAGCTATAAAATTCACGTTCGGTTTAGAAGTCTACGGCATCCGTACGACCTCCTTGTCAAAATCATTTACTTTCGTTATCCTCTTTGGGAGTTCGATATATTTTTGACACAAATACAGCAGCAGCCACCGGCGTAGCTCAGTCGGCTAAGGCGCTTGTCTGCCGATCCGGAGTTGCGTTCGAATCCCACTTGGGCTGATTACCTGGTTGAGCTTTACCGAGATTTTCCCCAACAATAAGATAAATTCACAAGTAATCTATGGCGATCCTCAGCCTCATCTCGCTATCACCAATTCCATTGCCGCTAAATAACCTCGTAGTTGACACAACAACAACTACAACAACAACAACAACAACAACAACAACAGCAAATGGCTTTTAGGGAACTCGCAGATTCATTGTCGTCCTCACATAAGCCCGCCATCGGTCCCTATCATGTGCAAAATTAATCCAGTCCCTAACATCATATCCCACCTCCCTCAAATACATTTTAATACTATCCTCCCATTTACGTCTCGGCCTCCCCAAAGGTCTTTTTTCCCCCCAATCTCCCAACTAACACTCTATACGCATTTTTAGATTCAGCCATACGTACTACATGTCCTGCCCATCTCAAACGTTTGGAATTAATGTTCCTAATTATGTCAAGTGAAGAATACAATGCCTTCAGCTCTGTGTTATGTAACTTTCTCCATTCTCCTGTAACTTCATCCCTCTTAGCCCCAAATATTTTCCAATGAACCTTATACTCAAACACCCTTAACCTATGTTCCTCTCTCAAAGCGAGAGTCCAAGTTTCACAACCATAAAGAACAACCGGTAATATAACTGTTTTTTAAATTCTAACTTTCAGATTTTTTGACAGCAGACTAAATGTCAAAAGCTTCTCAACCGAATAATAACACGCAGTTCCCATATTTATTCTGCGTTTAATTTCCTCCCGAGTGTCATTTGTATTTGTTACTGTTGCTACAAAATATTTGAATTTTTCCACCTCTTCGAAGGATAAATCTCTAGTTTTTATGTTTCCATTTCGTACAATATTCTAGTCACGAGACATAATCATCTACTTTGTCTTTTCGGGATTTACTTCCAAACCTATCGGTTTACTTGCTTCAAGTAAAATTCCCGTGTTTTCCCTAATTGTTTGTGGATTTTCTCCTAACATATTCACGTCATCCGCATAGACAAGAAGCTGATGTAAGCCGTTCAATTCCAAACCCTCTCTGTTATCCTGAACTTTCCTAATGACATATTGTACAGCGAAGTTAAAAAGTGAAGGTGACAGTGCATCTTCTTGCTTTAGTCCGCAGTAAATCGTTGTTGATAAAGCGTCGTTAAATAATAAAGTAAAAAAATACAGCAACAGTACAACGCAAAGTCAAGCTTTTGTCCTCCATTCTCTTTAAAGTGCATACCGACATTGTCATTTGATTTTTCTAGGATCTTAACTCACAATACCCTATACAATAAATTAATTATGTTTTAATAAAAATTCATGAACTTATTTAGAACAAATGATTGTATTTAAAACAGTAATTAATATTTAGAATTATAATAGATGACATATTTAAAGTAATTCAGCCAAATGGTAATTATATTAGTGATATGTAAGTATTTCCTTCATTTCCAAAAAACAAGTTTTTGAATATTGTGAGTTACGATTCTAGAGAACTCATTGATCAATATGCATGTCAGTGATGCCAAGCTTGTATTAACTTCCTATAGTTATACATATGCACGCGTATCTTTCGTATCAAGTCAAACACAATTGAATAACATGATTTTTTTAAATATAATTGCAACCTCACATTGATTATAATAACCTCTTCCAAGAAGTTTATGTATATACAAGGTGAGTTAAAAGTCTTTTCCTCAATATTCTTAGGTTTCATACTTACACACATATATATCATAACTTGAAGGAACGAAAGCTGATGTCATAGGACCATTCTTTCTTGAAGGAGCGATTACCAGCGACCGATATCTTCAGAAGTCATGTTTTGAAAGCAGCCCTCGTATTGTCGATATGAAGTTAGTATTGCAACAGGATGGAGCACCACCTCATTTTGGTGTAGGAGTGAGGGACTTCTTGAACCAGCAATTCCATGAATGGAATTGACACAACAGAAAGGCATCCAGATCATGCAATCTGACCCATGTTATTTTTCGCTGTGGGGTATCTTGAAAAATAATGTTTTTGTTCAGAAACCGCGGGATCTGCATCAGTTGCGACAGATGTTCGAAGAGTCATTCGTGAAAATCGATTAAAGTCGTCAGTTATGTTCTGTCATCTGCAAATCTGTGTCTAAATATTGTGAATTCAGTATCGGGAAACAGAGCCTTCATTTTAAAACAATATCTGTAAAGGAATGTATAATCAAATGTAAATTGAATGTAATTAAATATAAGTGTTTGGGGAAAGCGACTTTTCACCCACTCGGTATATGCGAGCTACCCATGTATATAATAATGGATTCGTTCCAGTAAATTCTTTCAATTGCTCTTTTAATGTGAATTGAATATAATTATATTAAATTATCGAAAAATAGGAGGCGTTGCTTACCAACATACGTATTTAGCTACCCCTCTAACTTCAGAAGTTATTCAGCGTTCGAATTCAACGTCATTCAGAAATAGCCGATATAATACTTTCTCGCGAGCCCTACGTCAACGACAGGTTGCTTTACAGTATATGTGAAAATTTCACGTCGAGGGACTTACAGCTTTGCTTTTCTCTCACATAAAACCATGCTAATAAATTATTTATCATCTTTAAAATATATAACCCTCTTAAAGGTTTTAACCCGATAGCTTGTACCTACCATGGTAACCGGTAAGTCATTAAAACAACCAACGTACTGATCGTTTTCAGCATTGCTGGCAACGAAAAAATTGCTTTCGGCATGCCGTCTACCTCTGTACTGAGATTTATGTCGATCCTATTTATTTTCATTATCTGAAAGTTACCCTAATTCAACTGACACTGATAGACACGAAATATCACTTTCCTAACGATTGTTTCATAAATAACAGAAAAGATTACTTACTCGACGTCGGCTTAGTCAATATGTAGGCCTATATAAGATAAAGTGATAAATGGCGTATACAGTATAGTTCTACGTCTCCTGTGTTCCGGAGAAATTGATTAATAATTATTGTTACTTACACTGTATGGGACAAAAATCACTTACCCCGATATGGAACTCGGTAACAACCATAACAAATACAAGGACCAGGATAAAAATAAGGACTACGACAAAGACAACAAGGATTACATTAAGGACAACGATACGGACCACGGCAAGCATCACGACAAGGATTAGGAAAAGGATCCGTTCATAGACCAAGATAAGGATCATAACAAAGAAACAAGGACCACGATAAGGACCATAGCAAAAACAAGAAATATCATGGTAAAACCACGGAAGGACCACAGTAAGGATCAGGACATGAAACACAACAACACACCCCAGTAAGGATCACGAGAATAACCTCGATAAGGACCAAAACTGAGACAACAAGGATCACGATGCAGATAACAAGAACCATGGCAAAGACAAAAAGGACCACGACAAGGACAACGATAAGCACCATGACAACTATAACAATAACGACTCGACATGGACAACGGGAAGCACCACGACGAAGGATCACGATAACGACCACGACATTGACCGCAATGAGAACCATAACAGGGGCACAGTAAGTGCCAAGATAAGAATAATAAGAAAGACAAGGACCACGATAAGGCACAACAAAGACAATAAGTACCATAATAACGACTACGACAAAGCTAACAAGGCCACTATAATTATTATCACAAAGACAACAAAGACCACAGCAAAAACAACAAGGACTACGATAAGGCTCACAATAAGGTCAAAGAAAAGAACAACGATACGGATCACGACAAACAACACGATCCATGTCATGGTCCTTAATGGTGATACTTGTCGTGGTGCTTGTGGTGGTCCAAGTCATGCTCTTTATCGTAATCCTTGTCGTTTTTCGTATCGCTGTTCTTGTCGTGGTACCTGTTGCTTTTGTCGTGGTCCTATTCATGATCCTTGTCATTTTTGTTAGTGTTGTACATTTGTCATTACAAAATAGTATTTTTCCCCTATTTTGAAAAGTGGCTTCTCTGGCAAACAGTGTAATTATTAAAAAAAAAAAATTAAATGCTTGGTGTGGCAGTGAATGTACAGTAGGACCAAAGTCGACCAGCCGGCTAATACCTCACGTCCACATGCCTCAGTAGTGGTGAACGATCATCCAATTAGAAGAGCTTTATCATGTGGTTAGCACGATGATCGCTCCAGACGTTATAGCTGGCTTCCGTAGCCGGATTTCTCCACCTATTGCACAGTAGCTCCCACATTCACCACGATGTTGATTGGGCACCGCTCTAATACACTGGCCGAAATTTCATTAGAAATATCTAGGACATGAGTCCTAGGCATGATGACTTAGTTAGACTGCTAGGATATGGCGCGGAACAATATAATTATCTATTTATTTATTTATTTATTTTATTTATTATTTACTTATTTTGTTGCAATAACCTGGGTCATTTTTCTACCATTCACTTAACATTATACAATTATTTTCTAAGTACGCCTACATTATAGGCCTAAGTAAGTCTACTTGCATTTCAGACACACATCATTTACAAGTTACTTTACATTTCTTAACTTGTTAATTTCCCTTATTCGCTTTTTTTCATACTTTCCAAAAATATATTCCTGAGGATTTTATAGTCTGCCTGTTCATTTGGCATTATTGATATTTCGGATTATAAAATGTTATTACTAAGAAATATCCATTCCCTTTTCGTACATCTGCTTTCGCCCAATCTGACTTAACACATGTTAATAATATATAATATATTTCGCCACAAAATATGCATCTACCGTTTTCTATATTACACCTAGTAGTGTCAAGCAATGTTCAACATAAAATATATATTACAAACTTCGCTCTGCTCTACAAGTATCCAACAACAAGTAGAAGTGAAGAATGGAAACTAAAATAACCGAGGTTGTTAAAAACCGGCTCATGTTTGCCGTCTCTTCAGAATCGAAGCTCGCTTTGTGTTCCTTCAGTCTTTCCCCTTCCTTATGTCCGTTGCCTGTCTTCTTATTTCCTGCCTTTCTGTCTCTTCATGATTTATCTGAATAAAGATGTATTGTCCTGGCACATATGAAACAAAAGGTATGAATTCTTTAAGATTGTTTGAACCAAAATGCAACACTGCTACAGTATTTAATCATAGTAGTAATTTAGACCCAAGAATATATAACAAATTTATGTTTAAATATCCTGTTCTTGTCAATTCTAATAGTTCTAGTATTAAATTTAAAAAGTTATGTATGGATTTTATAAAAATTGAAAAATTGTAAATTTAAATTTATGTGTTCTTATTGCGTAGTAGACATAAGACAAATTGTATTATATACTTCTTAATTTCAATTCAGGAATCCGCCCCTGAGCACGAGTTCTACTCTTTCAGGGACGAGCTAAAGTTTTTCTGCTTTTTATATTTTATGTTACAATTATTACCCAATAAGTAAATGAATATCTTGCGAAATGACGCATTATAATGAGTACAGGTAATTTTTGTTGTGGTTGATAGGCCTATATTTAATAATTCATAAAAAAATATACGTGTAAGTAAAGCAAACAAAATATCTTTAAAACATGCGTAAGTTCATAGTACCGTCTACTAGGTATCGTGCAATGTTCAAGACAAGAGGAGAACAAGATATTACGGGCCATATTCATAGACATTCTTAGCGCGAGCTTCCGGCAGATAATCAGCTAACTAATGTTTCTCGTATTCATAAACCAGTGTTAGCGATATGATATATGATATGATATGATATGATATGATATGATATGATATGATATGATATGATATGATATGATATGATATGATATGATATGGTATGGTATGGTATGGTATGATATGATATGATATGATATGATATGATATGATATGATATGATATGATATGATATGATATGATGATATGATATGATATGATATGATATGATATGATATGATATGATATGATATGATATGATATATGATATGGTATGGTATGGTACGGTACGATACGATACGATACGATATATGATATGATATGATATGATATGATATGATATGATATGATATGATATGATATGATATGATATGATATGATATGATATGATATGATATGATTCCTATACAAGTAACCAGTCGATAGTCGAGGCTAGTTCAGCACGCTCGTTGTGCGGGCTAGCGAAATGTCTATGCATTGCATCCTACATATTCTGTTTTATTTCATATTAGCCGTACCCGTGCGCTCCGCAGCACCTGTTAGAAATAAATATAAACTAATTACATAATTAAAATAGGACATTTGATCTAGGGAACATTCGTGTTTGATAGAAGGTTAAATCGTTTAATATGTTACTTAATTTAAATTGTATTTAAATAATTAAAATGCCATCATTTGATCCAGAGACCACTCATTTGGTGAAATGACAATTCCTTTAACATGTTTCTTAATTGTTATTACATGCGACCATAGTTTAATGAAGATTGACATATCTTTTAGTTTTAATGTGTATACTTTATATTTCTTGCTATATGGTTCCATTGAATTATGGTAATAACTTAATTTTAACCCTTGTTTTCTACGTCTTCAGTAAATGGCACTTGGCCCACTATGGTTCTGAACCCTTCAAAGAACTTAAATAGTGATACGGCATATACAGCGTATAGTGATATGGAATTATATTTCTTTCTTTCGAAAATATAAGAATTCACGATCTCCTATGTACCATTGCCATGGAATGAATAAATGTGTTTTTTCTTCCTACTCAAAAATTGTATATTTTGCACATACGAGTTATTGTAGGAACAACAACACTGTAATCTGAGGCGGCGGTGAAAATGTACAGTATTGTATTGTTATTTTGAGACTCTTGTATATCCTTAAATATCAAAATACCAAAAATACCAGAATTTTGCATAAAAAAACTTATCGGAAATCATTTTTAAAGAAACTTTAGTTATGTATCATTTTTATAAAAAGCAATAATAAGCGAGATATTTCGATTTATTTAATTTAGGCCCCTTTAAATAAAGTAATTTGAATGCCACATAGCCTAAAATCTAAGTTAGAACGAACTTAATTTATATTTCAATTTTCATCGAAATCCGTTCAACCATTATCTTGTGAAAAGGTAACAAACATCCAGACAGACAGACATACAAACAAAAATAAAAAAAGCGATTTTCGGTCTCAGGATGGATAATTATACATGATAACATCAATTATTTTTGGAAAAGCGAAAATTACCACAAAATTTCGGTTAAAGATTTATTATTAGTATAGGCTAGATGAAAAACTAATCGCAAGATATGTGATCATATCAGTGAACGGTTTAAAATAAGAATACCTGAATAAGATGGCGGGACTGGTAATCGAAAGCTTGGTATTAACAATCTAATTCACCCAGCTGAGAAACGGAGAATTATTCCAAGCTGATGATTTTATCACCCTTGACCTTCGGCTCCATTGTCCAGCATGGTAACCTTCATTCTGTCATAGACAATAGCAACATGGAACAGTTATTTTTGTAATTAATTACTGATATCCCAAACAATAAATATGATAAAATATCTTCCCATCAGAAACTTTAATGGTATTTGCCATGCAAATTTGAGTATTTACAGAGTTGACGCACATTGTATGTCAGGTTATGTAGGTTTCTTGACCCTAACAAAACACACGAACTCTGAAATAATATTTACTTATTGTTTTCTCTGTAGACAAATATTTGTTTCAAAGTTATTCCATCCTGGACTTGCAGAAGTATTGTAACAAGCACTACAAATGACTAATTACATCAAAACAAGGCCACTGAAAACGAGGTTATTATCACACCTGTGTTTTGCTAGGATTGTAGTAACACACAAATGCTTATGCAAACGCAGAAGTGAGTTGCTTAATACGAGGTCTGGTACTTTCAAGATTTGACGAAATTAAAGAATAATGAAAAATGATAATGAAGGTTGCTTCGCTTGCCGAAATATTCCCAATACAGGACCTTTTTAATAGAAAAATGCAAGTAAGAATTTAAAATAACCTCATCTTAACTTCAGGGTCTAAGAAAGTCATTTTTCAATTAATTTTTTTATATAAAGATTGGAAATTTATCTTTACGCCAGTGAAGAAATTCAAAAGATATATACAGTACAATATTTTGATAGCAATGGCCATAAATTTAATTTAATTTAATTATTTAGCTAGCTGGCTAGCGAGTACAAATTAAAATTATAAAACAAACATGTCATTTCTCGTAACTTGTATTTGTCGAAACCGTTTTTGTAATAACTCTGTTAGCTTTTAAGATACCGCAGTAAAATTTATAAGCAAATGTCTTTCATACTTGCGAACAAGATGGACTGCATTTATTATGCATCTTGATTACACAACTTTTAACACTATATCACTTCGGAAAACGTATTATTAGTCTGTCTTGTGTTAAATTTTATATTACCTCGTTAACTTGTTTCAGCCTGCTATCGGTCATCTTCAGAACTGGTTGTTGCTGGTCTTGGCGCCTTTTGTTTTTTTCCTGTGAGGATGTGTTTGTGTAGTGTAAAGTGGAGTCAAAGAGTGTGTGTGTTCTGAAATTGAGTTGTATGTTGAGAATTTCATTTGGATGTGTTTTTGTGTGTCTGTATATTTCGTATGTTATTAGCGTGTTAAGTTTCTGGATTTTTGGTTGCATGTGTAGAATTTCCATGTCTGTGTTGATGTCTCTGTAGGTGTGGTTAGCATTTGAGATGTGTTCTGCATATGTGTACAATTATTGCTGTAACATTTATAATTTATTTTAATAGAACAGAATTTCTCAAAGAGTAATGATTAAAATATCTTAAATTATTTGTCCTTAAGAAGATTGTAATTTTGAAAATTTCGAATTCCTCGACCAAATATCGAGAGAAGAATTAAAAAAAATTCCTGATTATATTCAAGAGGAAGGTTAAAAAAAGAAGCAAGAAAAATCGTATATTATTCACTGGCTCTTGATGACAGCAGTGACATTACTGATACAGTAAAGCTTGGAATTGATCAAGATGTTAGTATAGGAACCATCACTGGCTGTAGTTTTCATGCCAACTTCCTTTCCTCCGTCTCCTTACTTTATAGGTTGTTTGTCGCATATAAACACTGCAGCTCGAGTTTTGGTTACCGCTGCTTATGTGAGCATGGCGTGGTATTTAAGACTATTATTTATAGTCATATAGTGTGCCGCGAATTGAAAAAGTTTGCAACATATGTTTATGGTGTGGATTAGACGTAAAGGGTCCGAGGATGTGACGCTAGGACATCAATTCGGACTCACTATGCTACTTACGTTTGTCGACATGGGTGAGAAATGACCTATAAATATCTCCTCAAAGCATTTATTAGATACAGAACTCTTTTACATCAATGCAGAAGGTGATTCATAAAAAATTGAAAGACAATCCGCTTTATATCGTTGGCTTATTTTTAAAACCTCGTAACAGGGTTTGATAAAACTGTACTGGAAAGCAAAACAGATTCTTATCCTCTTTGTACTCAAGCTAACAACCGTTACATATTTTTATAAAATATATAAATATCTGGAGATTTATGAGGTATTGTCAGAGGACGCACTTTGAAAATATACAATATAGATTTCAGCTTTCGGAAAAAATTGGTTTTGCGAGTTTTTAGAATGGACGATATGTAACATAATCTTACATGACTTCAGTTTGCCATAACTCGCAAACAGTAAATATACAACGTATATTTGTTTAAAATGATCGATAAATAAAGGTGTTTTATAGTAGGCCTATCTAATGTGTTTTATTGTAACCACAATAGTCTTACAATAGGTATTAGAAGTTGTAAAATAAGGAACAGTACTCTAAGAAAAGGTTTAAACTAGGAATGGGAACGTTTTATCGGTTTTACGAAATATCGATATTTTCGTTTCGATATATCGATATATCAATATAGAAATTTGGATTCAATGTATCGTATAATATATCGTTTTTTTTTCATAAATTTATTGGATTTGTGGAATTGTTGTCATTATCAACAACAACAAAATCCACACTAGACAACTCCGATATTTCTAGTAGCGTTTTAATATTGTTATTAATGTTCTCCAAGGCAGGAGCAACTCCCACCCTTAAAGGGAACCGTCTGACCTCAAAACGAGTATCATAACTTTTATTTCTATATTCTCAAATGGAAAGAGAAACAAGTATTTAATACCGATCTGACATTTGTTTACAGCAATTATTTCTATGCACAACCTAGTACTGACATTCTGTTTTCTTATTGTATCTTTTAGTGCATAAAAATTCTATCCCTATCATCATCACCATTGTTGTTTGGAATATTGGAGTATAATAATAACTTGCAATGGGAACTTTAGAAGGATGTATCAAATCAACTGTGCAATTTGTTAAAACTTGTGACATTCTAAGTACGGTTTACTTACATTTAAAAATAATTAGAAGTTTTGTTTACTTATATTTAAAAATGATTACGTTGTTAGGTAGAAAAGAGCATTATATCTGTGTCCTGGATTGAATCCTATATAAAATTAGAATCGTATTCCAATATCAAATGCTCAGCCATGTAGAGTTCACTTAATTCTTTCCCACTACCTATATCATTTAAGCTCATCTTATCTCTACCATAATTTTGATTTAGGTTAGGACTTACATCATATGGTATTGAAAATGTATTGTTTATTGTTACAATTTTACATTTATGCCTTTGATTGTTATGTTAATTTCAATGGTAAAAAGTGAAATTAAAATTTAAGTAATTTTCTTGTAATTCAGTAAATGTACACCTGAAAATGCAATTTTCTTACGGAATAGCGATATATCGTTAATCGTTTGATATATCGATATATTTTCTGCAATATATAACGATTATCGATATTAGGTTTGCAAGATATTGCAATATCAATATGTCGGTATTTAAATTATTTACTCCATCATTAGTTTAAACGTATTGGCCACAATAAGCCCCGTAATTCCTAAACTGTAGAAGACGAATCAGGACACGTTGCATACGAAATGCTTATTACATTTCGGGCTTTCAAATTTGTTTTCAGAATTCAGTTACAAATATTTCGGAAATTAAAAATGTTGCATACTAATAACAGATAATTTTCTTAAGATAAGGAATCCATAGAAACTTTCGATCTCATCTTTAAGGAGTGCAAGAAAGGCATATAATTGTGTGTGTGTGTGTGTGTGTGTGTGTGTGTGTGTGTGTGTGTTATACCCTGGTCAAATATGAAGAGTCAACGGAAAAAATGATGAATGTCACTTTTTTGTCGAAAATGAACTAAGGGTGGCTATGCATAGCTGAAGACATGTAGAATGTATATGCCAGCGGTGACCAAAACTCGAACTGCAGTGATTACATGCGACAGACAACCTATGAAGTAAGGAGACGGCGGAAAGGTACTTGGCATAAAAACTACAAACAGTGGTGGTTCCTGTACTAACATCTTGATCATCTCCGCGGATAAGAATCTCAGGCTTTGCTGTATTAGTAATGCTACTGCTGTCATCAAGAGATTTTCCTTGCTTACTTATTTAAACTTCCTCTTGAATAAAATCAGGAATTTTCTAAATTCTTCTCCCGATACTTGGTCGAGAAATTCGTGCTTTTTCAAAATGAAAAACTTCTTATGGACAAGTTATTTAAGCTATTTTAATCATTACTTTTTTGAGAAATTCTGTTCTATTAAAAGGCTTTAGAGCACGAGATATTTCAAACTCCATTATGTAGCTGACTTATTTATATTTATTTATCTCATCTTTCTCTTCCTGGCTATGATTTAAGACATGTCAGTTCATGGCGTTTAACAGCTCGTTGGCACATAATATAGAATGAGTTTTTCTACAATATTATTATTAAATGAATAACTAATAAATACTTACCCTCGTCTAAAAATTAAGAAGATTAAAATTGAGATAAAACCTAATAATTTTGTCCTTCCAGGGAGAAGATCTAAAAATATCAATATTCATGCACATACAGAAGAATTATAGAAACACATACTTAGTGGTCATTAATAATAATAATAATAATAATAATAATAATAATACATTATTCAGTGTGGCAATTCATGTTTCTATATACTCATAATTGAACCATTGAGCAAAGTAAACTTATTACATTTTGTCCGACAGAACAACAAAAAAGTTCTTCTTCTCATTCTTTACGAAACCACCTCTTACTGCTTGTAGAGACAGAGTTTGTAGCGCGACATGATACCGCCACTGCTTGCCTTCAGTACGTGTGAATGAAACACACAGCCATGTACAGGAAACTCCTCGTACCCGTTTGAATGTCTGTCATAATAAGATGTAATCACGACACCCGCCTTGGTCACCGCTGGTATATGCAGAGTTATACTGCATGAACGCTGGTAGTTATTGTGTAATAACGATCCGAAAATTACCCATGAAGGAAAAGAATACTGGATGTAAGCTGTAGAGTAGGAAAAAATTATGACTCATTCCCGCATGTTTTCGAATCTGTTTCCTTTATTCAGTAGTGTTAATTTACCGACTTTGTCGTTAGATGTAGCGACTTTCAAATATTTTCAGCGACAATTAAATTAATATTCATTACAATGTTGTATTCTTTAAATGTAATTTACCGACTTTTTGACACCATGTTAGCGACAAACCACAAGTTGATCATCTTGAAATATTCTGTGACGCCTGAGGCGGGCAGAATAAAAAGTATACTGCTTGCAGATTCTTATACTATGTGATCAATAACACGGGAAGATTGAGCTCGGTTAAAGTAACGTTCCCCATTAGAGGTCACTTTTTTTTTAGTTGCTTATTTAACGATACTGTATCAACTTCGAGGTTATTTAGCGTCGAAGAGATTGGTGATAGCGAGATGGTATTTGGCGAGATGAGGCCGAGGATTCGCCAAAGATTACCTGGAATTCACCTTACGGTTGGGAAAAACCTCGGAAAAAACCCTAGCTGGGATCGAACCCGTGCCCGAGCGCAATTTCAGATCGGCAGGCAAGCGCCTTAACCTACTGAGGCACTCTTATATGGAGTGCGACCATAATATGGCCTTCACTAATAATAAGACATCTACTGAAATTCCTGAACATTGGCTGAGCCACTTTTCGGGAGTAAGTTGTACTATAATAGTACATTATGCAACGAGCCTATAATGATAGTAATTAAGAAGCGAGTATGGATGTTTATGAAACGAGCGCAAGCGAGTTTCATAATTTTCATACGAGCTTCTTAATTACCATTATAGGCGAGTTTCATACCACTTTTTATGCTCGACCATATTTCTAACTTGAAATTACAGTATTCAGATGTATACATTTTATTTGTATCTGACAAGATCGGAAGTGACCTTGTTCTAGGTCGTGAATTGTGAGATGTGCGTAGACGCGAAAGTATTGATTTTTTCCGAGGAACAATAATGTCATTGACCTTGTGTAATCCGTTAAACTTGGTATAACTTTGATTATTGAATTCGACATTGAAAAACGAGATGACAAATTGAATTTATTTGAATATTATTTACAATTAACGCTAATTATTATAGTAACAGAACATAACGTTCTGCGACAGTATTGGATTTCCAGCCTCCGTGACTTTTCGCCAATTCTCTTTCGATTCCATATCCGAGAATAATCGATACTTGCGGTTTTATAACGGTACAAAGCTGACTCGTTATTGGTTGAACGCCTGTAAGCTGAGTTGTCATTGGCTGAAAACACCTGAACTTTAATGAGTAGGTGTACTTTAATGACATGCATTAAAGGACTGCTACCAGGTGTATAATTACTACATTTCGGCATGGGCGAGCATAAAAACATTAAATTTTCATTGTTATAAGTAGAAGTTGTATCATAGAAATGTTTCATTATTATTTGTAATTCATTACTGCTTCACATTTTCGTAAATGTGCATTTCACAAAATGGAAACAGAAAAATTATATTTCGGGAGAATTTGCTTTCGAAAAATTTGCTTCGGGAAACGATCATAAGGAGAAAAGTCCATTCTGGAATATAGATTCGGAATATTGATTTTTGAAAAATGGAAGGAAATGCGTATTTATATAGATTTAATAGAAAATAAAATTGTTATACTTGTACTGGTGTAATTTTATTTATTACCTAAAACTAATTCCAATACAAATACGTAATTACGTCATATTCTATTGAATCGTGCTTCCACTGTCAATTTTTTTCTACACCTGACAACACTGCACTTGAATAATAAGTATGATTTGCTAACAATATCGGATAAAGGAGTTTTGAAGAATTGAGAAGTTTGTCGTGTGCAGGCAGAGTGAGGCAAGATGATCACTGATAAAATGAGGTAGTATAAAGGGGTAGCGACAGGTTGGCCCATTCATCCACTGCGCACAATCCATCTCGTTCTAGCAGCGCAGGAGTTTCCTGGTTGTGGCGGTGGAGGGCGCTGTGCTCGCGTTGTGCGTGTGTTGATTGCCACAACTTGCTTTACTCAGTTCGCTTCGGGACAAGCTTGTGTTCGGACGCGTTAGCGGCGGGCAGTTGAATAACGCTCTGCGCTGTCAGTTCCGTTAACAGTCCATTCAAAAATAGAATGATAGTAAAAACCGTTGCAATTCCTCCCATGAGTAGTTCGTATTTATCACACATAACTATCACCTAAATATTAACAATATAATATTGCAGTGTCTGGTATTAGAAGTAATATTATCTATTTACTATAATTAGCTGTCAAATAGTAGAATAGATAGTAGAAACTAACTTTTGACTCTCGATTTGGTGCTTGTGACGTAATATTTTGACAGACCTCAAATAATATATGCTAATAGACGCCAACTGCTTAAATTTCTTCGAAGCTATAAATAAAATTAAGTGACTGGTGCTTATATGAAAATATAATTAGTGATCTAACAAATAATTATTGGTTTTAGCATAGACGATTGTCTTTCGACCAAAATTAGAGGTTTTTATTTTCTACGAAATTCGAAGAATCAGTGACAGTTTCATCTAGAAAAAGAAAAGAGAAGTGAATTGTTTCTTGAGTGTGGTGTGTTCGTACAGATTAGTTTTAAGAAATAATAAAAAACTGAAGGTATTTTTTCTCGCGGTTTTTTTTAATACCTGCAGTGTTCAGAATACATCACCCAGACCGGATCAGTGAGTTATACATTATCGTGCAAGTATTTCATCATTTGTGACGTGTTTCTGAAGAAAGATGCGGCTTGAATCATCGTCTTGGACAACGAGGATGTCCCCGGTTTATACTCCTGTCTTGTTCCTGATCGCCGTCTTGCAAGGAACTATCTTCTGGCAAGGTAAATGATGAATCCATCTCCTTAAAAATGTGAAGTCAAGCGCTTTATTTCAACAGTGAAAGGTTTTGACATTCATTTTAGAGAGGCTTAACTTTTATAATATTTTAACGTTATTGGAAGACGTAGACATATAAAAACAACTTCAATTTTACTATAATAGTGAAAACATAACAGTTGCATTAGGGGAGAGTTACCTAATATTTTGGCTTCGAAAAGTTAAACAGGATGTTTATTTTTTTTCGAGTAATATCGATAATCATATTGAAATTATTTGTATACGGTTTCTTTTATGGAGCGAAGTTATGTGGGCTATCAAGTAATCGATTTTGTTTTTCCGCTTTCATATCTTGTTGAAGTAACCGGTACCGGAATCTTCACTTTCATTATGATAATTAGAATTATGTTTTGTGTATATTTAAAAAAAGTCTTTATTTAAAATATTTGAGTGAAAAACTTAACGGATTCACTCAAATACATTACTAAACTTAGATTGAATTATACTACGTATGCTGTCATTTTATCGTCAATTTAGTCTGCAATTGGATTCACATTTTCGGAAATATGATTTACCATCTTCTCGACCCGGGCTTGGGAGTGTATTAGGTATATAGCGCTGGCCTTCTGTGCCCGAGGTTGCGGGTTCGATTCCGGCTCAGGTCGATGGCATTTAAATGTGCTTAAATACGACATGCTTATGTCAGTAGATTTACTGGCATGTAAAAGAACGGACGCTTAAAACGGGCTCTTGTTCTTGACCCTACTATCCGTTTCGAAAGAAACCTAAATCAGGCCACCGAAGTTGATGTTGAGAAGAAGTCCATATATGAACCTTGTCTGCCGTATCTTTCTCAAAAGTACAACGTCCCTCTTAAACAATGGTCCGTCATTGGTTTGCTGTTTGGCAGTAGAGGTTCAATCACAAAATTCACATGGAATTATCTTAAGGAACTTCACATTCCTTTTGATTATGTAATGTCTATTCTTATAAATATTATCCAGGATTCTCTTCAAATATTGCATCATCATCATCTCTATTTCAATTAATCAACTTATATTTGCCTTCAACAATTAACTTTCTTTTTTCTTTAATGTATCACATCACATTATTGTACATGTTTATTGTATTCAGGACCCTTGTGGTCACTCAAAATTCTTTGAGCTGATGTCTATAATTTAGAAATTTATTACGGGACAAAATTCCGGCACACCGGCGACGCTGATAAAACTTCGGCAATTGCGAGCGTTGTTAAATAAACCATAATTTAAATTTCTAAATTTTACCATCTTATACATATGTGAAATTATCTTTCGCTGACAGATTAACTTAATCTCTCGGAATAAATTAAATACATTGCATGAATGTAACATCAGACTATTTTTTTTTAAGTTCTTCTAATTTCAATATTATATATTGCAGTAGTTTAAGAGTTAAAGATGAGTTCGCGAATTATGAAACAAAGCATCACAAAATGAGAAAAGCAAAAATGAAAGATACCATATAAATGGTTTATTAAACGACGCTTCTCAGATAGGCTTATTACGAATTTCGATATATTTGTCTGTTTAACACCTCTTCTTATAACGTTTCATATTTGTTGCGCCAGATTGGAATACCTCCAGCAATGGCTTGTGTATTTATTTATGAAACTGCGAAAAATGAAATGTAGCAGACAGATTTTGTGTGCACGTAACGAAGTAAAGAAAATAATAACACAACTTTAATTGTTGAATCCCTCGAACAATAAAATGAAACGTACAGTACATTCCGGTTTGGAAATGAAACAAGAAAAACTATTTTCCGATATATCGTATCTGAGTATAAAATAGGGAATGTTTTTGTTTGTTCTGCACGGAACAGCTGCTAGTGTTAAGTATATACACAGATGGGGATTCGGCTGTTTTTGATGGTTTTGAATTCTCTGAATTACATACGGATTACTGATGATGTAATTCTATCCTGCGGTTGAATGGCTAACAAAATACGATATTTTTGGGGTTAAATTTGATAAAACACTAGCTTTTGTTATGCGAAATATTTTATATGCGGATATAGGAATACGTCTACAAGCATGGATTTATTAATCCGAGAGGAAATTTCTTCGGTTATGTAGTAGCCTAGAGATGATATTAATGAAAGAATGGAAAAGGCAAATTGAATTTCACATTTTTAATAAACAGAAATTTACAATAAATGGCGATATATTCTGTCGATTCTGCGATGAAATTTGCGTTCATAAAAATCAAGCTTCTTCACCATCATGAAAATTCGTCTGCCATGTTCCTCCGCTCTATCTCAGATTATTGACAGTTAATATCTTCATTCAGCAAATATTTATTGTTAATAATATTTCTCGATTGTAAGCAAAACTGTCGTTATATTGACGTCTCGTCTGTGCGAAATAGTAAACTAGTATTGAGAACTAAAAAAAGAGGATGAAATATAACATACTAAAATACTTTACTACAAAAATACTACAGATTTTTCATAAATAACCATAATTTATTACACGATTTTTATATAAAAAGCTTTGATAGCTGTTAATTTGCTGATAAAGTGTGATTTCTGGCACTGAAAATTGCCAAATAGCCTTTGAAATCTAGCGTAGAATTAATGCCCTTTAGAAGAATACGATCATTTCCTCGTATTTATTCCGATATTGGAATTCTTTCAATACGTCCCCTCCTAGACTTCGCTATTCAGCGTGCCTGTTGATTGCCGAGATGAAATGCACAGTTTGTCGTTTGAAAGCAACGGGAAACTGTGGGAAATGTTGAATGAACGTTCATGTGCAGAATATAATAGCAATAAAGAGTACAATAACACTTTAAAATTCGTAACTGTAACACAATTTAGTAAAATAGTGATCTGTAACATCTCAATTTAGCAACGAATTATGAATGAGAAATATTACGTGACGGAAAATAAAGAATAATTTTGCTTGATAAATTTGAACTTTGAACGACAGATAAACATCGCCGAAGTGATGCATAATTATGGCCGCTGAGAGCATTTCCGTCAATTATGAGTAATTTCCCCTGGACCAATAATACAACGCCAGCGCGGTCATTTATTATTTACCGCTTTGGCGAAGATTGCCATACTGTGTGTGTGAAAGTTGTTATATTTTAGATTATGCGATATTTGCGTTAGTGTTTCTAAAGAGTATGACAAGATTTAATACATATTTTATCTGCGTCATTGTGGAAATAGGCTATGTCAGTGGTAAACTTCGTCAGAGATAGCATATACGTGATGATTTTTGACGCCAGTTGAAACCTGTTTTTGCTATCTGTTATTTTAACAGATTTTCCCCATATTGGATAATACAATAAAAAGTAAATACTCTCGAAGGATTCGCAAATGTCATGATTAGTTGAACTTGTCAGTTTTGGTATACATTAATTTTGACACTATTATCACGCAATATATACGAAATTTAAACATAAACCTGAACAAGAGTGCTATCATTTAACAACAGGAAATCAAATTTTGATTGTGTCTTTTCTATTGGTCGAAGGATTATTCTGGCCGTATTTAAAGACAAGAATATACTATACCACGGTGATTCCTAAGAGTACGTTTAGTTATTTCAAACTTACGCGAAGAGTTTAAGGATTGATAAGTCTACCTTATAGACACATGCTATTAATTCGAGTATAGCTTTAGGTCATATTCGAATGTTCCTCTATATAGTTTTTCTCTTTAATTTCCCATCTACGAATAGAAATTGAAGCATCTGGTTTTGTTATACCTACTAGTGAAAAAAAAAGTTCTGTTCGCAAAGAAGTATATGAATAATAAACAGAATTCAATTTAAATAACATTTTCAGAAATTACAAACATTTACATGAAAACATAAATGTAACGTATTTTTCGAAAAAAAAATTTAAGCACAGTAAAAATATAAAGTTGGAATAATCTAGAACCGGTGTCAATGTTTGACTTTATTTAATTCCCGAACGCCGGGTAGTTCAGTTGGTAGAGCAGCTGGCTACGGACTGGAAGGTTCAGGGTTCGATCCCAGATGGTGACAGGATTTGATCTCAGATGGTGACAGGATTTTTTTCTCGTTGCCAAACTTCCAGAACGGCCCCGAGATTCACTCAGCCTCCTATAAAATTGAGTTCCGGTTCTTTCCCGGGGGTAAAAGGCGGCCAGAGCGTGGTGCCGACCACACCACCTCATTCTAGTGCCGAGGTCATGGAAAGCATGGGGCTCTACCTCCATGCCCCCCCAAGTGCCTTCATAGAATCTTACGAGGATATCTTTACCTTTACACAGAAATCACCGGCATTAAAATTTAAAAGTAATAGGCTATAACCAATTACATTGACTAATAAAGAGACATTCCGAAAAACAAACGACTTGAAAAAAATACGTATACACAACATGATATAAAAATGAAGTTATAAATATATTAGCGAAGTTTGGATACTCAATCGAAAATATTAGAGACATTCAGAAGCTTTGAAAATGAGACTTTTACGACCATTATGGGATATAGAAGGAGAACCAACAACGAAATGATAGCATCGGTGGAATATTTCTCATTTACAATGTAGTGGATGATACGGTACAATATCAACAAAATTGGAGTAATCATGTCCATAGGATGATAGAAGATATTTTTTCACATCTGCTTATCAGTTTCAGCGCCGAGGTCAGGCAAGACTGAGGTAGCGTTCGATAAATCAGGAGCATCTTGTGGCCAATATGAACGGCCTTGATTTTTTCAAACGTTAATTTATTAATATTTATGATAATGATTATGTTTATGAGGTTTATTAATGAGAAGAAATTTAGCTTGTGCTTTTTCGATTCATAGTAAAAATAAAAAATTCCGCGCTTTCCGACTTTAGGAACTATCTTAATCTTTGGATGACCAAACTAGTTATTATTATTATTATTATTATTATTATTATTATTATTATTATTATATTACACTCTTATTCAATTTGGTATTCCCAAGAAACTAGTTCGATTAATTAAAACGTGTCTTAGTGAAACGTATAGCAGAGTTCGTATAGGTCAGTTTCTGTCAGATGCGTTTCCAATTCACTGTGGGCTAAAGCAAGGAGATGCA
The DNA here is from genome assembly GCF_040183065.1 of Periplaneta americana. Taxonomy (NCBI): domain Eukaryota; kingdom Metazoa; phylum Arthropoda; class Insecta; order Blattodea; family Blattidae; genus Periplaneta; species Periplaneta americana. The sequence continues at coordinate 141,969,695 of NC_091121.1, read as the reverse complement.
CTATCACCTTTACTTTTTAACTTTGCTCTAGATTATGCCATTAGGAAATTCCAGGATAACAGAGGGCTTGGAATTGAACGGGTTGCATCAGCTGCTTGTCTATGCGGATGACGTGAATATGTTAGGAGAAAATCCACAAACGATTAGGGAAAACACGGGAATTTTACTGGAAGCAAGTAAAGAGATAGGTTTGGAAGTAAATCCCGGAAACACAAAGTATATGATTATGTCTCGTGACGAGAATATTGTACGAAATGGAAATATAAAAATTGTAAATTTATCTTTCGAAGAGGTGGAGAAGTTCAAATATCTTGGAGCAACAGTAACAAATATAAATGATACTCGGGAGGAAATTAAACACAGAATAAATATGGGAACTGCCTGTTATTATTCGGTTGAGAATTTTTTATCATCCAGTATGCTGTCAAAAAATCTGAAAATTAGAATTTATAAAACAGTATATTACCGGTCGTTCTTTATGGTTGTGAAACTTGGACTCTCACTTTGATAGAGGAACATAGGTTAAGAGTGTTTGAGAATAAGGTGCTTAGGAAAATATTTGAGGCTAAGAGGGATGAAGTTACAGGAGAATGGAGGAAGTTACACAACACAGAACTGCACGCATTGTATTCTTCACCTGACATAACTAGGAACATTAAATCCAGATGTTTGAGATGGGCAGGGCATGTAGCACGTAATGGGCGAATCAAGAAATGCACATAGTGTTAGTTGGAAGCCCGAAGGGAAAAAGACCTTTAGGGAGGCCGAGACGTAGATGGGAAGATAATATTAAAATGGATTTGAGGGAGGTGGGATATGATGATAGACAATGGATTAATCTTGCTCAGGATAGGGACCAATGACGGGCTTATGTGAGGGCGGCAATGAACCTCCGGGTTCCTTAAAAGCCAGTAATTATCAGTGAAATGTCCAGCAGCCCGTATAGGCCAGTTTCTTTCGGATGCTTTCCCAATTCACTGTGGGCTAAAGCAAGGAGATGCACTATCACCTTTACTTTTTAACTTCGCTCTAGAATATGCCATTAGGAAAGTCCAGGATAACAGAGAGGGCTTGGAATTGAACGGCTTACATCAGCTCCTTGTTTGTGCGGATGACGTAAATATGTTAGGAGAAAATGACACACGTTTAGGTAAAATACAGGAATTTTACTTGAAGCAAGTAAAGAGAGAGGTTTAGAATTAAATCCCGATAAGACAAAGTATGTAATTTCCATATTGTAAAGGTAGAACACTTAAGTGGGCACCTGTTTGAGAAAAATGTCTGTTACAATTAATCAAATACAGTCGTCTAAGCCAGTGGTATTCAACCGGGGGCCTGTAAAATTTAAAATAAGCATGTACGTTTTATGAATGAACAGAGCTAATGACTGGATTACAAATCCATTGTCCCTTACAGCCGTTAATTTCTGCGAACTCTCTTAAAACTGAAAGAAAGTTTGATAGATTTTTTCGTTAGTGCACTAAAAATAAAACTCGAAAACTTATCAGTTTGTGACTTCTAGTTTTATGCTCGCAAAGAGTATATGAAACTTGGTGACACTGCCATTTCACACCTTCTACCATTTCCCTCTACTTATTAGTGTTAGCAGGGTTTCTCTGCACTAGCATCAATCAGAACGAAACAAAGAAATTGCTTGAATCCAGAATCACCTCTGATACTCTTACTCGCGAGGATTCGGCAAGAATCGAAGAGCTGATGTGCAGAAAACAACGGCCATCTCATTAACAGACAGAAACACTTAAGTTAATGATAAGTTATAATGAGATACTCTCCTTTTCTATGATATTTGTAACATTGTTACTTTAATTATTTCTTTAATAGCAGGATTATTTCTTTTTTAGTTTTTCTTACAGAAGTGTGTATGTATATATATATATATATATATATATATATATATATGTAATTATTTTATTTATATACAATAAAAAGATAGCCTACATTAAAAAACTATTATATACAGAGACCTCATTTTATTTTTACTAACATTTCTAATATTAACCTGGCTATGCCTTTGGATCAACAATTGAGAACCGGAAACACGGTTTGCTACCCCCTTCCAAGACTGAAATTCGATGATACTGGCGTAATATAGGCCTATAAACAAATCACTTTACTAGATATAGGAGGGAAGAAAAGTAGTTGATCCATTTACGTAAACGGAAATATCGCGATTTTGAGTTTGATAATTTTCATTAGGTTTTTGTTCAATCAAAATACAGTACAGTATTAACATTGATTGTTTTTACTCACAAACTGAGTTTTCCATGCGGACGTATTCATTATGCTTTGTATATTATTCTGTCTACAACACATTAACGTACACTATGGAGAATGAAGTTAAATTGAAAAATAATCATAATATGAATATTTAAACACATTTTTTTTAAATGGTGGCCGTTCATTTCGATACAGGCTGCAGTTCTAATGTGCATATTATCGCACTATAGACTATTGTACCTAATTCCAATTACCAGGTTCGTACTTCGTATCAGTAACTCCTGTTGAAATAATTCTGTACCTACTCTATAGAAGAGACTTTACTTACTGTAAATTCAATCTTCACTTCTGCCCGATCCGAAAAGATAAAATTACTCAGACATGCTATCTACTGTCCGTCCAAGTGGTTACGTCGCACCGTCGTAGAAACGGAGTAAATCACGTGACAATTAATTGCTTAACGAGGCCCTTTTATTTAAGTTATTTTAAATAATTGCATGGATATAATATTATATAGACGTCCAATTCCTAACAGAAATTAATGTTCCCAGGAAAGAGCTAAGATAGCCCAGCCACTAGCATATACTGTACAGAGTGGCGAATAGAAGCAGGTGGGGGAAACCGGGATGCCACGTAGGCAAATGTAAAATGATGCAATATTGAAAGCTCTTTCGTCACTGGTAAACGCGAACATATTTTTGGAACGTACTGTTTACTATGACCGTAAGGCTACTATGACTGTATATGCGGTCTTGGATCTGTGTGGAGGACAGTTGAACTTCATTAGTAGAAGGGGTGGGAGTGAAGTACATTAAAAAACTGAGGTACAATAAAAGTTGAAGTAAAAATAAAATGATGTCCCTGTACATAATAGAAAAATGTAAATTAAAGTATTTAACCTCGTATGAGTGAACGCTCGGTATTGGCAGTTAAAAACTGCACTGTAGATAAGCAGAAAGAAGAAGACAAAATAAACAATTAATATAAACAATAAAATAGCACAGATTAAAAAACAAGAGCCTATGTGTTAAAGAACAATCACAAATTGAAAATGTTTATAACCAATATTCACAAGTACAATAATGTGAGATTAATATTTAGCAATTAATTATCTAACCCTATGTTAAGTTCCCTTAATAATTTCATTAATTTCATGTTTAAATTTAATCATACTTACGTTAGTTAAAGCAGGGTACTGAGAAATTAATTTGTTGTATATTTTAAAGCCATAGTTGAAGCCAAGTTTGATACCAGCAGCCGTTGAACTTTTGGATTCTGTAAAATGAAATAATGTTTCTTCTCGTATTATAATTATGTCAATATGTGTTTAAGTTTTTCTTGTTCTTATGAAAGAAACTTAATAATGTATATTTACATATCTGCTCCAATTTGAAAGCCTTAAAATCCAAATAAATATATTTAGTAGGGTAATCAATAGACTTTTTCAGACAAATTTTGATTATTCTCTTTTGTAGTGAATTCCGCGGCTTTCTTAAGAATTTAGAAACACTGCCTCAACCGACAATGTCTTAACGTAATACAGATTGCACCAAGGGTAAACAAATTCTTAAATACGGAGATAAGAACGAAGTATAACAAATCTACATATAAAGTTATTACATAAAAATGCAGTATGTGTGTCCCATCTAAGATGCTGGTCAATTAGTACTCCTCGATAGGCCTATTTAACTTTAGTAGAAATACGATGAAAGAGTAATGGAACGGAGAAAAATTCTCTCCGGCGCCGGGATTTGAACCCGGGTCAAGAAAATTTTTCTCCGTTCCATTACTCTTTCATCGTATGATGACGCAGAATATCTGCATGGAAATATCATATGTACTTCGGTACATTTAAATAATATTTAGTAGAAATGGTTAAACATGAACAATCACAATTTAGAGATTGAAACTAGATAATTTAATTTATTGATAAATTGTTGAGTTCAGTTAAGTTTACGTATAGTTATGTACTATTTGAATCAACAACAGTGAGTGTACAAGCTTGAGCGAAAGTGTCTCTAGTGATACGGGAATAAAAAAAAAAGTTGAATTCACTTGTCTAGTCGCAACTAGCTCTTTAGTGAAAGCGCGTAAATGCAACCCGCAACATATCATAGCTCCTTAGCGGCAAAGTTCCGATGCAACCCGCAGCAACCCAAAGGATACAAATAAAATAACTCTTAATAATGCGGCATGCATAATAATCTTTAAAATATTTCATGTACAACATAACCTACAAACTTATAAACTCGTACAATCACAAAACCACAACCACTTCAAACCTTCCGCACAAATAATAGAGATTCTACGAAATCGCTGCCATAATTTTCCCAACTACTACTTTTTCTAGGTTGATGAGTCATTACTTAGGTTTTGAAAATGTTCTGATATATATTTCCTTCAGAAGCGTGTTTAACAGCGGTTTCTGTAGTCATACTAAGTTATATTCGCTGTATATTTGTGATATGCAAGAAAGAAAATAGCTTTATTGTTAAATCATGAGCATTAGAAATAAAAACATATTTGTGATGTTTAGTTTGTTGTGGATGGCTTTATTTCGCTGAGAATCCAGCAGCGGATTGTCGCTATTGGCTTCAATATTCGAGTACATTCAGCTTGAATTCTCAAGTTCTATACTAATGTTAGCCTATTACCCAAATTTTATTGTTACTTGCAGAAAAAGCAAGAATAGCAATAGATGTATACGATTTTAAAATAAGCTGGAATGACCATAGTTGAATGAAATTATTGTACAGGGACATCATTTTATTTTTACTTCAATTTTTATTGTACCTGAGTTTTTTAATGTACTTCACTTCCACCCCTTCTATTAATGAAGTTCAACCGTCCTCCACACAGATCCAAGACTGCATATACAGTCATAGTAGCCTTCGGTCATAGTAAACAGTACGTTCCAAAAATATGTTCGCGTTTACCAGTAACGAAAGAGCTTTCAATATTGAACCGTTTTCGCACGGTACTGTCGTCCATTTGCCTACGTCGCATCCCGGTTTCTCTCACCTGCTTATGTTCGCCTCTCTGTAAAGGCCAGTGGCTGGGCTGTCTTAGCTCTTTTCTGAGAACATTATTTTCTGTTAGTAATTGGACGTCTACGTAATATTATACCCATACAATTGTTTAAAATAACTTGCATAAAAGGACCTTGTTAAGTAATTAACTCACGTTATTTCCCCTTTCTACGACCCTGCGACGTAACTACTTGGACGGACAGTAGATAGCATATCTGAGTAATTTTATCTTTTCGGATCGGACAGAAGTGAAGTTTGAATTTACACTACTTAAAGTACTCTTTTATAGAGTAGGTACAGAATTATTTCAACATGAGTTACTGGTACGAAGGATGAAACTGGTAATTGGAATTACGTACAATAGTATACAGTGCAATAATATGCACCAAAGAACTGAAGCCTGTATCGAAATGAACGGCCACACATTTTCAAAAATGTGTTTATATATCCATATTATGATTACTTTTCAATTTAACTTCATTCTCTATATTGTACGCTAATGTGCTGTATACAGTATAATATACACTGCATAATGAATACGTCCGAATGTATAGCTCAATTCGTGAGTAGAAACACTTGTTGTTAATACAGTACTGTACTTTGATTAGAGGAAAACCTAACTACACCAGAATAAATAAATAAATAAATAAATAAATAAATAAATAAATAAATAAATAAATGAAAATTATCAAACTCAAAACCGCGATATTTCCTGGTTTACGTAAATGGAGGAACTACCTTTCTTCCATCCTATACCTAGTAAAGTGATTTTTTTTTTTTTTTCATATTTTACGCCAGTATCATTCAATTCCAGTCTTGAAAGGGGGTAACAAACGTTGTTTCCGGTTCTTAACCGTTAATCCAAAGGTATAACCAGATTAATATTAGAAGTGTTAGTAAAACAAAATGATGTCCCTGTGTAAGTGTTGGAGAGTTTACCTGTCTCATTAGAGTTTTCTTTATTTATACTTTATACTTTTTATTTTTAACTTCAGATGCAGTATGTTTTGGTCCGTATTATGAAATTCTATAAGCTGATTAAGTAAAAGAGCTGAGTTTTTATTTTTTATTATTTCAAATACTATTTTGTCTTTCATGTATTGAACTCTATGGAAAGTACTAATTGAGCTTTATTTTTTCCGTAGTCAGATATTTAATCATGTTTTCTTGCATGTTTTCTATGTGGTATTTTCCGAATATTACGCAGACTTGTGTGCATTATACGTTAACACAACTGGCTGAACTCGCTATTAGGAAGCATGAAACTGTGTTGTGTGCAGATTAAACATTATAATTACCAAATAGATCGTTGTTCCCTTATCAGAGGTAAACAAATAAATTACGGGTATGTACGATTCAAGACATGTTAATTTTCTCCTCAATCTCACGCTGTCATCCATAATAGGGAGGGCAACAAAGAGTGTACTCAATGACAATTACATCGTATTATAAACGCGTATCTCGGTAATTTTATTTCAGGTGTTTGTGTTATTTTTATCCGATAAATTATGAAATGTCATTTTGCATGAGCTGTAAAATGCAGAATACTTACCACCAATATCGTAGAAGTAATTTATTCCATTTTTTTTACATATCCATTGTTAATTATACGCTTTGGCGCCGTGATTTTATACTTCAGTACACACCATTGCAATTTTCACACATCAAAGATGTAAAGAATTTATTTTTAACCCTTTGTACAAAACTGAACTTGTCCACCAATTCCCTTTGGATGAAAGACTCGGGAGTAGATGAGTGCAGAAGGTCATGGTATTTGAGGGAAGTAATAAGCTACAATGCACAGTTTTATCCACACTTCTAGTTGTATTTCTTACAGAACAGTATAATTTCCATTCGTTACGCTTGTACAGTAATTTTAGGCTAGGGCATTCATGTTGGCAGCGGTCTCATGGACTAGATTAAGAGAATGAAGAAGGGTAACAAATCGCCACCACCTCAGTGAGGGGGACTTGAGATCGAATCCCTTTGGGCTGATTATCATGTTGGATTTTACCTATGATTTCTCTACTGTAAGTTTTTTTTTGGTAGGTTATTTTACGACGCTTTATCAACGTCTTAGGTTATTTAGCGTCTGAATGATATGAAGGTGATAATGCCGGTGAAATGAGTCCGGGGTCCAACACCGAAAGTTACCCAGCATTTGCTCATATTGGGTTGAGGGAAAACCCCGGGAAAAACCTCAACCAGGTAACTTGCCCCGACCGGGAATCGAATCCGGGCCACCTGGTTTCGCGGCTAGACGCGCTAACCGTTACTCCACAGGTGTGGACTCTACTGTAAGTCAAATGTTAAAGAATCACAATGGACTCATCTCACCAGAATATCTTAGATCTATTTTTGTTATAAATTTCACCAACCCATTGTACAGTAGAGCGTCTCATTTAGGCACAGTGAAAACGTAGACTCAGTGCAGGTAACGTGTGGGGAAGGACGAGCCGTACGATAAACACGAGGGATGCACAAGGTTTTAGTTACAACATTTATAGCGCAGCATTAATTGAAATTTTACAAAACACATACAAAACAAAAGAACACAAATTTTATAATGTTATCGTATACACATTTCAGCAAATAAGCAATAATTGTAACGTTGAAATAATTCAAAATAACAAATCAAATTTTGCTACTTAGATGATGTTGCTTTTAAGCAGCATCTTTTACGGTCATGAACTTCATTCTCTGTATGATTAACATAATATCAATGTCTTCTGTGGCCGAATTAACAAAACTACAGTACATTGGTATAGGTTTTGAAGTAAATCCCGAAAAGACAAAGTATATCATTGTCTCGTGACGGGAATATTGTACGAAATGGAAATATAAAAATTGGAAATTTATCTTTCGACTAGGTGGAGAAGTTCAAATATCTTGGAGCAACAGTAACAAATATAAATGATATTCGGGAGGAAATTAAACACAGAATAAATATGGGAAATGCCTGTTATTATTCGATTGAGAAGCTTTTATCATCCATTCTGCTGTCAAAAAATCTGAAAGTTAGAATTTATAAAACAGTTATATTATCGGTTGTTCTCTATGGTTGTGAAACTTGGACTCTCACTTTGAGAGAGGAACATAGGTTAAGGGTGTTTGAGAATAAGGTGCTTAGAAAAATATTTGGGGCTAAGAGGGATGAAGTTACAGGAGAATGGAGAAAGTTACACAACACAGAACTGCACGCATTGTATTCTTCATCTGATATAATTATGATCATTAAATCCAGACGTTTGAGATGGGCAGGGCATGTAGCACGTATGGGCGAATCCAGAAATGCATATAGACTGTTAATTGGGAGGCCGGAGGGAAAAAGACCTTTAGGGAGGCCGAGACGTAGATAAGAAGATAATATTAAAATGGATTTGAGGGAGGTGGGATATGATGATAGAGACTAGATTAATCTTGCTTAGGATAGGGACCAATGGCGGGCTTATGTGAGGGCGGCAATGAACCTCCGAGTTCCTTAAAAGCAAGCAAGTAAGTAAGTACAGTGTATTGGTATGAAGTGACAGCACTATTTCCTAAACATATTTATGCCTTCTTAAAGTTCAATTTATTCAGGTACTGTATCCGAATAAATTGAATATTGAGAAGGGATAATTAGGGTATAACTGTACCTGAATAAATTGAACTTCGAGAAGGGATAATTATGTACTTACCTGGGCAGGCTGGGCTTAAAAGCCAGGGAGCTCGGGTCGACATCCACATTAATTCACGCTCAAATTTTAACTTGTGTATTACGGCTTTGTAGTGAAGACAACATAGGATTTTCTCCAGGCACTCCGGTTACCCTGTGATATCCCAACAAATCTCAATCATAGACTACAAATATAATGTAGAGTCACCACTCTGTAGAGTCTGACGAACTAAATGGGCTGCGCTGGCTGTCAGTAGCGACATCCATGAGTCACACTTACAGTCTGGGCAAATAAAGGCTAGTTAAGGGCCCTGCACAAAAAAGTTATTTCTGAGAGAAGGGCTCAATAGCTTGTATTGGATGCCGTAAGATTCCATCTCTGGGATTTCATCTCTGGAGATTAAATACCAGCTACATTTTTCAGTTCTCTATCAGATTTCAGAACATTTTTTTTTACCGGTGAAGAAATAAAAGGAGAATATTTTCCCCTCTGAACAAATAGTTGTAATAAGAAAATATTCAGTCCACACTTATGGAGTAATGGTTAGCGTGTCTGACCGTGAAACCAGGTGGCCCGGGTTCGATTCCCGGTCTGGGCAAGTTACCTGGTTGAGGTTTTTTCCGGGGTTTTCCCTTAACCCAATATGAGCAAATATTGGGTAACTTTCTATGTTGGACCCGGACTTATTTCACCTGCATTATCACATTCATCTCATCCAGACGGTAAATAACCTAAGATGTTGATAAAGCGTCGTAAATTAACCTACTGAATAATATTAATTCACGGAAAATAATTTAAAATGTTCATGTGATGAGTTTTATAGAATTTTTTCGAGACCGTACGACGATTTTGTGACTATTAATATTATAGCTAGTAAAGGAAAAGTTAGAACTATGGAATATCACACGTTTTGAATACTGAATGTGAAGTATCGTCCTGTTTATTACTGAATATCCCTGTGAATGGTAAATCGGACTTAGAAGTTCATAAGATGATGTAAAATGTTAGAAAAATAATACTTTTGTCAAAATCTAGCATATTTCTTTCATAAAAGTGGAGGTAAAAATGTGGAATACTATTAACAAGTCATAAGGTTAACAAAATGCAAAGTCAAAATATCCTCTACTAAGAAAAGCACAGAACAAACATTCAGCATATTCATTAGGAGGTGTTGTCCAACCGTAATACTGTATTCAGATGAATCGTCTCTCAAGTCTTTTTTTCGAACTTGTTTTATGGCTTCTTGCGCTGCCTGTTTATTCAACTACTTTCCAAGTTTGTTGGAAAGTGAAGTATTCCCTCCGCCTATAGGTGCGAACACTAATAACGAACCAGAAAACCGATGCATAAAAATGGAATACTAATAATACTAGTAGCCTATTTCATATTTGTGACTCACTGATGTTGTTAAGTCGTTACTAGAGAGCGGAATTTGGGTTCTAAAAAGTGACATTTAGGTGCCTAAAGTAGGCTCTTAAACTCCTTTATTTAGGCTCTATGAAATAAAAAATAGGTTTTTCTTTGTTAAAGAACGTCACTAATATAAGGTTCAAGATTTATTTAATGCATAATTCTAGGATTAAAATAAACTTCCACACTTTCACATTTTACAAGGGTACACATGCATACATAAAATGAAGACATTCTGTCTTTAAGTTCGTGTTCTTTATTCACCAATCACATCTCCATAGTTTTCTTCACAGTAGATGATCAGCACCTATTGCGTCGCTCACTGCTGTACTTACAAATGGTGACAAAAAAGGAAGGGGTTGTTATCTGTCTTAGAATGTAAGAGAATGCTTATTCGGGTACAACCCAGCGAGTTTGTGTTAAATTGCTGACAGACAGAGGAAGATATAATAATAATAATAATAATAATAATAATAATAATTTGTTCTGCAGGAGTTCTTTTACATGCCAGTAAATCTACTGACAGCCTGTAGCATTTAAGCACACTTAAATGCCATTGACCTGGACCGGGATCGAACCCGCAACCTCGAGCACAGAACGCCAGCCCTATACCAACTACGCTATCCAGGCCTACTGAAAGTTGGAATTTTATGATTGAAAGATTGTAAGAATGAGAAGGGGTGGCCCGGAGGTACTTCTCTATTGTGTTGTTCACTGCTAGGAAGGAGTTGTTATCCGTCTTGGACTGTAAACAGTGCAGGATGTTAAGAAAAACAGTAAACGGTTACGAAAAATGATGCAAAAATAAAAAAAAAACTTAAAAATACGCACTAATGTCGGAATAGGCATTTTAGGCACTATAAAATCCTTTTGTGCGAGATCGTGCGTATTTGCTTGGTTTCCGCACAAAACCAATACGCAGTAAGTGTGAAATACCACATTCAATATTCCCAACGTAACACACACAACAATTTCCCTCTTCTTACCGCTTAAGCGCCATATTCATTTTACTGCTTTAGGCTTTTAACATATTATTTTTAGAGAAGTTTAACATAGTAATAATTATAAATTGGAAACTGACCACTGCAATTTCACCTAAATTGCACTGTTGATTATTGCTTTTAAATATTTGAAAAAATTAAGTAAACTCTACAACACCACAAAAGTTACTGCATTTGTAATGCAAGTAACATTAAGGAAGCCGTGAAAAATCAACAAGATTCCAGATGCCGATGTTATTACTGCAATATGTTATATAAATAATGTTGTTAAAATATTAAAATGAAAAATAAATCATTACATAACCTTACCGTTTGTTTTAAGTTCGCATTTATAGACTGGGGGGGAAAAAAGACAGACTTATATCACGGCCTGCTGGAATATAGTAAACACAGAAAATATTTTATAGCAACAATGTTGAAGATAGATATTTTAGTTTTTAAAAGTTGCCGTCATTGAACAGAAACCAAGATGGAGATTTCGTTGCAAATAATTAGAAATTCCTCTTTCAGGTATGTAATAAACGATCTTCGCACAAAATAATGTACGATACACGAGCGGTATGTTTGTTTTCATGTTCGAGGAAAAGATTGAAAAAGCGAAACGTAGTTGAGCTTTTTCAATCTTTTCCTCGAACATGAAAACATCAACATACCGCTCTTGTAACGCATATTACTGTTATTTATAGGCCTACGTATATTTCCATGAAAAATGTAAATATTAAATCTCAAGCTTGTATATATCAAGGAAAAAAATAGGTTTTTGCCTAAATTCCGTTCTCTAGTCATTATCTCAAAACATATCCTAATTTCAAAACGAATTCAATTAAACATGCATTGTGGGTTATTTCGAGTACGAGTACATTATTAATATTTCTGACATTGAGGAATAATAATGTATATTCAAGAAAATGACTTATCGCCGAAATTTTCACTTTCCTCGAAAACGCAATAATGAAAACCGTTTCAGCAGTTCACATCCTAACTGCTGCAAACTAATATATTCTCGCGAAAGAGAGCATCAGTACGTAGTAGTCTGGAAGGCTTCCGCTAGAACATAACACGTCTCAGGTCGCATATCACACTATTTCATATTTCTAATACTTCCTCTATAATATTTCTCTGAATAAAGAAAATAAGCAATTAATGGTATAGGTAGGATTTGAAAGAAAATATTGGGTGCGGTTCACGTTTCAGTGACATTAGTATGAAGAGAATTAAGCTAAATCCATCAGTTATCCCATAACACCAACGTAGTTTTAAAAACTAATTAGACCTAAGCTCCCAAATAATAATAAAAAATTGTTACTAATGCGATACGTGCCGATATTCCCTACTGGGTTTTGCATGTTTTGTAACAATTCAGTTCTTTTATTATGTTGCGAACCATTTTATTGATGTTCCTTCTTGAACCATTATTCAAAAGAAATATATACATAGGCCTATTTTATTTTTGTTCAATGGCATAGTCCTCAACTTGCTCTTACTCACATTGACTCTACGAGCGGGCTCATAGATGATAACGATGATGATGATGATGACGATGATGATAATGACGATAATCATGAAGATGGTAATGATGAAAAATCGTTAGGATGTCCCAAGGGAATCGAAATAGCCAGAGAAAATCTCTGCTTCTCCAGAACTGAGTTACTGTGGTGGTCTACAGCAAAAGAATAATGTAATAGCAGTTGCGCGGCCAGAGGAATTCAAAGAACAATAATACTCCTACCCTTATTATGGATTCATCCGGGAAGTTTTTCAAGGTAGGAAGCTATTGTCGTACATTTACGGCATATAGAAAATTTCCCCGGTAAAAGTGGGCTCTAGGCAAAATTTTTTATCCACTTCTTGTCCACGTTGAAATTTAAATAGTTATCAAAACGATTCATACCAGTGACTTAAGTGCACGTGATCGTATATCACTCTCCTTTCCTAATGCATATAATATCTACTACAATCATGTCAATTGATGCCCATAGGCGCAAGAGCGGGCTTTAGAGCCCAGGAGAGCCTGAGCGCTTTACAGCAGAAAGGAAAGAGACAGACGAAAGCGGCAGTATATGCCGCTTGGTCGAGCTATATATAGGGATGGCCAGCACTGATTTTTGTTATCAGTTGATTGTAGGATGAAAACACAGCTTATTTTGTGTAATTTCCTAAATTTAATCAATAGGGATTATTTATGTTCTCTCTTGAACTGTATACACCATTTTAAAATAACCTAACTATTATATGAAATGCTCAATAAGGTTTTGTAGCTTTATTCTCTTCAGCTCTAATCAACAATAACAATCCAGGTTGCCAGGCGACGATAGGAAACAGAAGATGCGAAAACGAATGAAGTGTATAAACAATTGAATACTCTTTCATATTTAAGTATAAAAATACAGGGGTGCCATTTGAAATTTCAAAGTGAGGGTGGCTGGGATGGGGGTAAAATCTAAAATGGAATTAAGCCTGGTTTCGGACATCCCCTCAATATCTAAAGTGACGTGTTTATGTTTAAATTGAATTCAATTTAAATAATTAGTTATTTAGACTGGGAAGTTTTGAAATGAACGCCCTGTGTATCTCGCAAGTCTTTTAACTGTTGACAATCTTGTAAAGGATGGCATATCTTACAAACCCGCAGGTTATCGCACCTTAAATGTTTTGAAGTTCAAGGGTTGTTACAAGGTATAAAAAAAAGTTTCGTCGACACGTTTCGATTCGTTATGTGTAGACTTCGACACTTGGGACCCGATACAATAATTTTACTGTGCATGTACTATAGGTTGTTGACTCGGTGCAGGTAGTGAAGTCTGTTGAGGTAACAACGTTGCTATGTAGAGAAGAGTAAAGTAGTATGGGGAAAAACACACACATATGTACATCATGAAAGTAAATATACTTTACACAATGACAATGTCAAAAGAATGTGAAAAGCATTTATTCTCCTTTCTTTTATAAGCATTTATGTTTAATTACAGACAGTGTTAATGGTGGAAATGAACATGTAGCAATTTTAATTTCTTCATTTATCCTATTGGTCGTCTTTAGGAAGTGCAGTTACAGTACCGAATTGCAATGTACTACAAGATACATTTTCAGTGTCTCAAATGTAAATCTTTTTCTGTTACCTGCCAAACATAGTTTGTAGGCCTACTGTGAAAAGCTGCGCTCTACGTCGCATGACGTGATGGGAGCAAAACGAAAAAACCTAATATCATTGCAGTCTCTTAGAGGCAATCCTTTATTCTCGGGTGACTATGTCCACTAATTTGCTGTTTATATTACACAATGTTCCATATCCGTTATTTTTATATAAAATTGATCTCCACGTCTGTTTTAAACGTTCAATAACCAGTGTACTTAATGTCTCATTAATTCTCTGTGTCATTTCCTCAATTAATTTGAGGGCTTCCGGCATATTTTGCTCTGACTTTTCTAACCGTGTAATAGTTCCAGACGCAGTTTGAAAATAGGTTTATTTGAAAACCAAATTATTCGTCAGAACCTTCAAATCCAGAGCGTTTTTCTTTGCGTAGACTAGCCATTTGTTGGCATTCACTCTACAGTACCCCCACCCACTATACGCTTTACCACTATACTCAGTACACCGTTATGCGGATTTCCCACTGAACTGCTCTATTGGGTCCGAAGTCTCGAAGCCTAGTTATGTGATTATTCATAATAAACAGAAAATATTACTTTTTCTTTAATGATTGTCAATCATGAACATGTAGCCTACACTCGAGTTTCTGTAGCCTATTTCGTTCAGTATTATGTTAAAACATGTCGCATACCTTAAGCTAAAACTAGAAATATAAAAATAACAATGTTCTTTTCTTTCTTTCTTTCTTTCTTTCTTTCTTTCTTTCTTTCTTTCTTTCTTTCTTTCTTTCACACTGAATAACCATCTCTCGGACTACATGAAAGATCAGCAGCCTGCAGGTCACGATAACATGGTGCTAATATACCTCTGTTTATTGTAGTTTAGGTTATTGTGTATAAAGGTTCAGTATGTTTACAATACTATCTCATTAATAAAATGCACTTTCACGAGAGTGACCAAATTTAATTCTGTTCCGCTAGATTCACGTTTCGGACCACTGCACTGTGCAGTGAGAGCCTTATAAGCTAGAACAATTGGATATTATTGTACACATATTATCGCACCTAACCTCAATTTATTTTTGAATCAGTGAGTTACAAAACAAACGTGTCTCATCAATCGAGAAGAGTTATAGAAAATAAGATTACAGGCACGGAATCTTAAGAGTTTAAATGATTTGTTGTTAATTTATGAATGGTTTCAAATAATTGTTTTATTTATTATTTTCCTTGCACTTGCTTCAATATCTTTTTTTTTGTTTTTTTTTATACAGATTTTAAAGTATTAACTATTGAAGAAATTTATAAATATAGTTTACTAAATTACTACCACAGAAATAAAATAAAACATAAATCTGATCGACATGAATATCGTACTCGAAGACAAAAGTCTACTTTCCTATTAATTTAGCTTAAATGTCATAAAAGTGCAGCTCTTAAACATGGTGCTAGTTTCGGCCCAGGACTTTATAATAAAACTAGCCGTACCCGTGCGCTCCGCTGCACCTGTTAGAAATAAATATGAAGTAATTACATAATTAAAATAGGATGTTTGATCCAGGGAACAACTTTTACAACAGTGCAAGATAATCTGCTTCGCTCATTACCCAATTTTTTTTGCATTGCATTTATTGCATATATATCTTATATATTTTAACACGATTCAATTGAGCATAGTTAAAATTTGAATTATAAAATAATGGATTGCTAAGCTAACGTACTATTACTGCATACTAAATCAATACACTCCTGTTGTTCGTTAATTCTCTGAGATTAAAATGAGTGCACATAAATATTATTTTAAGAAATACAGAAAACGAATGTGCAAAATAGCCTATCAAATTTTCTGTGCATAAGAAGCTATTTTAATCTTACCTGTCCTCGATTTACTCAGACGTTACTGTAATAACATTATAGCATTATGTCCATTTAGAGAAACTACACTTTCCAATGGTGAAATAATAATTAATTATACAAATCGGTTAATTTAGCTTCTGATATTACTTCATACAAACACAGAAACATTATCTGTAGGCTATGTTTAATAGCTTTCGATTGTTGATGTCCAAGGCCCCTGTTTCGATTGTTGTTGTCCAAGGCCCCTTATAGACGAAGTCATTTGTTCTTAATTCATTGCACCTTCTTAGATGGCGTTATTTTAATTTTAAAACTCATTTATCTCATTAAATATCAGTCCTATCAAAATTTTGTAAAGAATGTAACTTATAGGAAATCATTTTAAAGAAACTGTTGTTATGTAACTTTTTCACAAAAATCAATAATAAGGGAGATATTTCTATTTATTTAATTCAGGCCCCCTTATAACCCCCCCCCTTTTAAATAAAGTATTTTGACTGCCATATAGCCTAAAATCTAAGTTACAACGAACTTAATTTATATTCCAATTTTCATATCAATCGGTTCAGCCATTATCGCATGAAAAGGTAACAAACATACAGACAGACATAAAAACAAAAATTTCAAAAATGCTATTTTCGGTTTCAGGGTGGTTAATTATATATGTTAGGACCAATTATTTTTGGAAAATGGAAATTTACCAGAAAAATTTCGGCTACAGATTTATTATTGGTATAGATAATAAAATTACAAACCATTTTCCAAATTTGAAATATATTAAAATTGAAACTTTTAAAAAAGAAATTTATAAAATTATTCATGATATATAATATTAAAAAATATGTGTATTTTTTACCTTTTATTTCTGTCGACTATATTCATGTTTTTATTGAATATCATTGGCTTCTGTCTGATTGTCAATTTATATTAAAGGTGTTTTTCTCTCATTTTGTCTTTCTTCATTTTTTTGCTCTTGTTTGTTATATATTGGTTTGAATTAAGTTATTTACTGTATTTACTAAACTTTCCTTGTGAATTTTATGTTGCATTATTGTCTAAGACCACACTGTACACGAGCCTGGCTCTTACGGTAGTGGCTAAAAACATTTTTGTTTTATAATTTTAATTTGTACTCGCTAGCTAGCTAGTTAAAATAGTTAAATAAATACAACAAAAGTTTTTGTATAAATTTTCAATTCCATTATGATTAATTGTTTTAAAATGAGCTGAAATTTCCCATTTCCTCTGCCGTTATCCTCTGGGATTGAACACTAGAGACACTGAGTATGAAGAAAAAATATTGCACATAGATAGAGCCTCTCTATCTTTCATATACGAAAACTGTATAAACACGGAGGTTGGAAGGGGTGAAGATGTTATCTCAACGGTGAGAAAAGAAGATCCGGAAGGAATAGAGGTGAAGATTACCGTGAGTCCCGTTGCGTAAGACAACGCGTCAGCATCGTGTCCGTGAAATCCCAGGATTTCGACCGCCTGATCTTTTTCACTGAACCTAGGAGGACAAAAAATATTAAATTCCTTAAAATAAGTTTATTATTGTTTCATTCCCTTGTACTTGGATTTTAGTAACATTTAAGTGTGTCCCTTTCATACATGAACTACAGTTAGGTTTCTAACGGTAAGCGAATCAGCCATGGTTAACTGCAAGTATTAAGTAAAGATCTGATCGAATTCACAAAATCCATGATTTCCTAGGGGAGACCACATTATTCTTGACATTGGACTTAAGTCTATTTCTACACCAGCTTTGGGAATCTAGGGTTACTGTTACTATTTTAATTGTATGTAAATGACTGATTCACTGGATTTTTATTGTTTATAATCTGAATAATCATTTCCTCGGTTCTAATAACCTCGTTAATTAATGTATCAAGTTTAGATTAGCTTCAGATAATCTTAGACGTTACATTTCTGCTAATGTTAGCGAGCTTTGTTTTCTCCTTGATGTCTTAATTACTGGAAGTATCATTCTCGTACAACAAGCTAGGCGTTACTCTGTAGAACTTCGTTCAATATGAATTCATGATTTATCTTCAAAATTATTGCCCCCAAGTCAAAATTTAGTGGATTCCATACAAAAGACATTGTTGAGAATCTCAGAAGTAAGGCATTTAATTTCATTATTAATAATATGATTATGATTATTATTATATGGGAATTTTACTGGTAGCAAGTAAAGAAATAGGTTTGGAAGTAAATCCCGAAAAGACAAAGTATATGATTATGTCTCGTGACGGGAATATTGTACAAAATGGAAATATAAAAATTGGAAATTTATCTTTTGAAGAGGTGGATAAGTTCAAATATCTTGGAGCAACAATAAGTACAAATGATGCTCGGGAGGAAATTAAACATAGAATAAATATGGAAAATGCCTGTTATTATTCGGTTGAGAAGCTTTTATCATCCAGTCAGCTGTCAAAAAATCTGAAAGTTAGAATTTATAAAACAGTTATATTACCGGTTGTTCTGTATGGTTGTGAAACTCGGACTCTCACTTTGATAGAGGAACATAGGTTAAGGGTGTTTGAGAATAAGGTGCTTAGGAAAATATTTTGGGGCTAAGAGGGATGAGTTACAGGAGAATGGAGGAAGTTACACAACACAGAACTGCACGCATTGTATTCTTCACCTGACTTAATTAGGAACATTAAATCTAGACGTTTGAGATGGGCAGGGCATGTAGCACGTATGAGCGAATCCAGAAATGCATATAGAGTGTTAGTTGGGAGGTCGGAGGGAAAAAGACCTTTAGGGAGGCGAGGACGTAGGTGGGAAGATAATATTAAAATGGATTTGAGGGAGGTGGGATATGATAATGAGAATGGATTAATCTTGCTCAGGATAGGGACCGATGGCGGGCTTATGTGAGGGCGGCAATGAACCTCCGGGTTCCTTTAAAGCCAGTAAGTATTATTATTATTATTATTATTATTATTATTATTATTATTATTATAATTATTATTCTGAATAGAGAAAGTTATATGTAACTTTAACCTATTAATGATTGAAGAGGCAATATTCACCTTCGACAAAGTTCCTTTCTTTTTTATATTTGTGCACCTCGATCTCAGTTCATTTTTTACGTTCATGAAAATTCAATTTAATCCTATCCATATTCTGCATACTGCAGATTTCCCAATCCATATCTTAAGGGAATCGCTCAGTATTATACAAGTTTACGCTGTTATTTATTGTAAATTAAATTAGATTTGAGATATGAAAATTCTGAATTTTATTATTTTATACTAGGTTATAGAAAATAATGAAATATATAATTCTTAAACCCACAGGAAATCAACAAGTGGGAGAACGTAACTATCTGTAACATATGACATAATATAGGCCTAAACATGTTGTGCCGTATGTAACGCTCCTGCCACCTAACGGCAATACTTCGCATAAGATATCTCTATTCATTGGCGATACAGTAGTCTTTCTACCTTTCTTGTTCCTTGCAGTTTAACGTTGAATAATTTCTGAAGTAAATGATTTGTGGCATCCTAAGAACGTGTTCATCCATTTTGATTGTAATTGTTTAAATTATTTTACTGTTCCTTCCGCACTTTATTTATTTCTGATTTAGCCAGTTTTGATTCTATCTCTCGAGGTTATTCCAATTGAACGCAAGAATTTTTTTTTAATGCCTTTTATCATGTTGAGTCCCATAATACACTTCCATAAAAAATTGGTTTTTAAATTTCGTTACGGTATCGAATTTGGTTTATACTTTTAATCCGTTCAACAAAATTTATTTTTAAAATTCCATTAATCACTGTTACATTTCACTAGTTTCTCTCAACGTCTTTTTGTTGTCCGTGAAATACGGCTTTCCAAGTATGCATACACAAATTCTGTAACCTGTTAACCCTCCAGTGGTCGCGTGGATCACAATAGTGATCCAGTATTTTATCATTGGTGATCCGAGATGGTAGCACTCAACCCTCTGGCCTATTCCCAGTAATTGAAAGGTGTCAGTGTTTTCTTGACGCATAATTAAGTTGATGCGTTCTTGGACTACGACTGTGCTCCGCACACATGTTTTCAGTCTCTGAATGTACGATTTTACAGCATTTATTATAATGTTTTATTGTACAAACAATAGTTTTTTATAAAAAAAAAAGAATATAATTAGACTCTGTTAATGTGTCATCATTAATAATTAAACAGAAAAGTTAAAATAATAATATTGCATGTGAAAAAAACCTTGCAATAATTTTACTCTATAAAACTTCTACAGTTTTCTACCATTAACATTGTTGTTCCTTCTAAAATTTTCATGTCGTATTGTGCGAGGGTGGATTCAACTTGAGAGCGAAGAGTTTCAGATCATCTTCACTTTATCCAACAGTATCTAGTCATGTGCAAAAATTATTTGCATAATTGTGTGCCTGTCGGTATATATTCCCGGCGGCTTCAATAATAAAGCAGAGATACCACAACCTTGCCTCAGTCGGTTTATTTGAAGTGCTTCTGTTGTTTTTCCATGAACTAATTTGATTTTCACTAACGTTGTTACATTGAGACTATCTATTGAATTTAGTAAACTATTTAGAAATTGATAGTGTTCTAAGATTTCTCGTAATATTTGTTTTTTTACGCGATCATACACTTTTCAAAATCCAAAAATAAAATATATAGTGCGCAATGGAATTTCTACTTCTATTCCGTCCATTATTTAACTACAAATACGACATCTAAATTTACACGAGATGCCTCTCTGAACTTCATACAGTTTAGTTATTTTACATCATTTTTCTTTCGAAATTTCTGCATAGATTTCGGATTCTGCTTATGTAAGCATGATCCCTCAATTTGTAAATTTCCTTTTCTATTCCTTATTGTAAACATCACTAATGGTGATTTCCAATAAGTGGGCGTAAAATAGTTACAGTAAATATTGTGTTTTACTGAAAAATTTGTATTCTGTGTCAAGTGAGATAGAAATATTGTTTCAGAAGCATTATCTACGTTATAGCCTATGTTATTGTAACTTTTAAACTAACAACCAAACATTCTGATGGGGGCAGATAAAAAGTTATTTTTTTTCCCACCATGTTCATAATGTCAAAATAAGTGCTTATACCAGTTTTAGCCACTCGACCGCAATTACGAGGCCGTCAAGAAAGTGATTTTTCCTGGGGCCGTTTACGGAAAAAAGCACAATTGCATGGAAAAATTTATTGAAACGAATACAGCAATTGTTGCGCTATTTGCCAACATATTCCCCACTGGAATTGAGACATTTGTCATACCATGGGATCAATTTTTGTGCCCTTGTGTCGTAGTAGAAGTCAGCCGCCTGGGATCGGAACCAGCGTTTGACAGCAGTTTACACCTCTCTGTCGATCCCATGATATATGTCTCAATTCCGGTGGGGAATTTATTAAAAAATAGCTCAATCATTCTGTGTCTGTTCCAATAAATTTTGCAATGAAATTGTGCTTTATTTCTGTTAAAGGACCCTGGTGAGCTTACTTTTTACGGCTCTCGTAATTGCGATCGAGTGGCCAAAATTTGTATAAGCACTTCTTTTGACATTATTAACATGGTGAAAGAAAAAAATAATAATTTTAACTGCCGCCATCAGAATGTTTACTTTTAAGAGTAAACCTACATCTGCCGAAATTAAACAAGTTTAAATATTTACAAATTTAACTTGTACGCCTATTACCGCTTAGTCTATATTAAAAAGTGTTGGAAAGAATATTTACCTTTGGTTTACCTAGTGTTTCGATAGAAATAATCTTTAAGATGCTTGTACACGATCACATTTTCGTCAAATTTAACGCTTCAGAAGACTTTTCAAGACTTGTCAGTATTTCATAAGTTCTCTTTTCAAATCAGTTGCAATTTCATTTCATTTTTTCATTTATTGTATTTCATCGACCTTACAGCAACATTGAAGCTTTAAGATGTGGAAGAAGTAAGAGTTACACAAGTTCTTGGCGAGATGAGGTGAGGCCGAGGATTCTCCATAGATTACCTGGCACTTGCTTTACGGTGGGAAAAACCTCGGTAAAAACTCAATCAAATCTAAACAAAGTCCGAGCAGATAGGCCTAAGTGAATCTGGCGACGGGACTGTAAGAATGTTTAATACATAATAAGTAGTTGAACTATACAAAAGAATATACTGTCGTTCTCCTGCAATAACTCCTATGTGCGAAATATAAAATTTTTCAGTAAAAAGAAAATACTTACTTATTCATCCTATGACAGCCGTACATAAGAGACTGTGAATTCTTATAGTTTCGAAACAAAGAAATATAATTACATATAGGAGATTTTATTATTTACTTTATCACTATTTAAGTTATTAATAGAGCAAAAATCTTAAAATGAATAAATATGTCACATAGAAGTTATTGCAGGAACAACGACGATACAATACATAGCAAGCAGTTGAACTATACCAAAATAAAATACACAGCCAATAAATTAAGTTTAGAAGCCTAAAGAATTCATCAGAAGAGCCGTAGAAAATTTTGCAATATATAACATGCAGATGAATTCAATTTATAGGCATATACAACTCAATTAATTTAGCTTTACAAAAATACAATACATATCAAGCAGATGAATTCAATTTACAAGCATAAGCTATAGATAGTTGATCTTATCCAATATGTAAGTCTATATAATAGCAGTTGAGCTATATTAAAATATGTAATACACAGCAAACTGATTAATTTTCAATTTATAAGTATGAACAATTTATCAGTTAAACTATAAGTAAAATATGCAATATATAACGAGCAGATTAACTCAGTTTACATCATACATAATTCATCAGTTGAACTATACAAAATTGTACAATAATTACATAGTAAGTAGTTGTGTAGAAGGTATTAGTACTTAGAAATTTGGTTAATTCTGTTTTAACTTCCCCTTATGACCCTTCAAAGCTTTAAAGCCTTGGGTTTGCTAAACCGACGCATGCGACGTGCGAGGTGCGAGGCCCGCCTCGCACAAATTCGGACTACACGAGAGATACTGCGCACCTTACAGCTATAGAAACCACTCACTATCTCTCGTACGTCGCATGCGTCGATTCAGAAAAACCAAGGCAGTGCATTCAAGAACGTAATACATGAATAATGAACTCCTTTTTTATAATAGCTTAGATCAACAGAGGTTAGATGTAAATCTGATTTGTCTTCTATTAAATTATTATGAATGTTTTCATCTATATTAATAATAAATCTGTAGCCAAAATTTTTCTGGTAATTTTCGATTTTCCAGAAATAATTGGTCCTAACATATATAATTAACCACCCTGAAACCGAAAATCGCTTCTTTTTAATTTTTGTTTGTATGTCTGTCTGTCTGTCTGTCTGTTACCTTTTCACGCGATAATGGCTGAACCGATTTATATGAAAATTGGAATATAAAGTAAGTTCGTTGTAACTTAGATTTTAGGCTATACGGCATTCCAAATACTTTATTTAAAAGGGGAGTTATAAAGGGGGCCTGAATTAAATAACTCGAAATATCTCCCTTATTATGAATTTTCATGAAAAATGTTACATAACAAAAGCTTCTTTAAAAATGATTTCTGAGAAGTTTTATCCCATACAAAATTTTGATAGGACTGATATTTAATGAGATAAATGAGTTTTAAAATTACAATAACGCCATCTAAGGCGCTGTATTGAAATAAAAACAAATGACTTCGTCTATAAGAGGCCTTGGACAACAACAATCTAAACTATTAAACATAGCCTACAGAGAATGTTTCTGTGTTTGTATGAAGTAATATTGAAAGCTAATTAATTGTTTAATTATTATTTCACCTTTGGAATATGTAGTTTCTCTAGATGGACATAATTCTATAATGTTAATACAGTAACTTCTGAGTGGAATTTAAGGATATACAAGACTTTTAAAATAACAATACAATACATTTTCACCGCCGTCTCAAATTATAGCGTTGTTCCAGCAGTAACTGCTACGTTCAAAATATAAATTTTTTGAGTACCGGTAGGAAGAAAAAACACGTTCGTTCGTTCGTTCGTTCCTTCATTCATTCATTCATTCATTCATTCATTCATTCATTCATTCATTCATTCATTCATTCATTCATTCATTCATTCATTCATTCATTCATTCATTCATTCATTCATTCCATGGCAATGATACATAGGAGATCGTGAATTCTTACATTTTCGAAAGAAAGAAATATAATTACATAGCACTGTTTATGCTGTGTCACTATTTAAATTATTTGAAGGGTTCAGAACCATGGTGGGCCAAGCGCCATTTACTGAAGACTTAGAAAACAAGGGTTAAAATTAAGTTATTACCATAATTCAGTGGAAACATATAGCAAGTAATATGAAGTATACACGTTAAAACTAAATGATATGTCAATCTTCATTAAACTATGGTTGCGTGTAATCACAGTTAAGAAACATGTTAAAGGAATTGTCATTGCAACAAATGATTGCTCTCTGGACCAAAATGACCGCATGGAAATTATTTAAATAAAATTTAAATTGAGTAACCTATTAAACGATTTATCCTTCTATCAAAAACGAATGTTCCCTAGATCAAACGTCCTATTTTAATTATGTAATTACTTTATATTTATTTCTAACAGGTGCAGCGGAGCGCACGGGTACGGCTAGTTTGTAATAAATGTATCCTTGTTTTTAATATAAGACATCATTAGGGAAAGAATGTACTCATGAGATAAAGTCAAGATTTCTCAATTTTCGGGAACCTTTCCACATGATTTTTATTATTCGAAAGTCTTTTGATCAACTTGAAAGTAAATACAGTAACATGTTCTTCTACATGCTTGCCGCCTTTACTTCTAAGGAAGTACCCAAGGCACTCATTTCTATTAGAAGCGTTGTAAATCTCGGGGTCATAGTGCAGCCAGAAGGAATATATCAGTGGAGAAATGTCGTGACCCGTTGGGAATCTAACTCGCGACCTTCCTGCTTGCATCCAAGCTCTTTAACCGAACGCTGCCGTGCGCCTCCAATGATTTCCAGTAGATTTAATAATATTTTCTTTTTCCTTCTTGTGTTCACTTTCTGATAAAATTTCATTATATCTAAAAAATTGTTTCACAATGTACGAACACAATATTAAAAAATGATATTCCAGTGTAAGATTGCATTTAAGTCTCTGAATTCTAAAGCTTTTAACACACACGACATAGGAAAGCAACTTTTAGAATATTCAATAAACGCTAAGGCCTAAGATTTTGATGTTAACCGTGATAGAACTGGTGATGCTGTTTAAAAAAAGTGATATTCTGTTTTATAGTGATCTTTATTTGAAGTAATGTTATGAATCTAGCAGTATATACGTACGTACTGTTTTTGTTTCTTTCACTTTTTGTTATGTACTGGTGCCAACAAAATCATATGACTTTAGGAGAATATTTTCACTACATAACATTTTCCTATTTGTTATTAATAATAATAATAATAATATTATTATTATTATTATTATTATTATTATTATTATTACTTACTTACAAATGGCTTTTAAGGAACCCGGAGGTTCATTGCCGCCCTCACATAAGCCCGCCAGCGGTCCCTATCCTGTGCAAGATTAATCCAGTCACTACTGTATCATCATACCCCACCTCCCTCAAATCCATTTTAATATTATCCTCCCATCTACGTCTATTATTATTATTATTATTATTATTATTATTATTATTATTATTATTAATATTATTATTATTGTCTGAAAGTTAGAATTTATAAAACACTTACATTACCGGTTTTTCTGTATGGTTGTGAAACTTGGACTCTCACTCTGAGAGAGGAACATAGGTTAAGGGTGTTTGAGAATAAGGTCCTTAGGAAAATATTTGGGGCTAAGCGGGATGAAGTTACAGGAGAATGGAGAAAGTTACACAACGCAGAACTGCACGCATTGTATTCTTCACCTGACATAATTAGGAACATTAAATCCAGAAGTTTGAGATGGGCAGGGCATGTAGCACGTATGGGCGAATCCAGAAATGCATATAGAGTGTTAGTTGGGATGCCGTAGGGGAAAAGACCTTTAGGGAGGCCGAGACGTAGATGGGAGGATAATATTAAAATGGATTTGAGGGAGTTGGGATATGATGATAGAGACTGGATTAATCTTGCACAGGATAGGGACCGATGGCGGGCTTATGTGAGGGCGGCAATGTACCTTCGGGTTCCTTAAAAGCCATTTGTAAGTAAGTTTTATTATTATTATTATTATTATTATTATTATTATTATTATTATTATTAGACACTACTGTTATCTGTGATTTCATTACTTGTACCTTAATAATTATTACGATAGTTATTTGATGTACACAATTATTTGAATGTTTATTGAAGGTCTTGCTTTCGAATCCCTTTACCGATATACTATATGTAGGTATTTGTAATTTGTAAATCGGATGATGCGTGTTTTGAATGAAGGCCGTGGTTTTGTGTCTATTTCACGTTGCGAAATCCCTCCAGGTGCTCTTCTGTCTTTTGCCATGTCGACAACAGTTCCAACAAGAACTGGGAATTAAAAATCTGCAAGAGCTATCGGTATTTGATGGATTAACATATTTTGTCACTATAACAAAATATATATTAAGGTTAAACTTGCCATATTTAGAATATTATTGCTATGAAATGAAGCGTAGGCCTACATAGTTTTTAAGCAAATATCCAGTATTTTCTAATGAAATAGATGATTCTTATTTATTCCATTACAAATTAACCCGCGTGTATATAGAAATGTTCCTCGTATGTTTATTTGTTAGGTCAAAATTACATAAAGCTTCTGCTACTGCTGTTATGTAAGATACGATTGTTTGCAAATTAATACGAGTTAAACTTACGTAATTCCTTGTTAAAATCTTTCTACGGACTTGAATTCAACTGAGAATTATTTAGTACCTTGAAGTGTTGAAGAAAAATGAATCGAAAGTAGGTGACTTAATTCCCATTAAAGAATATTATGCGATCTTACAGATATGTAAAGAAGCAGTACGACACATACTGCATTAGAATTCTGTGAGAAATAATTCTCTTTGTTTTTCTTTATTTCCTTTTAACTGACATATTACTTAACTAATGTTGTCGCAAGACAGGATGTGGGCTGAAACAATGGAATACATCAAACGGAACGAGAAATGCTCTGCAGTTAGTCTAAAACAATAAAGTAAATAATTTCCACTAGGTTAATAAATGAATGTTTATAAGATTATAACCTTTATAATCGTCATCAGTCCCATCTGATGGTGGATTCTTCAGCTCGCGCTTCCTTATAAAGATTAGTACAGCCCAAAGTGACAGCTTAATAAAACGAAATAATATAAGAACTTAGTCAAGTTACATACAGCCATTCAGCCATTTACGAGTACTATGAAAGGCAAAGGAAAATACCCAGGTCTCTATTGGGAATTGAACCCTGATCTACTGGATTAGTAGCCGGTTTTGCTATCACTTGAGTTGCAGATAATATTGTAGCTGCGATTGACTACCATAGAATACGAAATGGTGGTGTAGCATGCGATAGTTTTCCTAGCAGCATTCTTAGAATATGATGCAACTTTAAATACACCAAGGTTCTGCAACTTGCATTGAAGTGGCGATGTTATCTATAAATGCTATTAAAGTATTACAATCTAATAACCATATTCTACGAGCATAATATCGGCTTCGTGGTCGGTCAGCATTCCTGGGCAGAAATTATGTTATGCCTTGTTTCATTCTCGTCTAGAACATGGAAATTTCTTTTTAGAGTTAATACTATCAATAGAAGAAGATTTTTATGGAATGAGATGTTTCTGGAACTGAAGTTAACAGAGTGATTGTAGAGGAAAAAAAGAACTTTAGTGATCCCTTCTTATAGGAAATATATTTAATTAGGAATGAGATATTAACATTAAAGATTTAAATTGACTGTTACACATTTACTACGTCATACTACTTTTTACGAATAAACGGTACGAAAGGATGTGTTTCAAATAATCATGGCTGTTTATCACTACAATTTTATCACTTCCCTAGTATTTGTTTGTTTTTATCACTTCTCTAGCACTTGTTTCGCTTCCTAACATTTCAAACTGTAAATTCTTTACGATACTACAAAACGTGTTTTGCGATTTTCATTTGTTTCCCGCATAGATATTAAACTGAAAATGGAGGCTACGTTCAAACGTTTTGATGAAGCTAACATTAGTGAAATGTAATTTTAGTAAGTCAATTAATATCTATTTTATTGTATTACAGTACCGGTACTTTATTAATTCTAATCTTTATATACTTTCTTTTGTTTTTATGAGCTACCTACCACTTGTTTTTATGTTTGCCAACATTTCAAACTGAAAAATTTTCACGGTACATAAAATATGTTTTGCGATCGTCATTTGGTTACCGCATAGATAAACTGAAAATGGCGGCTCCGTTCAAAAGTACTTGTAAAGTTAACTTTAGTGAAATAGAATTATAGTAAGTCAATAAATATTTTATTGTAATAGAGTACTTCATTTCTTATAATCTTTATATACTTTCTTCTAATCGTGTAATAGTCAATTAAATCCTATTCGAGTTTTGATTTTCTCTAGATAAATGAAAATCTCTAGTGAGATTACTGTTGATAAAAATTATTTTGGGTCGTTACAAAAATGTTAGGCATGTAATTTTCCTTGTTAGAGTGGGTTTGATTTCGTTTTCAGTCTCAACTCTATCATTTGACTTAATTTTAAATTAATTTTATTATAATTTTAATTCGTAGTCCACTTGATTTATTTACTGAAGTAATAACTGAAGTGCGTGCACGATTACTTTAACTTCGTACTGTATGCTTAAATTAATCCCTCAGTAAATTGATAATTACTGTTCGAAAAATGTCTGTGATTCGTAATTATTTACGACAAGTAACACAATTTCTTTCCACAAGTCTTTAACCTCTAACTAACTACCCGTTTCATATCTTACACATACAGTACGTATAATTTCCGTTCACCAACCAGCTGGAGCCTAATTAGGGTATTTTACAAATGAATAGCACCGGTTTTTATATGGTTCTGTAACCAATTATTAGAAAAATACTTCGATTTGTATACATGCATTGAACTAAGTTTATTTTCTGACCACTTCTACTAATTCTACGATGATTTGTACTGTAGATTACCGGATTTTCGTATTCTACCACAATTACCGGACCAGTATTGTACAAGGTCGCAACTCTAGTTACAAGCGATAAAGTTCGATCTCTTTAATACATTTTCTTACTCTCAATATTAGTGTATAGCGTTAAGTAATTATATTTAATGGACGCACTGTAAGGTTGCAGTTAAGGCGCCTGTTGTTTTTAGTAGGTTATTTTACGACGCTTTATCAACATCTTAGGTTATTTAGCATCTGAATGAGATGGTGACAATGCCGATGAAATGAGTCCTAGGTCCAGCACCGAAAGTTACCCAGTATTTGCTCATATTGGGTTGAGGGAAAACCCCGGAAAAAACCTCAACCAGGTAACTTGCCCCGACCGGGAATCGAACCCGGGCCACCTGGTTTCGCGGCCAAACGCGCTAACCATTATTCCACAGGTGTGGACTCTGTTGTTTGGTTACTAATTTCACGAAGGATTAGGTCCCTTGTACACTCTACGTACAATGATTAAGTCCTATGGATGGTACGGGTGAAATTCGTGAATCCGACGCTGACAGGCGGATGATATTTCCTGGGTCGTGCACGTAAGGTCTATCTACTGCCGAGCCCGAATTCAGAGCCTGGAACCCCAAGCCCTTAGAACATAAATCAACAATGGAAATTCGTACTAGTCTATTTTTACTTTTTCAGGTGTTAGATGGAAAGAGGTGGAAGTAGGAATGAAAGAGGGAAACGAGAGTACCCCGAGAAAACCATCTGCAAGGTCTGGTTTTGTTCACTACAAATTTCACCCAAGCCTCTGTGGTGTATTGTAGAACTGTCTTTATTTTTTTTTTCGCGTGGGCTGGACTCTTAGGTTCTAGCAATCGGAGAACAGAATAACTCGAATAGTCAAGAGTTAGTAAACAGATAGTTTATTCTGGTAGAATAATATGTTACAGTTTAAGTGGGCCTGCCTGGAGCAAGTCCCAGAGAAAAGTCACAATTGGCTACAATATTCCTTCTCTTTTATAATATTTTGCCATGGTGTGGCACAACAGTACGACCCTTAATTCCTTTCTTGAGTGATAAAAAGTGCACTCTTAAGGCTCGATATTCACGTGGGAACTACGTCTGGGCCATGTGAAAGGTTGTCCCATCCCCTGATTACAACATATATTCTTTGGCTTCCGGGTGGTAGCAAGATGGATATTTTATTACAAGCTTGCGTTTTAAGGGTTGTTTAATTGCGTGCAATAATTGTTCATCTCACTTCCTAAATGTTACACGATAACATTCTACAGGGACATCATTTTATTTTTACTTCAATTTCTATTGTTCCTTAATTTTTTAATATACTTCGCTCCCACCCCTTCTACTAATGAAGTTCCAACTGTCCTCCACACAGAACCAAGGCCGCATATAGTAAACAGTACTGAGTTAGTGAATATAGTACGTTCGAGAAATATTTTCGCGTTTGCAGTGAAGAAAGAGCTTTCAATATTGAATCATATATTCGCACAGGTACTGTCGTCCCTTTGACTACGTTGCATCCAGATTTCCTCCACATGATTCTGTTCGCTCTTGTGTAAAGGCTAGTAGCTGGGTTGACTTAGCTCTTTTCTGAAAACATTAATATCTGTTAGGAATTGAACGTCTACGTAATATTATACGACTGTTCAAAATAACTTAAACAAAAGGGCCTAGTTAAGTAATTAATTGTCACGTGATTTCCCTCCTTTCTACGACCCTGCGACAAAACCACTTGGACGGACAGTAGATAGTATGTCTGAGTAATTTTATCTGTGCGTGTCGGGCAGAAGTGAAGATTGAATTTACAGTACGTAACGTACTCTTTTATAGAGTAGGTACAGAATTATTTCAACATGAGTTACTAGTACGAAGGACGAAACTGGTAATTGGAATTAGATGCAATAGTCTATAGTGCGATAATATGCAAGAAAGAACTCAAGCCTGTATCGAAATGAATGGCCACCGTTTTCAAAAATGTGTTTAAATATCCATATTATGATTATTTTTCAATTTAACTTCATTCTCTATATTGTACGCTAATGTGCTGTAGACAGTATAATATACACTGCATAATGAATACGTCCGAATGCAGAGCTCAGTTTGTGAGTAAAAACACTTGTTGTTAATACAGTACTGTATTTTGATTAAAGAAAAACCTAATTAAAATTATCAAACTCAAAATTGCAATATATCTTAGTTTACGTAAATGGATGAACTACGTTTCTTCCCTCCTATACCTAGTAAAGTGATTTGTTTGTATTTTACGCCAGTATCATCGAAATCCGGTGGTGGAAGTGGGTAGCAAACGGTGTTTCCGGTTCTCTACCGTTAATCCAAAGGTATAGCCAGGTTAATGTTAGAAATGTTAGTAAAAATAAAATGATGTCCCTGTACAAGTTTACTACAGTAACTGATATGATTAGACTTACACAAATATTACATTATAAACTCTTATGCTCTTAGATTGCACTTACGATGGTAAACATACATTTCAACAAACCTCACGGGTGATCGAACGCGGGCCGTATAACCGGGAAGCCGGAGCGCTGGCACTGTAGAAACAAACTCGGCTCATTGTGATTTAGTAGGATGCATTTTGCAATAACTAAACAGTTTCATTTCCAGACACTTTGTTGTTGTTATTTAGTCAACTGTCCGAAGACAGGTCTGAACCTCACAAGTGATAACAAAAAGGTACCACTTATTTATGAGGCAACTAGGCCAGGAGATAATATGGTAGGTCGGCCAGTTCCGTTCCCCCCTCCATTGCATACATCGCCGACTAAAGTTTGTGTGATGTATCTTGTCTCACTGTGAAAAGAGAGAGAAAGGAGATATGTCTTACTTCGTCTGTGTTGTTATGGCGATGGGGGAGTGGAGCGATGCCGTCCATCCATCCAGTGGCGGAAGGGAATACTTGATACATTCTGTAGTGCAATATAAAATTACAAAATATCTCTCTTCGTACTGTGTAGTTCCGTCACTGAGCTTGTCTTTCAAGAAACTGAGTTCCGGTAGCCTGTACAATAACAAGGTTTTGAAAGGAATCCTGAAAATTTACAACCCTCCTATAATCTCCACCCTCATTTGAAGGGACTTGGTTTTATTGCTACTGAGACATGATGAACCATACCAGGTATACTGTAGCTACATATTACACTAGTCAGACTTCAGATGCATACAGAAAATTATTCTTCCTCCGACACATATCCCAGACACTTTAATACGTTTAAATATGAAACTTTCGACAAAGTCTATATTATTTTGTGTCCTATGAAATCATTATTGCTGCTACCGTGAATTGAATATTTTGATAGTAGCGACTTTCTTTGCTTCTTATATAGAGTTCTTGTGAGAGCCAGTGTGTTGTTGATGTTTAGTTATTATTCACAGTCCACTTCGATTGCTCTGCTTTAGTTCAGATTACGCCGCTTCTAGACATAAATTCGCTAACTCTGATTCGGTTCCCGACAGGAAAGTGGACTGAGCGCGGTGCCTTATCTTGCACATGTCCCTGTTTTAAGAGATGCTTTGCTCCAAGCAAACTATATACTGTACATACCCATAATGTCTCGCGACTTGCGACTCAATCTGAACACTGTACACAGCAACAAAAGGGGCAACATATGAAGTTCAGTAATAAGCTAGTAACATACATATATTACTATGTATGTAATATTATTCAATTACATGAATATATTACAGAATCATTAGTTAAATATCATCCGCTAACGTAAATGAAGAGAAGTCGAAGGCAATAGAATTAATTCATCTAGGCTTATTGTTTTCTGCCCAGTGAAAGGTTCTTCACTGCAAACACAGCATTCTCCAATCTGCCCTCTTTTCCGTCTTCCTCTTCTTCTCTGCATAGATCTATATACTTGTCTTAATATTGTCTATTATCTGATATCTTCTTTCTGTTCCGAACTCTTTTCCCGTTTACCATTTCTTCCAGTGCACCTTTCAATAGATAGTTTCTTCTTTTTTTTATTAGGTTATTTTACGACGCTTTATCAACATCTTAGGTTATTTAGCGTCTGAATGTGATGAAAGTGATAATGCTGTTGAAATGAGTCCGGGGTCCAGCACCGATAGTTACCCAGCACTTGTTCATAATGGGTTGAGGGAAAACCACGGAAAATCCTCAACCAGGTAACTTGTGCCGACCGGGAATCGAACCCGGGCTACCTGGGTTCGTGGCCAGGCGCGCTAACCGTTACTCCATAAGTATGGACCAGTTTCTTCTTCTTCTTCTTCTTCTTCTTCTTCATTATTATTATTATTATTATTATTATTATTATTATTATTATTACTATTACTACTACTTTTATTACCATTATAATTCTCCGAGTTAGCTATGTGGTAGCGTGTCTGCCTCCAGACTAGCCGATCCGGGTTCGATTCCCGGCGGGGTTAGAAATATGCAATGTAAAATTTCTTCCTCGGGACTAGGAGAGATGGCGATGCACAACTTCTAATCACTAAATTGTGCACCAATATACCTGAGTTAAATTCCAAACCTCTCCACAGTGCATATGAAGAGAAGACATATGTCACTGTTGATAGTGATTCGTCCGTCGGATGGGAACGTTAAGCCTGGCGGCCCCCTTGGTGCTATTCGAAAGGAGTTAACAGAAAACCACAATTCCAAGTCACACAGAGTTTGTGTGCACTCGATGTGGGTCTCTGGCGTTTCGTCAGCCCACGCGAGTTGTGTGGATATAAAGGGAAAAGTTGAGACGGTGTCGGGTGGAGTTCCCGGGTAGCTCAGTTGGGAGAGCGCTGGTACGTTCAACCAGAGGTCCCGGGATGGATACCCGGCCCCGGAACAATTTTTCCCTTGAAATTATTCAAATTTGCTTTACAGGAAGCTTCACCTGAAAGACTAGATTTGCAACTTGAAAATGGGTCACAGTACTGCCATCTATCCGCAATATGCATAACCCGAATCACGCAAGTGAAGTGGGTAGGCATTAGATACACAATAATAATAATAATAATAATAATAATAATAATATATTATTATTACTTTTATTATTATTATTATTATTATTATTATTATTATTATTATTATTATTATTATTATTATTATTGAAATAAACTTATAAATGTGGGTGATTGCAGAGACAAAATTAGCTATCTCTAACTACTGATGCGACTGAGAATATAAAAAAATTATTTGAAATAGGCTATATCCCCGAGAAGGACCACGTTACAGAGTATTAAGAAAGAAGAAATTGCAAGCGTACTAAAATTCGTCGCATGATAAATATTCAGCAGAATGTTATTCTTTTGGTAGTATTTGCTTTATATGTACAGTATATTGAATTTGAAGTCAAAATCTATTTAGTACATCAGAAATCTCTAGAACTGTGCACTCTGAAATCCATAGAATAGCACTTCAAATTATATGGGAGAAATAATAAAATTATTATTATTATTATTATTATTATTATTTAAATGATATTATTATAGCTAATTATGCTGGTGTTTTGAGTTAACAAATTTTTTCTTTATTGTAATTTCTAAGTAAATCCTATTTTCTTCGTTGTAGTACATATATTCTTCGTATTATTCTTCATATTATAGTTGTAATCCCCTTGTAGAGGGGCAGAGAAAGCCTGATGGCCTTATCTCTACCAGGTTAAATAAATAAATACTACTAATAATAATAAATACTAATACTATATCTTATAATCCCATTAATTTTCTATAAACTTTTCTTTTATTCCCATAACTTAGTGTTAGAACTATTTAAGTATTGAACTCCATGTCGCTATTACCACACAAGGGGACAGGGCCGAGTGGATCACCTGTCATCTCTTAGTCAACTTAATAACTACGTGGTGGGATAGGGATATTGCATGGTCAGTGCTGCGAAACTCAAAAAATGATTTTAATTGGCTTTTAATTAGCTGGAGTTAGCCATTATCGTGGTTCGCCAATTTTCCGATCACAAGGTTCGAATTTGACCGTTGTTGTAGGCTCTCTTTGAAAAATGTCTTGGATAGATCCGGAAATCGAACCGAGAACCTCTTGGTTCAAAGCCAATAATACTAACCACTACACCGACAAGACTGTCAAAAACTGTACTGGATCTTTTTTAAATAATTCTGATTGACGATCTAATGCGAACAAAAGTCCTAAAATGTATATAGCACGTGTTCCGAGAAAATATTAGAATGACCAGCTGTGGTGAAACATAACACACGAATTTCTCTATAGGTTTTAATAAACCTTAACAAGCCTTCTCGGGTATCAGAATTTGTTGTCGAGTCACTGTTTATATCTTTGCGAGTTGTCAGCCATCTTTACGCTTTCACAGATCACATAGTGCACCAGAGTCGCAGCATTATCGGCGGCCATATTTACTCCTTACCCGGCACAGAAGCATATGCAGTAATGCTAGAACGAAGGTCATACATGTTGTAGTTTATTGAATACAGGAGACATAGATTAATAAACAGTATTGTCATAGTGAAATAACTCGTTAGAGATAACACTTTATTATTTATGTTATGTCCATTTCAATAGGATAAAATCAGCAATTTCCTACTGTAATTCTCATACAAACATATCGACTGCCATATTTTGCAGATTTTTGTAGTGCATTTGCTGCCACCGACAATTTTCTTGACAATAAATACATTCTAGTCCTAAAATACAGTGATAAGGACTCTTTAAAAAATATTACGACAAGTTGGGAATGTATGAGTTAAAGTGTTAATGTAAAAAAAAGACGTCAACATTTTTAGTGTCAACTCATTTTCTACCAACGTTTCACTTTTGTTTCTGAAAATTTTTTCTGCGTTTAGGATTATATCAAACACAGATTTACAAGGGTATACAAGTGACATTTCCTTGTACAACTTGAGTCACTAATGTGCTATAGGTTAACAACTGGCAAAACTCCGTTGTAGGAGGTTAC
The DNA here is from genome assembly GCF_040183065.1 of Periplaneta americana. Taxonomy (NCBI): domain Eukaryota; kingdom Metazoa; phylum Arthropoda; class Insecta; order Blattodea; family Blattidae; genus Periplaneta; species Periplaneta americana. The sequence goes on along the minus strand of NC_091121.1, from coordinate 141,933,330 downwards.
TAAACCTTACCGCTGTGCTGAAGGCCTCCTCGGAGTTTTCCCTCCATTGATCTGAACGATAGTCGTTACTGATTGACAAATCATCTGATGCATCACTGCTATCAGTACGCTCTACGATTGGCTGACGATTAGGAATGAGGAATGAATAGTATATTGTGTCACTCTTTAAAATTGACGCATGCGCAGAACGGAGTTTTCTAAGTTGTTCCCTATAATAAAATTTATGTATTCATACCTGTTATCAGTTATTAGAGATGAAAAACAGTTTTCACAAATAATACATGACATATTTTGTTTTAATTTGACCAAAAATGATCCCAACACATAGTAAAGAGTTCGTTGTTTACTCAAGTCAATATTTCTATTTTCAGTTAAATTACAAGTTATATCGATATCTCTCTGAGGTAACAGAAACAATATTTTTTCTGGTATTTGAGAGCAGTTAACTGCACAACAACAATGCATTCTTCAAGATAACAATGGAATATCACACTAAAAACCTGTGTTCCTATTGAAGTCTTGTGTTGTAGTGTTGTACTGAGTCTCCTTTGAAGTAAATATGGCCGCCAAGACAAAAATAGGGACATACATTCATTCCTTATTCAAGGAGATATGCCATTTATCTGCAGGGAATATAACTGAAATCCGTTTGATATGAAAGCGAATAGATTGCCTCTAGAACTACAAGGGACGGCGATTCAAACGGAAATGAAATGTGTTCTTTCTTATTTTATAATCATATTACAAAAAACTTGTCTTATCAACCTTTTTCTGTCATATATGCCTACTTAATCTACTGTTTGGAGTAAAAGGAGTTAAATTCACTGAGAGAATTGCTTCAACTCATTACAACTATTGCATTTATCTACCATAAGTTTTAAGTTCAATATAACTAAAATTAGAGATATATGAAATTTCTTAGTCTATTAATCACATTGGATTCTGCACCAATAAATTTACTTGTCTTCAACACCCGGCAATTTTTCAACCCCGACACTTCCTTGCCTTCTCCCTCTGAGCCTTATGCCCACGTTGGTGATTCGATACAGAGGAACTCTGGGTTTAAGGAACTTAGCTTCTGTAATTAATGTGGAACGCTTAACTTTGATATGGTTTGAAAGAATTTCACTTCGAGATTAATTAGTCTAAATATCTCAGAATGGTTTTGTTAGAGTTTCTCTGAAACTTCCGTCATATTTCAAATGTATGAAATTTCTTTTTTGATTGTGCGTGTTCAGGAAGGCTTATGAATTAGGGGTAAAAGTTTTAAATCAGAGATGAATGGCATTATGTTCTTTTGAAATCGAAGACTAGAGACGGATTGTAGTGCCATGAATATGAGTCTGTCTTCTTTATTATGAAAGAGGAGAAATCTTGAATTAATAATTTTGTTTTAGAATTATTCACATCATTGGTACTAATGTTCAGATTTAGAAATAATTATCGATATGATGACCTCGTCTTTCTCGAAGCTGACATATTTCTTACAACTCACATACACTATATTCCAACTTAATGCTATATAGCTCTCCTATTTTCACTTCACTTCATCTTCAATAGGATAATGAACAAAAATCTTTCCACTGCATTACTCAAAGATTTTTGCCATGCAACAGTATAGTTTCATCGCCATCGTAAACTTATAAATATGTACCTATGAGACGAAGTAGTCTACTACGAAAATTTTTTTTCATAGGTGAAACTGTTGCTATAGGTATCTTACAAGGAAAGCTCAGCTCTGAATCCTCGCGGTGCGCATGGTATACCCCCCCCCCCTGCAGTAGGCTTGAGAGCATGCTGGGAACGAGAGCATAAGTCGTCTGCGCACTGAGTTTTCCTTGCGGGATGCCTATAGGCGCGATATTTAGGTTGTATTGTTGCAGTTCCAATAGGGTGACCAGATTCACATAGATAAAAAAGAGGACATTGTTCGAAAAAAGAGGACAGAAAATAATATGTACTTAGGTTTAGGCTTAGGCCTATATTATACTTTAAATTACGGTACGTCAATATCTAGTTTATTACGAAATATTTACAGTACAGATTCAGACATGTCATACTTAGAAGTATGTTAATATCTATTTTATTACAATATAATTATGTAAAACTTAATAATAATGATTTTAAAGTCGGCTACATATGAAAGTCAAGAGAACTATGATTATTAAAGAGGACAGAAAATATCTATTTAAATTTACATTCGCACCGCGATCTCTCGATTTATTAGCTACCGCTGAGCCCAGATAACACAAAATATATAAAACAGATTGGCCATCCCAGTGCTAAAAACGGTAACTTGAAGAGAACAACCTCCTGAATTGCCACTGTCGATTAATAACGACCGCGAGATGAAAGTACAGTTGCTCCATGCAATTGAAATGGGAGTTATAACCTGACTTATACTGTTGCTAGATGGCAGCATAGTGAAATTGATGAAAGCAGTTGCCTTCAAAGCCCGTAATAGTGATCAATCTGTTATATATGCAATCAGGGATGGAAGTACAGTTGTTCCATGTAATTAAAATGAGAGTTATAACGTGATTTCTTATGCAGTAGCTAGATGGCACCATAGTGAGATTAATTAAAGTTGTTGCCGTCAAAGCTTATAAGTCTGGGCAGTATACTGTATGTGATCAGAGATCTAAGTAACGACCGTAACAAGGAGCGGCAAAGAGAGTTATGATCGTTGGCAAAGAGTATATTCCGTCGATGGTGCTGCCATCTGCAGGAAAATTATTTGAAAAAGGCGTTAAATCAGATAATTTCAAGATAGCATGCATTCAAGTTACAAAAAGGAGGACATTTCTTGGTTGTTAAAGAACCCTCCCGGACCCCGGACAAAGGCCTAAAAATGACGTTTGGTCACCCTAAGTTCTAAAGACTCTCCACCAATTTCAATAAGAGCTTTCAATATCACTCCAAATTTATATCATCTTGAGTTACCTCGAAGTAGGAACTACTTTCCTTTTGGAAAAGTTTATTTATTGTTTCTCAGTGTCTTTATTTAAGTGTCTTAAATGGAGGCTAGCATACTATGTTCAGTACAGCGAACTATCAGAAATAAATAAAATGGTAATCAACGTGAAGTACTGTTACGAATAAAATTGCATTTGCCATAATCCTCTCATTTTCATACAGAAGACTGCTGCCTCGTTTCTAAATCCAAATTTGTCATCAAATTTGAAGGTTATGTTGAGAAATTACCATCCGTCCTGATTGTTCATGATGATAAATGACTCGTTTTTTTATCGTCTTCAGTGACAGAAACCACTGCTAAAGCGTGTTTGCTTGGGCTTGGCCTTGAGTTCGATTTCTCTTGGGTAGATTATATGGTTGGGTTTTTTCATAAGTTTTCTCCAAATTTAAGAGGAATTTCGGATAATAATCCATGGCGAATTCTCAGCCTCAACTTGCCATCATCTCCACTGGTATTAAGTAACATAGTAGTTGATATAATATAATTAAATAACAGATTAAAAATCACCAGTGAGATCTTTTCAAAAATATCTCTTGTTAACGTGAATGAGCAATGATTATAAACCGACATATTCATATTTATCTTCTGAATGGCAGAAGGAATTATTTGTACAAGTTGAAGGTAATTTTGTTACGAAATCCTGCATAATTATAGAAATTTGTAATCAGTTTATTGGCTTTCGTTCGCCACAACGAATAGTATGATTTATACCAGTATTCCTTTGAATATAAGGATGAATTCAAAATCTTCTTTGCTGACGTCTCCTGTGTCTAGGTCGATCTACAGTAATAAAACAGTATAGCATCCTCGTTACTCGGCTCACTTGGCATGGTATTAATAGTATAAATCTCTCAAAGCACTGGAAAAGTAGCTTGAAAGCTAGACTACACGAAAGTTATTGAAATTCAGTCACTTTAATGTAGCGCCATGTGCTCAACATAAGTTACTAATCAGTTTGTGAATGAAGTACGTAACTAACCGACCCGATCGCAGTTCCAGTAGCTCCGTGGGTAGAAGGTCTTAGAGTAGGGATGCAGAACTGAAAGAGAGAGGAGTGGAATTGGAATGGAATTTCGGGAGGGGGGTACTATGACCCAACACTGCGACCTTTTACGATCTATTGCGTTAACCCTCAAGCTAGGCGCTTTCCCAAACACACACCGGCTGTTATCCAACAATGTTAGTTGACAATCCTGTCACATATCTGGGAAATATTGCAACTGGGTTCCACTCTGTCGGAGGCAAGGCTGCAAGGTAGGCTTTAAAACTGTGAAGAATGAGTGGGAAACCCCTAAAAATGTAAACTTCAAAATTATAATAATAATAATAATAATAATAATAATAATAATAATAATAATAATAATAATAATAATAATTATTATTATTATTATTATTATTATTATTATTATTATTATTATTATTATTATTATTATTGGAACAGATGCATTTTAGGACCCACCCTAAATATAAAAATATGCAATGCCGCGAGAAAGACAATGGAAGTAGAGTTTCGATGAATTAAATCATCGACACATATTGTTTTCATTATGTTGCCAACCTATCAATATTGTTTTAAATTAGTTTCAGCTTAATAATGGCGGCAATTTCGAATGCTATAGGCCTATTTAAATGTAGTAAAGAAATGGATTAAATTCTCCCTGTTGATTTAAAATGTGGGCCTAGAATGGAAATTATGGAATTATAAATATAAACTTTTTAGTTGCTTTATTCATGAATACAGACATTTATGTTCTATGGTTTTCTTTGCGATTGTGGTTTACTTAGGAGTGAAATATTTTGCGAAACCTGTAATTGTGGGATAAGATTGAAGAAATGTAAAAGTAAATGAGATGAATTCATGTGGAAATGTCATCGGAAATTACAAGATATTAAATGATAAACACAGGAACGCCGTATCGTAGCACTTTGTGAAATCACTCTGATAACTGAGAAAATGAAACGGAACATCTCCGGTGAGGTCCATGGTAAAATGATAATTTTACATAAGTTATTATTCACTTTTTTGGGCCAGGGAATATACTAGTAAAAATGTGTTTTTGAAAGACTACTATTTTCCCTGGACCAAAAATGCAGTATAAATGAAGTAAAATTTGTATTTTGTAACATATTATAAAGATTATTAATATGAACTTAATTTCATTGTTTTATTAATACCAGTGTTGTGTAGTTTGAAAGTTTAATGTTATACTGTGTTTTAAGTTTAGCTTTGGTTTGTTTCCTTAAATTTATTTTGAAAATTAATATAATATATTGTATAACAAAGATGACTAATATGAGCTTAATTTCGTTATTGTTGGTTTTATTAATTCATTAATGATGCATGTTTGTAGTATGTTTTTAGTTTTGTTAAGATGGTGTACTTGATATAATAATCGAAAATATACAGTATACAGGGTGACTCACGAGGATTTACCGTCCCTTACGGAGCTTATTTCCGAAGACATTCTGAGTAAAAATGTCATATAAACGTTATCCTAATCTCAGTATTTTTAGAGTTACACTAATTTGAAATTGTTTGTAAAATACCATTATTCTTGAGTTTTAAGGATGTAAGAATATTACACATAAAGAATGAACTATTCAGGAGTATCATTTCTTTCATTAGCAAATGTTCTGAATCACCCTGTATAATCGATGCTATGGAATACTCGGAGTGGGTCCTATAATGCATCCGTTCCTTAATATTATATCTGAATTCGAGGTTTGGGTTCTTTTGGTCCATTCATTGTGGATTGGTAAATAAAATTAGACATTAATGACGGGAGTCCTTAGCCATAGATTGCACGTACAAGGCCACAATGTCAAACACAGAATATAGGGACCACGTCAAGGGACATAGACACAATCACCATAGGACGTTAAATCTTAGCGGTGGGACTGATACTTTATAGCTTCTAGATAGAAGACTATAAATGCAAAACTAATCACCGGTGTAGCTCAGGCGGTAACGCATTTGCCTGCTTATAAGGAGTTGTGCTCGATTATCTGATTGGATTTTTTCTGAGGTTGTCCCCAACTGTAAGGCGAATGTCGGGTAATATATGACGAATCTTCGGCCCCATCTTGCCAAATACCATTTCGATACAAAAAAATTCAATTGATGCTAAATAACCCAGTAGTGGCTACAGCATCGTTAAGTAATCAAGTAAAAAACATATATAAAATCACCTAATTATGTCGGAGATACATTTAAATGTCTTTTAATATATTTGCTCAGTCTACTTTCACAAGGACCTAAACCACCAGACAGCTAGAAAAATGCAATAATAGGAGAGCTTATCGTAGTTTGTACCAGAGCCTAATTTGTTCCACTATAATACAATTAAATCCTTGATAGACTGTGTCAAATAGCGCCTCCCTAAATTGTGAAGTAGAACTAAGAACAACACAGAAGCCTTTTTATGGGCGGTCAAGGCTATGGTAGCACATTTGTAGGATTGAAGTGAAAAAGTAAGTTTTTGATAGTTTAAGTGTATCCTTTTTTTTTCCTTTGTGGACGTAGCTAAGAGAGAAACTTCGAAAGTTAAGTGAAAGCCAGCAGTTCCATATGACTTAAAAGTACACTAATGTGTTCTAATTCCTACGAAGTTACTGACTTGAGTTCGCAGCGGATAAGCTACAAGGATTCTGCACACAAAATGTGACTACTTTTTCTATACTACAAAGACGTACACAGGTACAACTTTGCAGCCTTTAATTATTAAGAATAAAATAATAAATTGTAATATAAAGAAAATTACACGCATTCAGTCTGCATTTAAAATTAATTATATGTCTTAATATTGATATTCTGTCGGTTATGGATATTTTCCCCATTAACAGCAAAATTGTAGTTAATATTTATTTAATTTTAGTATTGCATATAAAAGTGAATATGCAAAGTGAACACAGGAGCAATTTTATTTATTATAATTCTTGTTATCGCAGCATATCTGAATGGCGATCACAGACTTGGTTTATACGTTGATCGAAGTTATTGGATTACTGATTGGGGTTAGAGGGACCGTCACAAAAAAATTCGCGCATTTTTGTAAGCAGTTTGGTCTAGGACAAAGTTTTTTTCACTGAAGTATCTATGTCTGCAGTGAAGGGGTCTATAAAATCCTAAGAAACCATCTCTACATATAAATAGATTGATCTCTTTACTATGGCGATCTGTTCACTTAAGCTGGGTCTTGCAACTAATGCTAAATAGACGACTGTGATCACCTGATAGCAAATAGATACTAGGAAATGTTATGTTTCTTCTGGAATTAATGATGTTTTGTTTAGTCGTTTTCAATTATTTATAATTGTGTTATTCCTTTTTCTTTTCTTTCTCCATTGTTATCTTTTTTCCATTATAATTGTTCACCTAACATTTACTAAAAAAGGAGCTTTGACTTCTAGACAGCCTTCACTTGGAGGAAGCTGAATAAAATTTATTCAAAATAACAGTACAGTTTACCTAAGCCTAGAATAAAAATACGTACTGATAACAAGAAGGTAATAAGCTCATATGGTTGTGAAAAGGTTAAAAAAGAGCCGAAATATTTTCGTCCAAAATTTGAAGTGAAATTTAAAATAACATTGCTGACGCCAGCGTTTCTGGCGCGTGTCCTCGAGTACAATACACAGTCTGCGAGCATCTGTTGATAGTGTAGCTGAGAATGGTACCACCTCCTGTACACGCACGTCAGCAATCTGCCAAACTCAGTTGTCAGTCTTGCTGCCCAGACTGCGGCAAAAGTAAGATACTCGCACTTAACTTTCCCTACGCTAGCGTTCCTGCAGTGTGTCCTAGAGTACAGTATCCAGTCAGTGAGTTTCTGTTGCCACTGCAGCTGAGAACGGTACCTTCTCTTAAATACACGTCACATCAACAATTAGCTAATCACATTTATCAGATTTATCACCCATAGACTACTACTAAGGTAAGACACTCGCACTTAAGGTTCCTATTACTTATTTCACGTGCCAAAAACGATGGTGCGGCCTTATAGATTAATTATATGCTACGTGAATAGGGCCTGGCAAAGAAGAAATGTTATTCTGTGATTCTGAGAAGGTCTTCCAAGATATCTTAGTTAATGGAGGTTTGAAGGACGCATAAACTACTGTGGCTATTTACGCTCTTATCTAAAATTATATTGAAAAGCAAAATACAAACAATTCCATTAGCTAAATACGAACACAAACAAAAACGTTGTCACATTAAAATCACACTGGTCTTCTATCCAGACAGCCCGGGTTTGATCACCATCTGGATCTTGATGGATTTTTGTGATGGACGGAGCAGACAATGCGATAGGGTTTTTTTGGAGTTATTCTGCTTCCCTCTGTTATTCCACCAACACTATCCACATCCCTATCATTTAAAATAGCTGAAAATAGACTGGAGCGAAGTCTTAGGGAAAGTAGCCCTATGGATTTGTAAAGATGTGGGAAGGGATTGTGGTTCCGGGACCTGGAAATCAACGGATATTATCTGAGGATGGGACCTGGCTCTGTCAGGGCTGAGAGATGAAGGGCTACCTGTCAGCGTCGGATTCGCGAATGCAACCCAGACCACCTGTCTGACATACAATGAACCAAAATAATCCTAAGTGAAAGAACTTATCCTCGTTAGAGTTCTTGAAAAGCCAAGTCAAGACCGTCAGAAGAAACGTACATTGCTGGAGAAATAGGATTTAATAAAATTATGTTTCTGAATTCTTCTATCTGCTTGAAAACTTGTGCAATAGAGAGAGGTAACATTGTACGAGAATATTCAGTGTGGGTGAAAGTTTTTATCAACAATTCAGGAGGAGAAAAAAAAGTTTTAATACTACGGCAATAAGAAAGTTTATATAGCTGATTATAAAGACAAATGAAGACGATGGTAGACTATGATAGTGCTGTGGTCTATATATCTTCACCTAGGTCATGTTGAAGAGGCAAAAATGATTTGATTAGTAAATTATGTGTGTTTCACCTAGCATTGTTATCACTATTTGAAAGAGACTACAAAACTCTGAATTCTTTCTTAGACGGCTACAACATTTCTTTTCCTCGTGCATACTACAAAAGAAAGGAAAACAACCTTGTTATGTGATGGATACGTTACCCGTAGTGAGAATATACCATTAGGTGCCCAGAAAAATAGTGTTGCAATGCTGCAACTTCCATTTGTCATCACTTTCCACCACTTGATGTGGTTTTCTTTAGACCACTAGAATTGTATTAAAATCAAGCAGCGGAAAAGTAGCTGCGTTTACATTCCGGTGAAACTCTCTCATGAGGTGTCTCATTTCTAGGAGACATTTGTGGCAGAGCAGCTACAGATTCCACGGCTCTTAGTGGTTTAGATCAACAGCCGTATGACCCGTTAACAAATGAATATCAATTTGAAGCAGCTGACACTCTTGATCAGAAATTCTTCTAAATGGACGTTCAGCAGTCTAGCAGATAATTTTAGACGAACATCCTCTGTCGACCCCTGCGATGGCTGGTCAGATCTTCAGCCTATCACGTAGGCGGTTCGTGTTCGAGTCCCGTTTAGGTCTGGAATATTTAATTGAAAAATACATAGTGACACTTGTGGCGGACAAGTTCCCAGTTGGAATTTTTCTCGGGGTTCTTTCGTTTCCCTATATTAGGAATTACATAATTCCGTCAACATTTCTCCATTTCGTAATCATTCCGTAGCATACCCCGAACGCCGGCTGCTGATGCACGGAGGAGGCTGGCCTAGAGGTGAGTGGGGATTGTCTGCTCGAAACCTTGTACGCAGCGAACCTTAGTGTAGTAGATAGATAGATGGATTTATTGAGTAATATTATACATACAGATTTTTATATTATCATAGTTTTCTCTAAAATCCAATGCACGGGTCTTCTGACCGTACAGTCGGTGTGGATTTTGGAATACGCCTAGCGTGAGGGTTAGCGCAATAGATCGTAAAAGGTCACAGTGCTGTGACATAGACCCCTTTCCCGATATTCCATTCCATTCCAAAAATCTAGCAGCATTTCTTTGAAACGGTTCCTTCATCACTGTGCATGTAGCACGCACAAGAACTGAAATTATAATTTATTATTCAGTTATAACAACAAGAGGATAATTAATTTTAATGCATTTCTTTTTGTTCTGGAAATTAAGGATGCTGAATATGTTTATTGAAGATATTTTGTCTATACCTTTATCCTTTTTTAAACTATTAAGCTCTCAATAATAATAATAATAATAATAATAATAGTAATAGTAATAGTAATAGTAATAGTAATAGTAATAGTAATAGTAATAGTAATAGTAATAATAATAATAATTTATTTTACATTGAGAGTTAAGTTAGGGTTACCATCCGTCCGGCAAAAGGAGGACATGCCCTCTTTTTTAATCATTTTATCCTGTCCGGCAGGAATTTTAAAAAGATTTGAAATGTCCGGCATTTCGTATTTCAACTAGAATTAATATGAATATTGAATAATGTGCGATATTATGCATAGAATATCTAAACAAATTGTGAAAACCTGTGAAATAATTTAACTGCTTTCAGTGGTTGAAGCTGGAGCACATAAAAACACATACGATGATGACCTATTGACATGCATTGAATTCTTACAATCTAAAAATGTCACAATTCATGATTCTAAGTTATTTCATCAATTTTATTCTGCAATGTACAAAAATATAACAAATCAAGTTAATTTGGACAAAGATTTAAGTTTATATAAACAATGGTGCAAATTCTTGAATTCCAATAGTTCTGCGAACACTGAAACTTTCTCAGAACTCTTAAAAATATGTCAATTCTATTTATTTATCCCAAGTCACAATGGAAGTGCTGAGAGAGTATTTTCCCTAATATCTGCTCTATGAACGAAGGAACGAAATAACATGCTAACGGAGACAGTCAGAGGTATCATCATGGTGAAATATAATTTCAAGGACATGTCCTGTGAACAGTTCCATAGTTATTTGTTACAAGATATAAGTTGGTACATTCAGGCTCTCGTGCACAAAGTGGGCTCCACCGATAAGTAGGGTACAGATGTAATACTGATCCAGCAACTAGTGAGAAAACTGAGTAAGGTGAGCCATTGTTTTTATCTTTAATTTTGTTCGTACCAATTTTTAAAAAGTCCTCTTATATTAGATTCCACTTCCTCCTATAGAATTTCTTCTCATGGTAGCCCTAAGTTAAGTCCTTTATGCCTTCTCTTCCACTCAGCCAGGTCTACAATTCAATAAAAGCTGACTTTCGGAGTTCTCAAAGATTCTGGAATCTGACCAATATCCCAACAACAACACTCCATTAATGAACAAAACGATTTGCCTCGAGACTGTAGGATAACTGTAGTTTAAGCCAATGGGACATAAATAAATATCTAGATTCGAAACTGGATTAAATTTCTTATTACCACTTCACATTAAAATTCTCAATATCTAAACATTATGCAACTATATAAGAATAACCTACCGTGTAAGAATGTCTTACAGACCGCGCCACCGTTTTTGGCATGTGAAATAAGTAATGGGAATTAAATGCGAGTGTCTTACCTTTTTAGCAGTCTATGGGCGATAAAGCTGATAATTGTGGTTGGCAGATTTTTTATGTAACGTGTTTTTAGGAGGAGGTACCATTCTCAGCTGCAGTGGCAACAGAAACTCACTGACTGGACAGTGTACTCAAGGACACACGGCAGGAACGCTATTTAGGAAAAAGTTAAGTGCGAGTATCTTACTTTTTCCGCAGTCTGGGCAGTTAGACTGACAACTGTGGCTGGCAGATTGCTGACGTGACGTGTATAGGAGGTGGTACAATTCTCAGCTACACTATCAACAGATGCTTGCAGACTATGCGTTGTACTCAAGGACACGCGCTAGAAACGCTGGCGACAGCAATAGTACAAGATTTGTAAATTTCATTTAAAATTATATGGATTCTTGAAGAAAGGTGTACATACTTGTGTGTAATTTTGTTTTTCTTACTATTATATTAATAACTAGCCGTACCCGTGCGCTCCGCTGCACCCGTTAGAAATAAATATAAAGTAATTACATAATTAAAATAGGACATTTGATCCTGGAAACATTCGTGTTTGATAGAAGGATAAATCGTTTAATGTTACTTAATTTAAATTGCACCAAAATAATTAAAATGCGATCATTTTGGTCCAGAGACACTCATTTGGTGCAATGACAATTCATTTAACATGTTTCTTAATTTTTATTACATGCAACCATAGTTTAATGAAGATTGGCATCATTTAGATTTAATGTGTATATTTTATTTTACTTGTTATAGGTTTCCATTGAATTATGGTAATAACTTAATTTTAACCCATGTTTTCTGCGTATTCAGTAAATGGCGCTTGGCCCACTATGGTTGTGAACCCTTCAAATAACTTAAAATATATTATATAATATTACATATTATATTATATTATATTATATTATATTATATCAGAAGTTACTGTAATAACATTATAGCATTATGTCCATCTAGAGAAACTACACTTTCCAATGGTGAAATAATAATTAATTATACAAATCGGTTAATTTAGCTTCCGATATTACTTCATACAAACACAGAAACATTCTCTGTAGACTATCTTTCATAGCTTTCGATTGTTGCTGTCCAAGGCCCCTTATAGACGAAGTCATTTTTTTTTAAATTCATTACACGGCCTTAGATGGCGGTTATTTTAATTTTGAAACTCATTTATCTCATTAAATATCAGTCCTATCAAAATGTTTCAAGGAATAAAACTTATCGCAAATTATGTTTAAAGAAACTTTTGTTAAGTAACATTTTTCACAAAAATCAATAATAAGCAATATATTTCGATTTATTTAATTCAGACCCCCTTATAACCCCCCTTTTGAATAATGTGTTTTGAATGCCATATGCCTAAAATCTAAGCTACAACGAACTTAATTTTGTATTCCAATTTTCATCGAAATCCGTTCAGCCATTATCGCGTGAAAAGGTAACAGACAGAGACAGACATACAAACAACAATTTCAAAAAAGCGATTTTCGGTTTCAGGGTGGTTAATTATAGGCCTATATGTTAGGACCAATTGTTTTTGGAAAATCGAAAATTACCAGAAAAATTTCGGCCACAGATTTATTATTAGTATAGATAAAACTAGATTAAAGATATACTTGAAACACAAATATAATTAAATTTGACTATTTGACTATACATTTTAGCCTAATACTTGTGAATTCATTTGAAAAATAAAATTGGTTAATTGAAATATTGCTGTTACAAAAAAGATAATTTTGAGAGTGAATTAAGTGGTATGTATGGGAAAGGGATTTCCTGTTTTAATCCTTACAAATGATTTTAAAACAGTCTGTTTAATTAATATTAGGAGCCGATTGAAGTTCACAGTATCACTTGCTTACTCTAATTCCGCGGAAGGGTTGAGAGTTCGGTTGTATGGCAATCTAGCTGCGAAGCATGAAATGTTTTTATACGCCTACTAATCAAATCACTGTTTATAAAATCTAACAATCTAGCCGCCATAGAACTGAACGGGTCTTCGTTTACATAAACTGAAATGATAACCCTATAACAAACTGTATGGTTCATGAAAACCCAGATTGCTTGTATCCATGTAGCTTTGCTAATTAGTTTTTCTCTTGTTGGTGAAATGAAATGCCAGTTTCTAATTACTGTTCGTTTTTAAAGCAAAGAGACATATTTTAGTCGGCTCCGTTATTTGCATTAAGGGGAGGAGTAGGGATCAAAGTTGATTCTTTGTTTACTTTTCTGGAGAAATGTATTCCTTCTACACAGAGATATACATAACTCACTGTGATCGATATTCGAAACAGTTCAAGATAGAATTGTTATTTTGACATGATACATTTCTTGATAAGATTTATCATATGTCTGATTCTTAATAATTCGAAACGAATTTTTGTTAGCATGCTAGTATATAGCATTATTTTAAAATAAATAATGAATTTACTATAACAATAATAATTCTTTATTTATACTGGCAGAGTTAAGGCCATAGGGCCTTCTCTTACACTCTACCAGGTCACAAAGCATACAAGCAGTTAAAATTTAACAAAAAGTTAAAGAACAGAATAACAACATATTAAAAAAAAGTAAAAGAAAGTAAATAATAATAATAATAATAATAATAATAATAATAATAATAATAATAATAATAATAATAATAATAATAGCATAATAAAATCGACACTAAACAACATGAAAATAATACCGTAATATAAAAAAAAGAAAGTAAAATACATTGGAATATAGTGAAAGCAAATCATTTAGTACAAATGGTTTATATGGAAAAACGTAAGGAACAATATATTAAAATGGAATGTAATAAAATAATAACAAAAAAGAAAAGAAATACGAAAATTAAATAAAATTCATGATAAAAAGGCTATGATAATAAATTCATCGGCTGATAAAGAGAACAAAAAGGGGAAAAGAAAGAAAAAGAAATATATAGCCTATATTTTTACAAAACTATAGGAGAGAAGTGGCTTATAACTGAGAGCAATAATTCAAAATGTGCAATTTTAATTTATTTTTGAAACTAGACAATGTCTGATAGTCTCTGACATATTGTGGTAGAGAGTTCCAGAGATGAGCTTCAGAGACGGTGAAAGATGAAGAGTAGAAGGATGTTTTGTGTTTAGGAATGGAGAGTGTGATATAATTAATTCCGAGAAAGAGGGAGGAAGAGAAAAAGAGAGAGAGAGTGCGTGTTTGTATGTGGGTGTTGGTATGACTTCATTCTCAGATATATTTATGCAAGTTCTAGGGACAGGTATTAATTTTTATTTGATCAGATAAATGTGTCCTATAGTACAGATCTCGGTATTGTGAATTGAATAATAAGCCATGCACAAGATGTAAAGAAGAATAAAATTACATACAGTATTTTAGTTTTTGAGTTATCTCGGTGCCTAGGTTATTCTGTACATTGTGGTGGGTACATTTTTATGAAGTATTTTATTCATAAGCCGTCAATAATTGCACATATCGGAACTTGTCACGCGCTGTTAGCCAATTCACGTTGTGGCTAGTCAGAACTGATCATTTTCCACATTAAAACTTCACGAGATGTAGCTACCGAAATCAAATACTAAGTGAGGAATTGAGTAACTTAACGAAGAGAAGGATTTCTGTCAACCGAAACTTCAGTACAAATCTCACATTACATATCACAAATCCACAAATTTTCCATTCTGCGCTCTTATTTACCTGTTTATGTTCTGCGTACTGTGTACTGATCTCTGTTTCAATCAATAATTCAGTATGGTATATTAGGTCGGGGAGGAATGGCAAAATCGACTCTCCATCCTTTAAATTTGCTCCAAAAAATAATTATCAAAATTTGTCTATATAAACCTTTTGATTACCGAACAAAATTAATTTTTCAGGAATTTGGTGTATAAAATCTAGAACAAATGTATAAACAAACATTACTGATTTACTTCCATAAAAATCACAATAAATTTAAATTTGATCCTCATGAATACCATACGAGACAAAATTACAGTTTCTTTCTAAATACTCCCAAATGCCACACAACTGCTGGATTAAAACACAGCATGAATTTTGGACCCAAAATATATAATGCATTAATTAGAGCTTACCCTGAGCTAAGTACACTTAACACACATAGATTTAAGAAACAAATCAGATTAATTATTTAATTGTTTAATCTAATAGAGTTAAAAATTGATACTCTAATATTCATGTACTTTTGTATTTTCTATTTGTTTATAAACCTATTATTACATGTTGTATATATTTTACCATTTATTAAAGTTATTGTACTGAATGAACTCTCTGAATTTTGTGATATATTTTGTATAACTGATCTGAACTGCGCCCGAGCACGAGCTTCTGCTATTTCGGGCTGCAATGCCTAATGAAACTCAAGTGTAAAGTAATATTAAATAAATAAAAAATAAATATCAGCGTCGTCGTCGTCGTCGTCGTCGTCATCATCATCAACACAACCACCATCACCACGTCATATGTTATGCTCGGTTTGGAGTTTTTATAAACATTATGAAGAAACATAATTTACATAGACGGTAAACTGGGTGATAATGAGATCAATATGACGCAAGGTCGCCACTTGAAACAACTCAGAAGAAACAAAGAGACATATCCTTAATATGGATTCAATGTCCATTGTATCTTGGAAATTAAGCGCGAATTCTATAGATTTGTGAAGAGGAACACCATTTCTTCAGATGTAGCTAACTGTAATTATATATATTATAGGCCTATATATAAATATAAATTTATTTATATATATACATATATTTGTTTATTTATGATATATTTATTTGATATATTTATTTATGATATATTTATTTATGCATATATTTCATTAATTATATACACGATGAAAGTGAAATAATCTTGCAGATTGAAAGAGAAGATAGGGTACACGTAAATGAATAGAAAACCTATATTATGTTTTATGATTATACGCACTGTTAATTAGAGAATCTCCTCAATATAATCAGTTACGACAACTAAAATTCCCCATCGATATAGCAAGATGTCTTGGTGAACATTCTTACTGCAACAGTGTGATAAAGTTTTTCAAATTAACTGGATTATTTGATAAAATTGTGTAATGTTTACTGTAATTAATTAACTTTTTAAATGTTATGTTGTTGTCAAAATAAGTTTGTGTCGCGATAAGACATTTATTATAAGTTAAAGCGACAATAAATGAATTAAAGAAAAAATATAATATTAAGTTTGAAATTTCAGCATTCCGGAAACATCGTCGCTAAAAACACTACTCGTGTACAGATGTAAGATATCAACGAACTCGGTGAGTGTCCGTACGTATGCCGCCAAGTTGCCACGCGTTGACTTCGTCGGTGGTTTGAATTTAGGAGTTTTTAAAATCAAATTTACACGAAAACCTTGCACGCTATGAAATACGCCATAGGAATAAACTATTCTTTATTATATTCCCTATCGATATTGACAAAAATCACGATCCTAGTCTCAATAGTTACCGAATAAGAGATTGTTAAACATTTGAGAAAAAACATTGTTTTCTTAAAAACTATTAACTTTCCACCAATATATTATAGTTCATTTGTTACACACAACATGAACTATTCGCTCTGAAAATCTGCAAGGCTTTATATATTTAATTTATGTATTAATTTATGCGTCTGTTGTACCTCCAAATACCGACTTTACAACCCGATGGGGTATACGAGAGTTTACATCCTTGGACGGACATTGAAGACAATCTCACATTGTGAGCCTACCACTGCACGGCCACCGCTGAGACAATGCACTGCAGCAAATGGCGAGGGATAAACGCCCAATTCTGTGGGCGGAAGATAATTCCCATCCATTGCCCACGCCAGAAATCGAATTACGGACCGCTTGCATGATAGTGATAGTAGCATAATATATCCACACAACTATGGCTGCAGATACAGTGAACTACCACTATATGCATGTGCAAATAATTTAAGTCCATGAGAAATGTTGTTCATATAATTTTTCATATCCGCTTTGATATTTTCAGTATCTTATTCTGCAAAAATGATATAAAGCTTGAAAATATTAAACAAAAACAAAATTATTCTTGGGTTTTTCGTTGCGAATTTGTAATCGGCTGGGTACAGAGCTAATGTGTTAACTCATTCCTATATGGCATTTATTTTGCACTGAATATTGTGACTGAACAAAATAAACCATCACTGTAGGATAAGTATGGGACTTATAAGCAAAAGGTAAATACCTATTTATTCGCAATGCCAAAATATGAAATGCAGAGTGTTAAAAAAAAGTGTCCAATATTTTAAAAGGTGCTAGTATGCATCAAAACAAGAAAAAAGTTCGAATAAACATGGGTTCTACAACAGATACTTTCTGAGATCTGAACACCTGTTCGTAGGAGGTGCTCAATGTGATGTCCATTTATGACAGTTCCTCTGTCCTTCGACGTAAGGGATCAGGCACTCTTCGAAATTGACCTGGTTGTTCTTAATAACCAAAAGTCTAGGGGATTTAGGTCTGGGGAACGAGAAGGCCAAGCTGTGGGGCCTCCACAATCAATCCAGCGGTCCTAAAGTGTCAGCGTCAGGTGTTCACGCTCATTGCGGAAAAAATGTGTTGATGTGACATCATGCATGAGTCACATCTGTAGTCTTTACTGACATGGCACATACTCCAGCAAGATAGGCAATACGTTAATAACAAAGTCCTGATAACGAGGCCCACTTAATCTCTGTGGTAGCACGTATGGCCCTTAATCTATCGCCAAGAACGCCTGCCCATACCTTGATTAAGAATCCGTGCTGATGTCTTATTTCTTCAACTGCATGGGAATTTTCATCAGCCCAAACATGGTGATTACGAAAATTCACAACACCAATTCTGCTGAACCCCGCTCATATCCGCAACCAAACTTCTGTTTTCAGTATTCCTTGCGACGTATAATTATTCCATGCCAGGGGTGTCAACTACGGTATGATTATCTGGTGGTCTGCTGTATACTAGGGCAGAAAAATTCATTGCCATGAATGGACGTCACAATGAGCACCTCCTATGAACAAGTGTTCAGATCTCAGAAACTGTGTGTTGTAGGACCCATGTTTATTAGACATTTTTTTCCCTCTTGTGATGCATACTATCACCCCCCCCCCCAATATTGGATACTTTTTAACGCCCTGTATAAGCCTACAGGATGGAAGTGAAATAACCTTCCTGATTAGAAAGGACGATAGGTTACACTTAAATGATTACAAAACCTATATTACGTTTTGTCATTAAATGCACGGTTAATTATAAAATTAAGTTTGAAGTTTCAGCAGACCGGCAACGTCGCCGCTAGCACCCGCTAACAGATGTAAGAGGTCAACCAACTCGATGTGTCTCGCTAGTTGAGCTGTTCTCTGGCGCGACGTTGCAACCTGCTCGCATAGTGTATGGCTTGAAATTAGAGGTTTTTAAAGTTACATTTACAAGAAAACCGTCCACGCTATTGAAATACGCCAGAAGGATGAATTATTAGATTTCCTATTGATATCGACAATATTCAGATCCTACTCGCAATAGTTACCGAATAGTTGTTAATGATTGAGAACATTTTTTTTCTGAAAAAAAACTGTGAAACTTCCACCAATCTGATATTATAATTTTTTTGTTACATACAGCATGAGCTATTTGCTCTGAAAATCTGAAAAGCTATTTTACTTCCATTCTGTACAACGTAGCGTAGAAGATACAGTACTTGTAGAGCAGTGAAACTATATCTAAGATCTGATTACACAAGGGAATTAGATACAATAATGTAATTTAATACAACACTAGAAGAAAAATTACACGAGAGAAACTCCGGTTTTGAGAAACTGGAAAACTAAAGTCACTCGAAAGTATGTTAGAAATTATAGCAAACCGCAAGGGAGATTGGGAAAGACCAAAAAAAAAAAATACTGTGTTGTCACGAACTTAGCGATCTTAGCAATACAGAACGAGGACAAGAAGAAATGGTGGTGATGATGATGATGATGATGATGATGATGATGATGATGATGATGAAATTAAAGATTATTTACGTAAAGCTCAGGTATCAGAGTTTCATCTGCTTATACAGGATGTTTGTACCTCTAACTACATGGGAGCTTTCCTGCGAGATCTGAAAGACGTCTAATTGCACCTGAAATGAAGTAGGATATAATCTTGTCGACTCAGAAACCTTCATATCAAAAGCGGGAATCAAACTCACGCCAGCATTAAGAGTTTCATCATAATTTACAAAATTATTCGTTTTGTGTTTGCAATCTTTCACTGCAATTGCAGTCTCTAAGTTGTAGCCCACTTGTGTTACATTTTCCAAAGAAGAGTTCTGAATAATTTTGTCTGCTTAAATTAATTGACCACAATGCTACACATTGTCATAAAGTAACATTCATATTCTTAAAGTCTTCTCACGCAACATGTATTAAACCTATAATCGAATGGATATTTTACCTCCTTAAATAACACACGATTTAAATGATGTAGATTTTAGAAGAAAATAAAACAAACTTTCAAACACCTTTATAAGCAGTCTGTCGTGTTAGCACATATTTCCATAAATCTCGCGTGCAAATTATGAGCATGTCCTGCGATACTTTACTTAAATGATTCGTATATGAATTGACATGAACACACTACTGGATGTACAAATGAACTAACAAACACAATTATAATGAGCAGTGTCTAAAAATGAAGAGGGAATAAAATTGTTACAGATAAAATCTGAAAATGGTACACGCAATTTACAAAGAAGTAAGAACGCGACGAAGAGCTAAAGTAATTATATACGTGTTGTAGCTCCACTACAGTATAGCCATAACGTAATATAATAATAATAATAATAATAATAATAATAATAATAATAATAATAATACTTAATTGCCAGAACAAAGATACATACTGCTTTTTTCATAATAAAAAATCTCTAGCACCCACAGAAAGAGTAAATATATACTTACTATATAATGTATATGTATATAAGAATACTATGCTTTATATATTTCATTTCTAATACTTTATTCATTGTGCAAATAGCGAATCTGAGATGAATCTTACGTTATTTTTATATTCTCTTTTATTCATGTGTAATAAATACATACGCATCCATTATAAAAACACAAACTAAATACATTTTAAAATACTGAAAACATTAAATAAACTAAATTAAATTAATTTACACTCGTATAACTAACGCTTGTGTACACGTTTTACTTATTTACTTACTTACTGGCTTTTAAGGGACCCGGAGGTTCATTGCCGCCCTCACATAAGCTCGCCATCTGTCCCTATCCTGAGCAAGATTAATCCAATCTCTATCATCATATCCCACCTCCCTCAAATCCGTTTTAATATTATCTTTCCATCTACTTCTCGGCCTCCCTAAAGGTCTTTTTCCCTCCGGCCTTCCAACTAACACTCTATATGCATTTCTGGATTCACCCATACGTGCTACATGCCCTGCCCATCTCAAACGTATGGATTTAATGTCCCTAATTATGTCCGATGAAGAGTACAATACGTGCAGTTTTGTGTTATGTAACTTTCTCCATTCTCCTGTAACTTCATCCCTCTTAGCCCCAAATATTTTCCTAAGCACCTTATTCTCAAATACCCGTAACCTATGTTCCTCTCTCAAAGTGAGAGTCCAAGTTTCACAACCATAAAGAACAACCGGTAATATAACTGTTTTATAAATTCTAACTTTCAGATTTTTTGACAGCAGACTGGAAGATAAAACTTCTCAACCGAATAATAACAGGAATTTCCCATATTTATTCTGTGTTTAATTTGTTACTGTTGCTGCCAGGTATTTGAATTTTTTTGAATTTTTCCACCTCTTCGACGGATAAATCTCCAATTTTTATAGTTCCATTTCGTACAATATTCTGGTCACGAGACATAATCATATACTTTGTCTGTGTACACGTTTTAGTAAAAAAAAAAATTCAAGACTAGTCAAGAATATAAACACAGTAAAATACCAGTATAAAGAAATCCTAGTGACTTCTGAAGTTATTTCTTTACAGTGAAATTTCGTTATACAGAAATATGTTTTTCCTAAAGAAAAAATCATACTCCTTTATTTACTTCTACTTACGCAGTAAATTTCGCATATTTTCTATGTAGATCAGGAAACTATTCTTCAGTAATATAGAAAGCTGAACTTACATTGCTTTTGAAAATAAATAGTACAGTATATTACGAAACTAGGTTGGCAAGTGGACTATAACAGATGCGAGGGAAAGTCTGAAAAAACGAGGAGCTTGCATAGAGTTGTTATTTTTTTAATTCCCGAGACTCTGTAATGCACTAACGCCCGTGTATTGCATATTATTTCTGCACAATCACAATTTATATCTTTATTTTATTTATCATGTATTTTAGTTATGTATTAATTTTGAACTGAACGTTTGTCATTTTGTTAATGGCAATGTGTAATTTGTAGGTGACCGTGTTTTTATGTTATTTTGTTTTATTTGTTGGATACGACTGTCTTTATGTGTATGCATTGTTCAAATAAATAAAAACCTATTGCAATATATAAAATTGATGTGTCTGATTCGTTTTTTACAAATAAAGAGAATGACAGTCTTTATCCCATAACATTTAATAATTGTTTAAACTTTACGTTCAATTTTAATGTTAATAAATAAAATTACAGCTTGTTCTGTCAGAGTTCTTGTTATATTTTAATTTACAAGTGACTGTATGTCTAGTTTGTAGAGAATTTACTTACAAAAAAGCTGTTATAAGTAATTTACTTGCCGAACTGTTATGTCAAGCGTTTCCGTAGTAACCTTTGAACGTCTTGTATATCGTCGTTGTTCCTACAATAACTCCTATGTGCAAAATATTAGTACATTATGCAACGAGCCTATAATAATAGTAATTAAGACGCGAGTATGTTCATAATTTTCATACTCGCGTCTTAATTACCATTATAGGCAAGTTTCATACGACTTTTTATGCTCGACCATATTTCTAACTTGAAATTATTCATAAATATTCATATTATTCTTATCTGACTGGGGAGCGGAAGTGATCTTGTGCAATATATCGTAAATTGTGAGATGTGCGCAGACGCCAAAGTATTGATTTTTTCCGAGGAACAAATGCCATTGACCTTGATATAATCTAGATAGTAAAATGAACATTAATCTTGATATAACCTGGAAATTGATTTAGACATTGAAAAACGAAATGACAAATTATATTTGAATATTATTTACAATTAACGCTAATTATTATAGTAACAGAACATAACCTACTGCGACAGTATTGGATTTCCAGCCTCCGTGACGTTTCGCTAGTTGTCTTTCGATTGCATATCCGAGAATAATCGATACTTGCGCTTTCATATTGCTACAATGGTGTTTTCTGATTGGTGGAAAACCTGAACTTTAATGAATAGGTGTACTTTAATGAGGTCCATTAAAGGGCTGCTACCAGATGTATAATTATTACATTTCGGCATGGTCGAGCATAAAAAATATTTCAGTAGGAAGGAAAAAACACATTTATTCATTTATGGCAGCCGTACTTAGGAGACTGTGAATTCTTACATTTTCGAAAAAAAAATAAATATAATTACATACCGGAGATTTTATTATTTGCTGTATCACTACTAAGTTATTAATAGAGCAAAAATCTGAAAATCGATAAATATGTCACATACGAGTTATTGCAGGAACGACGACGATACTCGAGTTACATGCCATGAAACAATAGTGGTAAGTATGCAAAAAGAACATGATTGTGTAAAAAGTGTGTAAACAAATCATAGGTAAAGTACAAAATTAAAGTTCTGTGAATCACTTTGTAGGACAACAGGTGCCATATTGTTTCATTAGTGACATCTGATTGTTAGGAGGAAACTAAATGGTGATCACAAGGAAACAAGTGAAGATAAAATTAATACAAAATTCAGACACATCTGCATCGCAGTAGATATAATATTAGTTACTATTTAATTACCACTTGATCACTATGGAATTACAGTATTACTATAATATGAAGTACGTTCTTGCGCGCTACATAATATTTAACATATTTTTCGTTAAAAAAGTGGAATTTTTCAGCAAAGGAGAGACATTTTTATTTAGTTATACCACAATCACGAAGCTTGAATTTTGAGGGTGCTAGGAACAATACTATTTCGCATTGTCTTTGATGAGGCGATAGTAGTGATCCTAGTGGTTAGCAACTATCTATGGATGCATATGTATTACGTATTGAGCTTCGTGACTGTATATACTAGACTGTGGTTGTACTGATTTCCTTTTTCGTAAAAACAAGATTTGTTAAATTTAATCATTTTTATATTAAATTATATGGAAAAAATGCAGAGACAAAAAAGTGTTTCGTAATAACTGAATATTTCGCTATATTGACATTCGTTATATCATTTTACTCTAAATTATGATAAAATTAGGGCTACACGATATTACATAAAGGGCAGAAATTCGACATGATGGTGAAGTGTGGATTTCAAACAGAAGAAATTGTAACTAGTAAAACTTTATGGAGTACAATTTTTTTTTTCTGGAGACCATTAGGCTTTGCCCGGCCATTAGAGAAAAACTGACATTAGATATAATTTCCGGTTCTTTCCATAGTCAACGACATTAAGGACCGATTTCATGAAATCTAGACAACTTTAATTGTTAGTCTTTTTAATTGACACTTAAAGGGACAATGCATTTCACGTACATAAATTAGGCCTTAAGCTCTCATTAAACTACGTTTAAGTTAATTGATCAATATTTGGTTATTTAAATAATATTAATCTTGAATTAACAACAATAGTTTTCATCATTGCGAGAAGAATGATTGACTTGATATTTGAAAATGATGATTTGTTTGCAAGACAGGCGAAAATAACTTTCGAAAGAGAAGATTATTTTAATCCGATGGACGGAAAAGATTTTCAAATGTGGTTTTGGTTAAGCAAAACATCAGCAATATATATTTTGAATAATGCAGATGGTGACTCAGAATTTCCAACTGACATTTAAGTACGGTACTTAATAATATTATTTAAATGATTCTATCTATTTTCATATTATCCAGTTTTGTTCACAATAATGCTTGAAGACACTGGGATGAGAGTTGTTTTGCTTTGAAATCCGTTTCTACTTATATCCAACTTTTCGTTTTTCTTTTAAATTTTTTCAATCTGTCTTTTTGTTTCCGTGTTTTGAAGTTACCTCGTTTATGATGAGATCTTCTATTCGCAATAGAATAAATATACCAAAAATAAAGGTCACTGCTTATATTAACAAGACACCTGACCTTCGGAATTGCAATTTTACTATGATTCCGAAGGCCGTGATGACCTAGGCTCCGAGACTTTGGACCCGATACAATAAGTTTACTGTGCATGTACTATAGGTTGATGACTTGCTACAGGTAGTGAAAGGTGAAGGTGTGTTGAGGTAATAACGTTGCTATTTAGAGTAGAGTACGGTAGTATGGAGAAACACACATATTTATATGTACATCAGTAGTGTCAGAGTTGTAAGCTCCAATACCAGTTGTGGAGCTAGATCGGAGCTTGAACTTGCTTATGTCTGTGGAAACACCGGAGCTCGCAACCAGTCTAGTGGAACGCTCCTCTCCGTTTAGCCTCTGTCTGACATAGCTGATGTACATCCTGAAAGTAAATATACATTACATAATGACAATGTCAAAATAATGTGAAAAGCATTTAATCTCCTGTATTTTATAACCATTTGTGTTTAATTATACACAGTGTTAATGGTGGAAATAAACATGTAGCAATTTTAATTTTTTCATTTATCCTATTGGTCGTCTTTAGGAATTGCAGTGACAGTACCGAATTGCAATGTACTACAAGATACATTTTCTGTGTCTCAAACGTAAATATTTTTTGGTACTGTGAAAAGTTACATTCTACGTCGCATGACGTGATAGGAACAAAACGAAAAAACATAACATCATTGCAGTCTCGGGTGACTCCATGTCCACTAATTTGCTGTTTATATTACACAATGCTTCATATCCGTTATTTTTACATAAAATTGATTTCCACTTCTGTTTTACACGTTCAGTAACCGGTGTACTTGGTATTTCATTAATTCTGTCATTTTCTCAACTAATTTGAGGGCTTCCGGCATCTCTTCTCTGACTTTTCTAACCGTGTAATAATTTCAGGCACAGTTTGACAATGGATTTGTATGAAAACCAAATTATTTGTCAGAACCTTCAAATTCAGAGCGTTTTTCTTTCCGTATTTTGTTGGCATTCATTCTACAGTACCCCGCCTACTGTACGCTTTACCACTATACTCAGTACATCGTTATGCGGATTTCCCACATCTGCTCTATTGGGTCCGAAGTCTCGAAGCCTGGTGATGACTTAATTAGGAATTGAATTAATTGAATTTGTTTCAAATGCGCGTTAGTTTGGTAAAATGCAAATGAATTACATATGATTTAACTTCAGTATATAAACAATATTTGTAGGACAAATTAATAAATATATAATATTCAGTACATAAGTTAAATTACAGTTAGTTAATTATGGATTAGTAACGTGTTGGAGAAATCGACCCTAAGAAATATAAACAACTTTGCAAAACGACAATTTTACAGTACAGTGTAGACTGCGAAACATTACGGTCGGCTATTTCCTTATCTTCAAAATGTTACGGAGACAGGTAGGACAGAAGCGCCAATAGAACCATCAAATCGTTTATCTTGATAGGCTTGAACAGAACACGTGGTTTAATGCTGAAGTGGTGGCGGTAGCGAGCTTGCGGACTAACCTGTTTCATTATTGAACTGATTTCATGCTCTTTACTCGAGGGTATCGTCACACTCGACTATTCAGTGTAATTAAAAAAAATGGTCAACATGTTTGAGGTCTTGTCTACTTTTGAAACGGAACAGTTAGCGAACAAAAACTCATTTTCGCTGGATTCAACCTGCAGCTCTATTGGCTCTTACGCACTACCAGTCTGCATCACGTTCCGGACTTCATAATGGTTTCGCAGCGACGAAATAATTGCGCATTTTATTTTGATTCTTTTTAATAATTTCCCATTCATATGCATTTTCACGTAGAGTTTCGTCACACTCACCCCACTTCAAAGGAATCAGGCCGTGCATCCACCTTACATCAGATGAGGAAATCTCTAATGTGGACTTAAGCAAATTCTGGGAAGGAATATAGAGTATGTTGCAAGAAACCAATTTATGAACATTAGCACTAAATAATGTTTAATAATTGGTTTTAAATAAAATTATTCAATTAATTCTCCAGCAAGCAGTACACAGGATGGTAATTAAATAATCCTACAGATTGAAAGGGACGATAGAGTGCACTTAAATGGATAGAAAACCTAACTTTTTGCGATTAAATACACAGTTAATTAGAAAAAAAAAACTTCTGATTGAGGTTTTGACTGATATGTACATCTATTATCTCACTTGATATGTGTCAGAGAAAGTACAATTGTTTGTATGCATCTGAAGTCTGACTAGTGTAATATGTAGTAGCTAGTCAGTGGAGAAAAGGAACTGGTGACCCTACCCTAATATCTCCTGGTCTAGTTGCCTCATAAATGGTGCCTTCTTGGTATCACTTGTGAGGTTCAGACCTGCCTTCGGACAGTTGACTAAGCAACAATTAGGAAACTGAGTTGCAAGTTTCAGCAATTTGGCAATATCGTTGCTAACACACTGCGCTTTCTTCTCGTAATACAGGTGTAAGAAGTCTGTCTACCTTAGCGAGTCAGTTCACATCCCCTTTTCTGGCTACAATGTTGCAAGCTGGTCGCATCGGTCAGTGACTTCAAATTAGTGGTTTTTAAATGAAATTTGCACGAAAATTGTCCACGCTACTGAAATACGGCAGAGAAATAAATGATTCTTTATTAGATTTTCTATCGGCTTGTACAAAAATAACGATCCTACTTGCAATTGTTACCGAAGGGAGTGTCAAACATTTGAAAATTCTGAGAAAACTATGGACTTCTTGCCAATATTATATTAAACTTTTTTGTTACATAGAACATGAGCTATTCGCTCTGAAAATATGGAGGGTTATTTCACTTCCATTCTGTATAGCCATTAAAACGTTAGCAAGACGACACACGCACGCACGCACACACACTCACGCACGCGCGCAAAAGCAAGCGCACACGCACAGTTGTTTTGAATTTTTCCTGAGAACATCCGGGGCACAATAAGCGACGTAAAAGCCGGTAGATTACAAATAGGAGGAGAAACGTATAATTTTCTAGATTTTTTTTTTGACACGATAAGTAAGCTTGACTTTTCAAGGACTCAACCGAAGACGGGTCCTTGCACATAGGCATGCTCTGGCCCATTATGGTCCTTATATATGCGATGATTTCCAGGTTCGACACATGCCCCGATACTGACAGGTGGAACGTCCTGCCTCAGCTCCTGATCGAGCCAAGTCCCATTCCAATACGAGTAACCTGATAAGCCCCAAGGGCCGGGAGCTCCAAGTCCTTACTGTATTACCATTAGAAACCTCAAGACTTCACCCCAGTTTATTTTTATTAAAGCAGAAGATAGATGAAATGAGTGAGAGGTGGAGTGTGTTGGTGAAATTATGTAGGGGAAAACGCGAGTATCTCGAGAAATATCATCTGAAATGTCTCCTGCTTTCCACCACAAATTCCAACACGACATGGTCGCAGATCGAACTCCGGCCGCCTAGATGGAAGACCAGCGCCCAGAGCGCTAGCACTTCAGCCACAGATGCGACAAATGACGTGTGGCAACTTGGTCCTAGTATGTTGCTTTATGCAATGTTTACATAGTTGACAATATCTGAGCGCGCTAGCAGTTGAGACAGAGACACGACAAGTTAAGTTGGGCAACTTGGTGCCAGAATGTTGCTTTATGCAATGTTTACATAGTTGACAATATCTGAGCGCGCTAGCAGTTGAGACAGAGACGCGACAAGTTAAGTTGGGCAACTTGGTCCCAGTATGTTGCTTTATGCAATGTTTACATAGTTGACAATATCTGAGCGCGCTAGCAGTTGAGACAGAGACGCGACAAGTTAAGTTGGGCAACTTGGTCCCAGTATGTTGCTTTATGCAATGTTTACATAGTTGACAATATCTGAGCGCGCCATCAGTTGAGACAGAGACGCGACAAATTAAGTGGGGTATCTTGGTCCCAGTATGTTGCTTTATGCAATGTTTACATAGTTGACAATATCTGAGCGCGCCATCAGTTGAGACAGAGACGCGACAAATTAAGTGGGGTATCTTGGTCCCAGTATGTTGCTTTATGCAATGTTTACATAGTTGACAATATCTGAGCGCGCTAGCAGTTGAGACAGAGACGCGACACGTTAAGTTGGGCAACTTGGTCCCAGTATGTTGCTTTATGCAATGTTTACATAGTTGACAATATCTGAGCGCGCCATCAGTTGAGACAGAGACGCGACAAATTAAGTGGGGTATCTTGGTCCCAGTATGTTGCTTTATGCAATGTTTACATAGTTGACAATATCTGAGCGCGCTAGCAGTTGAGACAGAGACGCGACACGTTAAGTTGGGCAACTTGGTCCCAGTATGTTGCTTTATGCAATGTTTACATAGTTGACAATATCTGAGCGCGCCATCAGTTGAGACAGAGACGCGACAAATTAAGTGGGGTATCTTGGTCCCAGTATGTTGCTTTATGCAATGTTTACATAGTTGACAATATCTGAGCGCGCCATCAGTTGAGACAGAGACGCGACAAATTAAGTGGGGTATCTTGGTCCCAGTATGTTGCTTTATGCAATGTTTACATAGTTGACAATATCTGAGCGCGCCATCAGTTGAGACAGAGACGCGACAAATTAAGTGGGGTATCTTGGTCCCAGTATGTTGCTTTATGCAATGTTTACATAGTTGACAATATCTGAGCGCGCCATCAGTTGAGACAGAGACGCGACAAATTAAGTGGGGTATCTTGGTCCCAGTATGTTGCTTTATGCAATGTTTACATAGTTGACAATATCTGAGCGCGCTATCAGTTGAGACAGAGACGCGACAAGTTAAGTTGGGCAACTTGGTCGCAGAATGTTGCTTTATGCAATGTTTACATAGTTGACAATATCTGAGCGCGCCATCAGTTTAGACAGAGACGCGACAAATTAAGTGGGGTATCTTGGTCCCAGTATGTTGCTTTATGCAATGTTTACATAGTTGACAATATCAGAGCGCGCTAGCAGTTGAGACAGAGACGCGACAAATTAAGTGGGCAACTTGGTCCCAGTATGTTGATTTATGCAATGTTTACATAGTTGACAATATCTGAGCGCGCCATCAGTTTAGACAGAGACGCGACAAATTAAGTGGGCAACTTGGTCCCAGTATGTTGCTTTATGCAATGTTTACATAGTTGACAATATCTGAGCGCGCCATCAGTTGAGACAGAGACGCGACAAATTAAGTGGGGTAT
This sequence comes from Periplaneta americana, assembly GCF_040183065.1. Classification (NCBI taxonomy): domain Eukaryota; kingdom Metazoa; phylum Arthropoda; class Insecta; order Blattodea; family Blattidae; genus Periplaneta; species Periplaneta americana. The sequence goes on along the minus strand of NC_091121.1, from coordinate 141,903,353 downwards.
CTTGGTCCCAGTATGTTGCTTTATGCAATGTTTACATAGTTGACAATATCTGAGCGCGCCATCAGTTGAGACAGAGACGCGACAAATTAAGTGGGGTATCTTGGTCCCAGTATGTTGCTTTATGCAATGTTTACATAGTTGACAATATCTGAGCGCGCTATCAGTTGAGACAGAGACGCGACAAGTTAAGTTGGGCAACTTGGTCCCAGCATGTTGCTTTATGCAATGTTTACATAGTTGACAATATCTGAGCGCGCCATCAGTTAGAGACGCGACAAATTAAGTGGGGTATCTTGGTCCCAGTATGTTGCTTTATGCAATGTTTACATAGTTGACAATATCAGAGCGCGCTAGCAGTTGAGGCAGAGACGCGACAAATTAAGTGGGCAACTTGGTCCCAGTATGTTGCTTTATGCAATGTTTACATAGTTGACAATATCTGAGCGCGCCATCAGTTTAGACAGAGACGCGACAAATTAAGTGGGCAACTTGGTCCCAGTATGTTGCTTTATGCAATGTTTACATAGTTGACAATATCTGAGCGCGCTATCAGTTGAGACAGAGACGCGACAAGTTAAGTTGGGCAACTTGGTCCCAGTATGTTGCTTTATACAATGTTTACATAGTTGACAATATCTGAGCGCGCCATCAGTTTAGACAGAGACGCGACAAATTAAGTGGGGTATCTAGGTCCCAGTATGTTGCTTTATGCAATGTTTACATAGTTGACAATATCAGAGCGCGCTAGCAGTTGAGGCAGAGACGCGACAAATTAAGTGGGTAACTTGGTCCCAGTATGTTGCTTTATGCAATGTTTACATAGTTGACAATAACTGAGCGCGCTAGCAGTTGAGACAGAGACGCGACAAATTAAGTGGGCAACTTGGTCGCAGAATGTTGCTTTATGCAATGTTTACATAGTTGACAATATCTGAGCGCGCCATCAGTTTAGACAGAGACGCGACAAATTAAGTGGGGTATCTTGGTCCCAGTATGTTGCTTTATGCAATGTTTACATAGTTGACAATATCTGAGCGCGCTAGCAGTTGAGGCAGAGACGCGACAAATTAAGTGGGCAACTTGGTCCCAGTATGTTGCTTTATGCAATGTTTACATAGTTGACAATATCTGAGCGCGCTAGCAGTTTAGACAGAGACGCGACAAATTAAGTGGGCAACTTGGTCCCAGTATGTTGCTTTATGCAATGTTTACATAGTTGACAATATCTGAGCGCGCTATCAGTTGAGACAGAGACGCGACAAGTTAAGTTGGGCAACTTGGTCCCAGTATGTTGCTTTATGCAATGTTTACATAGTTGACAATATCTGAGCGCGCCATCAGTTTAGACAGAGACGCGACAAATTAAGTGGGGTATCTAGGTCCCAGTATGTTGCTTTATGCAATGTTTACATAGTTGACAATATCAGAGCGCGCTAGCAGTTGAGGCAGAGACGCGACAAATTAAGTGGGTAACTTGGTCCCAGTATGTTGCTTTATGCAATGTTTACATAGTTGACAATAACTGAGCGCGCTAGCAGTTGAGACAGAGACGCGACAAATTAAGTGGGCAACTTGGTCGCAGAATGTTGCTTTATGCAATGTTTACATAGTTGACAATATCTGAGCGCGCCATCAGTTTAGACAGAGACGCGACAAATTAAGTGGGGTATCTTGGTCCCAGTATGTTGCTTTATGCAATGTTTACATAGTTGACAATATCAGAGCGCGCTAGCAGTTGAGCCAGAGACGCGACAAATTAAGTGGGCAACTTGGTCCCAGTATGTTGCTTTATGCAATGTTTACATAGTTGACAATATCTGAGCGCGCTAGCAGTTGAGACAGAGACGCGACAAATTAAGTGGGCAACTTGGTCCCAGTATGTTGCTTTATGCAATGTTTACATAGTTGACAATAACTGAGCGCGCTAGCAGTTGAGGCAGAGACGCGACAAATTAAGTGGGCAACTTGGTCCCGGTATGTTGCTTTATGCAATGTTTACATAGTTGACAATATCTGAGCGCGCTAGCAGTTGAGACAGAGACGCGACAAATTAAGTGGGCAACTTGGTCCCAGTATGTTGCTTTATGCAATGTTTACATAGTTGACAATATATGAGCGCGCTAGCAGTTGAGACACAGACGCGACAAGTTAAGTGGGGTATCTTGGTCCCAGTATGTTGCTTTATGCAATGTTTACATAGTTGAGAATATCTCCCAGATTCCTCTTTTCGTTCCTCTTGAACACTGCACATGCCTGATGAATGATGTGGTCAGTTTGATCGACTCTGATGACCGAGAGTTAGTGATGATTACGAGTCGTATTTCTATTACCTAAGAACCCTAAAAATATGCATGAACGTATGCCCAAAAATACCAGAATATGACATTTAAACTTAGAAATATGACTCAAAACAAATTGAATATTGTCCAGAATTACTAAGCAAACTTTTATACGAGTATTTACCATTCCATACTTTTTTTTTTTACATTAACTCCTTGAATTGGTCATAGATTATAATTCTGTTCACTATAAAAAATATAAGGGGAGGAAAGGAGGGTCGAAAAATGTCTAAAAGTTACCCTCTGCGTAAGTAATTCCTTAAAATTTATGTTAACAAGGTTCTGACTGTTTATGAAATGCTACTACCTGGTTGGAACCTCTTAAACATCATGTTTTAGGGGGGGGGGGAGGGAAAAACAAGGTGAAGGTGAGACTGACCAGCAACAATGTGATCATATTCTTAACACTCCTTTGTATCCACTGCTGTGGAGTAGAGGTTAGCATATCTGACCGTGCAACGAGCGGGCCAGGATTCAAATCCTGATTGGGCAAATAATCTGGTTGGAATTTTTCCGAGGTTTTCCCTGAAAGAATTGAAGCACAATTACTGCGTTATTTTTGGCGTTGGACGTCTGACTGACTTCGTTATCATTTATTCACGTCATATCATTGTCATTATTGCCGTAGTCCGGGTTAAATTCACTATGGAAAGAGCGCGACTGTTCGGGGACAAATATTTACACAGTAAGAGTGGTAAGCGTAATAAACCTCAGGCTCACGTACAAGTCTTCGGGTCTCTCCTCCGTAAAAAAACAAATATTATTTTCTTTGTGTTTTGACAACTCAGTGCTGGCGAAACCAGTTACCTTCAAACTTCATTTAACAACAAAAATGTCTTTAAGTTAAGAAGAAAATAATCAAAAATAAATAGCCAAACGCAAATAAAATCTCTTATTATTGCCACGAAATGTGTGAATAATACTTAGAGGACAATGTTATGTGACCAAAAATGTCTTTATAGTACCCCCTTTTTTTTTTTTTTTTTGTTATGTATTTATATGAACAATAAACTGTATCATTGTATTCAGAAAAGCTAGGAATGCTTTTAATTGAAGTTTGTAAAAAGAGACCAGAATAAAAATATGACGTGTCATAGAAATTCGAGCCCTAGACTGATGATAATTGTCTTGAAAATGTTTCCTTTATTAAGCAATTTTTAGTTCATTGATTTTCCAACTTTTATAATTGTACTGATAAAATTAGAAATTACCTGGAAACTTTCGCTTTATTAAGCAATTTTTTAACTTATTGATTTTGCTAAGTTCTATAATTGTTCTGAGATAGTAATTGAAAGGTTCAAAGCCATAGTGGGCCAAGCGCCATTTATTTTATTTTATTGGATTATTTTACGACGCTTTATCAACATCTAGGTTATTTAGCGTCTGAATGAAATGAAGGTGATAATGCCGGTGAAATGAGTCCGGGGTCCAGCACCGAAAGTTACCCAGCATTTGCTAGTATTAGGGTAAGGGAAAACCCCTGGAAAAAACCTCAACCAGGTAACTTGCCCCGACCGGGATTCGAACCCGGGCCACCTGGTTTCGCGGCCAGACGCGCTGACCGTTACTCCACAGGTGTGGGAAGGGCCATTTATTAAAAACGAAGAAAGCAAGGATTAAAGTTAAGTGAATGCCATAGTTTAATGAAGATTGACATCATTTAGTTTCAATGTGTATATTTTATATTTCTTGCTATACGGTTCCATTGAATTATGGTAATACGTAACTTCATTTTAACCTTTGTTTTCTACGGTTTTAGTAAATGGCGCTTGGCCCACTGTGGTTCTGAACCCTTCAATTATCACTGCCTTCTTGTCCTGATCTGTAGGTGAACTAATCATTGCTCAAGTAGCCACTGTGCACAAAACATATTTCTGTACTACACAATCACACGGTAACTGTACAAAGCGGGTAAGGACTTGAAACTAATCTTAGCTGCATATAATTACATGCAACAACTATAGACCACTTCCCAATTCACAACATTTTTTTAAAGAAAATTTTCCTTCTCACATGACTACTCACCACGAAGCGTGAACTACTGCTACTGTCCTGTCCAATACTTAATATTTTTTCTCTGCTTCTGCTGAAAATAATTCCTACTTGTCCTAGGATTGTGTACACATCGCAACTTGTCGTACCATTGTAAACATTCCACGTGAGCCGTTTCTTTGGGTGCTATGCATAGACATTTCGCTAGGACGCGCTACGAGCGTGCTAAACTAGCCCCGGCTATCGACTGGTTACTTGTACGGGATTCATATATCATATCATCATATCATATCATATATCGTATCATATCATATCATATATATCATATCATATCGCTAACACTGGTTTATGAATACGAAAATCGTTAGTTCGCTGATCATCCACCGGAAGCCCGCGCTAAGTATGTCTATGAATACGGCCCTTTAGTTTTAACTCCAACGAAATAAAAAAAAAAATGTGGAATTCTTTATTGTTTACAGAAACTAAAATAGATTATTATACATTATTTACATTCTGTACATTTGGAGACATTCTTCTATTACCTAGATTCATATTTCCGTTAAGGCGTTATAATACAATAGAACAAGAAAAGAAGAAAACGGATATTCATAACTGCTTTTGTTATTGTTCAGTCAACTGTCCGAAGACAGGTCTGAACCTCACAAGTGATACGAAGTAGGCACCACTTATGAGGCAACTAGGCCAGGATATAATGGGGTAGGATGGCCAGTTCCTTTCCCGCTTCATTACATACATCGCCGACTAGCTACACATTACGTTAGTCAGACTTCAGATGCATACTAACAAATTGTTGTTCCTCTGATACATATTGTCAAGTGAGATGTACTGCCTGATAAGAGATGTACAGAACATATCAGCCAGAACCTCAATCAGAGGATTATTCATAACTATAGGCTGTAATTAAAATGTGTACACAACTCAATGAACAGATTGAACCACACTTGGAAGATACAGAAAATAAGGAAATCTAACGGACAATGATATACAAGAGACGAAAATATAACTACAGTATTAGCAGGACTAAATTATTCAGTTGAAGTATTGTGTTAGGTCGGTCATATATACCGACGTAAAATGTTGAATATTTCATTGCTTGATAAAAGAGTAAATACTAGAATATATGAAATTGCTCAAATAAGGAAACATTTTTCATTCTGAAAATCTGGCTTTCATGTAGAAGCTCCCTGTGAAGCAGGCTTGAATAATTTCAAGGGAAGAATTGTGACGGTGTCGTGTATAGTTCCTGGGGTAGCTCAGTCGGTAGAGCATTCGTGCACTAAGCGAAGAGTCCCGGGATCGATACCGAGCCCCAGAACAATTTTTCCCTTGAAATTGTTAATTTTTTTAGTTGGTTATTTAACGACGCTGTATCAACCACTAGGTTATTTAACGTCGATAAGATTGGTGATAACGAGATGGTATTTGGCGAGATGAAGCCGAAGATTCGCTATAGATTACCTGGAATTCACCTTACGGTTGAGGAAAACCTCGGAAAGAACTCAAACAAATAATCAGCCCAAGCGGGGATCGAACTCGCGCCCGGGCGCAACTTCAGACCGGCAGGCAAGCGCTTTAACCGACTGAGCCACGCTGGTGACTATATTCATTTTTCATTGTTATTTTTAAGATTTAATTTATTTTACTATCACTCCAAGATATAACTTTAAAATTCAGTTTTAACATATTATTCATCATTTATATTCCAGAATGTCGAACTGTAATTTTATAGATAGCTTATGCATAAGAATGTGTTGTTTACTTTATGGACTTTCCACGGAATAACGAGTATTTATTAATATAATCGAAGTTATTGAAATAATACTTTTCTATATTATATAGTATCGCAGTTGTAAGTAAAATGGAAGTTACTGACAAATATTTTTTACTGTTTGATTTAAATCTTTTTATTACGAACTTTTCGGAGTGTGTAGTTTCTGTCTCAAGTCGTGTGCTCGGAATTTAGGACGTGTGTATTTTTAGATAGAGGAAATGAAGGCACAAAGGTCACAGGACCCTGGTAACCTTAGTATCTGTATACAGCAATCATTTCCATACGCAATAAGCTTATAATTCTGATCGCATTGAATAAATCATAAGATGCAGGGAAATGCCAGCATAAATTCCAATTCAACATCCCCATACTCACTCTGAAGCTTATAAATTTTGCAAAGCGCACACAGTGCTGCACTCAACATTTTGACTAATACATTGGTACTATAAATTTAAGTGGAAAGTGTTTCAAGTTACATATTTCGTGTAACATTATTAACTAGATACTGCATATACGCTAGTACTGTAATGTACAATGAGATTAAATAATAACACTTTATTATTATGATGCAAATTGGATTAAGTTTCAGGAATGATTCTGAATTTTTGTGCCTCAAATTATTTATTATTATATTCTTTTGTTTTGAGGAAGGTTAAAATCCTACAGCGATAACGATTTCCACTTCCTCGAATAGGATTGATTGTTACTTTAATTAAGTTGCAAGAAAAAAGTAAGAATACTAGGAGGAAGGGCAGACTAGTGGAAGGGAATGCACGATAAGGTTAATAACGTTATAAGGTTATATAGTAATGATATCAAACTGTCCCGCTTAATAATTACAAATTGGACCTACAATAGCCGAAGTTTTATGAAGACAGTCTATTTCAGAACTTAATATGGAACACTCTAGTCATATACAGGGTTGTTTCTGATCTCTGATAACGAATTTGAATGACATCATGTGCGTCAGGAGTCACACGACAGCTGAACTGTGGCGCGAGGTGAGAGACCAGTAGTGAGTGATCTCATAGTCCGAGTGGACGACGACTCACAGCAGAAATTCCCAAGAAAATCGAACCTTTTTGGGAGGGGTAAATAACAATCCTTTCCGATGCCAAGTACAGTTAAGTGGAAGTAAAAGAAGCCTGCAATAGGCCTAAACGAGGTTTCGTTATTTCCAAGAAAAGCATATTCTGTGTACTTAATAAGATAGTAAAACTCGAATGGAATTAATTTGTATAATCTCGTGGGGTGCTGCGACTTGTGACGGGGAGGATTTGCTTGCTTTTTCCACTCTGGAATTAATCTCATCCGAGCTTTGTCAGTCTTATTAGGTACACACAAGATGTCTTTCTTCGAAATAACGAAACCACGTTTTATTTTGCAGTTTCCTACGATTATCACGTAACTGTACTTGGCATCGGAAAGAATTGTTATGTAGCCCTCCCAAAAAGGCTCGATTTTCTTGGGCATTGCTACTGTGATACACCGTGCACCCTCATGAAATCACTCAATACTGGTCTGTCACCTCTCGCCGCAATTCAGCTGTCTTGTGACTCCCAACGCACATGATGTTATTCAAATTCGTTATCAGAGAACGGAAACAGATTTCATTAGGATACTTGAGACAAAAAAGACCAGCATCACACAAATGAAGGGTACACGGGAAAAACGAACAATGTCACATTTCTATTAAGGGTGAGATAGTGATGTATTGTAGTATATTACTGCAAAATTTAATGGTTTTTCTACTTGAAATGAAGAAAATGATGAGTTTATCCCTGGTTTTAATTCTCTTGTACCACTTTTGGTAAAAATAACACTAAAGTTTGTAGTAATGCAGTGAATTAGATAACGACATCAGCCTGAAAGGAATTGTGACATTCATTTTTCCCGTGTACCCTTCAAATGACATAAAACAAATAAGTTATATTGAGTTTGTTTTTAAGGGAGAAACTGATGCACTGTTCTGATACAAATAATATTTGAGTCTTCCAAATTCGTAATCGGATATGGGAAAATGGTAAAATATAATTGAAGGGTTTATTAAAAAATTAACCATAGCTTAAAAAACGAAAATTTGATATATTAAGCATACGGTGAGTGCATTGTAGCTGCCATCTACTAAATTAGTTGTTAGTGGAGAAAAACACCATAGTCCTATGTTATAGGAGAGGGAATTTTCAATGGTTTTCATAAAACAGCCATAGTCCATTTTTTTTTTTTTTTTTGGTGAAAAGTCATTATCCAAGACGATGTTAGCATTAACAAAATATCTCAATCATATCTTGAAACATTTATCCATACAATTATAAACTGTAGTAGATTGGCAATACTGCTTCTTACTACGCGGCAAAAGCCATCTCAGACAAAAATACTTTAGTACGTGAATTGTTATATTAGCTATGGGTCATCTTCAGGTGCAGAAGTAACTACATGCAAGAAACGTAAGTATCGAAAGGAGAAGAAAGAGGGTATAATAAAGAAAAATGAGATCAAATGAGAGGCACAATTCAGCCACAACAGAATATTTTTTCTTAAAACAACCATTGTTCACAGTTACCTACGTTTACATTTACACTTACACTTGTAGTCGACCTGGGTGGCGCATTCGATATAGTGCTGGCCTTCTGTGCCCGAGGTTGTGGATTCGATCCCGGCCTAGGTCGATGACATTTAATTGTGCTTAAATGCGACAGGCTCATGTCACTAGATTTAGTGGTATGTAAAAGAACTCCTGCGGAACAAAATTCCTGTACACTGGCGACGCTGATAGAACCTCGGCAGATTCGAGCGTCGTTAAATAATACATGATTTATTATTTATTTATTTTCACTTGTATTTTTATGAGGAAATTTAAGTTATTAATGTACTTCAGATTTCCCGAGTTTCTACAAGACTTTAAGAAATGGCATGATGAATTTCATATTTGAAGTGTCAACACCCATTACAGATAGTTTTTTGTTTCTCCTGAAAATGTATGTTTTTTTTTAAATTATGGTTGTTCTTCCAAAAAATCTTCAATTAATTTTATTTCTTCCTTCATTACCTACCCAGAGCCGGAAAATTGAACGCTCCGTGGAGCAGCAGAAATATGCTCTCGCTCACGTAATATTACTGCCAGCTCTCCAGTACAAAACAGCTGTGCAGAAGATTACAATTTACAGATATCTATCATGCATGGATATAATAGGTATCATATTCACTCTCTCAACAATTGACAGGTTTTAAATAGAATTAAAATCAACATATTCCGAATAATTAGAACATTCGTATTTGAGAAAATTAACTTGCATATATAATAATACCACAGTCTAGTATATAGTCAAGAAGCTTAAGTTGTGAGGGTACTAGGAACAATAGACTGTGCTGGTACTATTTCGTATTGTCTGTAATGAGGCGATAGTAGCGATCCTACTGGCTAGCAACTATCTATGGATGCATATTCTTATGTACTGAGCGTCGTGACTGTATATACTAGACTGTGATAATACTGTGGCGAGAAAAGATTGATTTAAGGACATGGAAGTAATCCGATGAATTCACTTTGTTCATTTTGGGTGGTACTATGGACCGTTGGTGAGAACCATCAAACATCAAACTGCACTTCATTCTTCCTCTTTTGCAAATCGCGGCTAGAAATCCCACCTATATCTAAGGAATGATAGCACGTGGAAAGATATACGGTTATATCTTCTTCTAAGATGTCAGGCTCTGATGCTGATTGGATTGCGGAAAAAGTTCCGGGTTTTGTAGTGTGTTGAGATTGAGCTTGTGTGACGTTTCGAAATTATTTAAAAGTGTCATCCCCAGGATCTTATCGCTAGAGGCCTGAAAGGTTTCTCTGATATGTTGCGTACATTATATCAGGCTGTCACAAGCAACTCTGTATAAAGGCATAGCCAAACTGACATGAGAAAACATAATCACAGAAGTAACTGAAATCAACATACGCACCGAAACAATCAATAAGGATCAGGTTCGTACTAAAAAAAAAGCTATAGAAGCAGATTTCACGTGCTTAAAACAGAGAAATCAGAAAGAAAGGTAAAGCAATAACTAATGTGTTTATGACATGTGGGTATAGCCTACCTGGTGTACATAAAATGATGTAAAAATAGGGTAAACATTGGTAATTGCGTGATAATTTCATGAAAACTAGTTTAAAATGCAAATGTGTAAATATATCCTTATTACGATTTTTTAATCTAAAAGACGATAACTTGCTGTACAAATGTGGAGACATAAAAGATTGGGTACGTTCTTGAATATGTGCCAAAAACCACTTTTACAACTTAAGCTGAAACGTTGGTTATTTCGTGATAACCTTGGTAATTTCGTGATATTGCATTGATAATTTCGTGAGAGATAGAAGAATTGTGGAAAAATTCATTAAAGTCAAATGAAATTCTCATTTATTGTTACAAGACTTCAAACATAGTAATTCCGTCTAATATTCATAGCACGAAAACATAGAAATACGTATCAACACATAATAAGAATGAAATCAAAGTAAAAATTGAAATTGGAAAGGGATCTTCTTTGCCCTGAAAGGGTGAACACTTTTATTACGGACTTTACTAGAGCCTATATTACTAGGGTAACTCCAAAAGTAATGCATAACGTTTGTTTAAAAATTATATTTTTATCCTACAGCTTTGCTATTTTCACAGAATGTAGATGCATCCTTAAGGAACAAAATGTCACTTTTCCTCATAATCCCTGTCACTTTCAACTGCCTTACGTAACCTAGGAACGAGGACCTGTAGACCAGCACGGTAAAAGTCTGGACCAACACGTCTGAGCCACTCTTTAGCAGCGTGCACAAAGGGAGTCGTCTTCTAACCTCGTTCTGCGAAGGGATCCTTCAGTTTACCAAAGAGATGGTAATCGCACGGTACCAGTTCAGGACTGTAAGGCGGGTGTTTCAGTGTTGTCTATCCGAATTTTCTGATCTGGTCTGTGGTCTTGTGACTGAAATATTAGGGCTGTGCGTTGTCGTGCAATAGCAGAACATCCTGCTTCTCCCGATGTCGTCGAACACGACTCAGTCGAACTTGAAGTTTCTTGAGAGTTGCAACATACCCGTCAGAATTAATGGTAGTTCCGTGTGGCATGATGTCCACAAGCAAGAGTCCTTCTGAATCGAAAAAACACAGTAGCCATAACGTTTCCTGCCGAAGGTGTACTTTTGAATTCCAATTTCTTTGGTGAATTTGCATGATGCCACTACATTGCCTGCCTCTGTCTCCGGTCCAAAATGGTGGAGCCATGTTCCATCTTCTGTCACAATTCTGGCAAGTAAGTCATCTAACACTTATCATTGACACTTTGCATGATAACAAATTAAACAGAAGCTATACTGAATCCATTGCGTCTCCGTTTTCTTTTTTGTTATCACATCTTGTCTTCAGATTTCTAAAATTCCTATTGTAATACATTTTATACTATTTTAAAAGCTGTAACACTTAATGCTCAAAAAAATTTCGCCTCAAACAGCTAAGATTTCTATCAGTAAAGCTAAGCCTATATGGCGACTACAGATGTATCTAAAATTCCAAAAACATTTCCTAAAATTTCATGAAGATACAATAAATCTTTGTACCAAATATCATATGCTTGCCTTTAGTAATAAGCCTGTAATGTAATTACAAACATCCACAAAATTTGTATGCCTGAGAAGTCGACGCAAACTTGCTCTCTCCAAACATAAAAGCTCACTGAAGCAACTACAATAGTCATACAAAGCTTAGCTGTATGTTTCTTGAAACTGGACAACATATGCAATCCCTTGGCGGAAATTTGGATCTCGTAACACCATTGGTTAGTTCACAAAAGAGCAAAGAAAAATATCACGAAATAACCACTGCCACGAAATTACCAATGTTTACCCTATAAAGCAATAATCTGTTTGCTTCATGAGATCAATATATGTTGAGTTTCATTACACAGTTTTCACAGTTTTCTCTTTCTTCGATATTCAACTTCAGTCAAAGTTTTTGGGAGCATAACTTGTGCGATTGTTGACACGGCATTTCTGATTCTTTCACGTAAAACCTGAAAATTCCTTACTGGTGTTCTTGTATTTAAGTAACTCCACATAAAATCTAGCGGAGCGAAATCTGGTGACAGCGGGGGCCAAGAAATGTCACTTGAATTCTCTTTGCGACAATGAGTCCTGCCATGCAAAAATGTATAACAGTAAGAGTTTTAAATATCGCTTGCGTTTATTTGAAAAGGCAACAATGAGTGCGGGTCTAACGTTATTTTTAACGGTTATTTTTCTTTCAGTTTTCATTGCGACGTTGTAGCTAGCTGTATATTTCATATCGCAACATATCAGTACAACTAAAAACAAAAATGCACTTTCTAAGGCTATTGAGAAGAAGATTTCTTTGCATTCGACTTATGTAAAGCTTTTCTTGCTGCCGAAATCCCTTTGTGGAAAGTGCAAGGTTGTGGGGCTAGTGTAAGGATTTTGTAATTGCCTTTTATTGCGTATTTTAGCTATTTATAATGCCTCTTTGCCTGCCTATTTCAGCTATTTATGATGCCTTTTTGCCTGCCTATTTTAAGGATTCATAATGCCTAAACTTCCGGTCTCTGGTTATGACAGTTTGTACTAAAACGACTACACCATATTACACGTTCTTCATATCTTTGAGCATGCTTGTGTTAAATAGATATTTCAATAAACATTTCTGTTGAAAACTTTTACGCTGAGAAGTAATTCTTTTTGCATTTTATCATACTCGCCATTTTGTCTTTCCTCAATTCGTGGAAATGATAAACCAACACCAAACATTTACAAGTGGCGGGAATCTTGATTTTGTGAAGTAAGATAATCACTAAATATACCTTCAAAGAAAATAATGAAGATATACACCCATTAATTAATTCATTCATTCATTCACTTTTATGCCCAAGGGCAGGTATTTAGAGGACGAAATCTCGCAGTGGAACTTGCATGATTGAAATTTAACGAAACTCGATAACTGGAGAGATGTTGCGAGCTAATAAGAAGGGTTCAGAACCATAGTGGGCCAAGCGCCATTTACTAAAACCGTAGAAAACAAGGGTTAAAATAAAGTTATTACCATAATTCAATGGAAATACATTGCAAGTAATATAACATATACACATTAAAACTAAATGATATTCACTTAACTTTAACACTTGCTTTCTCCGTTTTTAATAAATGGCGCTTGGCCCACTATGGCTCTGAACCCTACATATTATGTCAAATCAAAACGTGTACGAAGAAAATTTTACGCATTCTTCTTTAAAACGTGTACTGTAAGTACTTTTTATTGATTCATTATATTTAGAGGGCTCTATCGATTACCAATATTAATTAAAGCTGGGAAAACTTTTTGATGGCATTTACTAGTTCGCTATTTTCAAAGTGTGAGTACAGTAACAATGCAAATTACGTTTTTCCTTGTAAAAAGAAATAAAGGCACGTTGTTTGTATGCTTACACTGTGCTAATACTAGAATGAATAAAATACATTTGAAAAGCATAGGAACAAGCAACAGAATCGATTGGGAGAAAATGTGCGCGGCAGAAGGGGGTGTGGGAGTTGGGTTGTATTGTAGCAAAGTGGTTTAAAGCTTACTGCGGGTTCCCTTTGAACCGCCCCGGCTTACAGCGTCGCATTTAATTAATAGCGCACAGTGGAATCGGGCTGGAAAGTATTAATGAGCATTTGGTTTCATTATTATAATGTTAACACACGTTCTGTATTAACGTCACAGGTCTAATCCATTGTCAGTGCCAACCACTACAAAAATAACGCGGAATTGATTATAACATATAATTAAATAATATAAAAATTAAACCACATATGATGGTCAGAATGTTCACCCAAATATTCCCAGTTATTTCTATAGTCAAAAAAATTAAATATATTTGAATGGTGAATTTGCAAAATGACTTAAGTCCACATTTTGGGAGTTTTGAGTTGAGAGCATGATTATGTTACCGTGTGCAAGGCGCATCGTTTAATAGCAGAATGACTTTAATCCACGACTTTTGTATAGTTTTTCTTAGCAGCAGAATATTTGGTTAAGGGGTAAAACGACTTTAGTCCTGGACTTAAATTGTTTTTTAATTTAAAATTCATGTTGGATAACGGTCAGCTAAGCCCCTTATTTATACTACATATCAATAAATTCAAATGTTTATTCAATCTTATGGCTTAGACACTAATAATTCTATAAAACAAACAATTTTTTGTTTTACATCGTATTAAGTTCTAATACTAACGTTTTCACCCGCATGGGGCATCTTCAGGTACAAGATAGGAACGAAATATCTATCTAAAATCAAGTACAAAAAACTTAAGCTCATATTTGAGAATAACATTGATCATAGTAACGAGATAATATAAGAAATGTAAACATAGTGACAAATACTAATCCTAAATGTATTAAAACGTGATCTTGTCAAATTTTAAAAATCATCGTAAGCTTACATAACTGTGAATATTACTGGGGATCTTAATACATAGTAATGGCACACAAAGTTAAATCTTAATACATTGATATCTGAAGTACATTGTACTATTACCAACAAACTTCTTTGGTAATGAAAGTAGAAAAAAAAAACATTTTTAGCATGACGAGAAAGCTCGAGTTAGCATGTTAACAGCATTTTATCAGAAGTTAGGGAAACTTGTAATGGAAACTGAAGTTGCTGCCATCAAGTATGCACTGGAGAGAACATAGGTCCTGTTGCAGTGGTCGAGCTGCATGAAGGTTCCGCGGAAGTAGCTGTGCAAGTGGTTACCACAGGGAAGCAAGACCTCGAGTCTATTTCAAATATCATTCTGTAAGGCTCTCGGTGGCTCTGCGGTTACCATGTTGGGTGAAATGTTTGAAAGTTCGAACCCAACAAATGGCGATAAAATCCGCTGCAGCTACTATTACAACTAGAACTGCGCCTGCTACTTTTGCTGTTATTACTGGTACTGATACTATTACCGGTTCTGGTATTATTACTGGTACTGCTGCTATTACTGGTACTACTGGTACTGGTACTGCTGCTATTACTGGTACTACTGGTAGTGCTGCTATTACTGGTACTACTGGTACTGCTGCTATTACTGGTACTGCTGCTATTACTGGTACTGGTACTGCTGCTACTGGTACTGGTACTGCTGCTGCTACTGCTACTGGTACTGGTACTGCTGCTACTGGTACTGGTACTGCTGGTGCTACTGGTACTGGTACTGCTGCTGTTACTGGCACTGCTCTTATTACCGATACTACTGGTACTGGTAATGCTGCTGTCACTGGTACTGGTACTGCTGCTATTACTGGTAATGCTGCTGTCACTGGTACTGGTACTGCTGCTATTACTGGTACTACTGGTATTGGTACTGCTGCTGTTACTGGTACTACTGGTAGCCTATTGCTGCTATTACTGGTACTACTGCTACTAGTACTGATGCTATTACTGCTACTGTTACTGGTATTGCTACCGGTACTGGTACTACTGCTGCTGCTACTACTAATTCTGGCCCTGCTGCTATTGCTACTACTGGCACTGCTGCTACAAATATTTCTCAGGACTATCCAGCATCCAGCAATTTCACTGTCCGTGGCAGAAGTGCAAAACAGTCCTCTTCCTCCTCCTCTTTCTTCTTCTTCTGCTTCTTCTTCTGCTTCTTCTTCTTCTTCTTCTTCTTCACTCCAGAATTTAGGCATCAATTCCTGTTCCGTTTCCTCAATGTTACTACTATTGTTTCCTTGAGCGATCTACATCTGTCCTTCCTCTTGATCAGTAATTTATTGTCGTTGCAGGTATTCTTTCGCTATTCAGTCTTTGTAAATGTTGTTTCCATTCATCTCTTTGTTCATCTCTCTCGTCTTTGAGATTAGGCCTATATTCTTCGTAATGTAACAGTACATCGACTATTAGGATAAAAATTCAAATTTTTCTCTAATATCTTTCAAACATTGGTCACATGATTCTTGGGAGTAAATTAAGCAATTTATATAATTCAAACTTTGGGGTCCAAATCGAATTTGGGGATCTATAGAATTAAAAAAAAATTAATTAATAAAAGAACTCGAAGGTTCTTTGCCGCCCTCACATAAGCCCGCCATCGGCCCCTGTCCTGAGTAAGAATAATCGTGTTCCTAGCATCATATCCCACCTTCCTCAAATCCACGTCTTGGCCTCCCCAAAGGTCTGTTCCCCTCAGGTCTTCTAACTGACACTCTATATGCATATCTGAATTCACCAATACGTGCTACATACCCTGCCCATGTCAAACGTCTGCATTTAATATTCCTAATTATGTCAGATGAAAAATACAATGCATGCAGTTCTGCGTTGTGTAACTTTCTCCATTCTCCTGTAACGTCATCCCTCTTAGCCCCAAATATTTTCCTAAATACCTTATTCTCGAACACCCTTAATCTCTGTTCCTCTCTCAGTGATAGGCCAAGTTTCACAACCATACAGAATAACCGGTAGTATAACTGTTTTATAAATTATAACTTTCAGCTTTTTTGAAAGCATACTGGATGATAAAAGCTCATCAACCGAATAATAGCAGGCATTTGAAAAAAAAAAAGTTATTTAAAAATATACCATTGTGGCGAACTTTTCTGATTGAGGAAGGAAATTCATATGGTCTGTACATTTTATGTTGAATTTTTCCATGTTAATACAACTTTCATAATGTCTTAGGCCTATATGAATAATAGTCACATTAAATACTAGTAATATGTATTAACAATTGTACTTTTTCTTGCTGACATAAATAAATATATGATAATTTTGTACTCGCCTTGAAAGAATGGAAGACAACCGTATGCAAAGAATAATGTTCAAAAGGTGACGTCACTCAAGGAGAAGAAAAGACCGAAAAAAAAACAAGATTGTTGGACTATATAGAGACATCTTACTGTAATGAAGATTAGAGGCTGGAAACAGAGATGATTGAAGGTGTATAATAGAGGACGCCAAGGCGCACACCGGGCTGTAGAGTCAGAAAAGAAGAATAATATTGTACTCATGCACTGAATCACAGTCCAAAGAACTTACACATGCCTTCTCACATTTTATACACATTCCATTCCCTTTCACATATCCTCCGTTGCAGTTTTTGTGGAACTACAGTTCATACATAACACATCACTCGACTTTCTTCCCCTTGGGGTAGGATATAGTAATCATCCAAACAATGTCCATTTCTATTTTTAGTGTTTCTAAATTCAGTCTACTATAACCAAGTTGCTATTTCTCATTTCCCAGTGTTCCCATTTTTTGTTTTTCTCTTTTTCTGGACGTCATAGTTTTTATGTATTTTATTATTATTTTGTTAATGACTACTTAAAGCAAATACTCGCATATATCAAATCAGAAAATATACATTGACATGATAATGATGATAATGATATAATCCCAAGAGTAGGCCTAATAATTATTATCTATAGTAATCTCACTAGAGGTTTTGATTTATCTAGAGAAAATCAAAACTCCAGTGGTATTTAATAAACTATTACACGATTAGAAGAAATAAAGTACTCTAATACAATAAAATATTAATTGAATTGCTCAAATATGTACTAAACTGTCTTGGACATATTATACCATCTCATTATTACAAGTATTCAGGTAGATGGCAGTAGTCTGTTTTCATGAGCTGTTGTTTCGTTACCAGTTGTGTGAACTATACAATCTTCATTGAATTCTATGGACGATACTATTTAAGGAGGCTTTGTTGATTGTTTTATTTTTATTAAAAAGGTTGCATTCCACTTCAATTATTATAAACATTGTTAAGCAATCTCTGATACGTGACTATACATAATCTCATACAGCAGAAGCTGTAACATAACCTATAGTCCCGTCGCTCTAATTTCCGGCAGCCAATCACGTTGCAGGTCTACTACATTTAAACGTGTGCGTCTTGTCATTCGCTGATGAAGATGTTAAGCATTTCCTAAGGCTGGATAAATTCTTAATATATAATCGCCCGCCATTTTGGCTCTTTCGTTGGCGTTCGCAGAAAGCTACGACATGTTAATGTTTAACGGTGTGGCAAATAGATCCCTCGTCTGGTAGCTCGGCAACGAAAGAACAAAATGGCGAACGCTACTACCTACCCAGACTTTATAGAGCCTTGACTTCCTAAGACGTAAGCAAAGAGGTTGAGCCACGCCGGGAATAACAGCGTCGCTTTTATAAATAATACTGTATAAACAAGATAAATGATACAAGTATTCAAAGCGCAATGTTGGCAAACCAAACAAATGGTAGGGAGGTGATAAAAACAAATGCTCGGAATGTGATAAAAATTATGGGATAAGCAGCCATGATTGGTAGTATGACGTAGCAAAAGTGTAATAGTCGTAATAACATTTTATATTAATAATATAATATTAATATGGCCACCGGCGTAGCTCAGTCGGCCGAGACGCTTGTCTGCCGATCTGGAGTTGCGCTCAGTCGTGGGTTCGTTTCCCGCTTGGGCTTATTACATGGCTGGGGTTTTAAGAGATTTTCGTATGTCAGGTAATCTATGGCGAATCCTCGGCCTCATCTCTCCAAATGCCATCTCACTATCACTAATCTCATCGACGCTAAATAACCAGTAGTTGATACAGTATAGTTTATTTTATTTTATTTGGTTATTTTACGACGCTGTATCAACATTCTAGGTTATTTAGCGTCTGAATGAAATGAAGGTGATAATGCCGGTGAAATGAGTTCGGAGTCCAGCACCAAAAGTTACCCAGCATTAGCTCGTATTGGGTTGAGGGAAAACCTCGGGAAAAAACCTCAACCAGGTAACTTGCCCCGACCGGGAGTCGAACCCGGGCCACCTGGTTTCGCGACCAGACGCGCTGACCGTTACTCCAGAGATGTGGACTACAGTATAGTTAAATAACCTACTAAAAGATACTACTACTACTATTACTACTACTACTACTACTACTACTACTACTACTAATAATAATAATAATAATAATAATAATAATAATAATAATAATAATAATCTCTTCAATGACTGAATTGTTTTATTGTTACTTGTTCTATCCTTATCCTTGTCAATGTTCTTATTCGGCATTACATGTTCACAAGTAGGAACCTGCAGAGATACGAGTTGTAAGTACGGAGAAAGAGCGTCCTGTAGGTTAGAAAGTTACAGAATTGTCACGGAATACATGCATTTCGTTTGAAAGAGAATAAATGAGAAATTAATTGTTTACGTAACTGCTGGTGTTTGAACTTGGATCTGCTAAACTTGTTACTATAAGTGCTACTGTTTCAGCTGTAACGATTTTCTATCTGTAACCTAACTTGGAACACTACTGTATTCTTGTCTGGTACATAACAACTTATAACATCGTATTTGTTATGACTTGAAAACACTTCATGCTCCATAAATTATATCCATCATGTAGCAAAAGAAACTGAACTTTGTTTCAAAGTACTTTGTCTTTATAGTGCAGTTGATTGAGCTATGCTGAACAACGTAAATCAATATGAAAAAGGTAGTTGAAATTAATGTGGACATAAAGCAAAACTGCTTAGTGTTTTTTTTTTATACTTCTTCACGCAAATGAAATTCTAGATACGTAACTTTCCTTAATCGTTTTCATAACCTTCAAACTGTTTCTCGTTTTATATATTTATGGTATAAAATTAAAATTGCTGGATAGAGGACATATTGTTGTCGTTTCAATATACAAACTTCGTACATTGAAGTTGGAAATAAAACGTTGATGTTCGTAGCATTCCAGTATTAACGTAAAGTTTCGAAAATTAACAATTGAACTGCGCTATTTACAATAGCAAAGTGATTTTTTTTTTTCATATTGCAGCTCAATAGATTACGATTTAGTTTAAATACAAAATTACCGTCCCATTACACGATGCTTGAATTTAATGAAAATGCATATTTAAGACAATTTTCGTTCGTTAAGAAACATGGTGATTGTCGTTTCTTTTGCTTCTTTTCTTGTTTATAAAATAAGACTTGAAAATCGATGCTGCTTATGCCGCTTCTTGCGTGCACTCGAATGCTGATAGATCCGCGACACAGTATCACAGCTCTTGCATTAATGCTCTAGTCTATTTTCCTTTTCTCTTAACTCACATTAATACAGTACCCTTGTGAAATGTAAAAAATGTATTGTGGAATGTGTCTGGAATGTTTTCACAGATAATTTTATGTTTGAAATACCCTTCTAAGCCTTAGAATTACAACTTTCTATTGCCTAAAAACACTCATCCAAGGGCTGCACAAATCTTGTAGCTCTTGGAGGGATAATTTGCGTTTTAATTGTCTTACCATGTAAAGTCTTGTTTACTTATTCATTAGTAAATACAGTATAGTGTCTTCTATCTAACCACTCCAGGAATCCAGAAGTAGTAGAGCAGGCATGTCAATTAATGCCCACAGGAGCAAGCGCGCGCTTTAGAGCTCAGGAGAGCCTAAGCGCTTTACAGCGGAAAGGAAAGAGACAGACGAAAGAGGTGGTTTATGCCGCTTGGTCGAGCTATATTCAGGGATGGCCAGCACTGATTCAATAGATAAAGGGAAGAGAACTTATTAAAACTGTATCCATGTTAATTTTTAGATTTGCCTGAGAAGTATAAGTGCATTATAAGAATGTAAGTTTTAATTTTAATGCTCATTTTTCACAAGTTTGATTTTTTTATTCAAAATAAATATTTTCTCAACTTTTCGTATAGAAAAGTGAAATTTTCAGATATAGGCCTATTTATTTAGTAAAAAAGGTAAAGGTATCCCCGTAACATGCCATAAAGGTACTTGGGGAGCATGGAGGTAGAGCCCCATGCTTTCCATGACCTCGGCACTAGAATGAGGTGGTGTGGTCGGCACCACGCTCTGACCGCCTTTTATCCCCGGGAAAGACGCGGTACTCAATTTTATAGGAGGCTGAGTGAACCTTGGGGCCGTTCTGAAAGTTTGGCAACGAGCAGTAGCCTTACAGAATATTTTCGTAAATCTAATATACCGTATATACGTATTACTGAAGATAGTGTATTGAAAATTTTGAAAATGTTCGCATGGAAATTGTTTGTAAGGAAATAAATTAACAAAGTAACTACTGTTACATCATAAGCAAAATATACGTGCCCATGTGTTGTAAAAATGTCAGCTCTATAGCTGCAGCAGATTTCGAGAAAATAATTTAATATTCTGATGATAGGAATTTGCTCACAAATATCACCTTAAAAGCATAATGCGATAAGAGTTTTGTTATATAATATTAGTTACACTTAAACACATGCAGTACCTAGGTAACTTTGGTTTGTACTGTAATATTGTTTTGATTAGTTTATTGATTACTTTTGTAAGGTTAAAGATACCATCATTATCAATTCCAACTTATGTCATACTCAATCTCTTTCTTTGGAATATCACTTTCTTTATGAATGATGTGTTTCATCCACTTAGTACAGTATAGTTGTACTGCTATGGAATTTAAGTGAATATTCCTTCTTAACTCTCTATTATGTTATTAAGATTTAAAAAAACAAGTGCAATATTAAGAAATCAGTGTTAACACTTTTGTTTTACAGACAATATAGATAATATTAAACAGAAAGAAGCCATATAAAAATAACAACATAAAATTTCACATTCCGTTTGAAGTTTGTGCCCTACTGTTTTCTTAATCCAACAGGTTGCTTATTCATACACACAACCCGTCCTCTTTCCATACTTAGCGCTTGCTGCTCGCGCACTACGTAAAGGTCAGAAAAATGCGCTTGCTTTGACATCACTGTAGTAGAGTGTCATGCCTAACATCCGGGAGAAATACATCTCTTAATCATCTTCTCACGTGATATTTTGTCAGTTTAATGGAACTACTTGCATCGACCACGACATTAAATGGCTTTCTTTCTCTATACGTTGTACTTTAGATCCAAATTCCCCTTCCAGTTCTTGAAAGCATATACTGTACAATCGTGTTCCTAGGCTTCCAGCTGCATACCTATGGATTTTTGCGTCTGAAGGGCACTTAACCATCAGAAATTCATTGTCAACTTGTTGAGATGTACCGTGCGAAACCGCTTTCGGTGAGAGGTATTGGACCATCCTCCCTACAGCCCCGACCTAGAACTCAGTGCTTTCCATCTCTTCGGACTGTTGAAGCGATTTAACACCGACATAGCCATTCAGCAAGTCGTCATGGCGTGGCTTCAGGGTATTGACGCAGGTTTCTTCTATGCCGACATCGATGCCTTGGTCTGCAGTTGGACCAAGTGTTTGAATAAGTGTGGTGAATATGTTGCAAATCAATGCGTACCAGTGCTGTAGTACTGTGTACCAATATATCTGCGTGTGAAATAAAGTTTGTCCATGAGAGTTCTAGTTACCTTACTTTTTAAGCACCCTCGTACCGGTGCAGCTCGATTGAGTAGAGGGTGAGTTAGTGGAGGGGACAGTAGCGTGTGATTGTTCCACTCGTCCGAATTCATGTGCAGCGGGATGTCCTACACCATACAGAGACCTGACTGCACTGAATACCGTTCCACAACTAGTTATTCATTTCAAACAGAAAAAAAAACCGAAATAATTATTTATAATAAAGAAAGAGCATAGCCATTTTATGGTGAATTTTATTTAATATTCCTATTTCTTTTCTTTTTTATTATTATTTTATTACATTCCATTTTGTTATATTCCACCTTACGTTTCCCATATTAACCATTTGTACTAAATGAGTTGCTTTTACTATATTTCGTTGTATTTTACTATCGTTTTTCTATTATGGTATTATTTTCATGTCGTGTAGTGTCGATTTTATTATGCTATTATTATTATTATTATTATTATTATTATTATTATTATTATTATTATTGTTTTGTAATATGTTAGTATTCTGTTCTTTAACTTTTTGTTAAATTTTAATTGCTTGTGTACTTTGTGACCTGGTAGAGTGTAAGAGAAGGCCCTATGGCCTTAACTCTGCCAGTATAAATAAATAATTAATAATAATAATAATAATAATAATAATATTATTATCATTATTATTATTATTATTATTAAATTTGGATTGAGACTGATGTTGATTAATTCATTCTTATTGCTGATTTTTTCATAAAACAGGTGGCTGAAAGTAAGAAAAAATGAGTATTAACTTTACACATTATTTTACATCTAGATATGCTAGAAATGTTGTGAAGAAAGCTGTAATGAAAATGTCGCTGAGGACAGAAATACAGGTAAAGGCGAGTTTAAGACGAGGAGAAGGAAAAGCGATTAAATAATCAAATTAGAAGTGCTCTGAATATAAAGGAGATGGAGTCGAATTATAATTGGAATGTTTTGAATTCAAGGAGCACGGTGGAGCAAATGGAGAATAGAACATGTACTGTGAACAGGGATAAGTAAATGAATAAATAAATACTGGAAAGCAAAAGAAATGTTGACGAAATGGCAGATTTGACTCTTGATGTTTATTAGAGATATACAGGGTGTATGGTAACATCTGCACTTCAATGAATAGATCATGAGGAGACATTTAAAAAATCTAAGTAAAATATTTTCTCTAATATTAACCGTTGTAGAGGAAATCGTTATGATTCTTATGAAGCATTTGGCAACATCACGGCTGCTGCAATAACTCTAAGCAAGCGCGGCCTGTACTCCTTACCTTCCCCTCACCCTCTAGTGTACTCAGTCGGTAACACGCGATGCGCGCTGCGTTGCAAGATTTATTTCAACGATTTTCGCTAATATTCAATTTAAATTCATGACTAAACGCTTTAAATTTGCAATAAAGATTAAAGACACTAACTGTTCAGATTATTTTTACCCATCTGCTTGTATAGAAATCAGTCATTTCTCTCTGGCGATATCGCAATAGAGCGCTGCAAACATTGGACAAAGACTATTTTTTTCCTGATTAAGATGTTTAATCGAAGAAAAAATGTGATAAAAGTTGTGTATATTTAACATGTAGAATCAACTCTTAAATTCTGGTGCAGAGGTTGCCATCCATCCTCTATAGAGAGATGGATTTTCATACATGCTAAACTTACGATATTCTTTGTTTATAATTTGGAAACTGCGATATGGCCCTTTTGTGATAAAATTATTTATTATAAATATATTTTCCGAATTGAAGACCTCCCTTGAAAAAAAGGTGTAACATCAAATTAATTAAATATGTAACTTCGGTGGAAAATTAATTTTGAACCCTTCATTTATAACAAGAAATGACTGAATTCAATAGCCGGATAAACTAGTTTCTTTGATTAATCAAATAGTTCTGCTAATAAATTTAGGCCTGTAACAAATATAAATTATACTCGGGAGGTAATTAAACGCAGAATAAATATGGGAAATGCGTGTTATTATTCGGATGAGAAGCTTTTGTCATCTAGTCTGCTGTCAAAAAAACTTAAATTTAGAATTTATAAAAATAGTTAACTTACCGGTTGATTTGTATGGTTGTAGAAACTTGGACTCTCACTTTGAAAGAGGAACAGAGATTAAGAGTGTTTGAAAATAAGGTTCTGAGGGAAATATTTGGGGCTAAGAGGGATGAAGTTACAAGAGAATGGAGAACGTTACACAACGCAGAACAGCACGCATTATATTCTTCACCTACCATAATTAGGAACATTAAATCCAGACGTTTGATATGGGCAGAGCATGTAGCACGTATGGGCGAATTCAGAAATGCATATATTGTGTTAGTTGGGAGGCCTGAGGGAAAAGGACCTTTGGAGAAGTCGAGACGTAGATGGGAGGATAGTATTAAAATGGATTTGAGAGAGGTGGGATATGATGGTAGAGACTGGATTAATCCCTCACAGGATAGGGACCGATGGCGGGCTTATGTGAGGGTGGCTATGAACCTGCGGGTTCCTTTAAAGTCATTTGTAAGTAAGTAACGAATATAGGTCTAACGAAATATGCTCCTGAAATTATTTTATTTTATCCTGAAACATATATTGTAGATATATTGATTGTACTTGTATTCGAGGGAGGTCTTCAATTATTGTATTTAAGATAGATCTACTGTTCATTTAGATATTTAAACACTTACAGCAACATTTGAATTTTCTGAATGACATACTGTCGTGGTTAATTACGTCATTCATCCTCATAATATTGTATTATATGTATAATGTTCAGGGATTTATTGAGCTACTGTCCGTGTGAATTTCATTTAAGAACCGGCAGATATTATTGCGTTTTCTATTATTACGTAAGGCAGGAAAAATAGCAGGAGTAGCCTAAGAAAATTCACCGTCTTTGTATTCTACCACAGTCTAATATATATAGTCACGAAGCTTGAGTTGTGAGGGTGCTAGAAACAATAGACTGTGCCGGTACTACTTCCCATTATCAGTAATGAGGCGAAATTAGCGATCCTAGTGATTAGGAACTATCTATGGATGCATATTTACTACGTATTGAGCTTCGTGACTGTATATACTAGACCAGGCCTGCACACGGTTTGCGCTCTCCGAGCCGGCTCACAGCTCGTGAGCGGAATGCAGATATTAGCTGCGCTCTGTATAAGGATGTACTGGAAGAAGGGGTGATCTCGTACAAAATATACACGAAAGGAAATACAGTACTAGTAAGAGTGTTTATTAAATGAATTCCCGTTCAGTGTTTGCAAAACTGTCTTGGACTAATATTAATTAATAAAAAATATTTATTTTACAGAAATAATAAAATTTCTATAGCTACTTATATGTACAACATCATTTTGTTATATTTTTATTTATCAGTACATCACAACGGGGTTTTATGCTGTTGGCAGCTGAAAGGAACAGTAGCCTACTGATCGTAATGAAACATCAGTTTCAGATGTTCGATGCCTGCCTTTATTAAAGTTGATTATAGAAAACAGTTGCTCACAAATATAAATGTTGAGCCAAACATAGCTATCATTTTCACAGCCAGCCTGTGTAGTCGTGGATATAATGCTAATGTTTAGTCTTGTAAAACTCAACCAGGCTAATAGTATTATTCAAACGATCTTTAGTCCTTAGGTCACATTGATAATCAATAAGTTCGAGCTGTAAATCGTTAAATGTTATGTTCCGTCTTTTAGATTCCTCCATACTGTATTGTAGCAGTAGGTAAGCAAGGTGAAACAGTTACTGAGAATAGGCCGACACACTGTACTCCACTAGATAACTGAGTGGTCGTTTCCCTCTCCTGTACCTATAGCAAGTCTATGTCATTCTGACGTATCTTCCTCTCCGTTCCGGCGAGCGGTAAACACGGCTCTCCCGCTCCGAAGAAGCGCGCGCGCTCGTTGAGCGCTGTTTGTGCAGCTGTGTACTAGACTGTGATACTACTGGAATCTGAATTCGTATCTCCGTCGTAGAAAGCCCATGCTGTCGTTGATTCTTCATAATGATAAAAAGTGGGAAATTTATATATTATATATAAAATAAACATATCCTGTACTTAAAACGACTCTGAGTTTGCTCATAGAATTCGACAGTGTTATACATAAACTGAACACAGTCCGAGTTGCCGGAATGTATTGAAGAAAACCAAAATAGAAGTGAGAATGGATAAACCTAGAATGAAATATACAGCGGTCACCCTCGGACGGCCTGATCTACTACCCTGGGCATCGCAGTCTAAAGTCGATAAGGGCTGAGAAGGAAATCCTCCTGGTTCCTGCTCGTACATAAAACATATGTTGACGGACCTCCTATCGACGTCAGAGGAACTGCTCTGGTATACTCCATGAACTTTTGATTGACTGCTTGTGCGGATATCAGCAACGTTGTATCGAGACCAGCACATCAGATGTGTTATTGATAATAAATAGAAAAAGTATTAATTCAAAGGAATCCAGTATAAACTAAGAGGTTTTTAGCCCTTCTTTTGCTTATCGTCATTCAGATGCGTTATCATGAGTAGCACTAACATAACTCTCTATAATTGAATCTATCCTTCTTCCCATAATGTCTGATAGGTGGTGTAAACATTGCCGAGAAAGGGGGAAAGAAATATAATTGCTTTCAACCAATGACGGGGGTCTCATTCCATGCCCGTCTACCAACTTCAAGATAAAAAAGAAATGAGATTATTATTATTATTATTATTATTATTATTACTATTATTATTATTATTATTATTATTATTATTATTATTATTATTATTATTACTTACAAATGGCTCTTAGAGAACCAGCAGGTTCATTGGCGTCCTCACATAAGCCCGCCATCGGTCCCTGTCCTGAACAAGATTAATTCAGTTCCTACCATCATATCCCATCTCCCTGAAGTCCATTTTAATATTATCTTCCCATCTACATCTGCCCCCTCAAATATCTTTTGTGCGAGATCGTACGTATTTGCTTGGTTTCCGCACAAAACCAATCCGCGGAAAGTCTAAAATTCCTCATTCAGTATTCCCAACCTAACACACATAACAATTTCCCTCTTCTTACCGCTTAAGTGACATTGATTTTACTGCTTTAGGTTTTTAACATATTATTTCTAGAGACGTTCAATATAGTAATAATTATAAACTGGAAACTTACCACTGCAATTTCACCTAAATCGCACTGTTAATTAATGTTTTTAAATATTTGCAAAAATTAAGTAATCTCTACAACTCCACTAAAGTTGCTGCATTCGTGATGCAAGTAACATTAAGGAAGCCGTGAAAAAATCAATAAGGTTCCAGACTCATCATAGACTGGGGGGGAAAAAGAGGACAGACGTATATCACGGCCTGCTGGAGTATAGTAAACACAAAAAACATTTTAAAGCAACAATGTTGCAGACAGATATTTTTGTTTTGAAAATTTGCCGTCATTGGACAGATACCAAGATGGAGATTTCATTGCAACTAATTAGAAATTCCTTTTTCAGGTATGTAATAAACGATCTTCGCACAAAATTATGTACGATACACGAGCGGTATGTTTGTTTTCATGTTCGAGGAAATTAAAAAAGCTCAACTACGTTTCGCTTTTTCAAACTTTTCCTCGAACATGAAAACTTTAACATACCGCTCTTGTAACGCATATTACCTACTATTTCCTCCGGCTGCCCTCCCAAATAACACTAAACTCATTTGTGGATTCGCCCATAAGTGCTACATGCCCTGCCCATCTCAATCATCTGGATGTAATGTTGCTAACTCTGTCAGGTGAAGAATACAATGCTTGCAGTTCTGCGTTGTTACATTCTCCATTCTCCTGTAACTTCATCCACACTAGCTCCAAATTGTATTATTATTACTATTATTATTATTACTATTATTATTATTATTATTATTATTATTATTATTATTATTATTATTATTAGTCGATGTAACAAACCTAGCGATACCAAGGGGGAATAGTACTTTGTGCCCACCTTCTCCAAAATGTGTACTTTAAATATGATTGATATATTAGAAACATGAAATTATTATTTATTGTTAGTTATGAATCCTTCTATCCTATTGTGTTGTTCGTTAATCGTTTCTACTGGTAGTTTCACCAAAATACGTAAAATTGTCTAGGGGACAAAAAATAACCAACATTCTTGAAGTAATTATTTGAAATATGGAATGGCATTTCAATTTTTCTCTTTTATTATAGTACATACAATTTATTCATTACAAATGTTACGAAATCGTTCAAAATTAAACATTCTTGCAGTGATAAAAATGTACCCCGTCCCTCGTTTTTACTGCATGTAATTTTAAATACATTTTAATGTTCAAAACTGTCATTCTGTCAATATAATACAATTTCATTAACACTACAATGTAAGATTGCAGTGAAGTATAAACATTAAAAACACATTTTTTATGTCATAAAGCAAAGAGGATACAACAAGGTATTGATAAACTGAAATGATGCGTTACGTCTACAATAAGATCCGCTAAATAGGCTTAAATCTCTGTGGGGATTAGTGACGGACGTACGCTATTGAATATTATATAATAACACGCCTTGAACAAAAATGTTGAACAACAGATTGTTGTTTGCACACAATTTCACTAATTAACAGACTTTGTGCAATAAACCTTTGAATTAGTCCTAACCTATGCTCTCGGAAGCACGGTACCATTAGTCTTAATTTGCTATTACAGCCTAACTAAAATGATGTACTTGGAATTGGGCTGCATCCCGCTGCGTGTATCTTGCAGTCGCTTTCCAATACGCCAAGCGTCTGAAGGCCAACTCATAAAAGTTGTTACACAGAGCAAATGTAGATAGCGTAGTCAGCTGAAGAGATAAGCGCAATACCCGAAGATAGCCGATCGTTTATTTATGTTACAAGCATGAGTGAGCTAAGTTGTAACTGTCGCGGGAGAAATTCCACAAAGCTGCACTTTTGAGACGGTTGTTTTCGGTACGAATAAAATTTCTTAAGTCGTTTGCAGTAATAATAATAATAATAATAGTAATAAGTGTATTTTCTAATTATATATTATGAGTAAAAAGAAGACATCTGAAGCATGAATAACCATACATGTTACGTAGTTATTTAAGCACAAGGAACTGGCTACCCTATCCCATTATCTCGTGCCTAGTTGATATCGCATGTGAGGTTCAGATCTGTCTTCGGACATTTGTCTGAACAACAAAATACTTCATTTCTAGTAAATGGTTTTTGGTATCTCTCTTTTTTTAAGTTCATACTATATGTAATAAAATAAATTTCAATTAAATAATAATAATAATAATAATAATAATAAAATTACAATTAAACTTGTTGATTGTTAAGGTTCGTATTCTTATATGTCCCCAAATTCTTTTCTCAAGTCCTTCATTATATTTGCTATACTGGTCTTGATTCAAGTTAGGTAACAATTTTAGATTAATAAGGTGGTAACAGTTATCCACTGAAACTTGCAACTCCCACAATTTCGCTTTCCCTATGAAAGCTTTTATTTCTTCATATATTTGCGGTAATAAGGACATTCTTTCCTCGGAGATGGACAAAATCGTAGCGGTTACAGATGTCTATTCAAACGTAGCGGTCAATGACGTCATCCGGAGATACACGAACTGGTCCCGTATCTTGTTCCACTCTTAAATTGAAAAAAAAAAAAGAGAGAGGAGGAAGTGCTCCGAGAAGGCCCTATTGAGACGTCTGCAATACGCAGTAGTAGCAATCTTGATTGAATCCTCCAGCGTGTTCATAAATTTATGAAATGCTTGAAAGGGCGCTTGGCGCTTAATTATCTGAAACTGATACTCAATACTGTGCCGCGGATCATGAGGATTCTCGAGCGATGGGAGAGAATTCAGCAAGATAAATATTAATGCCTTGTGAATAGAACTTAGCATTGTTAAATGTGTTGGTAACATGAATAATAGAGTAATGGGTTAATATGACGAGATTTAAAGTCTAGTGCACTTTTCATATTGTCGAAGTTTTGGTCTACATAGCAAGAGATACATTGAATATAGATAGAGTTGTATTTTATAGCAGAATAGTTTTTAATGTTTGTTTCATCGCCATAATGATAAAATAATATTACGATGATATCACAGTTAGGATAATAATGATTGCAGTTATTTATTATGAGTATTACACTTTTACTACGTCATATTATTTTTGATCAATAAAAAGGTACGAAAGGACGTATTTCAACCAATCATGGCTGCTTATCGCACAATTTTATCGCGTCCCTAGCATTTGTTTAATTTTATCGCGTCCCTAGCATTTGTTTCTTTGTTTGGCAACATTTCAAACTGCGCTCGTCTGGACGTACAAAAAAAGGCAGAAAATTACAAACCACTCCAGTCGATGCACAGCAGTTTCAAATATGACTCGCATTGGCATTCAAGAACAAGAATTAATAAAGATCCTATTTACAAATAAATGAAGAGCACCATTCGGAAATCCTGAATAAGTTGAGGAATAAACAATCTACATCAACGAGTTCCACTTTTCCTCACACGTCCAATATAACATCAACTGAACCACCAATCACTAAAACATTCAAATTTGAAAATTGTACATTCAATAATTATTGCTTTTAAATTATTCACGTTCATTTTTTATGTCATCGTCGTCAATTAAAACTTTTCTAACACATATATTATTTAGGTTATGTTATAGCTTCTGCTATATGATATTATGGATAGTCACGTATCAGAGATTGGTTAATATTAAGATTTATTGAAAATCATCTGGCAAGTGACGTTGATTACTGGGATCCGAATTATTGAAGTGGAATGCAACTTTTTTAATAAAAATGAAACTGAATCAACAAAGTCTTCTTGACTAGCAACACTGCCATCGTGATGTAGATCGAGAGGGCATTGCTAGTAATCGCCTACAGAATTCAATGACGATTCCATAGTTGGCACAACTAATAGCAAGATAACAGCTAATCATAACGCACTACTGTCATCTAGCATGCATCTAGCGTAATATTTGTAATGTTGAGATGGTACAATAATGCATTTGAAGACAGTTGTATTTTCGTAAGTCAATTAATATTTTATTGTATTGGAGTACTTTGTTACTTCTAATCTTTATATACTTTCTTCTAATCGTGTAATAGTCAATTAAATCCCACTCAAGTTTTGATTTTTCCTGGATAAATCAAAACCTCTAGTGAGATTACTGTTGATAATCATAATCAAGATTATCGCGGTAATCGTAATCACTGTAATAATCATTTTTATAATCTGTTTACTCAAAACCGCCACCATGTACAGCTGTCAAAAGAGAAAGTGACCGCTCTCTGGAAGCTAACTTCCGTTTGGGTAGGCTATCTCCGCTACAATTCGGAGACAGGCGATGTTACATGTGTTGGACCAAGTGGTCTGATATCTACAATTATAATAGGATGCAGTTATTCAGAGGAGTAAGAAGCAAAGGGGTATAAATGCACTTAAGTTATTTGTGAGAAAATGTGGTCATTCTCCCCGTTCACGGCCTTCGCTGCTCTATTAACCCTTCAGTGCTCGTGCCATAATTTTTGACACCAGTACAGTACTATTATTTAGTCCTGACAGTCGCCGGTAATGTGCGCCTGGGTCAGGTGAGTCCATTTAGTTACGCCAAGGGATGTTCAGGTCAGTCTGTCGCCTGCAGTCAGAGCGATCGGATGTTATGCATGCGGTAGAGCGTTGTGTTTCCAGTACAGTTAAGCTGTACTGCATTTCTTTACCGACCGCTCTTATCTTTACTTCGGAACTCTCCCCATTACTCCTATTACTTTCCCTCTTTCGCGTCGCTTAGCTGTCAGGACTAAATAGGTCTGTACTCGTGCTGATTACATGTGTTATCATTATTTTTAATAAACAACTTTTATATATATATATATATATATCTGTGTATATATATATATATATATATATATATATATATACATTACTAACATTATTTTACTGATTCTGTTGAACTGTTTGTGATATAACAGTGTAAAGCTATTTTAAATTTAATATTTAATTCAGTTATATAAATAAAATATGAGTGGTATTATGATGCAAAGAATGCAATTAAAAACTCAGTTGTTGTTGTTATTCCTAGCCAAAGGACATTATTTTACTGCAAACCCAGCATTCTCCAATATTTCCTATCTTCTGCCCTCTTATTTGCCATAACTGTAATTGTTATTATTATATAAGTTTGTTTGTTATTAATTGTTATAAACTGCACTCTGGAGTTATAATTACACACCTTCTAAAATTTAAGTCACTATTGGGTTCAATTACATGTCTGATATGAGAAAAAGTTATTGTTCTGTATTTTCAAATTTGTTTACTTGCTTACTGGCTTTTAAGGAAACTGGAGGTTCATTCCCGCCCTCACATAAGTCCGCCATTGGTCCCTATCTTGAGGAGGATTAATCCATTCTCTATCATCATATCCCACCTCCCTCAAATCTATTTTAATATTATCTTCCCATCTACGTCTCGGCCTCCCCAAAGGTATTTTTCTCTCCGGCCTCCCAACTAACACTCTATATACATTTATGGATTCGCCCATACCTGCTACATGCCCTGCCCATCTCATACGTCTGGATTTAATGTTCCTAATTATGTCGGGTGAAGAATACAATGCGTGCAGTGCTGCGTTGTGTAACTTTCTCCATTCTCCTGTAACTTCATCGTAGCTTCAAATATTTTCCTAAGCACTTTATTCTCAAACACCCTTAACCTATGTTCCTGTCTCAAAGTGAGTCCAAGTTTCACAACCATGAATATATAACTGGTTTATAAATTGTAACTTTCAGATTTTTTGACAGCAGTCTGGATGATAAAAGCTTCTCAACCGAATAATAACAGGCATTTCCCATATTTATTCTGCGCTTAATTTCCTGCCGAGTAGTCTATCAATAAATAAATTTCTAAATTATAGACATCAGCTCAAAGAATTTTGAGTGACCACAAGGGTCCTGAATACAATAAACATGTACAATAATGTGATGTGATACATTAAAGAAAAAAGAAAGATAATTGTTGAAGGCAAATATAAGTTTATTAATTGAAATAGAGATGATGATGTAATATTTGAATAGAATCCTTGATAATATTTATAAGAATAGACATTACATAATCAAAAGGAATGTGAAGTTCCTTAAGATAATTCCACGTGAATTTTGTGATTGAACCTCTACTGCCAAACAGCAAACCAATGACGAACCATTGTTTAAGAGGGACGTTGTACTTTTGAGAAAGATACGGCAGACAAGGTTCATATATGGACTTCTTCTCAATATCAACCTCGGTGGCCTGATTTAGGTTTCTTTCGAAACGGATAGTAGGGTCAAGAACAAGAGCCCGTTTTAAGAGTCCGTTGATAGCAATAATGTCTGCCCGTCTAAAAGAACCATCTGATGGTACACAATGTACTTCCTCATGAATCTCCCAATTTAAAGTTTTTAACGATATCGCCAAAGCATGTCGTACACGATGATGTCTAGCATTGATCAGCAGCTCGCCTTTGGGACATTGTCCAAGCACGTGTTCTGTTATGTGCCATAATAGTTATTATATTATTATTATTATTATTATTATTATTATTATTATTATTGTTTTATAAGTTCAATTGTTTATTGTTAATTATTATAAACTGCACTCTGGAGTTATAATTGCTTAACTTCTAAAATTTAAGCCACCATTGGGTTCAATTAGATATGTTTCATATGAGAAAAGTTATTGTTCTGTATTTTCAAATGTGTTTACGTAATCATTTATATTGCAGGATAAGATAACCACTGCAACAATAGAAAATACGTGTAAAAATGTTTTATGAATGACTTATAGGAATAAAACAAATTACAAATAAGAAAATCTAACCTAAGTTATGCTCTCATATTCTCTCGTGATAAAAACACTGGCATTAGCACTCGCGCGGATTACGTCAGAGCTAAACTGCAATGGGAAGGTACTGCTATCAGCATTGAAAGCGGAGATGTTATGACGTAATAAACAGCAGGTGTATTACAAAATATGCGGCGAGAATACTGGAGGGTTAAACTGAAAGAGAAAAATATGTCGGAAGTGTTCGTTTTTTCCCATTTGACACTCCATTTTCTTTATCTCACAAATAGAATGAACTTTCTTCAAATTCTCAGAATTTAAGGCGTATTTACAAGCACAACACTCAAAATAACAAATGACAAATAATGACAAAAGATAAATAATCTCTTAACAACGCTACGAAGTGGTGTGAGCTTTATACACTGAACATAACATTGAGAACAGGTGCATCCTATGCGAGATTCGAACCCAGTCAGCGTGAAATCATCTTTTGAAGTATCGCAGCAATGCATTCTTTTAGTATAATAATAAAACAAATAGTAATTAAACTTCATCAGTGTTCATATTACTAGATTTTAAATGTAGACTCTTGCGCTGCCTTTCTTACAAATCCCGGCTAAGGGTTGCGCACTCCGTAACAAGAAGGTAATTAGCGTGATGCTTTGACTGCTTTACTTTGCGTAAAACACATTCAATTATCAGATAAAGGTTTCTAATTAAACATTCAAGTGTCTATCTTTTAATCAAACCTTTTTCTTAGAGCTCCACTGTCTATTTCTTAGTTACTTCCCTTCACTATTCCAGTGGAATGAAGTCCTGTTAATGTCCCAACGTGGCGCCCAGGTGGCGACCAACGCCCTTTATATTTATTTTTGTAACGACCCTTCCGTCATCAACGGTTATTCAGCCTCATTGAGAGATGTTTCCGTATCTTGGCGAACTTTACAGTGAGGATCACGTAAGAGCAGTTCCTAACAGTCTATTTTCAGTGCTGCCAACTAATACCAAATATCGCCAAAGAGAGTAAAGTCGCAATGTCATGCAATTAATAATAATAATAATAATAATAATAATAATAATAATAATAATGATAATGATGATGATAATAATATAGTATTAACAATAACAATATCGTGCTTATTTACTTATTAACCCCTCCTCATCTTTATGTACAAAGGTGTTTGTAAATGATTCAGTAATTTGTGAAAGAGTACATATTCCTCCTGAACCTCTCGCATAATATGTTGTAGGCCTAGAGATGAACAAAACTAACTGCCGCTCTCGCTCGCTGTGTTCGTTGCATTTGTCTTTCGAGTCTCGCTCGTCATTCTCGAAATAGCATTTGGTCGGCGTGGAAAGATTTCGTAAGTTTGAATAACATACATTATTGAAATAAATAATATAAATGTTTAAATGAGACAAAAAGACAGAACAGAACAGTATCTTAGTTATCAAAATGTTCTGGTTCTATCATATGATATTACCTATATACATCATCTCATTCTAGTGCCGAGGTCATGGAAAGTATGGGGCTCTACCTCCATGCCCCCCAAGTGCCTTCATGTCATGTTATGGGAATACCTTGACCTTTTTTACCTATGGTTATATAAATAGAAAAAAAAAACAATTCTCAAATAAATTTACATTTCTAAGAAAAATAAAACATGACATTAATATCTCTTTACTTGAGATTGCACACTTAATCTTAAACATATGAAAAGAAAATGCCTAGCCTTTTAATAAGGGCCTAGTAATTAAATAAAGACTGGGGAACGGATTATTATACACTGAATTTCTAGTAGATTATTTTACGACGCTTTATCAACATCTTAGGTTATTTAGCGTCTGGATGAAATGGTGATAATACCGGTGAAATGAGTCCGGCGTCCAGCACCGAAAGTTACCCAGCATTTGCTCATTGGTTTGAGGGGAAAACCCTGGAAAAAACCTCAACCAGGTAACTTTCCCCGACCTGGAATCGAACCCGAGCCACCTGGTTTCGCGGCTGGACTTGCTAACCGTTACTCCACAGATGTGGACTCATATACTGAAAGGTAGAGATGTTTCAAATAGGCTACTTGATTGTTTATACATATATAACAGATGCCAAAGTAGATAAAAGTTCAGTCAGGTATAAACAACTGCTGACTTCGGGACTTCGGGAGATGATCAATATCGAGTCTCGGAAGACTCACAACCAGTCTTTACGTCAAGGACGCGACGTAATACAATATTTTCGTGCGGGTTTTCGGCTTTGCGGGCGCTGTTAGTTTCGTTTTCTCGATCGTTGTTCATCTCTGTTACGTTGGTAATTAGTAGGTTTATGATCTAATATTAATTTATAAATCAGGAGTAAGTATTACCATAGTAAAGAATTAATAAAATGTATGATTTGAGGCTTTCTCGGCGTTGGTTCGCTAATATGTTTTCGCGGGATATCAGCCGAGTTAAGATTTTGGAATGCTCCAAGCTTTCGACTGCTATCTCTGCAGCCATCTTCAGGGAAGTGATGTCCGAACAGAAAGTCGAAAGGTAATATAGGTGTTAGGCTGTCTCAGGTGAAACGGGATTGGTTGGCGGATCGGCCAATCCGGGGCCGGGAATTGTCATTCCTCGTAAGCTCCGCCCCTCCCGGGATTCCTGGGATCGTACAATCAAGGAGGCCATAGAGATCAAGCTGGAGAGAAACAACTTTAACAGAGACAGTGGACTCCAGCTCAGTCAGGCATGGACACCGGCCTTGGACCAACTTAGGCCCTCTTAGAATCAAGGTCATGAAGATCACGGACCGAGGACGGCAACCGATTCCAACCGGCGGAACAGGGCTCGCCGCCCGCCAAACTTCACACAGGAATCCCGGGAGGGGCGGAGCTTACGAGGAATGACAATTCCCGGCTCCGGATTGGCCGATCCGCTAACCAATCTCGTTTCACCTGAGACAGCCTAACATCTATATTACCTTTCCACTTTCTGTTCGGACATCACTTCCCTGAAGATGGCTGCAGAGATAGCAGTCGAAAGCTTGGAGCATTCCAAAATCTTAACTCGGCTGATATCCTGTTAAAACATATTAGCGAATTAATAAAATGTTTATTGTACATTGATTATCACTCATCTCAACACTCTGCCAAAAGTAAAAGCAAAAGGTGACTGGAGATTTTTAAATTCCATTGATTGCTTGACTACATCAATTATTTTATTAATTTTATAATATATTTGAATGTCAACGAAAATATTATGCAGATTAAATCGTGGGTCGATACCATATCTACATATCTAACTTCTTTATAAGCTATATTTAGGAAAAAGATAAGAAACCTACCTAATGTCTCCCTTTCTAATGATGTTGTATAACGATTGTTTAAAGTAAATTTAGTTTAAGATCATAACGAAAATCTGAGCTCACAACTTAAATAATCTGCTAATTTTAATAAGTCAAACCCGGAAAAATAGAGTTCTCTACTGGCTGAGAAGAAACTGCCTACTGAAGGATGAACTGGAAGGAATGGTGAACCGAAGGAAAATTCGGAGCAGAAGAAGATATCAAATGATAGACGACATTAAGATACATGGATCGTAAACAGTGACTAAGAGGAAGGCAGAAAATAGGAAGGATTGGGGAATGCTGGGCTTGTAGTGAAAGATCTGCCCTTGTTGAGAACACTATGAAATAATGAGTGCTGCACCAGCTATCTGATACGAAAATCTATTGTAGATTATCATACTGTATTATTTTTTGTGCGCCCCCCCCCCCCCATAAAAATTATTGCATGATGTATGGTTCATTTATACTGAAGTTATTGACCAACTTCTTCTTCTCCTTCTCCTTCTCCTTCTTCTTCTTCTTCTTCTTCTTCACCCTAATGATTTGACTCGTCCTATACATTCATTTTTTTACGATAGCTCCCTACTAGGATATGGATTCGTCGAATACTTTCGTTTATTCAGTATATGAAGTCGCTGCCTTCTGTTACATAGTCCGACAGCAATACTACTGCGGATGCGCTGATAGCTTATCACTGATGACGTCACCACTTTCTTTTACACATGCGATGTGACATTTTTTGTACTTTCTTCTCAAATAGAGGCGTAGTCAAGTAAAAAATGCATAAGTAAATTTTGGAAATCTCGTAACCACTAAAGATATTTCTCATACTTAACAAAACAGCCGATATTTCAAAAACACAGTTTTAAAGGAGAAAAACTAACCATAACGTTCAGACTATTCAGTCTGGTAGTGATAAGCTTAGCGATATGTCGATATTTATTTATTTATTTGTACATTTGTTCGTTCATTTGTTGATTTATTTGTTCATTTGTTGATTTATCTGTTCATTTGTTGATTTATGTGTTCATTTGTTGATTTATATGTTCATTTGTTGATTTATATGTTCATTTGTTGATTTATTTGTTCATTTGTTGATCTATTTGTTCATTTGTTGATTTATTTGTTCATTTATTTGTTGATTCATTTGTTCTTTTATTTGTTGATTTATTTGTTCATTTATTTGCTGATTTATTTGTTCATTTATTTGCTGATTTATTTGTTGATTTATTTGTTCATTTGTTGATTTATTTGTTCATTTATTTGTTGATTCATTTGTTCTTTTATTTGTTGATTTATTTGTTCATTTATTTGCTGATTTATTTGTTCATTTATTTGCTGATTTATTTGTTGACTTATTTGTTCATCTATTTGTTGACTTATTTGTTCATCTATTTGTTGATTTGTTTGCTCATTTATTTATTGATTTATTTGTTCATTTATTTGTCGAATTATTTGTTCATTTACTTGTTGATTTATTTGTTCATTTACTTGTTCATTCATTTGTTCATTTACTTGTTCATTCATTTGTTCATTTACTTGTTCATTCATTTGTTCATTTGTTGATTTATTTATTCATTTGTTGATTTATTTGTTCATTTATTTGTTGATTTATTTGTTCATTTATTTGTCGAATTATTTGTTCATTTACTTGTTGATTCATTTGTTCATTTATTGATTTATTTTTTGATTTGTTGATTTATTTATTCATTTGTTGATTTATTTGCTCATTTGTTGATTTATTTGTTCATTTATTTGTTGATTTATCTGTTCATTTATTTGTTGGTTTATTTGTTCATTTATTTGTTGGTTTATTTGTTCATTTATTTGTTGGTTTATTTGTTCATTTATTTGTTGGTTTATTTGTTCATTTATTTGTTGGTTTATTTGTTCATTTATTTGTTGGTTTATTTGTTCATTTATTTGTTGGTTTATTTGTTCATTTATTTGTTGGTTTATTTGTTCATTTATTTGTTGGTTTATTTGTTCATTTATTTGTTGGTTTATTTGTTCATTTATTTGTTGGTTTATTTGTTCATTTATTTGTTGGTTTATTTGTTCATTTATTTGTTGGTTTATTTGTTCATTTATTTGTTGGTTTATTTGTTCATTTATTTGTTGGTTTATTTGTTCATTTATTTGTTGGTTTATTTGTTCATTTATTTGTTGGTTTATTTGTTCATTTATTTGTTGGTTTATTTGTTCATTTATTTGTTGGTTTATTTGTTCATTTATTTGTTGGTTTATTTGTTC
Source organism: Periplaneta americana (assembly GCF_040183065.1). Lineage (NCBI taxonomy): Eukaryota > Metazoa > Arthropoda > Insecta > Blattodea > Blattidae > Periplaneta > Periplaneta americana. The sequence continues at coordinate 141,863,438 of NC_091121.1, read as the reverse complement.
ATTTATTTGTTGTTGATTTATTTGTTCATTTATTTGTTTATTTATGTATTTATTTATTAAGTACATGTTTATTTATTTCCAGTGAGTAGTGAATTGCTTGTGCTTGTCATTTGCCTTTTTATTTCTTTTAATCGATTGTTTAACTACATTTTATGAACTGCTTAGTTATTTAGCGTCGATGGAATTGGTGACAGCGAGATGGTATTTGGCGAGATGAGGCCGAGAATTCGCCACAGAATACCTCACATTCGCTTCACGGCTGGGGAAACCTCTGAAAATACCCAATCAGGTAATAGCCCAAGCGGGAATCGAATCCAAGTCCGAACACGTCTCCTGATCAGCAAGCAAACACACCTACCACCTGAGCTACGCCTGCCTTTCATAGGACCTATGTTTTAAGAGATGGCCTGCTACCATAATGAATATCAAGTGAATAAGGATCGCAAGTTTTCGTTATGTGAGAGGAAATGAGGGTTTTTTCTTTATTATTGCACTTATGATTGTGAACCATCACCAGACATCAAGGAATTTGCTTTTCGAATCTCGATGTAATCGTCACAAGCATCGCCGCTCATAAAAAAACAAGAAATGCGAGTAATAACATGGTGCCGCGAGTAGAAATAAAAAATTCCCTCACATGCAGCATGTGCTAAGCGAAGACGCGTTCGACGAGCAGTTGCTTACCATCTCGATTTGCCTCTGACAATACATCACACGAGCCCAAGGCGTAGAGAAAATAGTATCAGCATCCACTGAATATTAACGGCCTCAGCTGAGGAAGCGGATTTCTTTTTGACGAGCAAACCGGATCAAGTCACAGCCTACCGAAAATCCTATTTCACTTCGCTCTGATATTATGCAGCAAGGAAAGACATGACAAGTGTCCACTTGAGAGTGGTAAGAGAAATTGGTTTAGTTTGTGGAAAAGCGTATCTCTGTCATTTCAGTCTAATTGCCATTAAAGCATATCTCCTTCATTTGGCCTTATTTTTTGAGGTGCATTGCTCTTTGGTAGAGTAGGCTATAGATTCATATTACGAGGTAATGTACCTATATTTTGTATTTGTTACGCAAAATGTTAAAAATAGAAATTCAAATGTAAAATTAAATGAATTATTAGGCTATTGTTCCAAGCTGTCCCTTTGTTAGGGACACTGTATCTTTGACTTACGTTACGTTTCTCCCACATTGTTTTAATCTGTGGTATTGCGCCGTACTCACGGGTAATCGTACCACTAGGGAGTCTCTTTTTTAAATGTCTGATGTTCATAAATCTCGCAAAAAGATTAACAAATCCGGAAGAAGGATGTAATTATACTGGAAGGTATGAATGTTGTTGTAGTTAAAAAAAATAATGATAATAAATAATAATAATAATAATAATAATAATAATAGGCTAATAATGATGATTATAATAATGATAGAATAACAAGAATGGTAAATGTTACTAGTGAAAATAAACATAGATCGTAAGTGGAAAGTTTAAATGACGTACTTTAGTAGATGTTGCATCGCTGCTTCCTTAGTCGCATGTCGAGTTGTGTAACAACAACCACTGCCTCGGTAGCTTACTCACTTATTGCACCTCTTCCCCTGATTTTTCTGCTAGCGAACGTACAATACATTTTTCTTATGCATTTATCACAACAATTTTTACAAATCACGCCACTCTTGTAAATTCTTGAAGACTGTACATTACTTACTTACTTACTGGCTTTTAAGGAACCCGCAGGTTCATTGCCGCCCTTACATAAGCTCGCCATTGGTCCCTATCCTGAGCCAGATTAATCCATTCTCTATCATCATATCCGACCTCCCTCAAATCCATTTTAATATTATCCTCCCATCTACGTCTCGGCCTCCCCAAACGTCTTTTTCCCTCCGGTCTCCCAACTAACACACTCTATGCATTTCTGGATTCGCCCATACGTGCTACATGCCGTGCCCATCTCAAACGTCTGGATTTAATGTTCCTAATTATGTCAGGTGAAGAATACAATGCGTGCAGTTCTGTGTTGTGTAACTTTCTCCATTCTCCTGTAACTTCATCCCTCTTAGCCCTAAATATTTTCCTAAGCACCTTATTCTCAAACACCCTTAACCTATGTTCCTCTCTCAAAATGAGAGTCCAAATTTCACAACCGTACCGTACATTAGAATGCATAATTAATCTGTAAAGTATTAAGTTCGTAAAGCCGTATGATTTGTGACAATTTTTGTGATAAGTGCGTAAGAATGATGTAATTTTTAGTTAAGAATTGAAAAACAAAATCTGTACAAAGCAATTAGCAACATATTTTTAGCTTCAGAAAATTGGCCAGTTAAAGAAATTATACTTCTGAATAGTTCATTCTCTATTTGTAAACCTCCCTTAAAACTAGAGGAATGAGGTGTTTTGCTAAAAGCTTCAAATTAGTGTAACTCTGAAAATATTGAGATTAGGACACATGTTTATATGAAGATTCTTGCTCACAATGTCTTGGGAAATAAACACCGTAAGTGGCGGTAAATCCTCGTGAATCATCCTGTATAAGCATAAAACAGACATCGTAGACTTTGCATACAATTTTCTATTGTCGCTCAACTTCAAACTTATTTTTCTCAACATTAGATTTAGTCACTTATATCTCTTGTGCTCTAGACCCCTCATATATGGTCAGGGTGGCCACGTAGGGTAACCAAGGGTGAATGGGGTCAAAAAGTAACAAATCCTTAATTTTATTGTCAATTTCATAATATAGGGTGCGTCAGAAAAAACGGATGGATATCACAGGGCAAGAAAATTGTAAGGATTCATCAAATCGAAAATTTATTGTTATCAACAGATTCACCAATATATGCAGTTTACTTATGGTATACAACATCATCCATATAATGTCCTTGGCTTTCGATACAGGGATCGAGGCGTTTTCTGAAGTTCGCCATCACTTTCATAATCATAGTTGGTGGGATTGCGTCGATTTCTTCACGAATCGCCGTCTTCAGTTCATCCAGTGTATGTGGTTACTTACGCCTTCAAATGGTCCCAAAGAAAGAACTCGCAGGGCGCGAGATCTTACCGTAGCCTCGGACAATCTCAGTGCAATAGCATGTTTGCGGGCTGATCGTTGAGGTGGCCGGACAACCTACTGTCTGTCTCCACATTTGCAGGTGTACACGCGCTCCGTGTTCGTCCAGGTGATTTCTTCTTTAATGTTGAACCTGTGGTACGAAATGAAGCCACCCACAGAAAAATTGTATTCCGAGTTGGAATCCTATCCTAGCGTCACGTCCGATGTCGAAAAGAGTCCTAAGTGGCGATCACAGACTCTTCATTTTTCAAAAATGTCTCTGCGATGAAAGCACGTTGTACACCAGACCAACACCATGTTCTCAACTGAAACTGCATTCTCTCGCTGACCCAACAGTCGTGGTCCCCCTCACTATATCCCTCCCCTCGCTGCGTATCGATAGTTTGAAATCCATCCGTTCTTTCTGACGCACCCTGTATATTACACATGACATATCATTAGTTACAGCCATATGTAAGTACTACTTCCCCAAAAATGTTTCTTTTTTTACTTTAAACTAACTGTCTGTACATGAACTGAAATATTTCACTGCAGCGACCCTTTTTACCCTTTTGTATAAGGATAAGTTTAGGGCAAATCGGGTTACAATTTTTCGCTCTATATACCTGCACGGAACGTTAAAATCAATATTGAATTGATTTAATTTAATACTTTACACCTTCCACAAAGAAACACTGTTTTCTTTTCTGTTGCAGTGTAGTCCAAAACCACATGCATACAGTTTCAAAATTCTAGATACAAGTTCATTTTCTTGTTCTGGAGTAAACGTATTTTGACGGCCTTTACTTTTCAAGTGGTTGTCCTGGCCACTTTGAAGACGTCGTTGCTGACATGAATGAGGAACTCCTAAAAACTCAGCGGCATGATGTTGGCTTCTTCCCTCGCGAAATGCTTTAATAGCCTTCTGCATGTCGTTCTCAGTCCACGAATTTGACGTTTTCCTCTTACATTTAACCATCTGTCACAAAGAATTGAAAATAAATACTTAATTTGAGTGGGCTGATTTTAAACATATTGACCCTATTTGTCCGATATTACTGACCCTATTTAACCCAAATTTAGAATTTTTTTGCTCTAGAGGTTCGTAGTACTGAATACTGCTTCGACGAAGGCGTCAATAGTTATAATCTCTTCTAAAAAGCTTTAACTTAATATTGAAAGTTAATCGCACAAATTCTGTGCAATAGTTGTTGTAAAATAATAAAGGAACCGTAAAGCATTATTTAAAATGTATAAAATACTCTTAACTCACATTTATATTCTCTCTATTCTTTTATTGTCAACACAAAGAATACACACACCAGCTAGCATCAATGGCACTCAACGTGTACAGGAAGTTCGAAATGGTAGCATTTGCTTGAACTGGTTTACGTTTGAATATGGAGACAGGGTTTTGAAATTGACCCGATTTAACCTCTGACCCGATTTAGACTAAGTTACCCTATCTTACAATAAAATATATATGTTTTTCTTGTTAAAGTACTGTAAGTAGACTGTCATTTTGACATGTACGAGTATAAATTGTTCCCTAGTCTGTTTAATACTGTCACTTTCTTAGAAAAAAGATAGCGTGTATCACATTTGCAGGAATGGCAATTTTGAAGCTCATGCTCGAGCTTTCTTCAATAGAGCTCTTTCTGCATTTGTATAATAATATAATATTTATTAAAATGATTATCGTAATGTGTGACAAACAAGACAACCAGGGTAAAAAATCGTACCGTTGGGTAGCCCTACAGTCTACGAGACATTTCGATACCAAAATTCCTGTAAAAGTGATAAAAGTAGATCTGTCTAAATAGTAATTTGTGGAAAAGTAATGAAAGATAAGAAATTCGTCACATAAACGAGTATGGGTTATGAAGTTGTTTGGCACCATTTATCTCTTCATTTGTATTCACGTTTCAAAGAATTATAAAAGAAAAAATTGATAATTTTTTTAAACTGAAAATTGGTTGCGGTATAAGGATGCGTGTGGCTTGGGATCTATGTCGGCGGTGGTCGTATGCGTGCATTAGTGTACACCAGCTGTCCCACCCCAATATTTCTCATGGTCTTAATGTTGGATTTATTGAAGCCACGAACAGGTATCTGCATTTTTGTATCGAGTCATACCACGTGACGTGACGACTTTTGAAACTTCATCATGGGAATCTACAATGTCGATTTAAAATAATTATGATGGAAGTGTAGATAGGCCTTTGCACGTTGTGCATTTACATTGCACGAAATATTGTCAAAACTCAGAGAGTCCATTAAATATTACCATTTCTGTGAAATTTTTATTAATTTAACTATACAAAATTAATGTAATGTTATGTTGCATTCTACATGAATTTTTTTTTTCGAGTTGCACCGAGTTTCAATGTCTCCTATAATAAAAATGTCACAACTTTTTGCTTCTCGACTTGCAGGCGCTTGCTATCCAGTTTAATTTAGAGAACATTCGTATTTAATACAAGATGTTCCAGCATGTAGAATTAATATTGTCATGATAATTAAAATTATACAGATTTCACACATTTTGTCTCGTCTTGTAGCTATTTCTAGTAAAGAAGCTCAGTTATTATTATTATTATTATTATTATTATTATTATTATTATTATTATTATTATTATTATTATTATTACGAGAATTTCAGTCTTTAGAAAATTATGAGTAAATTGTACTAATATTCAAGAAATCAATACAAACACCACACGCTTGAAAAATAATATTCATTAAATAAAAAATAGGTAATTTGTTGACAGTCCTACGCATGATTTTCTTTAGGAGGGGACTAAAGACGCGAGTCCGTGTAGTAGATCTTCTTTTTCTTCTGGCCCTGAAACTTAAAGGTCTATTTGTAGATATTTTACATTTTTCGTACAAATACTACAGAAAATTATTTCCTAACGGGCCTCCTTATAGTGTGACCAGCACCGTAGAGACGGCCATTCCTTGTTAGCGTTCAATTTCGATGCTAAATAACCATTGTAGTTGAAAACTTCGTTAAATATACCTACTACTATTACTACTATTCCTACTACTCCTACTATTGCTACTACTCCTATTCCTACTATTTTTACTATTCCTACTATTGTTACTATTCCTATTATTGCTAATATTTCTTCTACTGCTACTGTTCCTTCTATTGCTAATATTCCTCCTATTGCTAATATTCCTTCTATTGCTACTACTCCTGTTATTACTACCATTTCTTCTATTGCTACTATTCCTTCTATTGATATTACTCCTATTTCCATTATTCTTACTATTACTACTACTTCTACTATTGCTACTACTCCTACTATGGCTACTATTCCTTCTATTGCTACTACTCCTGTTATTGCTACTATTCCTTCTATTGCTATTACTCCTATTGCTACTGCTCATACTATTGCTACTATTCCTTCTATTGCTAGTACTCCTACTATTGCTACTATTCCTTCTATTGCTATTATTCCTATTGTCATTATTCCTTCTATTGCTACTATTCTTAATATTATTACTTCTTCTGTTGCTACTACTTCTGCTATTCCGTCTACTGCTACTACTCCTGCTATTGCTATTACTTCTACAATTAATACTACTCCTATTGCTACTATTTCTTCTATTTCTGCTACTCTTGCTATTGCTTTGCTGCTACTCCTGCTATTGCTTTGCTGCTGCTCGTGCTATTGCTTTACTCCTACTACTTCTATTGCTATTATTATTACTACTACTACTACTACTACTACTACTACTACTACTACTACTACTACTACTACTACTACTACTACTGAACGTATTACTACTAAGTTACATTACTACAACTAACTTACTGTTACTACTATTACTCCTACTTTAACTATTACTCCTACTTTAACTGCTGCTACTACTACTACTACTACTACTACTGTTAGTACTACTACTACTGTTAGTACTACTACTACTGTTACTACTACTACTACTATTGTTAGTACTACTACTATTGTTAGTACTACTACTACTGTTAGTACTACTACTATTAGTACTACCACTATTACTACTACCACTACTGTTAGTACTACTGCTACTCCTACTACAGAAGGTATTACTACTAAGTTACACTGTTACTACTACTACTACTACTACTACTGTTACTACTATTACTACTACTACTACTACTACTACTACTACTACTGTTACTACTATTACTACTACTACTACTGTTACTAAAACTGCTACTACTACTACTGTCACTACTACTGTTACTACTACTACTGTTACTACTACTACTGTTACTACTACTGCTGCTACTACTACTACTGTTACTACTACTGCTGCTACTAGTACTACTACTACTATTACTGTTACTACTACTGTTAGTACTACCATTACTTCAACGATCACCTGGTAAAAATATATACTGCATTTCACGTCTGACAGGAGATATAAACATTGCCGGCAGAGATAATGAGGCAGATAATTGCTAAACTACATCTCTGGGTGCTTGGGAAAATTATCCGCCTCTCTACCTCTGCCGGAAATGTTGATTTTGCCTCTCACAAGCAAATAATCTTTTGGGGGCAGATTAAAAAGTTAATTATTTTTATTCCACCATGTTAATAATGTCAAAACAAGTGCTTATGCAAAATTTGGCCACTCCAACGCAATTACGAGGACCTCCATAATTAAGTTCCTCCGGGTCAGTTTACAGAACGGAAACACAATTTCATGGAAAAATTTATTGGAACAGATACAGATATATTGTTGAACTATTTTTCAACATATTCTCAACCGGAAATGAGACATTTGTCATACCATGGGATTAAGTTTTGTCTCCCTGTGTCGTAGAAGTCTGCCGCCCGGGATCGAAACCAGCGTGTGACAACCGTCTGCACCTCTCTGTTGATCCTACAGTATGAGATTTGTCTCATTTCGTGTGGGGAATATGTTGAAAAATAGCTCAGCAGTTGCTATATCTGTTCCAATAAATATTTCCATGAAATTGTATTTTCTTTCTGTAAATGGCCCTAGGGAAATATATTTTCTAGGGAGCTCTCGTAATTGCATCCAAGTGGCCAAAATTTATACAAGCACTTGTTTTGGCATTATTAACATGGTGGAAGAAAAACAATTAACTTTTGTATCTGCCTTCATGAGAGTGTTTGCTTGTCGGACATTATGGAAAGCAGTACAGAACATTGGTCTTAGTTATGCTACATAGTTTGCTTACGATCTGTCAGCTAAAATTCTTACTCCTTTTATTATATTCTTCCCTTACGTTCCTTTGTTCTTAGTTGTTCATCAATTTATTTTGTTTCGCTTACATGTTTATATTTGATGAATTCGTTTTTTTACATTTATTTCACCTGTTTGTTAAAAGTTATCAATTTATATTAGGCCTACTTAATGTGGTTTAAAACATGGTAGTGAAATACATTATATGCTGACGATAGATAGGTCAAAGTTACATAAAGAGAATATTTATATTATTGTGTGAAAAATACTATTTGAAAATCAATTAATTTTTTAACACATTCCCTCCAATATTTAATTTTTAGTTGATTTTATGTAGTTTTATCATTATGTAAGTAATTTAAATTTTGATGCAATTTCATATTCGTCGTTAAATTAATAATCAATGCATTACGATGTCTATCAATTGTAAACAGTGACTAATAGTAATATTGTTATTATTTTCAGCCACACAGCTAAAGTGTTAATGCAAGTAATCTAATTACACAAACAAGACTAAAAAACATTTAGCAATGGTTGTAAAATCTCCGTATTAACCTCGTAAGTACGTAATTGCGTGATAAATCCAATAGTGAGGTAAAATCTAATTTATATCCATTGACATATGGCTTTAATGTAAACCTGAAATACACGTGTACTTAAAAAAACGGGTCACGTCTCCGTATTGTGTAAACAGTTTGAGGATGGCTTTATTTTTAGGGGGAGAAATAATTCATAATTACACACATGGAAGGGGTAGAAAAATAAACACAACGGCATTCTGTGTTTGCGTTCACAAGTCTCTGGTTATGATTACAGTGTATATGTTTCATTTTCCGGCAAATATATGTGGGATTATCCCTCTTCTCTGTATGCGGTAATAGCAAACAGCTTTATAACACTTGTTTTTTCGCGGTTAGTTTTATATGCCTGCATTTTGCGCTGGTAAACTAATGGAGTTGGAGAAAATTTCATATACTTTTTCTGTGATGGTTAGTTGTCTATGAAATACTGTTTATTTATTTTGACAATGGTATTAACTTCATATTCATTAAGAGAAACATTGCGGAAATGTATTTCACTTCGTTTAAAGATTATGATGGAAAATCTACCAAGATTAAGTAAAAGTAGCAATGACGATATAAAATTTAACACCTTTTCGAAGTTAACTACCGTTTTGTGTTATTTTACCTTAACACTGCGTTAGTTTGTAATCGAAATTGTATTTAATGTGTGTCGTTCCCACAACTGGACGGAGTTACGCAATAAGAGACCAAGAGCCAAAAACCTGTTTCGAGATATTGGCCATTGAAATAAATCTGTTTTATACAACATTTTATGCTCGACCATGCCGAAATGTAGTAATTATACACCTGGTAGCAGCCCTTTAATGGACCTCATTGAAGTACACCTATTCACTAAAGTTCAGGTGTTCCACCAATCTGAAAACACCATTGTAGCAATATGAAAGCGCAAGTATCGATTATTCTCGGATATGCAATCGAAAGACAACTAGCGAAACGTCACGGAGGCTGGAAATCCAATACTGTCGCAGAAGGTTATGTTCTGTTATTATAATAATTAGCGTTAATTGTAAATAATATTCAAATAAATTCAATTTGTCATCTCGTTTTTGAATGTCTAAATCAATTTCGAGATTATATCAAGATTAATGTTTATTTTACTCTCTAGATTATATCAAGGTTAATAACATTTGTTTCTTGGAAAAAATCAATACTTTCGCGTCTGCGCACATCTCACAATTTACGAGATATTGCACAAGGTCAGTTCCGCTCCCCAGTCAGATAAGAATAACATGAATACTTATGAATAATTTCAAGTTAGAAATATGGTCGAGCATAAAAAGTCGTATGAAACTTCCCTATAATGGTAATTAAGACGCTCGTATGAAAATTATGAAACGCGCTTGCGCCCGTTTCATAAACATACTCGCGTCTTAATTACGAGTATAGGCTCGTTGCATAATGTACTATTATGCAAGAAGTATTATAATATTAATACTGTTACAAAAATAGAAAAAATAATACCAAAAAAGCCTAACCGATTTTTAATAAGACACCAGCAGTTGAATTAATATTTCGAAGCAAAATAAAGAAATGAATTTTAGGGAATAAAGGAATTTTTGCTTATAAATAGCAGCAAAATTCAGATATCGCATTCTAGATTTTTTCCGAATTACATTAGCTTGCCATTAACAGATTTGTGCAAATATCTCTCTTTTTCAAATTGTCGGTTGGTCTATTATTGCTTAACTCCGTCCAATTGATACACATATTTAATATGAATATACAAGGTTATTCGAAAGTAAGTTACATTTTGACGCCGCCATAACCTCTTCAAGAATTATGATATACACAAAACAGTAGCACACTTATACTCATAAAGATACTAAGTTTATTGCATTCTGTTTAAATGTTGCATATTTCCGCTATTTTGTTCTTCAGCAAGGAACAATCTTTCTTCTGTGTTGTGAACAGCAGTTACTAATAGATCTGGTAGAATATCTTCAATTTGTTGCGAAATTGCATATTTTAGTTCGTCAGTAGTAATAGGATTAAACTCTGCCTTTTAAATAACCCCACAGCCAAAAATCTGCTGAAATGATATCGGGGTAACGCGCTGGCCAGGAGTTAGGAAAATGTCTGCTTACCAAACGTGTAACGTAACAATCGCTTAACTGATGAATAAACATGGGAAGCTGCAACATCCTGCATGTAGATTATGTTGTCGATGTCACGATTTCGCAAATCTTTAGCCAGTGTGGTTCTTCCAGAGTTTTTCTCATTTTTCGTGACATAATTAGTTGTCTATAATTTTGTCTATTAACTTTCTGTAAGCTCGTAAACTGCACGAACCAATTCTTAAATTATGTTAATTTGTATCATGTTTACTATTATGTTCTATAACATATATTGTACATACAAGTACTGACGTTACAGGGACAAAATAATAATAATAATAATAATAATAATAATAATAATAATAACAAAAATCAATATACCAATTAGCAAAGGCCTATTTATATTTTACACAATATATACAAATAATTCATTTATCAAAACCTGTCTTGTTGCAGTGAACGAAAAACATATTTTCTGAGGTTATGAAATGCAAATCTTCTACGAACATCATATAAAATTTGTTTAAACTAAGATATTGTTCTTTCTACGACATAAGATGTTACAGGGGCATATTTATAACACATTACATCATTGTTATTTCATGACCCCATGCGTACCTGCTTGCAATTCTACCCTACTTATGCATCCACGTGGCGTAATATATGTACCAGAAGAAACTATTCGATCCGCTGTACGTTTGGGATCAGAAATGCTTTGTCTTCTGATAACGTAGTTCATTTAATCAGATTTAAGATATGAACCTTTTTTGGTCTTCTGATACATATCAAGTGAGATTTACTATAGTCCGACCATCGGATCTGTGCCCCCGTAAGATATGCGAACTGAACCTTAATTCCTTTTCAGCCTCGGCAATTCATTTCTCTCCCTGTATTCCTATTTCTGTCTTTTCTACCGCTCTCTCTTTCTCTCCCCCACTACCCAATTTTGAGCCTTCTTGCGGGACAGTTTATTTGCACTTGTAGTCCAGTGTTGTCAACTCAACATGAATACTGTAGCACGGAGTGGTGAAAGAAATATTATTAAGCAAGTAATAGCATTTTGCATAAGTCAATCAGCATCATTAGACCTACTTAAATTAAATTATGAATAAGTAATAACTAACCTTACATTATTATAAGCAATATTCAAGAGACATGACACTGTTTGACGGAAGTTTGGCAACATCCCTATTCGGCAAGGTTCGTGGCCTGCTGTTTGACGTAGTGGGAGAGAAACTGGTGGAATGGGGTGAGTAGAGGCGTTAACTTTTCCAAGAACGACGACAGCGCTGAAGGGGGAGAGATCCGATGGTCCGACAATACCTGACGATAATATCAGCCAGATTTTCAATCAGATATAAGCTGTACTGTTAATACTGAAGAACCTCTGTAAAAATGTTGTGTGGGCAAATTTTTTTGCATGTACTTAGTTTCTTCTCCCAGTTTTAGTTCGTATATTCCGATTAGTGTAGACCTACTTTAAAATGCCCGATAAATAAGTACCTATAATTGTATGACAGCTTGGATATTGTACTCAACTTTTACTCACCCTGTCCCTCCAGTGGAGAGGTCATTATGAGCTTTTAGTGCATGGTGAACTAGAGCAAATAGCTCATTGATTAGTGAAAATGAATTACTGAGGCATTCAAAATGGAAACGCTGAACCTGCTGCTGCAAAACGCATTGAAATGTGGCAGGTGTTCGGGCACTGATGAGAGTCCGATAGCGGCTCCAGCCCATTCGAGACCAAAATAATACCGTAAGCAAGTTGCGGAAAAAGCGCGTCATAATCCATGTAAATGAATTTCTTCCAGTAATGTTCTGTAACAGAGTTTTGTACCCAGTAAATTACGAATATCTTGTACGGGATAACTATAAGGTAATTGAAATGAACATATTTACGACTATGGACTATAGACTGCGTAACACATGAAATTTTAATGCGCATAGAGAATAAATTATTTCCATATCAACCATTTCTGAGGCAGGCATGGGCACAGTAGGGAAAGTAGGGACGGCACAAAAAGAATGGGAAGCTTCAAAACAGGTTTGATAGAGAGAGAGAGAGATAGAGAGAGAGAATACCGCTGCAAGCAGTGGCGGGTGATAATATCTCTCACAACGTTTTGTATTTTAGGTCGCGCCAGGGATTTTGGCAGATGGATTTTCTTGATGTGAACTGGAGAGCGAGTTCTTACCGCTGCAAGATCGGTTGTTATCTCTGTCGCAGTGGAATGGGTAGGACATAAGAGTAAACATGCACGCCCGAGTATTTGTGCACTCTGGACAGACACCTCCAAAAACTAAACAAATATTATAGTAGTCTATATTGTCTTTGGTATTCCCAAGAAACTTGTTCGATTAATTAAAATGTGTCTCAATGAAACTTACAGCAGAGTCCGTATAGGCCAGTTTCTAGCTGATGCTTTTCCAATTCACTGCGGGCTAAAGCAAGGAGATGCACTATCACCTTTACTTTTTAACTTCGCTCTAGAATATGCCATTAGGAAAGTTCAGGATAACAGAATTGAACGGGTTACATCAGCTTTTTGTCTATGCGGATGACGTGAATATGTTAGGAAAAACTCCACAAACGATTAGGGAAAACACGGAAATTTTACTTGAAGCAAATAAAGCGATAGGTTTGGTAGTAAATCCCGAAAAGACAAAGTATATGATTATGTCTCGTGACCAGAATATTGTTCGAAATGGAAATATAATCTGTTATATATGTGGAAATATATATGTATATGGAAATATGTTAATCCTTACTCAATAGATAAGACTGAGTTTTACGAAATACGAACATTAAGGGATGGAAAATGGGAGGCAGTAATGATCAAAATAATTATACCGATTTATTTTGTTTGACCAGCAGACGTGCAGCCTTTAAATTTAAAACAAAGATTCACTCATAAAATTGGGTAAGACTATTCATCTCATCTCTCAGAATTGTTTCTAAAATGTATAAGGAAAGTAAAAAAATTCAATTTAATGTAGGCTACTCCCTTGAAATAACTTCATTTTTTTTTTAACTTCCGAGCAGAGAGGAGAGAGAAAGAAGTCCACGATTTTAAAAATTCACTAAACTATATTTAACTAGAGACGTAAAATTTAAAATGAAGGTTATTCTCTACAATATTGGTTAAACATTTTTAGATTTTTTAAATACCATATCCTAAGGTACTGATGAAAAGGCAGAAGGGAGTGAGAAATCTCATGTCATCCGATCTCGATGAAAGTCGATATCTGGGGATCTTTGCGATCACAGAATACGAATAAGGTATTATTTAGTCCGACTTTGTCCCTAAAGTGGTTGAGTGGGACAAAAATGGGTGAAAAATTAAATTAGATATCTTAGGGGTTTTCGAGACGAAAATTACGAATAATACAATTTGTGCGAATTCAATATGGCAGTTTCAGTACTATGAATTATATTTTAAAAAATTAAACATCGGATATCGCATAGGTAACACATGTACAGTATTTAAGGGGTTATGCAACACCTTTTGATAGTAGGCCTATACATTTAGTAAATTCCAAAGTGTAATTTCTACATATTCTGAATGAATGTTGTGCTGGAATTTAGTATAGTCATCAGCCAATACCTCTAGATTAATAAACAACTTTTTAGAATCCATAAAATACAGTATTTATTGTGAATGGTAATTATATTTTTCAATTGGTGCAATTTGTGCAGGGAAAATTGGTTTCTCCGATATTTTGTACGATTTCGAATATTTTAAAATGCTTTCTTCTCTGTTCTATTGTGCGTGTGAAGAAATTATTGCCCTTGTAATATCCATTACAATCCTATTTATTATACTCTTATATAAATCTAACTTCCGCAGCATGCAATTTTACCCAATTAACCAAATTATATTTTGATTATTAAGAAGAATCGTAATTTTATTAACTTGAATTGTCGCACCACCAGTAGACGATCCCTAGATTATTACTGGACAAATCTTGTATATTGATCTGGTAAGGGTAGGATTTTCCTTTTAATTAAGAATTAATTTAATTTAGAAAATGTAGGAGACGTATTGTAAAATCATTGCGAACGGAAGTCATTTACATTTATTAAAGGTATTCTTTGAGTAGGACTGTACTGTGATGTGTTTCATAATAAGGATAATTGATATGAGCTGCTGTTATGAAAATATGAACGACTCAGAATGTTATCGCATCTCATTCTCGCAGCTTATACAAACAATATTGGCTCGCCTACTGGAAATGTCATCGAGGCCATCTGCCAAAATCGGTGCCTCCGACTTTTATAACATTTATTTCAAGCATAAATAATGGTACATTTATGAAATGCCGCATTATTAAATATAACAGAAAAATTACCTATATATGATGTTTGAATTATTTTAAATTTAAATTATAATCATACAACGTAACATAGGAGAACGTTCAAACTAAATCATGGATGAAACGTAATAAATTAATTAAATCTCTTAGCTGCTGGAATGCAATACGCGGTAAAGTGAACGTAAGACTTCTTATAGATTTATTAATTTATCATACAGAATAATATCTGTAATATTGACAATTAATATTTCAGGAGAAAAATTCGCTCCGGCGCCGGGGATCAAACCCGGGTCCTTGGTTCTACGTACCAAGCGCTCTGACCACTAAGCTACGCCGAATTCAATCCACAGCACCGGATCGAATTCTCCTCCTTCAATGTTTCCCTTTATGGCCTGGCTCCAAGTTAGGCATATATGTTGACGTTTATGTCCAATGTCAACTGTCATTATACTAGGAGCGCACTCAGCTGAATGACTTATTTGGCCAGGATTCCGCAGTTAAGTGCACAGTAATCTCCTCAAATATTAATTGTCAATATTACAGATATTATTCTGTATGACAAATTAATAAATCTATAATATTCTCATAGCTTGCAGTGCATATGTCTGTACAGATTACTGTGCACTTAACTGCGGAATCCCGGCCAAATAAGTCATTCAGCTGAGTGCGCTCCTAGTATAATGACAGTTGACATTGGACATATACGTCAACATATATGCCTAACATGGAGTCAGGCCATAAAGGGTAACATTGAAGGAAGAGAATTCGATTCGGTGTTGTGGATTGAATTCGGCATAGCTTAGTGGTAGCGTTTGGTACGTAGAACCAAGGATTCGGGTTTGATCCCCGGCGCCGGAGCGAATTTTTCTCCTCAAATATTAATAAGTAAGACTTCTTGACAACAATTTCTGCATTAAATAAATTATCAGTTGCTTTTATGACATTTTAATAATTTTTAAAAATCCTGTTCTTTTAATAAGGGCCTAGAAATAAAAATAAAGATTAGGGAACGGATTATTATATACTGAAAGGTAGAGATGGTATTTAAAATAGGCTACTTGATTGTTTATACATTGCCAAAACAGATTATAAGTTCAGTCTGGTTTGTGAGTATAAACAATTGTGACTATTCAAGGCTGCTTGACGTTCGAGATTTCAGCATTCCCGATGTCTTGAAATACTCACAAGCGATCTTTACATCAACGACGCGACGTAGGCAACATTGACGTGCGGGTTTTCGGCTTTACGGGAGCTATTAGTCTTGCTTTCTCGATCGTTGTTAAAGTCTGTTACTTACAAATGACTTTAAGGAACCCGGAGGTTCATTGCCGCCCTCGCATAAGTCGGTCATCGGTCCTTATCCTGAACAAGATTAATACAGTCCTTAGTATTATATCCCACCTTTGTCAAATCCATTTTAATATCATCCTCCGAACTACGTCTCGGCCTCCCCAAAGATCTTTTACCCTCAGGTCTTCTGACACTCTATATGCATTTCTGGATTCATCCATATGTGCTACATACCCTGCCCTTCTCAAGCGTCTGGACTTAATGTTCCTTAATTATGTTAGGTACAGAATACAATGCGTGCAGTTCTGCGTTATGTAACATTCTCCATTCTCCTGTAAGTTCATCCTAAGCACCTTATTCTCAAACATCATTAACCCCTGTTCCTCTCTGAAAGTGAGAGTCCAAGTTTCAAAACCATACACAGCAACCGGTAATATAACTATTTAATAAATTCTAACTTTGAGGTTTTTCGAGAACAGACTGGATGATAAAAGCGTCTAAACCGAATAATAACAGGCATTTCCCATATTTATTCTGCGTTTAATTTCCTCCCGATTCTCATTTAAATTTGTTATTGTTGTCCCAAGGTACTTGGATTTTTCCACCTTTTCAAAGGATACATTTCATGCCAATTGAAAATTTTTTACTGCCCACCATAGCCCTGCGCACTTCGAGGTTTACACAGGTTAAGACCTGAAACTTGTTCTTTTGAACTCAATGTTCAGTATATATCTTGATTACACTATATCACTTCGGAAAACGTATTATTTGTCTTTCTTGTGTTAAATTTTACATTACCTTGTTAACATGTTTCAGCCTGCTATTGGCCATCATCAGAAGTCCTAATGTTAACAAGGTAATATAAAATTTATCACAAGAAAGACAAATAATACGTCTTCCGTCAATGTTCAAGTTGTATACACGAATATTATATCAATGTTTATTATTATTATTATTATTATTATTATTATCATTATTATTATTATTATCACCGTTATTATTGTTGTTATTATTATCATTATTATTAGCACTATTTTTATTATTATTATCATCATCATCATTAATATTATTATTATTATTATCAAGCTGCGGATTTTTAGGCACTAAAAACACTTGAAATAGGCAGGCAAAATAGGCATTCAAAATTCTAAAATAGGCATTTAAAAAAGGCACTAACAAATTTCTAATTCTCAACGGCTAACACGACAATAGCGTAGCATTATACACTACTTTCTATAGGAATGTCATTATGGCAGTGAATAATTAAATATTCGTCCAAATGTTGTAATGAGAACTGATGTCTGTTGTCTGCAAGAATGTTCTTAAATTGGGAGAAACTCCCACTTCACAGGAAGTGATGGGGCAATACTTCAGGGATCCAATCCCAGCTGGGGACCAAACCAGTGGGAACGCAGTAATGTCAATGTATTTTCCAATCAGTGCTTCTGATGACTTTTGCTTTGGCATATCTTCATGGTATACCTCGCGTATTACAGCAGAAAACTCAACTCCATACTCAATTCACAAACTCACAAAACGGATACACAGTTTAAAACAACTACCCTAGTCAACTACCACAGTGATCCATGCGGCTTTCGAAATACATTTTTTCTTATTGGTTGATTTTAAATTATTCGATTTCTCCGCGCTCTGCTGGCAGTAAAACGTAACACACAGAATTATCGATAGTTCTATATCACTCCCCTCTGCTAGATAAAAAAGGAACAAATTACAGATTCAAAAAATATCGATAGGATGGTCAGTAAATTCAAGTAATTATAATATATAAGCTAATACGGATATTTAGGCAACTTTTAGGCATTTATAAGCAAATAGACATTTACTAGTGAAATAGGCAATTATAGACACTATAGAATTCGCATATAATAATCACAATGTCTTAAAATGGATATGTAACCTAAAATCTTCCGCCTTCAGGTTAAGGATTAAAATAGGCATATAGGCATAAATCCGCAGCTTAATTATTATTCATAATATTTATGGTCCTTGTAATTAAAATATTAAAGCGAAGTGGTGGGATCCAATACAAGACATATACTTGTACTGGAATAAGTATGCGTCTACGCTTTTCATGTGTTTTGCGTTAATCACATAAGTCTTAAAGTTCTGTTAGGTTTTAATAGAAATAGGCTGCCTCATTTACCAGTTTCATCCTCTTCTTGTCAGCTCTTTCTTTCCCTCTTTACGAAGTAAAATATTCAGCTATTTGGGTTTAATAAGTCTTGTGGACACGGTAAATACAAACCATTTTCATGCCTCTCTCCATCTCTCTCTATGTAGGCGTCTGCTTGTTGATGTCGATTGTAATACACGGATCAGACAGCCATATTTGTGTGCCGCGGTATAAATGAATGATGGTCCTATCGGTGGGATAGTGGTATCAGGGGTGGTCGTAACCTTGCACATGCGTTGGGCGCGCGAAGGGTAGATCTATATTGAAATTAACTCCATCAAAGTGTTTGAAGACCCATTACGCAGTTCAAAGGTATATCGACTGTAAGACAACGTTACGGAAAGCCTGTAATGAATACTTGGCCGTAAATACAAATTTTACTCGCCATCTTTGTCCTTCATTAACTCCATTTAGTGTTGGAGCAGGCGGGCCCGCTTTTAATGACAAGTCTTAGGCACCGCCGCCTTCTTACGTCGATTATACGCGATGAATCTGAAATTGCAGCCTTTTATACGACTGAATTTCGTCGGTCTTATCTTCTGCACTATATACTAAACGTAAAAGCTGGTATGGTATTAAGGTCTGGAAAAGCATAATAGACGCTGCTATGTGTTTGTAACTGCTAGAATGGTAGTTAATGGTAAGTCTGTTTACATTGCAGGGTTGCCATCGGGTTAATTATATCTGTTCTAGAAAGCACTCTTCTACATTCAGTCTAGTGTACACTATAGTGTGTCCTGCAATGTTCGAACATGAGAGAGGCAACCAAGACATTACAAACGTTGTCTTTTTTCATATGAAAAACTAATCGTAAGTTCTGTGCTAAAATAAGGGGGAATGAAATATACTATCTCGTAAATGTTAAACTAGAGGTAATATAAGGTACATTTACTGAGAAACTATTCAGGATAGGATTCTGAAATGTTTACAGCTAATATCTATATTGCATGGCTTACTACTGAATTCATTGTTTCTAAAATATTCAGTTAATTGTATTAGATATAATTTTTTAATTTTAATTTTTTTCCACATATACAGCACACACTTCTCAGTAACATGCTTAAAATTCTTACTAAATTAAAAAACAACAGTTTCGGTATATTCAGAACACATGGATGAATGAATCCTAAACAGTTAATCTTCATACAATGGGTAGAAGCAGAGAAAATGTTCCTTTTGTATAAAAAAAATTGAAACTAGCGGAAAACGAGCTCTAAAGTTGTAAAACAAGCTTACACCAAAGCTAAAACCTTTTAGTTTCATATATTGTATATTGTAATAGAGAAAAATTTTTTGCAAAATATTGCAAAATGCTCCCTGTGGCTATGCAGACGAATCTCGTCCTAAACCAAAGCTTTTGCCGTTTCAAGGTACCGGTCCCATCTCGACTGTAGTACGCTCCGGGTGCGGGTAATCATGTTTACCGATTAATGGGGGTTTCGAACCCTCTTATGCTAGTTCTTTCAGAAAGTGTTAATATCGTGTTTCTACAACAGTATCTATTATAGGTTTCGAGGTTCGACGTAAAGAAAATAAATTGTGAAAATTTAGTTTTCGCGAGATTTTTAAATATGAAAACATGAATAAAAACTACAAATCCCAACAGATTCTTCTAATTTCTCAAAAAAAGGTGTTAAATGCATGTGTCTGCACACATATCTATCGAAAGTTTCATGGACCCATGCAGAGAAACATAAATTTGTTAGTGTATAAGTACGAAATGCGAAAAACGTTCGTTTCAGGTGACTAAATTGCGGTTTGTATAAACGTTAATAAAACCTATAATTTCCAATTGATTGTGATAATTCGTTCAGAAGGTATTAAGCAGTTAAAACATAAAGGGATGAGAGTGCAGGACAGCTATTATTTTTATAACAAGATGGAATAAACATGACAGGCCTCTTTCTGCAGAGCGAACATCGGCAGATATCGAACTTCGCCATATTCGACAAACTTGAACCGAACATAGCGCCTGTAATGCACGACGCTAGTGTAAACAATATTCCGCCCTTTATTGTTCTGGGTGGTTAAGTGGTTGCTGTGCTTGGCATTTAGAGCTGAGATTATATAGGATGTTAAAAATATTCAATATTTTGAGAGCTAGTACTATTCGACCAGACAAGAAAACAATTCAAGGTTTTCTTAAAAAAAAAAAAGGACCATAGTCCAAAAAATGCAAATTTGAGATATTAACCCTTAGTTGCCTGACGGTACTTAGAAGTACCGTGATTTATTTTGCATACTGGAAGACCTGGAAGAATAATAAACCGCCAGAAATTACGTGCAACCCGATAAATAACATCCATCAAGGATACTGACAGTACTGTACATAGAAATACGACCTTTTTTAAAATAAAAAAAAAATAAAAATAAATAAAAAATAAAAAATTTCTGAAAAAATTACTGTGTGTTTTGAATTCATATTCTAACAACATTCACTAAAGAAAACGGATTTATTTTAATTTTTTCTTATGTCCGGCAACAAAGGGTTAAGCATGTGGTGAGCGTATTATAGCGGCCATCTACTGAATTAGTCATAGGGGATAATTCCACCATAGGCATATGTTATAGAAGTGGATATTTTCCGTGGTTTTCATAAAACAACCATAGTCCAAATACTTTTTATTTGTGGAAAAAGCTATTATTCATCCAGGGCGGTGGAAGCATTTAGAAATATCCCATTTATATCATCTTGAAACATTTATCCATAAGCGAACGATGGCAGAAAGCGCGCCATTTTTACTCAGTAGTTACAGCTCGTTCCGCTAGGGTGACATCCTATCGAATCATTGCTGTCATTGTAGCGCAAGATTCAATCCAACTATCTGCCAAATTTTAACATTTTAACCAAAATAGTATTCCGTAAAATAATTTTTGTGCGTTTCTTTCCGGTCCTCCCTTGTAATTGATAAGGTACCTATTTTCCCCATAATCTGCTATAGTATTCTTCATGGAGTATTTTCTCCTTTGTTATTTTGTCTACAACACTTATTTTGCTATTATATTGATATTAATCTCTTTCTGTCTTTTATATAATATTTTCCTACGATTTTACAATCTTTTAATACACATTTCTAATAAATATATATGTTTACTCTTCTATGAGTTGACCTACAGTGCAATCGAGATTGTTGTCAATAGTAGCGTTATTAAGAGTACATCTGCATAAATAGACTAATAAAATTATAACCAACCAGAATAATATCTTAGAAAATTAGAGAGACGAACGATTGAATATTAAGTAATATTTTAGTCATGTCTGCGGAATAACAGTCTGATTTTATCTTGCAGTGATTCTTATCTTTCATATTGTGTAGCTCTTTTTAGTGAGTCTGTAGGAAAGACAAATGGAGAATGATCAATTAGAAACGATAAAATCTTGGCATACGATTTGAAAGGGTCGAACTTATTTCATGAACTCGGTGCGACTGAATCGATAAAACTGTTCGCGCAGCTCTTTCCGTAATGAAAAATGAAGTGATATCTTGCTGGAACATCTTATTCACTAGAAACACATGTACGATGTTCTCTGATGCTTTTCTCATTTTGTTAATGTTTCTTTTTCTTTTGTTGTGGTTCTCTCGACAAAAGAGCGGGTTTATTGAAGCACGCTTATAAAGGCAAGTTGTCTTAAATGTATTCACTTGTTTGTTTCTCAGCGTAAGTCTAGAAAATCAGCGGTAATAAAGGTAAAGGTAAAGGTATCCCCGTAACATGCCATGAAGGCACTTGGGGGGGCATGGAGGTAGAGCCCCATGCTTTCCATGACCTCGGCACTAGAATGAGATGGTGTGGTCGGCACCACGCTCTGACCGCCTTTTACCCCCGGGAAAGACCTGGTACTCAATTTTATAGGAGGCTGAGTGAACCTCGGGGCCGTTCTGAAAGTTTGGCAACGAGAAAAAATCCTGTCACCACCTGGGATCGAACCCCGGACCTTCCAGTTCGTAGCCAGCTGCTCTACCAAATGAGAAAATCAGCGGTAATATTGGTTAAAAGTTCCAAAAGACGTGTACACAATTTTATAAGTTTAATGACATTACATAAACTACAAATAGTCGTTGATATCAGCTAACCTCGTGACAAAAATTAAGAGCTCCGAAAGTTTTGATGTCGCTAAAAAAACATCTTGCCTTTACTTGGATTCTTACAAAAAAATTGGTGAAATGGAAACAATTTCAAATGAATATAAGTATTTCAGGAGTGTAATTTGAATAAGGAACATATGAAGAGTTCAGAGCCATAGTGGGTCAAGCGCCATTTGTTAAAAATGGAGAAAGCAAGGGTTAAAGTTAAGTGAATACCATAGTTTAATGAAAATAGACATATAATTTAGTTTGAATGTGTATAATTTATATTACTTGCTATATGGTTCCCTTGAATTATGGTGACTATTACACTCTTACTACGTCATACTACTTATGACCAATAAAACGGTACGAAAGGACGTATTTCAACAACCAATCATGGCTGCTTATCGCACAATTTTATCGCGTCCCTAGCATTTGTTTCTTTGTGTGCCAACATTTGAAACTGCGCTGGTCTGGACGTCAAAAATATATATATATATATATATATATATATATATATATATATATATATATATAACTACTCCAGTCGATGCACAGCGAGTTTCAAATATAACTCGCATTGGCATTCAAGAACAAGAATTAATAAAAATCACTGTTCATACTTATGCATCTTCTGAAATCCGATTTACAAATAAATGAAGAGCACCATTCGGAAATCCTGAATAAGTTCAATACACCATGTAGGCCTAAATCAACGAGTTCCACTTCTATTAAGCACACTTCCAATATAACATCAATTGAACCACCAGCCACATTCAAATTTGAAAATTGTCCATTCAATAATTATTCCTTTTAAAATTATTCATGTTTATTTTTATGTCATCGTCGTTAATTAAAACTTTTCTAACACTTGCGTATATTAGTTAGGTTATGTTATAGCTTCTGCTTTATGATATTATGGATAGTCACGTATCAGATATTGTTTAATATTAAGATTTGTTGAAAATCATCTGTCAAGTGACGTTGATTACTGGGATTCGGATAATTGAAGTGGAATGCAACTGTTTTAATAAAAATTAAACTGAATCAACAAAGCCTTCTTGACTAGTAACATTGCCATCGTGTATAGATCGAGAACTTCTCGACGAGAAGGCATTGCTAGTAATCATAACTCACTACTGCCATCTAGCATGCATCTAGCGTAATATTTGTAATGTTGAGATGGTACAATAATACATTTGAAGACAGTTGTATTTTCGTAAGTCAATTAATATTTTATTGTATTGGAGTACTTCGTTACTTCTAATCTTTATGTACTTTCTTCTAATCGTGTAATAGTCAATTAAATCCCACTCGAGTTTTGATTTTCTCTAGATAAATCAAAAAGTCTAGTGAGATTACTGTTGATGACTTCATTTTAGCCCTTGTTTTATACGGTTTTAGTAAATGGTGCTTGGCCCACTATGGTTCTGAACCCTTCATATACTCTCATAGTCGGAAAATATAAACTGAGAATACATATTCCATATAATTTCCTCCTCATTGGTTCTGTCCCAGCGGTGTGTAAATGTGGGTTGCATTTTTTAGTGACGATCAATTTCAAATTTATCCCATACCTAGCCAAAAATATAAATTCGTTGAAACAGACCTAACACATTCATTACATTGTCATGGATGTTACACATTTATGGTAAGGATTATGTCAAACTAAAATACCAGACGCTTCTATATAGTTGTATGGTAGAATATTAATTAAATTAAGGGGTTAGGCACAAGTTACATTAGTACAATTTTTGGTAATATTCAACATTTGTTTCCTCCATTACTGTATCTTATGCGATAATTAAAAATTGGTATGTGTAAAACACTGTCCTTCTGTATATGAAAAAAAAAAAGAAAAAAGAAATTTTACTATTAAAATTATTTATGGTATATTCATTGATTAAAGTTCACGTTAGCACAAGACAATGGATATAACCCTAACATAATACACACTAATAAAAAAAGGCAAAACAAAAACAGAACAAACCAACACAAACACCACGTGAGAATAAATACATAACATTAACATATCACAATACCAATACTCACAAAATTGCAACTTCATTCAGAAAATTAAATTACAAGATAGCATACAAAACAAATAACACAACACAGATATATCTAAATAATCACATTAAACATTCAAATAAATATAATTCAACTGGAGTTTACAAACTAAAATGCAATAGTTGCCCACATTTTTACATAGTACAGACAGGAAGATCCTTTCACACAAGATATAATGAACATATTAAAGCTATAACCAAACCCTACATCACAAAAAATTATGCAAACTACATTATCAACAATAATCATGACTACAATAATATAGAAACAGAAATGGAAATTTTACACATTACACCAAAAATTTCACAGTTAAACATCTTAGAACAATACGAAATATATAAACATACAATAACATACCCACAACATATACTTAATACACAATTACAGTTCAATACCCACACATTATTCGACGTCATGATACGCCATAACACACAAACATCCAGCCCCCACCATAAGAGCAACATACCCCCACCCCTACAATCGACAAATGCACATCGCAGAATTCAAGATCACCAGTAGTTCAAGAGACACTGAGGATGACGTAGCATCACGTCGAAACGGGCCGTAATTTTAACACTTTTTAACGTGTGACTTTTTTTCAAAATTCAATATGGTGGCAGTTCACTTTGCAGTGATGAAGCACTTCCCTCATAAATCATAAACTAGTCAACTTTCTCATGTTCTCTCTCTTTTATTTTATTGGTGAAACTGATGTTTACAATGTCTTGCTTTTTCAAGTACATTCCGTAATAAATAAGTTTTTTTTTTATTTTGTGTTAGAAGAAAATACTTATATTTGACCATTTTAAATGAATAAATTTTTTATCAGACAATCTATCAAGGGTAGAGACGTGATCTTGCATCATATTGTAGATATGACATGCATAAATACACACAAAAAATTTCATCACAGAATGTTGGATAGTTTTTGAGTTACGTGGGAAACGCTTCATCACTGCACAGTGAACTGAATTTTGAAAAAACAAAAATGTAAATATATTTTTTAACCGTAAAATATTTTTTTAATATAGAAGAAGGACAGTATTTTACATACAGTAATTTTCATTATTGTACAAGATACAGTAATGGAAGAAAAAAATGTTGAATATTTACAAAAAGTTACTGTTGTAAGCTGTACTTAACTCGTTAAGAAAAGAAGCATGTAAGAAAAGTACACGATTAAAATGCTCCAATGATTCCAGATATTATAGGTCTCGCAAGTACGGAAGGAATGCGAATCAAACACTGCGATAAGGAAGAGCGGGCGACAGGAAAGGTCACGAGACAACTTGAATGATATTCAAGAATACAGTCGGAAGAGAAATGACGTCGATAGAATCAGTCTTGCATTGCGATAGTTACATTACGACTTCAGTTTGGTCCATTGCATGTGAATACGAGTCTTATATCGCATGGTATTATTTCATTCGTAAACATATGTTGCGCGTTTAATTAGCTTCGAATTTTTCTCTTGCTACGTTCTTTATTTCCACAGCGATGTCTTTATTTGTTCATCTTCTTGGAAGAGACAGTACTTCTATCGGCCGGCACCTCTCCCCCCTCGGCGTGCCTACATACACACTTCAAATAGACAGCAACGCCACCATTACTTTTCGGTAATCGTTTCTTGCGCGATCTATGCCTTAATTTACGAGTAGGAAATTAGGAGTTGTATATCATCGGAAAAAATTGTAATCGGCACAAATTAAGTTTTTAGAAACAGCAACAGGACGTATATCATTTTGTCATTTACTAGATTACGATAGCTTAATGCTGAAGCTTACAATAAAAAAAAATACAAGAAAATAAATTCCTTTGTACAACACACATGACTACAGTCTTCCGAAAGGTAACAGAAAGTTGATTTTTTTTAATAATTTCACATATTTTAAGCTTGGGTGCAGTGTTGAAAATTTCAATTTAATATTTACTAATTAAAAACTACATCTTGAGATACGCTATTCAAATGATTAATTACTGTTAAACAATCGAAGTTTTAGAACATCAAAATTATGTCAGAAACGTGAAATTAAAAATAATAAAGTGTTACTGTATTAAAAATGTTAAATTTCTCCCTATATTCTTTTTGCACTCATCAGTATCAACATTTCGTAAGTTTGTACGAATCTTGAGGCAACCACTAGTTCTCAAAACACTCCATTCCAAGTTATCTCATATTCTTACAGTTAGTGAACCTTTCGATTTTTTATTCGATCTATCTCTGAACACCAGATTTACGACAAACACGATTAATAATAAAATAATTTCACTAACATCAAGAAATATTTATATTGTCTTCATGAAACTGTTTTGGATACGGGGCTATATGAAAGCATGTCGAGAGATAACGCTAACCGAAGGATTATAACAGTAGGAATATACGTTAGCAATCAGCCTCCCCTGCTAATTATATTGGTTAACGTATATCTATACCTGCACGTGCCAATAGAGTGTAATTCAGAACAAGTGAACTGAATAATTGGATACTAAGTCACTATATCATTCTATAAATGCTTTAGAACAGAGGTTAGCGTGTACACTGTCAAATAGTAGCGAACTGCATACATTACACACTGAGTATAGACTTTCAATAAGCTGTAAGATCTAAGTAATTGTGAAAAATAAAGAGAGACCTCACGTGAATTTAAGTACGTTGTTAACGACAAATTAAAATGTTCTTCACTTTAACGTTATGTCCAGTGAACACAAAAATAAGTACTGGATATTTGCAGATGATAAATTGCGCTGCAAATAAGACATCTGCGATAAAATACACGTGTCTAGATGAGTACTAGAAATTAAATTGATTTTCATGTGATAAATAACATTTATCTATGAAACGAATTTAATGTGAAATTTTAAGTCGACATTATTCTTCATGTAGAATAATAAAGATATAAAGATATACAGTCTGATCCGTTTGGGTATCGATAGTATTAATTTATTATAAAGCTATTATGACAGTAGGACAAATTTCTAGCTGGTTATATTATGTATAATGTTTCCATATACTGTATAACAATCAATAATGCATAATATGAAAGGACAAATGAAAATCGTAGATGATTAAAATGGTTACTACAAATTAACAGCGGGCAAATGTGCTAAATTTGAGAGTGTTAAAAGAGTTCAAAGGAAATTTCGACTTGAGTATGGTGTGCGTAATGTACCTAAATACGATTCCATGATGTTGTTTTTTTATTTTAGTGGGTTATTTTACGACGCTTTATCAACATCTTAGGTTATTTAGCGTCTGAATGAGATGAAGGTGATAATGCCGGTGAAATAAGTCCGGGGTCCAACAATGAAAATTACCCAGCATTTGCTCATGTTGGGTTGAGGAAAAACCCCAGAAAAAACCTCAACCAGGTAACTTACCCCTACGGGAATCGAACCCGGGCCACCTGGTTTCGCGGCCAGACGCGCTAACCGTTACTCCACAGGTGTGGACCATATAACGTTGTGGTATCGACCAAATGTAGAAACAGGTTCTGTGTTTAAAAAAAAAAAAACATGTAGGAGATCGCAGGCGAAACCCAGTGCGAGAAGCAGCTATCTCTTGGCTTGGCCCCCTAAGTCCTCAGATCTAACCCCTTCTGACTTCTTCGTGTGGAGTTTTGTTAAAGACATTGTCTCTTCACAGAAGCCCAAGAACATTCATGGCTCAGTCGGTTAAGGCGCTTGCCTGCTGGTCTGAAGTTACACTAGGGCGCGGGTTCGATCTCCGCTTTGGCTGATTACCTGGTAGGGTTTTTTCCGAGGTTTCCTCCAACGGTAAGGTGAATGCTAGGTGAATGCTAGGTATTCTATGGTGAATACTGGGCCTCATCTCGCCAAATACCATCTCGCTATCACCAATCTTATCGACGCTAAATAACCTAGTAGTTGATACAGCGTCGTTAAATGACCAAATAAGAGAACATTGATGATCTCAGATTAAAATTTACTCAAGCGTTTCGAGAAATCACCCCTCTTATATTACAACGGACATGGGCTAAATTGCATCACCCTTATGAGTTGTGCAGGGTGCGCAATGGGGGTCATGTTGAGCTCTGAGGAATCTCCCATCTTTCAGTGTTGTATGCACAAAGTTTCAACAAATAAAGTTCAGTAGTAAATTTTTTACGGTGTTTTTATTTTATCCATACCCAAACGGATCACCCTGTATATTATATAGAAACTAAATACACTAGAACATTACGAAATATATAGACACAGAAAAACACATCCAAATGAAATATTCAACACAATTTCAGAACACACACATTCGTTGACTCCACATTACACTACACAAACACACCCCCATAGGAAACACAAAAAGAGATCCCAAGACCAGCACCAACCGGTTCTGAAGATGGCTCATAACAGGCTGGAACATGTTAACCAGTTTCGGTAAAATTTCATACTAGAAAGACATATAACACATATTCCGGAGTGATATAGTGTGTAAAGATAATTTAAATGTCTTAGAATTTTTTTCTTTCACGAATTATTACTTGTTTTCAAGAATAAATTCCAAAGCTAATAACAACAACGTTAATATTATGCCATTACACTTAATCTGCAAAGTCATATAATCAACGTTCCATCGTGTTTGTCATTGTTTTGAAATTCGTCGAATTCGTGTTCAGAATTGTATAGAGTCAAAACCCTAAAATATGTATGCAAATATGTATTTTAAAATGCCCAAATATACGCTTATATATGCATTAAATACTAAGGAGCAGGCAAACTTACAGTAATTTAGATTTAAACGAAAAAGAAACCCTAGTCATATCATGGAAAATATTCAAATTATTGGGCATAAAGAAGAACAGAATCACTTTAATTTCTGACCTGTTGCCTTACTTGCTATTAATAATTTAATTAAAATCAATTTGATAGACACAATTAGTTTGCTTTCATGACTGTAAAAAACTTTGTGGCAATCTTCTCCATGTTTTCAGGACCGAAATTGTTTCTACCGTCCGTAAAACTAAACTTGTGCATACAAAAAGTACCTTCTACATCACGGAATGGAAAAACACTTATAATCTGGTAACACGATAGGATTAACGTCGGAATCACTATCGTATCCTAGAAATATTTTGCTAATTTACCTCTTCTTTGGACTTCCTTCTTTACTTTAATTGACGACGCGTTTCTTTACAAAATTTATTATAACTCTTTGATTTTACTTGCGGAATACGTACAAACTACTGTTGAATGGAAAACATAGCTCTTTAATTTACAAAGGTACCGTTCACCTGCTATTTAATACGTGGAGAATACAAATTTCCAACAGTAGAGAAGAAATAGTGCAGTCGCTCTCTCTCTGATCAAAAAAAATTATCTTAAACATAAATTCTATATATTTTTATTTAAGTGCACCAAACTACCCATTCCCTCTTCTAACCCACTCTAACCTTGTCACATTCCTCAGCCTCATACCACTTAGCTATCTCCTCATCTAACCTAATCTTTAACTCGCAATATTTAAGGAAATATACGCGGCCGGAGAGTAGGACACAATATAACATGACCCCCACGATCAGAAATTACGACTAATGTGTGCCAGAAAGCCTACCGTAAACCCACGTTGCCGTTGAAGATGTCTACTGTAGTGTGCACAAAAATATTATTATTTCCTATTCTGCCTCACTAATAAGTTTGCAACGAAATAACTTTGAATCGCAATTTTATCTAAATACCCCCTTACAGTTTTTGACATTTACATAGCTCCATGAGAAACTAAAACGTAAAAAAATTACCATATATTCTACCAGAGTCCAGAAAACTGTTTTCGTTACAAATATTAAGGTCTACATATGCATAAATTATGCTCTTAATATCAAAATATGCACAAACATAAAAATATGCACATGCTTTCACTAACGACTATGCGTCAATTACCTTAATTTAATAATAACCATTTAAATATTAAGTTTGATTAAAAACTGTTCCGATATAAATATGCATTTGCATATATATTTCTCATTACTAAACATTATATATATATTTTGAATTACGGCAAAAATAGTTACTTCTGAGGGACAAGATGAACAATTGAAGACCTCCCTCAAAGAAGGTTGTATAGGGTAAACTAGGGTGTGTTGAACAGACGGGCATGTTGGACACTCTGTACTTTAACGTGTTACCTCGCCACTTGTGGGCACCACATTCTGCTAGAAGTCAATGACGGGAGTAGCCCCACTCGTGGCTACTTCCGTCATTGACTTCTAGCAGAATGTGGTGCCCACAAGTGGCGAGGTAACACGTTAAAGTACAGAGTGTCCAACATGCCCGACTGTCCAACAGACCCTAGTTTACCCTATCATATGAAAAAGCATATGATATACAACCTTCTTTGAGGGAGGTCTTCAATTATTATTGACGTAGCTTTGGTTTGGGTTCTATTTTACCATGTTCTTTCACGTAAAATATTTCATTTCTTCATCCTGAAATACAACTGTAAGGATATTTTTGTAGTTTGAATTGAACAAGGCTGTTTTTAAATTACTTTTTCATTTAGAACGTTACCTACATAATTTTCACAAATGAATTTCTGTAAGACAATATTAAAATAAATTCCCAAGTATACTGCAATCCTGACAACGCGGTGACCGATAATAACTTAATGGTCATGTTAAGATTATTATTTGGGACATTATTTAGTCAGTTCCTAGTCTTTATTACACTTAGAGTGTAAATTTTAGCAAATTTTGTGCATATATAGGCCTTTAAATGTGTTAAATGTAATTCGGTCTAAATTAGATAAATTAAAAAATAAATTTTTGGTAAAGAGAGAATCGGACAGATATAGGTGAATAGCTATTTATTTTTAAGTGGTTTAAATTTACCATTATATACGAATGAGATATTTATGAGAGATGTAATCAAATATGGACAAATAAATGGTGATGATTAATGATTAATGTTGCTGTCTTGGTGCAATACGGCGAAAAACCTCATTCATCAACCTGTTAAAATACTACTTTGGAATCATGTCATATGCTGGAATTTCTAACATGCCCTTAACGACAACGAGACACAAACCTTGTCGATTTCTAGTTATAGGATCATGTGTCTAAAAAAAAAAGAGGGGATTCATCTTTATGACACTATGACTGTGAAGAATCGAAGCAATCACTTATTCAAATTTTCAAGCATTTAGAAGGATTTTCTTCTGAATTCTGTGAAGAGCGTAGACGAGAGACAGTTAATGGTTGCAGAATAAAATAATGCAGATATTTGTCTTTCTATTAATGTATTTTCTCATAACTAAATATATCACCGTTTTGTTAATGGACTTGTGGTTTTCTTTTCCTATAAATGTAACTTCCAACAAAATTTTAGCGATAAGGAAAATGTCTTGATTTTTGAAGAACCGTACATACAATATAATAAAATTACTTTGTGCAATTTACGTCGTCGTCGTCGTCATCATCATCATTATCATTATCATTATCATCATCATCATCATCAATAATGTGTCGAAAATTATTAGGCCTCAGCAACCTGTTAATGTTTTTAGGCATATCCTTGTGCCTGACAAGATTATACGGCTTTGAGTTTATACAGGATACCTTTTAGAGTTATAAATGGTATTTCATAATTACGGGTACTGCAGGGATGAGTAGAGGGCAATGAAACAAGCCAAAAAAGTTATAATAAACATAGGTTTGGAAACCATCTGTTTCCGAAATCTATGGGATTTTGTTATATCTCGCCAATACAAATGTTCTGAAGTAACAACATCCAATATTTACTGGAGGATGAGTGTGTTACTGTTCCTGATAAGGCAGGCATCAGCACGTGTCCTAATCGACAATCGTACACGTTCGAATGTCCCTGGTGTATCGCAGATGCTTTGACAACTATTGATAGTGCATTTTTGGAGTTTTAT
Organism: Periplaneta americana; assembly: GCF_040183065.1. Lineage (NCBI taxonomy): Eukaryota > Metazoa > Arthropoda > Insecta > Blattodea > Blattidae > Periplaneta > Periplaneta americana. The sequence continues at coordinate 141,830,719 of NC_091121.1, read as the reverse complement.
ACTATCAACAGAGGTGGAATACACAAAATATTTCGAATTACCTCAAACAAAGAAATCCAAAGAATTGAAGTCGGGGGACTTGGTAGGCCATGATGTTGGTAACCCTATGTGGGAGCTTATGAATAAAAACTCTCAAACTTATTTCAAATGGAAATGAGCGGGTGCTCCGTCATGCAAGTACCACAGCAGATGCCTTTCCCAAAGCGGCACATCATCAAAAGACTGCGAAGCTCATGTTGAAAAAAAACGAAGGTACACACGACCATTAAGTCTGTCAGATAAAAGAAATGAAGTTGTAAATATATCAGGTGTATTCAGTTGGTGGCAATAATATTGGCATCATATGTCGGAAACGGTTAGTTTCCGGAGCTGTGTTGATTATGGATTTTTGCCTTGTTTTATTGTCCTCTGCAGATTGCACCTGTAATTCTGAAACAGTTTGTATTTGGATTCATTTTTATTATATTGTTTTTTATAAATGTCTATAAATTTTAGATAATAAATTTGATGGGTCAGTTTAGGGAATCTGCTTAACCTGATGTTACCGCTAGCTGTCATTGTTTTGAGAAACTCTGTCATACTCTTTTGTTAAAATATACAGAGTGCCTCTAAAATTCCTTTCCATTTCACTGAAGGAAGATAGTGATAAAAAAATCAATGTTATTGTGAAGTTTTACATTCATTCTACTTCCTTTCTACATAACCACCTTTTATATCAAAACACACACTCCATTTTTCAGTAGTGGAACGAAATATAGACCGTAACATGTCAACCATAATAAGGCCTGCTGCTTCCCTGATACGATTCCGTAAATCGGATAAACCGTTCACCATGCTAGTGTACACCTTGGACTTTATGTAGCCCCATGCAAAAATGGTTAAGTAGGTAAGGTCCGGTGAACGGGAAGCCCACTACCGAGATGACTTTCTACCTATCCATCTCCCTGGAAATGTTATCTTCAGGTAGTCACGGACAATGTGTGCAAAATATGGAGGAAAACTGTCTTGCAGGAATACAACTGTACCCAATATGCAATCCTGTAGAAGCTGCGGTTCCAGGAACAGTTCTAACAGGTTCAGGTAGGTGTTACCCGTTATTGATTTCTCGGGGGGGGGGGGAATGGGCCATATAGTTTTGATTTTGTCATACCCAACCAAACATTCATCTTTGATGTATCACGTTCCTACTCCGATGTCTCATGTGGCTTGTTCATATGCCCTTATTCGGCTGTGTCTGTGCACTTTCCCAAAAACATGAAAAGTTCTTCTTCGGAGAATAAAATGTTGTCCATTAATTTCTCGTTCCGCACAGCCTCCAGGAGGTCATAACATGTTGCCCGTCGACATGCGAAATCTTCGTCATCAAGATGATGTGAAACGTAGATGTCACAAGCACGTTTTTGTAGAGTGAAACGTAGAATTTTCCACACTGTGTTGCGAAGGACATTCAGGTCCCTACTGAGACGTCGAGTTGATGCCTTTGGATTCCTATCACTGATAGTTTGAACCTGATGTACAGTGTCTGCCGATATGCGTGGTCGCCCATGATGTTCGTCATCACTAGGGGGTGGATGTTGATGACCTAAAAATCTACTTAAAATGATAATTAAAATGCCCTTAAACTAATGGAAAAATGACAAAATTAAAAGAAAAAGACATTTAAATATTATTCGCCGGTACTCGCACCACAACTTCTTAAAAATTAATCACCTTGTTTCAGTGACTGGCCTGCAAATCTCGGAGAGAGGAGGCAACTTCCTGGAATTTGGCTAAGATAAAGGAAAAGAATATGCAACAAAATGAAGGTTTTATGGGGAAACTATATATTTTAATGAGGATTTACAATGTGTTTCAATCAGTAGTGGTCCATATTAGTGACTTCATTCTTTGTCTCCTCCTCCTTCGCTTTTCACTTTTGTTACCAGATCTTTCAGACGAGGGAGTGTGAATAACAAAACAAATTGTGGTCGCGGCGTCCATTCTTGCAATAATTGTGTTAAAAATACTGTCTACTACAGTAGACATCCCTTCCGAACCACGTCTTGTCCAGGACACGGTGAAAGTTTCCCCCTTTCAAATATAAATTTTGTAAAGATACCCTCGTACCGACAAAAGAACAGTAGCGGTCAAAGCCCTGACTTAAACTAAGCTGTTATCAAGCATTTTATATTACTTTCGTTGTGTGAAGTGAAGCCTTCATTGGAATGAGGGAAGGACTTTAGAGTCTGTTCCAAACTGTAAAACTCAAACTTCACTGTTATTCACTTTTTCAGTACTGCTGACCTGTTTGGTTTGAAAATGATTTAACAGACCTACCGGTAACGAAGAAAGTAAAATGCATTCCAAATGATCTAAAAGTTCTTCAAAGTATTAAAAATGCCGAAAAAATATTAAAAACGTCAAAAAGTGCAAGATAAGAAATTTTTTGCGTTGATATTAACATAGAAAGGATTTCTGTATTAATAGGTATTTCTTCCTAATGTGGAAAATAAGATGACTTTTCATCAACATCTCCCTTCTACTTATCACGCATAGCGCCGGTACGCTTAAATTTTTTTACAGACACACGAATGTGTGTCCTTGTTGGGCCTGGTTTATGGAATTTACGAGTAAATTCGGTTCTGACATCTTCATATGACAATCCATGTAACCGTGCACAAAACATGGCAATCCATTCTTCCTTGGTAAACATCATCATCTACGCTAACTGCAGCTGCAAAGAAAATAAACAAAAATCTGCTTTATCTTGGAAATGGTTAGGAACCTTAGAGCCACGCTGTATTTGTTAAGTAATGTTTACAATATGAAGTAAGGTCAGCTGTTCATCGATTGACTAGTGTCGTTATTGAATAACAAGTGTATGTGAAAACCTCTAACACCTGTTAAGATGTTATCTGTGACTTTAGAGGTCAAGTATGAAAACAGTAAACAGTTTCGCGTGAGCTCTAGGTTTCGGTATTATTGACTACATCTAGGGTACCATAATTTAGTATATATCAGTATTCATCACGATAGAATCTGTGCTATTCCAAACAGGGCAATTACCTCAACCAACAATTTGTAGTTTTTTCTTTGCTCAATATATTGCTCGTAATATTATGTATACAATAATAGTTTGTTTGCATAATATGTTTGATGGAAAAGAGGTTGTGGGGACAAGAATGATATTTTGAACGATTGACCTCACTCCTCTCTGTGTAAGAGCAATGCCCCAAAACTTATATCACATTTTTGTCATAGACACTGTCTGTTGTGCAAGCTAAAAGCTTAATGAGGCCAGAGGAAACTGCAGTATACTGAGAAAACTACCGTAAAATGGTTTCCCACCACAATTTTTACCTGCTGTACTCTGTATGTACTGCCGGGTCTCCAGCGTCTGATATATTTGGTATTATTCTGTAAAATTAAACGAGGCAAATTCAAATCTTGTAGTGGTATGAATAATTTGTGTTCACAATAAGTACCTGATAGTCCAATATCGTACTCGATGTACCGTGGTTGGATAACAAATTCTCGGGTTCAATCTCGAACAAGAGAAATGGATTTTGAAGGTCATTTAAATCCTTGGTTCCTTGCAGAGGGCTCCGACAAAATTTTTCGACAATCTCTGGATCACCTTGAATTTCGATGATTAACAGCTTTTACTGTTACATAATTAAAAAAAAAATAAATAATAATAATAATAATAATTATTATTAGTATTATTATTATTATTATTATTACTACTACTACTACTACTACTACTACTACTACTACTACTACTACTACTACTACTACTGCCGATGGTGGTGATTTTCATTCCGGTCATTATTTATGGAATTCTTTCTTCCTTTCTTTTTTCTTTCTTTTCTTTTTTCCTTTCTCTTTCTTTCTTCTTTCTTTTTCTTTCTTTATTTCTTTCTTTTTCTTCCTTTTTTCTTCTTTATTTCTTTTTTCTTTCTTCTTTGTTTCTTTTTTCTTTTTCTTTCTTCTTTGTTTCTTTTTTCTTTTTCTTTCTTCTTTGTTTCTTTTTTCCTTTTCTTTTTGTCTTTCTTTTTTCTTTCTTTCTTCCTTCTTTATTTTTGTTTTCTTTCTTTTTCTTTATTTTTGTTTTCTTTCTTTTTCCTTCTTTTTCTTTCTTTCTTTTTACTTTCTTTTTTCTTTCTTTTTACTTTCTTTTTTCTTTCTTTCTTTCTTTCTTCTTTCTTTCTTTCTTCTTTCTTTCTTTCTTCTTTCTTTCTTTCTTCTTTCTTTCTTTTTCTTTCTTCTTTTTTCTTTTTCTTTCTTCTTTTTTCTTTTTCTTTCTTCTTTTTTCTTTTTCTTTCTTCTTTCTTTCTTCTTTCTTTCTTTTTCTTTCTTCTTTCTTTCTTTTTCTTTCTTCTTTCTTTCTTTTTTCTCTTTTTCTTTCTTTTTTCTCTTTTTCTTTCTTTTTTCTCTTTTTCTTTCTTTTTTCTCTTTTCCTTTCTTTTTTCTCTTTTCCTTTCTTTTTTCTCTTTTCCTTTCTTTTTTCTTTTTTCTTTTTTCTTCTTTTTCTTTCCTTCTTTTTCTTTCTTTCTTTCTTTCTTTCTTTCTTCCTTTCTTTCCCTTAGTTTAACCTGTCCCTTTTAGGTTCATTTACACGACCCACGCCACCCGGGCCTTACAGGGCCGCGACCTGTCGGGAGAGGAATTAATCTATGGATCACATACATCCTTTTTTGACCACCAAGGACATGGAGGGCCTCCCCGGATGAGGGATCAGCTCAATGCCAGGGCCACCTCCGATACAACACAAACATTTAAGACATTACACAGCATCACTCACACATAAGAAAGGATTAAGGAAGGATCGCCGTCTATGCCGGATAGTTCTGGAATTCAAGTACTCAAATTTGCCATCGGGAATGAATTTTTAGGAGTGATTAAAACGCTATGAATGGCTTACTTTCTTACAAATGGCTTTTAAGGAACCCGGAGGTTCATTGTTGCCCTCACATAAGCCCGCAATCGGTCTCTACCCTGAGCAAGATTAATCCAGTCTCTACCATCATATCCTACCCCCCTCGAATCCATTTTAATATTATCCTCCCACCTACGTCTGGACCTCCCTAAAGGTCTTTTTCCCTCCGGCCTCCCAACTAACAATCTATATGCATTTCTTGTTTCCCCCATACGTGCTACATGCCTTGCCCATCTCAAACGTCTGGATTTAATGTTTCTAATTATATCAGATGAAGAATATAATGCAGTATATTTGTTTGAACTCATTTCAACAATATTAGTTTATTTCTCCTAGTACTGCTGTTTTTCTGTTATAAACAAAAACCTATCGTGGTCAAAACTAATGAAACAAACATAAACGAATTACCTCTCGCAGGAAGAAGCTAATAACAATACAATACCTAAAATAACTCTTCTCGGGTTGTCAGCCATCGAAAGCTTGGAAGCAAATCCCCAACTCACCTGGCCGAGAACCAGAGAAGAGTTATTCTACATCAAACGCCTGGAAAGACTCAAGTCATACATTAAAATACCTCTTCACAAAATACATCTTCAAAATTAATAAAAATAATACAATTACATGTATTTATCAAAGTGGATAAAAGGTACGACATACTTATCGCATGTTCATATTACAATACGATTGTCACAAAATTATATTTCACATTTTAATTGTAAGAAATGGGAGAAATGCCGATCATTAACGTAAAAGAGGATGTGTTATTTATGATTGACTTTATGGTACCCATGATAAAGAATATTTTATTCGCTCCTTTTACCTTCTACTGCTGAGCCTTAGAATTTGTTACGCAGTAACCTTCGTAAGGGTCATGGGATAATGTAAGGAACTCAAAGTGGTGACAAGCTCTGCTCAAGTGACTTGAAGCTATCATTCAAAGTAAAACACAAGTCACTTCCCAAAGGAATACGTCTTTATTTCGTTGGCCGCAATCGAACCCAGGCTGGCTGGATTGGTAGGAAGAAACGCTAACGCTGGACACACAGAGAAGGAAGACTTTTACAATTCTAGTATCTCAGTAAAAATATTGCAATTGATTCAATGTAATTTTTGTAAAAGCTGTACTTATGTATATATCGAAAAATAAATAATTCTGTTTGCATTAAGGTATAAAAGATATTAAATAATTCAAGCTCACCTGAAATTGTGCTTGCATTACATAGCTAAATGACGTAGGCTACATCTCCATATATTTCCATTACTGGGAATAAAGTTCCAGATTATTTTAAATAACAGCTTACATTGAACTGTGGTACTGTTATACAGAGTGTCCGAAAAGTCGTGCACCATATTATATGTTTCACGAGCGCTCCATCAGGATTCACTCACACATACACACACACACATACACACACACACACACAGTTTATACTTGCGGCTTGACGAGATGGAAAATGAGGGGTAAGGGGTATTACTGTTACCTGTGAAGGACGGACGGGTGTAACTTCGGTCACACACATGTTTATCACCCATGTCCAATAAATTTTCATTCAGTAACGTGATCTTAGTGTGTGTTTTAAGTGCTAAGTTCATATTTACGAGTGAGTAATAGCAGTATTATCATCTGTCCGAATAGTTTACCTTTCCTTATTGCCCACGCACTTCAACCTACAGTCATTGATAAATAATATTTTTGACACTGGTCAACTTATCAGCCCTTAGCAGTAGTTTAAGTCCATTTCTACGCCTCCTTTTCCATTCGTATCGACGTAGCAACAAGATTGTCAACATTATTGTCTCCAGTGAAGCTAACTTTTACATTGATGGCGAAGTGAACAAACAGATCATGCGTTATTGGTCAATTGAAAACTTACGCTTTTATTTTTCACCAAGAAATTTTTAAATTATGCTAAGTCCCTGAATGAAGATTCGGCACACGCCGAAGGATCGAGGATAAGTGCCGCGCCATATCACCTGGCTTTGTGATCCGTGTTTTAAACGACATGCGGTTTGGCCTACAGACGTGTGTGAAGCTTAATGGAGCACATAGAGAACACATACCGTGATTAGTCTTATGATGTGGAGTTTTTCGGACACAATGTAGATCGAAATAGGTAATTCATGTTCATATAAAATTTAAGATCTTTTCCTGTGTATTTCAAATATTTATTTCAAATGCATCGGAAGATTCTATAACATGGTCCAGTACAAATTTATATTAATACAGAACAGAACATATGAGACAGAGTAATACATCGGACTACAGAATATAATTGCAACAATAGAAATAGAAATAAAATAATACAATCAATATGAAAAGAAGATACAATAATATTAAAAAAATTTGAGGAGCGAATCAGCAGCGCTGGTGTTCGGTCGCAGTTCAGATATATTGCTAATAGAAGAGCAATACAGAAAATAAAATAGGAAATAAAATTAAAATTACAGTTACAATGAAATTATATAGCCCTAATATAATATTCAGAATAAATACTCTTACAAACAAACCTTAGTTTTGAATTTGTAGCTCTGTGATAACCTGTCAACTGAGCCGACTCCTTCACTGATCTGACTCATTGATTGATTGATTGATTGATTGATTGATCGACTCATTCAATCTTTCTTTCTTTTCTCTCTCTCTGTCTCTCTCTGTCTTTTTCATTCTTTCTTTTCCTCCTCTCGTTTTCTTTTTCTTTCTTCCATTCTTTCTTTGTCTTTCTTTCACTCATTTGTCTTTCTCCCTTTTTGCTTTCTATCTCTCTTTGAGTTATCTTTCTCTCTTTCTTCTAGCTCCTTTCTTTTTCTTCCTAACTATTCCTTTCTCTCTTCCTTTCTCTCTTTCTTTCTCTCTTCTTTTCTCTCTTTCCCTGTTTCTTCCTCTCCTCTCGTTTTTTCCTTTTCTTTCTTTTCTTCTTTCGTTCTTCCTTTCTCTGTTTCTTCTTTTCTTTCTGCCTTTTTCTTTTACTCTTTTTTCTCTATCTTTCCCTTTCTTTCTTTCTTACTTTCATCATTTCTCTCTTCCTCTTTTCTCTTTTTCTTCTTTCTTTCTTCCTCTTCCTTTCTCCCTTTCTCTCATTTTCTTTCTTCATTCCTCTTTTTTCTTTCTCCCTTTCTCTCTTCCTCTTTCTTTTTCCCTCTTCCTCTTTCTCTTTCTTCATATCTCTCTTCCTTTTTTCCCCCTTTTTTCTCTTTCTCTCTCTTTTTCTTTCTCCCTTTCTCTCTTCCTCTTTCCTTTTCTCTCTTCCTCTTTCTTTTTCCCTCTTGCTTTCTTTTTCTTTCTTCCTTTCTCTCTTCATCTTTCTTTTTTTTCCCTTTCTCTCTTCCTCTTTTTTCTCCCTTTCTCTCTTCCTCTTTTTTCTCCCTTTCTCGCTCCCTCTTTCGTTTTCTTTCTTCCTTTCCTTTTTTCTCCCTTTTTTTCTTTCCTGTCTTTCTTTTTTCCTTCCTTTCTCTCTTTCTGTTTCGTTCTCTATTTCATATAGGCCTATTCATTCATAAATTCCATTCATTCATTTTTTTATTCGAAAAATTATTAATAGGTGTGCTGGATTAGTGATGTACTGTCTTCATTGAAGTACTTGTTAGGATAGAATGGCTGATAAAACTAGGTGTATTACTTTTTATATCATACAATTAGTACATCTATGTATGAAAAAGTTCTCCACATCCGGTCCCGCACTTCCCGGGTTACTGATCTGTAACCTTAACAGAGCAGTTCGAGCGCCCAGCCACGCTTCTCTTTTTGTGGAAATAGGTTGTTTCGCGTAGAGTGAATAATTTGTTGCCCTTCTTATGGAACATGCACGCAACCAAGACAGCATATTGCGTTCTCAGCATACACGGGATAGAGAGCAAGTTGAGTGTTAGCAACAACTGTCACAACACATCTTGATCATTCACTGCACCTACAAATTAAAGACAATCTGAGTGCCGCATTTCTTCCTCTAGTCTGCAATATTGACTTCATTTTAAGTCATTTTTCTTGTTTTAATAGATTTCCGCAGCTTAAGAACATAGTTCTCCACCTCTAGCTAACTTAGCACATATATTCATTCATTCTTCTTCTTCTTCTTCTTCTTCTTCTTCTTCTTCTTCTTCTTCTTCAAGAATTAGCTCATGGTTCTCAAGATGAATTTCTTCTCCTTATCTCTTTATATGTCTGTCTATTCTTTTACTCTTCTTACAATGTGTGATTCCAGAGTTCATAAACCTTTATTGCTTACGTACATGGATGTCATTATAAAAATAAATGTACGCAGGTTATAAATTACTAGTCTGGATGTTTATTGTTCCCAGATGTGATGTTGAATATTGATTCTGAAAGTAAGTGACAAGCCAATATCGATAATTACAATCACTTTGTGTAATTCATAGCGTAATTTATCTTGTTTCCTGACAAATTAAATTACAGGCGCTAGGATTCGTGCATAAAGAGATTTGTCTCATTTTCAAATAATAATTATTCACTTTTACCCTTTCTTTAATTATTATGCATATAATAATCTATGCGGATGACGTGAAAATGTTGGGAGGAAATCCACAAACGATTAGGGAAAATACGGGAATTTTACTTGAAGCAAGAAAAGAGATAGGTTTGGAAGTAAATTCCGAAAACAAAAAGTATATGATTACGTCTCGTGACGGGAATATTGTACGAAATGGAAATATAAGAAGTGGAAATTTATCCTTTGAAAAGGTGGAAAAATTCAAATACCTGGGAGCAATAGTAACAAATATAAATGATACTCAGGAGGAAATTAAACACATAATAAATATAGGAAATGCCTGTTATTATTGGGTTGAAAAGCTTTTATCATCCAGTCCGTTGTCAAAAAAATCTGAAAGTTAGAATTTATAAAACAGTTATATTACCGGTTGTTATTTATGTTGTGAAACTTGGACTCTCACTTTGAGAGAGGAACATAGGTTAAGGGTGTTTGAGAATAAGGTTCTTAGAAAAATATTTGGGGCTAAGAGGGATGAAGTTAGAGGAGATTGGAGAAAGTTACACAACACAGAACTGCACGCATTGTATTCTTCACCTGACATAATTAGGAACAATAAATCCAGACGTTTGAGATAGGCAGGGCATGTAGCACGTATGGGCGAATCCAGAAATGCATATAGAGTGTTAGTTGGGAGGCCAGAGGGAAAAAGACCTGTGGGGAGGCCAAGGCGTAGATGGGAAGATAATATTAAAATGGATTCGAGGGAGGTGGGATATGATGATAGAGACTGGATTGATCTTACTCAGGACAGGTATCTATGGCGGGCTTATGTGAGGGCGGCAATGAACCTCCGGGTTGTTTAAAAGCCAGTAAGTAAGTATATGTATATAATAATTATATCAGTATATGAATATTAACTAGTTAGTCGCCTTACACTATGAAGAACGAAGTAATTTGTGAGAGGAGATAAGAAGCAATTACTTGTGAAAAGTATAAAATAATACTCATAAATGAAATAACCTAATATTCCTTTCCTTATTCATCCGTGAGATATCTTCTGGAAATTTCTTCTATCTTCCCATAAAATAACAATACTAGGAATCACTCTATAATTCTCCAGTGTTTTATGTTCTAACGAGGTATAACTAGCTATTTTTTTTTTTGAAACGAAAATCGCCAATTATTTGAGTCAGCTTTCACCATGCTTCTTTCTAACAACTACTGGGTTTTAATTAGCGTCAAACTAGGAACTTGAATGAAGTGAAAGGAACGATAACGAAGCTTAAAATGAATTCATACATTTTAGTACTTAAAATTTGTGATATTCGTATTAATCTGATTCCTATACTGGTTGAACCGTAAGTAATGCCATTAATTTCATCGGATTATTCTTTGAGATATTTCAAATAAAAAAGTTTAATACAATTTTGCTGGTTTTTCCTTCCTTCCCGAGTTAAAAATTGTTTTATATGAAACATTTCAGAACATGTTTTGGGAAAGTCATTGACCTAATTCCCAATATGCTGAGTCAATTTAAGAGAGCAGTGAAGAGACAAAGAGGAAGGCAGAAAATACGAAAGACTGGAGAATGCCGAGTTTACAGTGAAAGACCTGCCCTTGGGCAGAACACTATGAATGAAAGTGTATTATGATAATAAATTATTGAAAGAATTTTAGTTCTATCTTTTAAATGTGCATAAATTTGATCCGTTGACCTGCGATTGTCTGCCGATCCGAATTTGCAATCGGGCGCGGGTTCGATTCCCACTTGGGCTGATTACCTGCTTGGGTTTTGCCCAGGTTTTCACCAATCCCATTGCCGTCGAATAACCTACTAATTGATATAGCGTCATTAAATAACCAGTTAAAAATAGTAGATAGCGCACGCTCTCCTCATACAAGCGGTCAGTGGTTCGATTCCCGGCGTGAACAAGAGATTCACCTTCTATTCTAGGGACTGGATGTCCCTTGTACCTTGTTATGTATTGTCCTGTGTTGTCTCAGCGTTGTCCCTAAGCCGTCCTGACGACATGACCAGGCAGGACCGTAATGCGTACTTCTCTAGTGCTGTTCCAAGGATATAATGTACAGTGCGATCCAGAAGTCTCTCCGCAGTGCTTGTGTGGCCGAGAATCCAATAGTCAGAGAATTCAAGTGTATTTGGTGGAGAATTCAAGTGTCAGCACTGGCCACTAAGCATATGATGGACTGGGGGTGTGAGGTTGTCAAACTGGTATGAATCGGGGAGTGCCAACATTCTACAGGGTTGTATTCTGGAGTTACTAGAACTAATAGAGTCGCGGAGGGACTTTTCGATCCCACTAGCCCTATATAACTTATACTCTCCTCTACGCCGTACGTTTTTTTAAGACTATATCAGAGGAAGTAAAACAAGACAAATTAATTAAATGTTACTTGTTAAGGACAAAGAACTATAAATTCTAACACTAGGTTTCGTGAATCCGACTCTGACAATTTTGCCATCCTGTCGGAACAAAGTCCTCCCCCCCCCCTCCAGACGAGTAGCCTGATAAGTAGGGCTAATAATTGTATGCCGTTACAATGCGCTCGCTTCATGCGCCTCTGACTTCAGGTACCAATAGTAATTGCGTTGGAGTGGGGATTTCAGTATGTTTCGTTCAGCAGTGAACTTCAGTTGATCGGTTACATTACGACCGAATACTGCTATTCGTAACAGGCAACATTCAACGTCTTGTAAAGAAGAATAATAGCAAGATGCCGAGGACAATATTTGTGACTTAATTTCAAATGAGGAAATTTGTAATAATGATACAGATTTTGAGATAAATAATGCTTGTGTAAAATATTTCAAATATGTCCTCATTGTTTCTGCAGAAGTGGAACGAAGTTTCTCTAGATATAAGGCTGTGTTTTCTAGCAACAGGCAATCATTCTCCTTTGAAAAATTGAAAATATGATTTGTCATTCACTGCAACAATATATGAAATGAAAAATTATGTAAAACAAAAACGTAATACACTATCATATTAACATAGTGAAATAATAAGGCTCATATTTGTCAATGCCCTCAACCCAATATGAGCGAATGCTGGGTAACTTCCGGTGCTGGACCTCGGACTCATTTCATAGGCATTATCACCTTCATCTCATTCAGACGCTAAATAGCCTAAGCTGTTGATAAAGCGTCGTAAAATAACCTACTGAAATAAAAAATATTTGTCAATGTCATATTAGGTGTATTTTCTACAGACATAAAATAACACGTAGTCGATGATATTGTGACGAACCGAATAGTTGGAACACGGAAGAGGAAATAATGTAGAAAACTTACTTACTGGCTTTTAAGGAACCCGGAGGTTCATTGCCGCCCTCACATAAACCCCCCATCGGTCCCTATCCTGAGCAAGATTAATCCATTCTCTATCATCATACCCACTTACCTCAAATCCATTTTAATATTATCTTCCCATCTACGTCTCGGCCTCCCTAAAGGTCTTTTTCCCTCCGGCCTCCCAACTAACACTCTATATGCATATCTGGATTCGCCCATACGTGCTATGTGCCCTGCCCATCTCAAAAGTCTGCATTTAATGTTCCTAATTATGTCAGGTGAAGCAAACAAGATGAAAGAAATACTGGGTAAACATTATGAGTATTTAGCTGTATGTAAAATTTTTGACAATTTCAAGTGAGGAAATTTAAAATAAATACATATTTTGAGATAAATAATGCTTGTTTAAAATATTTCAAATATGTCCTCATCGTTTCTGCAGAAGTGGGACGAAGTTTTTCTAGTTTTAAGGCTGTTTTTTCTAGCAACAGGTAATCATCCTCCTTTGGAAATTTGGAAACGTGGTTTTTTATTCACGCAACAATATATGAAATGAAAAATAAGTAATACAAAAACGTAATACATCATCATATTAACATAGTGAAATAATAAGGCTGATACTTGTCAATGTTATATTAGGTGTATTTTCTAGAGACAGAAAATAATATGACTTTAAAATGTGCGAATTTTCTTTAACCAAAAAAAAATAAATAAATAAATAAATAAAATAAAATGTCTTTAAATTTTTCTTTGGCAGATAGTTGTGTTTCGAAGTCATTGGAGCGGCTTTCAACCACCTAAATGCTGAGGACTATCATACCGTGATGATAAGCATGAGTTCAAACGAACGAAAGACACTGCGTTAACTCACCCCAACTCTGAGACGTACTCAAAGTTAGAGGCGCACGACGCACACTGTAGTATAACGGTATATATTTCTCAGGTCTACTGACAAGACTCTGGGTTCGGAGCAACAAGCTCTCCATATATCAGCTTCGGAAACTCGTACTAGGACCATTGTTTTGTCCCAGCCAATTTTTAACTATTGTAGATAGATAAAATGAGGAAAATGTGGAGACTACTGGTGGAATGATAGAGGGAAACGGGAGTGTCTCGAGAAAGGAACCAATCCAACGTCTGCTGTATCAGTAAAAATTCCATGACGATAGACCGAAATGCCTGGGCTCGAACCTAGGGTCCACACATGTGGAGTAACGGTTAGCGTGTCTAGCCGCGAAACCAGGTGGCCCGGGTTCGATTCCCGGTCGGGGCAAGTTACCTGGTTAAGGTTTTTTCTAGGGCTTTCCCTCAACCCAATATGAGCAAATGCTGGGTAACTTTCTGTGTTGGACCCCGAACTCATTTCACCGGCATTATCACCTTCATCTCTTTCAGACGCTAAATAACCTAAGATGTTGATAAAGCGTCGTAAAATAACCTAATAAAATAAAAAAAAACATCGAACCTAGGCTGCCCGGATGGAGGACTAGCGTAAGTACTTGAATCACAGACGCGACAAGTTTAGACAGAGCATCAGACTGACAACTTATTTGAATCCACTGCCGTGACATCTATTCATCATTAAAGTTGAGCTCCGGAGTTGTTGCGTATATTGAGGACTTTAGACTCGTTTTGGTAATTTGCGGCGAAAAAAGAAATTTCTTTGCGTCTCTTCTGGGGCGAACCTGTCTTCTTTCAATGCATGACCAGTTCTTCTATCGATTGATGTACCGCAACTATATCAGACTGAAAGTTTCATAAAATAATGTATATGATTTCGTAAGATTTATTAGTTTTGCATGGTTTTTTCCTTTGAGCTCTTACATATTTTGCAAATAATATGCTCGCTGGATGTTTGAGGTCAGTCCAAAGCTCCCGCCCCTTTTTTTCTTCTAATTGGAAGGCATACAGACAAAGCAGGTGGAAGTTCTGCTCGCCAGACATAGTGGCGCCTCAAAACATACCTCGTCTTCCCACTGCTTCATGGATATTTTAAAAGGTAATGATTCTAACTCGCTCACTCCCCTCCAAAACCTTGGGATTAACCTCCGACCCCACCTCCGACCTACCCATACCAACACTGAAAACGACCAAGAAAACTTTTTTCTCTCCTTTGCCCCATATAAACGTTTAGGGAATGTCCTTTGGTACAAATGTACGTACGTATGCAAGTTTCTCTTTTCTGCAGAGTACAGTTCTGTCGGTCTCTGTCACGACAGTCACTCCAAGACAAACACAACAACGGACCTGAATAGAAAAGTACAGAACACGAACTCGCCTATTCCGCAGTTCATTACAACGCTCTCTAAGGACGATGCGTGCGTGTGTTACTTCCTCCTTCCGACATCGATTGCCTATCATTCTTGTTCTTATTATATTACAGAATATAAACAGAAATGTTGTAGGCCTATTATTAACATCATTATGTCGTTATATTGCCACGTTAGCGCGCTGGTCTTAATTCCAGGCAGCCCGGCTCGATCCTCGGCTAGATCGATATGGAATTTGTAGTGGAAAAAGCAGACGTTGGAGAGGGTTTTTTGTCGAGGCACTCCCATTTTCATTTCTCATTCCGCCAACACCCTCCACCTTCATCTCAGATTATTTTTAATTATTAAATATGATGGATGAACGAGGGGGGGTTAAGTGAGATATGGTCCACTGTGCAATAGGTCCTCTCTATGAAATTGTCCAACGTTTAGATATGTCCACATAGAAAATTCTCCCATGCCATAAAAATGTCCTTATCTGAAAAATTCCATGTCAGCAAGTCCTCTCCTTAAAAATGTCTTAAGTTTGAAAATGTCCACATGTAAATTCGTCCATTTCCCTAAAATGTCCAACACTGAAAACTGCAAGGAAAGTGCCGAGGAATTTATTGTCATTTCAATTATGTTACACATTGCATATTATGTAATACAGAAGATACATCTATTGTCAATCTTGAGGGTCACTATATACTTTCAAATCGTATGATATCGCTCTAAGATATCGAAACATTTCATTCCTGTCTTTGTAATCTTGGTAATTACCGACAATGTTGAAAATTCTGATTTAATTATTTATATACCGGTACCGTTTATTTACTAGTTGCCTAATATTTGTATGACCACCAAGGACCTGGATTACTAAATGTTCTGTTTCCGATTACTGTTGTTGCAAATGGCTAATGAATCGCCAAATGTTCACGTGATGTGTCTCTACAAGTCGTTGGAATTGAGAGTGGAATTCTTCAATCGCATTATTCGTACGCTGTCTGCCATCAATTACTAATTCATAGACTTTCCATGTTTTAGGAGAAAATCTAGGGGGAACTGCTTGCCTTTGCCCTCTTTCCGGATGACAAGTAATATATGTAACTTAGGCCTAATTATTATTACAGTTAGTAACTCATTTCTGTTGAACAGCTTTGTATGTTGGACCTTTTTGTATGGACCTTTCGTATGATGGACTTCTCCGTATGATGTGCTTTATAATATGGTGTACCACATAGATGTTGGGCTTTTTCATTCCATGGACGAATTGTATGTAGGACTTTAAATGTTGGACTATTTAGTTTGTGGACTTTTTTTGTGGACCTTTTGTACTTGTGGACATTTTGTTATGGACCTTATAACCAGGATGCACGAAGGGGATTCAAGTGAGGGTCAAATCCACATACATATTTCTAAGCAGCTTCAAGATTACATTTTACTGACTTTGTAATAACATTTTCTTCTCTTTCTCTTTTACGGGGAAGCGACCCGAAGGCTTACACTGTAATCTCAGACTTATTGTGCTTACCATTCCTGTTTGTGAATGATACTTGTAGCCGAAAGGCCGCGCTATTGTACAAGTACAGCACGCCACACCGTGAACTTGACCCGGACTGTGGTTTGGATGTTGACGATTATGATGATGATGATGATGATGATGATGACGACTAGGGCTAGGATTTTGATGAAATTGCATCTTTTTTCTAGTAAGCCAGAAACATTGCTGATGCCAGGTCAGTCTCAGGATGGCTCCCAGTACAGATATTGCACTGAGATAGAAACCTTACCCCACATCCTGAGATTCTGCCAACGTGGAACTCTCATCCGGAATACTAGACACCATGCAATACGAGAACTTATTGCTGAAAGTCTTCCTTCCTTCTACGAGGTTCACCAAGAAGTCCACTGCCTTGCAAAAGATGGAAGTTCTCGGCAAGTTGACATCATTGCCATTGATAGAAGTAATGACAGAGCAATTATCATCGATCCCACCGTGCGCTTTGAAACTGCAGTTGAACAACCTGTAGCAGTACATGAAGAAAAGAAGACCATCTATGACCTTACAATTCAATACTTTAGAGATTATTATCATATACAAGGACAGATTGAAGTATTTGGCATATTGTTGGAAGCAAGGGGAACAATTCCAAAATCCTCAGTTGAATGTTTTAAGTCTTTTGGAATTCCTTTAAATGTTTTGAAAATTATTGCTATAGACGTAATGAAATATTCTGTTCAGATTTTAAGTAATCACCTGTACACCTAAATTTCCGTATATTCTATTTGATTACTAATAATTATTGAATAAAAGTACTTTCCCAAGGGCAGCTTCCATTGAAAATAAAAATCGTAAATAGTGATAACGCAAATGTTTATTTTTATTTTATTTGTTAGTATGCTGTGTCTTTTGGCAACTCTTACTGAAGGACAGCTACCCTTGTGGGATTTATATATGTTATGTGATAAACTGAGCGTTTTAAGACATATTTATTGGGGCATTTGTTTGCATTTTTGCCTTTTCAACTAATAGGAGCATTTTTTGTTTTATTCTATCATTTTTTAAGGATTTTCACTTAATTTTGGCCATAAATCTCCATTTTTAATGTAAAATAATGTTTATTTCCTTTGTTATTGTCTCTACATACTTTGTCCATTAATATATATTATTATGTACAATATTTTAATCGTTATTCTACACAAATAATTTAACGTAGTACACCCCATGTAATGGATCAGTCCAACCACCCCTTCTATATAGACTCCTCTCTGTCTGCTAGTTCCGGATAAGAGTGACCTTGTGGTGGACTATATGGAAAGTATATCAGGTAAAATAATTAATTAAAGTGCACTACTTAGAAAAAATTACGTAAAATTAAATAAACTTAAATGTTGGTACTAGAATTTAATTTAATTGCTAGTCTAAATATTTAGTAGTACAAAACCTCTTTTCCTACTAAGCCAATTATGTAAGATCAATTTTTAGGACATTTTTAAAGGCATTTTTGAAAGACTTTTAGGTCATAAATGCATTGTTTTTAGGATATTTTTTCATGATTTGTAGGTCATCAAAATTCTAGCCCTAATGATGAAATTTGAATTCATATTGGCGAAATGAGTTCGAGGTCCAATGCCGAAAGATATCCTGCCTCAATTTTTGAAGGAAAATCTCGAAAAAAAAAAACAATCATGTAATTTGTACCAAAAAGGATTTGAACAATTCAATGCATGAAACGAATGTCTGAAGACTGAAGGGGTAGTTAGTCTATTCTTGTACGCAAAAGAAGATAAACTGACAAACATGTTTTGTGTGCTTTGCGCAGAGATACAATTTTCAATATCCAATTATTTCCTCATTAATTCTAATAACGTTAAAGCTTGTAGAACGTACAAATACCTTGCAAGTAGCAATCATAATTGAAATAAGAATCGTAATTGACTACAATGGAGTGGCAACTATAATAAAATAATAAGCTCTGTGACTGTAATGAGCACGTGTTCTCTAGCGTTGTTCAAACGTCACATTAAGGAAATCACACAATCCCTTAGTCTGGCTCTGTAGAAGTAAAAATAGCAGAAACCTTCGCAGGCTTATGAAGAGTTCTCAACAGGTAATTAGAATGAAAATTATCAGATTTATAACAAAATAATCTATCCAAAAAGTAACGTATTATAGGTACAATATTTCTTACAGTAAGCTTTAGCCTATACAGTGGACTCTCCTAAGTTAGACAAAACAGAATTGAAAGTTCAGTCCAATAAGAGTAGTGGGTGGTGGCAGGTGAAATGAATACACATTCTTATTGGTTATCTATCAACGAATACAGTACTGTACTTGCATTTCCTGCCCGCCCCGAGACTTGTGTATGCGCTTCTAGTACCACAGTGGGTTTCGACAGTTCCCTCTCACAAACGGCACAATTCTCAAATAGAAAAAGAAGAGTTCATTATTTCAAATCAGTGATTAAATATGGATGTCCTAATCAATAAAATATTCTGTTTTCCTTTAACAAAAGTATCACTACAAGACACAGAACCAATTCCCATTCAAATGGCAAACCCATTTCTCAGTGCCCGTATAGGGTCGTGTCTAATTCTCCTACGTAAGCAGTCGAACTTGATTTCTGTCGAACTTGAGAGCTTCCACTGTGTCTAAAATACTTACAATTTAGATAAATTAATATACTACTATGACCAGATAGCGGGGTTTCAGGCTCCTTCGGTCCATATTTTTGGGTCACTTTTCATTTTTGGTACTAGAACATTTAGGTAAATAAGACATTTCGGTCCCACGAAATTCTTGATACAGCATTTTCAGTAATAGGCCATGTTTGGTACAGCACTTTGGTCACTTTATCATTTTTGTCATTGCTTTGTTTCAGTCATGTTGCTTGGTCATTGCTTATGATTATGAAACAAATTTAATTTAAATTATATTTCCTAGCAGCGGGGAAAAAAAATTTGAAAAAAAAAAAGCAATAAAATTTCTGAGTGGAAGTAAAATCATTTTATTAAACCCTGCTGCTTTGCACTCTATTGCCTAAGTAACATTCAGTAAATATGTTGACTGTTAAAAATTGGCAATAATTAATTTGAAAGTTGTGCTATAGGGAATATGATTATTATACTAAACTAAATCAGTGATCATCAGGGCCTAAACATAGTAATTTATTGTAAACAAGAAGAAAAATCTTAATTTTGATAAAATATATCCTGATTTCCTAGAATTATAACCACAAATTTTCAGCAATTTTGTAATTATTTGTAAGTAACATTAATTAACATAAGCAAAATTATTTGATTATATTACACTAAAAGGAGTTGTGAAAATAAAAGAAAGGACAAAACAAAAAATTCACTACGGAGGTTTAAAGCATGCTGTGGAGATAGCCCAAATTAGTGTCTTGTATTATGGAGTTAATTAAAGCGGCGCACGGATGTTTACGGTAGTGAACAGCGCGCTCACTCGAAGAGACTGGCCACTTTCATTTTGACCAAGTGTACATGCGTGAGTACGCTGGTTTTCATGAAAAAATTTCTTTCCCATGAGGACTCGAATTAGCGTGCATTCCTTAACGAGAGTCCTGGGCAGACTGCCTTAAACCAAGAGCCACGGAGCGGGATGAAACTTTGTTTATAGTTTGCATATTTCAGAGGAGAAGAGGTTATTTACTTAAGGAACCGAGAGTGCATTGTGACTAATTATTTTCTTATCACCCGTTTCTGGACGTGTAGATATTACTAGGAATTTATTAAAATTTATAGAATTTCATCATGTTCTTGACTAGTATACCTAAAGCCAACGCCTGGATTTTTAATAAGTCTGGACTATCTACATCTGAATGGGTAACCTGCCTCAAAATGAATGCCAATCTAGCAGCAATTAGAGGAGTACCTGGTCGCTCTTTGGATGGATCCCGGTGCAGACATGGCTGCCCGGAGACTGAAACCCTTGCCCACGTCCAAGGTCAGTGTAACAGAGGTTTACTCCTCCGAAATGCCAGACACCATCATGTTCGATCCTTAATTGCAACTGCTTTAAGAAAAAAGTCTTGGATAGTAGAAGAGGAAGTTTTTTGCCTTGCTACTAATTTATCCTCTAGACGTATTGACATCATAGCGTATTCTAGACTACCAAGAAAGGATATATAATTGATCCTACCATAAGGATTGAAACGGGGAGTAGCCAGCCGGAGGATGTCAATCAAGAAAAGATCAACATTTATCTGCCAACAGTTGATTACTTCAAAGCAAAATACCAGCTTGAAGACATTGAAGTGATTGGTCTTCTTATTGGAGCTCGTGGTGTGATTCCGAAGCTCTTTGAAACCTTCAGGAAGACTTTTGAACTACCACAGACACTTACTGCTGACATCATAACTTCAGTTTTGAAACGCTCTTGCCAAATTCTGAGTCATCATGTTCACTCTGTTTAATTTTTTTTATTCACTTTATATTTATATATGTTTATTTTAATTTTCTTTCTACAAAATTTATATAAACATTAAATATTGTAAAATTCATGTAGGAGAGTATACTGAGTCCTTCTGGGCTACCTCCAATGGGAAGCAGTTATTATCTTATCATTACACGAAGTAGACATAAACCAATGTTACACGCTATACGACAAATAGAAGACGAGGAACACATACCCATTCCCTGTGTGAGTGATATAAATCCCCACTTCCTTTCCTTTAATTGGATTGAATTAATCTCCGGTCTTCTACTACTCGAGCCACAGCGCGTGTAGTCATAAATTATAAACTCCAAAATGAATGTACAGAATGGAAATGATGTAACTGTGCAGACTGAAGGGGCAATAGAATATATTAAAATAAATAAAACAAATATTATGAGTTTTATAATTAAGTGCACGGTTAATTAGAACATTCGCCTGAAATTCTGCGTAGTTTCGCAACAGTTTATCGCCCGCTCACCTATGAATACACACACGCACTCGGTACGAATAGCAGCGTTGCATCCCTTATGCTGCAGTAAGATTTCCAGACTTTATAATGGCTTAAAACAAAAATACGTGTCAATCTTATTAGGCCTAGTTCATTTGCAAGAAAACCAGTTTATTAATAAAAAGTGAAAATGGATCAATTACCACTTATTATTAGTTTCTCTAATAATAAGAATAAAAATCAAAATCGTTATGATGGTACTTATTAGAGATGAACAAAACTAACTGTCGCTCTCGCTCGCTGTGTTCGTTGCTCTTGTCTTTCGAATCTCGCTCATCATTCTCGAAATAGCATTTGGTCGGCGTGGAAAGATTTTGTAACAATGAATAACATACATCATTGAAATAAATAGGCTTAGCATTAGAGATGTTTGATACAAAAAAAAAAAAACAAAAAAAAAAAAAAACAAAAGAAAACAGTATCATAATTCTCAAAATGTTCTGGTTCTATTATCAGTTATACATACTTACTTACTGGCTTTTAAGGAACCCGGAGGTTCATTGCCGCCCTCACGTAAGCCCGCCATTGGTCCCTATCCTGAGCAAGATTAATCCAGTCTCTATCATAATAACCTACCTCCCTCAAATCCATTTTGATATTATCTTCCCACTTACGTCTCGGTCTCCCCAAAGGTCTTTTTCCCTCCGGCCTCCCAACTAACACTCTATATGCAATTCTGGATTCGCCCATACGTGCTACATGTCCTGCCCATCTTAAACGTCTGGATATAAATAGAAAAAAATTCTCAAATAAATTTTCATTTCTAAGAAACATAAAACATAACGTTAAATAAAGCGTTAATATTTTTTTACTTCAGATTGTATAGCCTACTTGATATCAAACATGCGAAAAAAAATGCCTAGCCTTTTAATAGGGGCTTAGTAATTAAATAAAGATTGGAGAACGGATTATTATACATTGAAAGTAGAGATGATGTTTCAAATAGGCTACTTGATTATTTATACATATATAACGGTTACCAAAACAGATAAAAGTTCGATCTGTTATAAACAACTGTCACAATTCAAGGCTATTTCATGTTCGGGAGTTGACCAGTCCCGAAGTCTTGATCGCTTGATTCACTCAAAAGCAGTCAACGACGTAGTAGGCAATATTGTCGTGCAGGTTTTCGGCTTTACGGGAGCTGTTAGTCTTGATTTCTCGAGCGTTGTTCAACTCTAGTACTTATCGACTAAAACAGTGTTAATATTTATGGGAAAATGAATTGTTTCTGAGAAAAGTATTTCTCTCTGATTAATACGGTATGACTATTTTTGTACTGTATCCAAGGAATAAGCTGGTAACATCTGCGTAGTTGTTTTACTTCCAGTCTGTATATTTATAAGAAATGTAATTCATTTTTTTAATAATTTCGTTTGTTAGGTCTACTTTTTAGAGTTTTTCCACTCTATCATATATTTTTTTCTCTTGCATAGAGGAGGGATCCGAAGGCTCACACTGCAGTCCCTGAGGCTTATTGTACTAACCACTCTTGTTCTGTGACTGGTAGATACTTGTAGCCGAACGGCCGCGCTCTTTTACAAGTACAGTACGCCGCACCGTGAACATAATCCGGGCTATGGCATGGATGATGATGATGATGATGATGATGATGATGATGATGATGATAATATGTGCATTAATGACAGCGAAATGAGTCTGAGGCTATTTGCTCTGGAAATCTGCAAGGCTATTTCACTTCCACCCTATATATTTTACACGAAATCATAGGGATTTCCTTAAATCCTGTGTGACTTCTTAAAATATTTTTACACTCTAGATAAAATGGTACAGTATATTGTCTCAAAATTGGAAGCATGTAGGACAATGTCAGTTGATTCTATAGTAAGTAAACATCCGAGAGTAATGATGGATTGTATTGTGAATATGAAGTCTTGTTTCGTTATATCGATTTCGTACCGGAATATTCGACATCATGAAAGGCTGTCATTTGCTTCAATCCTGTTATTTATTGAAGGACTAATATTCGTCCCATTGTAAAGTTACATCGATACTAACGACAGAGATGGTCACATCATCAGAAAGTTACTAACGTTTTGTATTCCTAAGTCGTTCCGAAGCAAACTCAAACTCCGAGATAGATTACAAATAATTACATTCTCTAAGTTAACAGTGAATACACTATCAGTGCGAGCCATTTTACGCTGTAGGGACATGAATAAATTGTTGGAGTGAAACCAAACGTCTACGTTGACATTTTTGTTGAATGCTTCTTGGATGTGTGTGATATACGATTTCATGAAATATAAATGACACAAAGTCAGAACCATTAAAGGAAAGTTGATGATTTCAGAGATACATCGTCTTCATGTTTTCAGTGCTTAATGCATTTACATACACGCCCACTTATCTTTAACTAACATGAAGTTACGGGATAAATTCTCATAGCCTAGTATACACACTTTAGATTAAAGCCCAATAGTCTATGACTTCCATACATAATACAGTTCCTATCTGCTGTTTGTTTCCTTCGCGAGGTACAAATTAAACAAATTTACAAGTGGGCCTATGGTTTAACAATTATCCTATTCCTTCTATATTAACCATTTTCATAACGAACTTTGTTTACTTTTGCCAATAACAGCAGTGACTAATGATAATAATAATAATAATAATAATAATAATAATAATAATAATAATAATAATAATAATAAAAGAACAAGAAAAAGATAAATATTGCCTATAGGTTGTGAAGTGTAGACCAGGCATGTCATTTGATGCCCACAGGAGCAAACGCGCGCTTTAGAGCCCAGGAGAGCCTGAGCGCTTTACAGCGGAAAAAAAAGAGACAGACGAAAGAGCTTCTATATGCCGCTTGGTCGAGCTATATTCAGCGATGGCCAGCACTGATTCAGTAGATAAAGGGAAGAGAACTTATTAAAACTGTTTCCATGTTAATTTTTAGATTTTCCTGAGAAGTATAAATGCATTATAAGAATGTAAGTTTTAATTTTAATGCTCATTTTTCACAAGTTTGATTTTTTTATTCAAAAGAAATATTTTCTCAACTTTTCGTATAGAAAAGTGAAATTTTCAGGTATAGGCCTATTTATTTAGTAGCCTTACAGAATGTTTTCGTAAATCTAATATACCGTATATACGTATTACTGAAGATAGTGTATTGAAAATTTTGAAAATATTCGCATGGAAATTGTTTGTAAGGAAATGAATTAACAAAGCAACTACTGTTACATCATAAGCAAAAGATACGTGCCCATGTGTTGTAAAAATGTCAGCTCTATAGCTTCAGCAGATTTCGAGAAAATAATTTAATATTCTGATGATAGGAATTTGCTCACAAATATCACCTTAAAAGCATAATACGATAAGAGTTTTGTTATGTAATATTAGTTACAATTAAAACAGATACAGTACCTAGGTAACTTTGCTTTGCACTGTAATATTGTTTTGATTAGTTTATTGATTACTTTTGTAAGGCTAAAGATACCATCAATATCAATTCCAACTTATCATGTCATACTCAATTTCTTTCTTTGGAATATAACTTTCTTTATGAATGATGTGTTTCATCCACTTAATACAGTGTAATATTATACTACTATGGAATTTAAGTGAATATTCCTTCTTAACTCTCTATTATGTTATTAAGATTTGAAACACAAGTGCAATTTTAAGAAATCAGAGGTAGTACTCGTACTTTTGTTTTACAAGCAATATAGATAATATCAAACAGAAAGAAGCCATATAAAATTAATGACATAAAATTTCACGTTCCGTTTGAAGTTTGTGCACCACTGTTTTCTTAATCCAACAGGTTGCTTATTCATACACACAACCCTTTCTCTTTCCATACTTAGCGCTTGCTGCCCGCGCACGACGTCAAGGTCAGAAAAATGCGCTTAGTTTGACATCACTGGTGTAGACTAATGTAAGTGTTAAATCCGAAGAGAATTTAGAAACGAGAATAATTATCATAATACCAACAGCAGCGTTTGCCAAAAGATTTGTTTCATAGAATATTCATGCAATGTATAAAAAATTGTTAGAAATCATGCCATATGAATATAGAATTCATTAATATTATACACGAATAAAAATCATGGGCCGCGAATAATTACCATAGGACTGTTTGGCCACAATACACTGCTTCGCCTCCAACAGCATTGACATATTATGTTGTGACTTCCAATCATGTTCTCAGAATTTATAGTAGTAGTATTGTTTAGCAGGGCGCGTCATCAACTCCACCTATCTGCGCCCTTAAGCTAATGTCATTAAAAAAATTAAAATGTTATAAGTGAAACAACTAAATACTTTCAGACGAAAAGCTCGCAAAACCGAACTGGTTAAAAAGTTATTACCCTGATGCTTAACCGATGATATATATATAACCGTAAGTAAAATTAATTTCAGGGGGTGATTCTCTAAAATATTCAAATAAAATGTTTAATACAATTTTGCTCGTTTTTGCTTCCTTTTCGAGAAAGAAATTATTCTGTATAAAACATTTCATAGGGTGAATATAGGTTAAATGGTTCCGTCATCTTGCTTGACGGAACCATTTAACCTATATTCACCTAATTTAATTGCTTATCGGTCTATACCATCTTTTTCAAAATGAAAATTTCATAGTGCATTTTGAAGAAGCATTTGATTTAATTCCGAATATTCTCAGTCAATTTAACGAAGCAGGGTATTATGATAATAAAAGATTGAAAACATTTTAGTTTTCTCCTTTAAATTTGTAGAAATATGATCCGAATAAATGTAACATTTTAAAATTCCTTTTCAGAACAAAAGTTACATTTGTTCAGATCAAGTTTCTGCACATTTAAAGGACGAAACTAAAATTATTTCAATAATTTATTATCATAATACACTGATCTATTAAATTAACTGAGCATATTGACAATTAATTCAGTAGTTTTCCCAAATAGACTATGAAATGTTTCATATAAAATAATATCTTTCTCGAAAAGAAAGCAAAAAGGAACAATTTTTTTTTAATTTTCTTGTTTTCAAGTATCTCAACAAAAGATTGAGACTGTTAGAATTGCTCCATAAAACTAAATTAAACAGAGCTTATGTAAAATCAACAAAAGATGTAGACTATTGGAATTTACTCCGTAAAACTAAATTAAACAGAGCTTATGTAAAATCAACAAAAGATGTAGACTATTGGAATTTACTCCGTAAAACTAAATTAAACAGAGCTTATGTGAAATCAACAAAAGATGTAGACTATTGGAATTTACTCCGTAAAACTAAATTAAACAGAGCTTATGTAAAATCAACAAAAGATGTAGACTATTGGAATTTACTCTGTAAAACTAAATTAAACAGAGCTTATGTAAAATCAACAAAAGATGTAGAATATTGGAATTAACTCCGTAAAACTAAATTAAACAGAGCTTATGTAAAATAAACAAAAGATGTAGACTGTTGGAATTTACTCCGTAAAACTAAATTAAACAGAACTCGTGTAAAATCAACAAAAGATGTAGACTGTTGGAATTTGCTCCATAAAACTAAATTAAACAGAGCTTATGTAAAATCAACAAAAGATGTAGGCCATTGGAATTTGCTCTGTAGGACTAAATTAAACAGAACTTATGTAAAATCAACAAATGATGTAGACTGGAATTTGCTCCGAAAATGAATTAAACAGAACTTACGTAAAATCAACAAAAGATGTAGACTGTTGGAATTTGCTCCAAAAAATGAATTGAACAGAACTTATGTAAAATCAACAAAAGATGTAGGCTATTGGAATTTGCTATGTAGGACTAAATTAAACAGAACTTATGTAAGATCAACAAATGATGTAGACTGTTGGAATTTGCTCCAAAAAATTAATTAAACAGAACTTACGTAAAATCAACAAAAGATGTAGACTGTTGGAATTTGCTCCGTAAAACTAAATTAAACAGAACTTATGTAAAAATCAACAAAAGATGTAGACTGTTGGAATTTGTTCCGTAAAACTGAATTAAACAGAACTTATGTAAAATCAACAAAAGATGTAGACTGTTCGAATCTGCTCCGTAAAACTAAATTAAACAGAACTTATGTAAAAATCAACAAAACATGAAGACTGTTGGAATTTGCTCCTTAAAACTAAATTAAACAGAACTTATGTAAAATCAACAAAAGATGTAGACTGTTGGAATTTGCTCCGTAAAACTAAATTAAACAGAACTTATGTAAAAATCAACAAAACATGAAGACTGTTGGAATTTGCTCCTTAAAACTAAATTAAACAGAACTTATGTAAAATCAACAAAAGATGTAGACTGTTCGAATCTGCTCCGTAAAACTAAATTAAACAGAACTTATGTAAAAATCAACAAAACATGAAGACTGTTGGAATTTGCTCCTTAAAACTAAATTAAACAGAACTTATGTAAAATCAACAAAAGATGTAGACTGTTCGAATCTGCTCCGTAAAACTAAATTAAACAGAACTTATGTAAAAATCAACAAAACATGAAGACTGTTGGAATTTGCTCCTTAAAACTAAACTAAACAGAACTTATGTAAAATCAACAAAAGATGTAGACTGTTCGAATCTGCTCCGTAAAACTAAATTAAACAGAACTTATGTAAAAATCAACAAAACATGAAACTGTTGGAATTTGCTCCTTAAAACTAAATTAAACAGAACTTATGTAAAATCAAGAAATGATATAGACTGTTGTAATTTGCTCCGTGTCATTAAATGGAGACATACAAATTTTCGGTACTAATAATAGACTCCATCGACAACCAAGACAGGAAAAGATGTAGCTCCAACAGATATTATTCTTTTTCTCTGCATTTTCTGATAATGGAGTCGAAACGTTGGATGTTTCTGCAGCTATGATGATATGATGAAAATTCTTAAACATTTCACACTACGTTGAATGCCTTTTAAACTCTGAAGTTATACTTAAAAGTTGTAAAGTTATTATAACAACATCACTTAGATTTTCTGAACGGTGACAAAATTAAAGAATGCGATGTTGACAAAAATCAGTTGTCGATAAACAATGCAACAGTAAGTTGAGTCATTGCATATCTTCTTACCGAGTTAGCTAACAGCACAGTGGTGTACTCCACAGAACTGCACCTTCCATTACTGGAGGTCTGTAGTTCTATCTCCCTCCCACACATAATGTTCTGCTATATTTATTACACCCATAAGGGCCCATATTAAATACCCTCTCCAGCCGTTAGCTATACACAAACTGGATAAAGTATCACAAAACTTCATTCCTAAGCCAACGTACTCTTTAATTTACAATCCCATGGCAGTTTCAGTCATGAAAGGATGTTCAGTCTAGCATCCTAGAGTAGCAAACGCTTTGATGTCGGTTGTATTTTCATTAGAGCTGGAAGTACACAGTGTCTTAACATGAGGTTTAATATAATAGGTGACTTCATTGTGGTTTCAATTTGCCCGATTAGCTGATATAGCACAGAAATTAAGCGCAACGCGGCGGGTTTCAACGCCCTTTTTTGTGACGTCCATTATCAAAGTGCTGCATAGTAGGCATATTTTTCTCTTTTAGTGCTTCTATTCAATCATGTGTTGGACGTGCTGTTGATACTGGGCTGGTACTCCATTTCCTTTCTCGTTTTATGTTACTGTTGTACTCACTTTCTGTATGTCTTGATGCAAATAATTCGAGGGACTTAATAATAATAATAATAATAATAATAATAATAATAATAATAATAATAATAATAATAACAATAACTATAATAATAACTATAATAATAATAACTATAATAATAATAACTTTAATAATAATAACTTTAATAATAATAATAATATTGATAATGATTATGATAATAATGTCGATGATTTTTAGTAGATTATTTTACAATGCTTTATCAACATCTCAAGTTATTTAGCGTCTGAATGAGATGAAGGTGATAATGCCGGTGAAATAAGTCCAGGGTCCAGCACTGATAGTTACCCAGCATTTGCTCATAATGGGTTGAGGGAAAACCCCGGAAAAACCTCAACCAGAAGACGATGACGATGATGATGATGATGATAAAAATAATAATTAATAATAATACAGTAGAACCTCAATTATCCGTCTCCCGATTAACCGATCATCGGTTTATCCGACGGTGCCTTAATTCCATGTTTCGCTACAAACTGCACTGCAATAAGTGGAAACTCTGAAGAGGTTTTGGAGAAATGACACTTCATTCCCGGACTTTCTTAGAATGTTAGAGAAGTTAGAATAGAGATAAAGAAAAGAAAATTGCTGGAAGGAAAGTTCGGAAAATATTCACACACTTCTTTAAAAGAGCATAAAAATAAGACAAGAACAAACAGAACGTATTAACCGTCTTTTTTCATTAATTGTTCCTCCCGTCCCCAACATTATAACGAATAATCGAGGTTCTGCTGTAATTATAATAATAATAATAATAATAATAATAATAATACTATCATCATCATCATCATCATCATAAAATAAGGTTCTGACTGATATGTACATATATTTATAGATCAGCATTTACGTTGGGATAAACAAATTGATTTTGTATGTGCAAGTAGGCCTATAAGAAAGACAATTTATAAATTCATTGCATTGAGAATAATATATTTAGCTTTAGTACAATCATAAATATAATATGGTACAATAAATTGAGGTGGAGTAACATCAACTGTACTTAATCCATTAATTTTATTACACAGAATATTAATGAAAATTTGTGTGATCAAAAATATGGATTATCCAACAAATTTAATTTGTACAGATTTTAAAGTATCAACTATTGAAGAAATTTATAAATATAGTTTACTAACTCACTACCACAGAAATCAAATAAAAATAAATCTAATCGACATGAATATCGTACTCGAAGACAAAAGTTTACTTTCCATTAATTGAGCCTAAATGTCATACAAGTGCAGCTCTTAAACATGGTGCTAGTTTCGGCCCAAGACTTTATTATAAAATTACAAACCATTTTCCAAATTTGAAATATTTTAAAATTGAAGCTTTTAAAAAAGAAATTTATAAAATTATTCATGATATATAATAATAACAAATGTGTGTATTTTTTACCTTTTATTTCTGTCGACTACATTCATGTATTTATTGAATATCATTGGCTTCTCTCTGATTGCCAATTTATGTTAAATGTGTTTTTCTCTCTTTTTCTCTTTTTTCTTTTTCTTTTGCTCTTGTGTGTTATGTATTGGTTTGAATTAAGTTACTTACTGTATTTAGTAAACTGTCCTTTTAAATTTTATGTTGTATTATTGGCTAAGACCACACCGTGCACGAGCCTGACTCTTACGGTACTGGCTAGAAACATTTTTGTTTTATAATTTCAATTTGTACTCGCTAGCTAAATAGTTAAACAGTTAAATAAATTATCAGGCAGTAGGCTACATCTCACTTGACGTTGTGTGTCACAAGGAAGAACAAATTGTTTGTAGACTATACATCTGAAGTCTGATTAGTTAACATGTTACTAGTCAGCGATGTATGCAGTGGAGGGGGAAAGGAACTGCCCACCCTACACCATTATCTCCAGGCTTAGTTGCCTCATGAGTGATGCCGTCATGGTGTCACTTATGAGGTTCAAACTGTCTTCAGACAGTTGACTAAATAATAATAATAATAATAATAATAATAATAATAATAATGTGCTCAAATTTGAGTAGCTCAGTGCTTGAATTTGTTCTGTCTTTACGTAATGCATCTGAATAGTGCATCTTTATAATGAATATAAAGGGTGAAGATAGAATGTATTGTGAAAGCCGAATGCATAAACAGGTAGAGAGAGAGAGAGAGAGATTAAGCAGAGGCACGAAAAGGAGGCAAAATTCTCAATTGGATTGGATAGCCCTGTAACAGGCGTTAATAGGAGGTCCTTGCAAAAGTTAACAGTGCTATTTGAAGTGACATTTTCTTTCTTATTGCACATTTCACACAACAACTAAGGTTGCTATATATGTATAGGCCTATATATATAATTTTCGTCTATTTATTTATAGTCTCTTTGACATCTGGGTCATATCGCGACTAGTTAACATTAAATTACATTTTGTTATTAATTAGTTACTTATACAGTTACAAAACAATAATGAAATTATATTAAAGTCCAGTGACCAGTATCTTTGTGGAATGCAAGTATCTTCAGACGAAGTTTGATATTGTTAAATGTAGATGATGTATCGATTGGTATTCCATATTTTTGTCTTTCTTTGTTTTATTTGCTCCATGCGTTGAAGAGATGGTTGATGGTAAGAGCTATCTGACATGTACTGCTAGTAGGATGTGGTTGTTTCAAAAGGAAGTAAGAGTGGGTGAGATAGGAGTGGCCAATTCTGAGTGTGGTAAGTTTCATCTGTTCTTGACGAGAAAGGGACTTTAAGGGATATGATGAGGTGGATCATTTCCGTACAAAGTGGGGCTTACTTGGTGGTAGTTGGTTCCAGTGGTTTCTTCATTTGTTTATAGCTCTTTTGGAAAGGCAATTCTGTGCATCGGTGTAAGATATTGGAAAGTTCATCTCTTCTGATAATAGTGTGGCGTCTAAAACAGATTTATCGGCTTTTCCGTTGGCCTGTATGCCCTGATGGGAAGGAATCTATTTAAATACTTTCTTACTTACTTACGTACTGGCTTTTAAGGAATCCGGAGGTTCATTGCCGCCCTCACATAAGCCCACTATTGGTCCCTATTCTGAGCAAGATTAATCCAGTCACTATCATCATATCCCAACTTCCTAAAATCCATTTAAATATTATATCTCCATCTACGTCTCGGCCTCCCAAAAGGTCTTTTTCCTTCCGGCCTCCCAACTAACACTCTATATGCATTTCTGGATTCGCCCATATGTGCTACATGCCCTGCCCATCTCAAACGTCTGGATTTAATGTTCCTAATTATGTCAGGTGAACAATACAATGCGTGCAGTTCTGTGTTGTGTAACTTTCTCCATTCTCCTGTAACCTCATTCCTTTTAGCTCCAAATATTTTCCTAAGGAACTTATTCTCAAACACCCTTAACCTATGTTCCTCTCTCAAAGTGAGAGTCCAAGTTTCACAGCCATAAAGAACAACTGGTAATATAACTGTCTTATAAATTCTGTCATATCTTTTCACAGGAGACTGGATGATAAAAGCTTCTCAACCGAATAATAACAGGCATTTCCCATATTTATTCTGTGTTTAATATCCTCCCGAGTATCATTT
Source organism: Periplaneta americana (assembly GCF_040183065.1). Lineage (NCBI taxonomy): Eukaryota > Metazoa > Arthropoda > Insecta > Blattodea > Blattidae > Periplaneta > Periplaneta americana. The sequence goes on along the minus strand of NC_091121.1, from coordinate 141,798,129 downwards.
ATATTTGTTACTGTTGCTCCCAGGTATTTCAATTTTTTCACCTCTTCAAAGGATAAATTTCAAATTTTCATATATCCATTTCGTACAATATTCTGGTCAAGAGATATAAACATATACTTTGTCTTTTCGGGATTTACTTCCTAACCTATCTCTATACTTGCTGCAAGTAAAATTCCCGTGTTTTTCCTAATAGTTTATGGATTTTCTCCTAACATATTCACGTCATCGGCATAGTCAAGCAGTTGATGTAACCCATTCAATTCCAAACCCTCTCTGTTATCCTGGACTTTACCAAAGGCATACTCTAAGCAAAGTTAAAAAGTAAAGGTGATAGTGCATCTCCTTACTTTAACCCACAGTGAATTGGAAACGCATCTGACAGAAACTGACCTATACGTACCCTGCTGTACGTTTCACTGAGACACATTTTAATTAATCGAACTAGTTTCTTGGGAATAACAAATTCAATAAGATTATCATATAAAACTTCTCGCTTAAACGAGTCATACGCCTTTTTGAAATCTATAAATAACTGATGCACTGTACCCTTATACTCCCATTTTTTCTCCATTATCTGTTGAATACAAAATATCTGATCAATAGTTGAACTATTACGCCTAAAACGACACTGATAATCCCCAATGATAATCCATATAAATATAACTTCTTCATCTGTTGTTATATTGTTTGAGCTTCTGACACATGAATCATATGCGTGGCCAACATTTTTCATTCCAAAATTGATTCTTTTTTTTTTTTTTTTTTTTCATATTTTCTCCACTTCACTTTTTTTTTTTGTCACTCGAAAATACCTGTGTAAAGTTTCACAATATCATTTATATATTGTAATTCATAATTTGTATTTTCTGACAAAACTCTTTCGTTTATAAGAACAATACATTGCAACAGAGACTAATTTAGTTTTTGTGGTTCACAGTACAAATATTCACTTAACTGTTTGTAGTTGTGGTGCTGAACTCTCGTATGCGAATGTGTTGTCTGGTCGCTTGTAAATGTCACGAGACGAAGTCTAGTAATGTCTGACCATTTGAATTTGCAACTTAACGCGAGTCGTAACCTAATGTTGGCCAATATAAGGCAACTGCAAGGCAGTATTTATGGTGTGGGGGGTGGTGACGGTGGGTGTTTTAGGGTTTAAGGGACTTATAAGGTAGCCTTAGATCTAATCCCAAGAAAATTGCGTCTTAATGATAATGACATATAATTACATTTTGTTGTGACGTTGCGTTTCGTCATTGAATTAATTCCGACGTTGCAGTAAATTGGAAGAGGGATGAAATTTCTATCTCCGTCTCTCTCTGCCAACTGCTAATCTCTGATGGGTGGGAGGTGGAGAGGTTGCTAAGAAGGGTGAGTTTAAGACGATGAATGCTCGAACGAATCCAGCCCGTTTCACAGGCAGGTTAGAGTTATTGGTTCATTATCATTCCTAGGAGCTGAGTGCTGGGTTTAATGTGGGTCTCATCGCCGTGAGTTCATCCTGCAAGCAAATATGTAACAGCCATCCTGTTTGTCTAATATTTCTAACATTAATACAAGCCTCGAGCAAATTCTTGTCTCTGGTACGTTGGAAGCGAAATAACCTTACATGTAGTTTCATTTAGCTGCTTACTAGAAGGTAGTTTCGGGACTTACGCTACGACTCGGCTATTCAGAAGCTCTTTATAAAAACCATAGCTCAACACGGCAACCATAAATGCAACCACTGGACTTTCATAGTTCTACCACAGTCTAGTATAGACAGCAGAGGTCTGCATCGGACGTTTTCGCTTCAGCGCCAAGTAGTTCATAGCATAATCCGATAGGTAGCGCACATGCATGATGGGTAAAATTGTCACGAGCGATAAATCTTCGAACGGTATAAGCCGAGCGTTAGACATTCGTTCTTGTTACAGTGATGAACTGTGTACTAACATCATAGATGTTGATCATTTCAAAACTTTGCAGTGTTTAACTAACCCCTCCATAGTGCAACTACAAAATTTGCTTTAAAATGTAATATAAATGTTGTAGGTAAATGTTCCCCCCCCCCACACAGGAGTGATTTTGTTTTTGCCACATCTGATGGATAAATGTAATTATTATAAACGAGGAACACAATCACGATAATGCAAGAACTGTATCAAGTTTTCTAGTAATAATAATGATGATGATGATGATGATGATGATCTCTAATAATTAGTGTATCAATCTTTGCGTCTGTAACAGTTGTGCAGCATGATTATTCGTTTTGTTATATTTTCTGTGACTTTATCTCTGTACTAATATTGTTATTAATCTACTGCTATATCAATAATATTTTGTAAAACGTTTCTACATTGTCGCAGTATATAGACGGAACACTATGTATGCACCTATCATATTATATATGTGGTAAATCAAATATTTAATTAATTAGCAATAATAACTGTATATCGAAGTTTTTCATACTATTTTATTTATAACTTCATGTTCCTGTTTTGGTACGTTCCATTGACTGTTCCATTAAACGTTTGTCACAAACGCAGAAAATAAAGCCTTATTTTTACCGTGTGAGCAAAACATATGTGTATCTTATCTGTCGCCTTCCGTACAAGATAAGACATGTCGGTGAAATGACCTTGTACTGTGCTTCTATTTATTACGAGCGTATCACGACCGATCCTATCTCACTCGAGGGTGCGACACTCGACCGAGTTCAAGCGAGCGATTTGACTCCAATGCAGCACTCTGATAGACAGTCACGAAGCTTGAGTTGTGAGGATGCTAGGAACAATAGACTGTGTCGGTACTATTTCGCATTGTCTGTAATGAGGCGATATTAGCGATCCTAGTGGTTAGCAACTATCTATGGATGCATATTTACTACGTACTGAGCTTCGTGACTGTATATACTAGACTGTGGTTCTATTACGCATTCACTTTAGCTAGGCGCATTCGCAACACACATCGGCTGACTACACTAAGGTTAACTGAGTATCTAGGCTCAGAGGTGACCAAAGCGGGTGTCGTGATTACATCGTGTAATCACAGACGTTCAAACGGGTACGAGGAGTTTCCTGTACATTGCATTGTGTGTTTCATTCACGTACTGAAGGAAAGCTGTGGAGGTATCTTTTCGCTCTACAAACTCTGTCTCTACAAGCAGTAAGAGGTGGTTTCGTAAAGAATGAGAAGAAGAACTTCTTTGTTGTTCTGTTATATGTTTACTTTGCTCAACGTTTCAATTAGGAGTATATGGAAACATTAATTGCCACACTGAATAATGTATTATTATTATTATTATTATTATTATTATTATTATTATTATTATTATTATTATTATTACTGACCACTAAGTATGCGTTTCTATAATTCTTCTGTGTATGCATGAATATTGATATGTTTAGATCTTCTCTCTAGAAGGATAAAATTATTAGGTTTTATCTCAATTTTAATTTTCTTAATCATTAGATGAGGGTAACTATTTATTAGTTATTCATTTAATAATGATATTGTAGAAAAATTAATTCAATATTATGTGCAAACGAACAGTAAAATGCCAGGAATTGACATGTCTTAAATCATAGCCAGGAAGAGAAAGATGAGATAAATAAATGTAAGGAAGTCAGCTACCTAATGGGGTTTGAAATATCTCGTGCTCTAAAGCCTTTTAATAGAACAGAATTTCCCAAAACAGTAATGATTAAAATAGCTTAAATAACTTGTCCATAAGAAGTTTTTCATTTTGAAAACTACGAATTTCTCGACCAAGTATGGAGAGAAGAATTTAGAAAATTCCTAATTATATTCAAGAGGAAGGTTAAAAAAAGAAGCAAGAAAAATCGTAAATTATTCACTGGCTCTTGATGACAGCAGTGACAATACTGATACAGCAAAGCCTGAGAATTTTATCCGCGGGATTCATCAAGATGTTAGTACAGTAACCATCACTGGTTGTAGTTTTCATGCCAAGTACCTTTCCTCCGTCTCCTTACTTCAAAGGCTGTCTGTCGCATGTAATCACTGCAGCTCGAGTTTTGGTCACCGCTGATGTAGACCCAGGCTTCGAGCAGATAACCCCACTCGTCCCTAGACCAACCCCCCCCCCCCGTGAGTTGCCAGCTGGCGTTCAGGGAATGCTATGGAATGAAAGTGAAATGGAGATCATTCGGAATGTTACTGACTAATATGGGTGAATGGGGGAATCCCGAGAAAAACCCTAACTGCGTTCTTGTCCACCATAATTGTTGATATATTATTTAAAGAAAGATCCCAGGCCTGACCAGGACTTCAACCCGTTGTCCTTCCTGCGTGACAGACCGAATATATGTTTTGATACCATTATAGTTGAAACTATCCTCTGATTGAGGTTCTGATATGTACTTACCTATTATAAGGCAGTACATCCCACTTGACGATATGTGTCAGAGGAAGAAAAATTGTTTGTATCTGAAGTCCGACTAGTGTGATATGTAACTAGACAGCGATCTATGCAATGGAGGGACAAAGGAACTAGCCACCCTACCCCATTATCTCTTGGCCTAGTTGCCTCAAAAGTGGTGCCTTCTTGATATCACTTGTGAGGTTCAGATCTGTCTTCGGACAGTTGACTATACAACAATAACATAGTTGAAACTTGCATAAACACAACGCGAGGTACGATTTCTATTAAGCTTAATAAGTTTCAACGAGGAAAATGCGTTGTTGTGCAGCGTATCTAACCATGTTTTAAAATACGTACTTTTCAATAGAGTTCACACAACTGGCAAATATGAAGCCGATCCTGAACGTAGGTTACCGGCATTCCTACCCAGATGCGAGATTGCTGTGTGGCTATTAAAGGGTGAAAGTTTTCCAAACTTCATGTATAGAATGTCCCATCACTATGCAATGTGGATAGAATGTTATGAAATACATTTGAGTAACAGCTCTTGAAATTCAGATAATATTTATTTATTTATTTATTTATTATTTAAATTTCAATATACAGAATGCAGAATATAATTACGAACAAGAGAAATAGAAATAAAATAATACAATCAATATAAAAAAAGGAGATACAGTAATATTAACAAAATTTGATGACGGAATGAGCAGCGCTCGTGTTCGGTCGCAGTTCAGATATATTATAATAAGATAATAAGCTCCCCATTTAAGTAAATAAATAAATCAAAAGTTCTGCGAAAGATCACTTTCCACACTGTAGTGCCTTGAGAAGGCAAAAACGTTATCCGTGAGAGCTGACCATCTGCTTGGCAGACTGTAGTACTTAGACGGTAGGAGCGCCGATCTCATTGGTTCGACTCTCTCTGAAAAATATACCTTACTAATCAAATTGCGAACTTTTAAATTAAGAACTCCCATGTTTCAAATAAAAGTGTAACAGGCTGTTGCGGTTAAATTAATTTATTACAGTCAGCTTTTTACGATTATTTCAAATCTTATAATTACTCGTCTTATTATTACCTAAAGTCTAGCACTTTTGATTTTGAAAATGATTCTATGATATCGTCTCACGCCGCAGTGTCGTTGTCTAAGGCATATTGCCTAGTTATGGAATGAAAACTGGTTCGAGTCCTCACGGAGAAGGAATTTTCGCATGAAATTTTGGCCAGTGTATGGGACCGGTGTTCACCCAGCATCGTAATGAATTTGGGGAGCTGCTATAGATAGCGGAGATTGATTTAGGAGACCACCTTTAACGGTTTGGGGGATCATCGAGCTGACTATACGATAATTAAATGACCGTTATCTCTTCTGAGGCATTTGGACACGAGACCAGTTGCCGGCCAGACGGCCTTGGTCCTTCATGGTTTGTCACGCTACAGATGTGATTTCATTTATTACAATGTCTTTTACAATTGAGGCGTTCCGCAAGAGAAGGGCGAGCCCGCCAAGGGTCGAATTTTGTTTTTGTTTTTTTTTTTTTTTACTCATCCGAATACCGAATATTTAAGACACATATCTGAAACTTAAGCCTCGCAGACGTTGGCGGGCTCTCCCTTACTACATCGAAATTATCATTGTTTGTAAGGTAGGAGAAACTGCGTAATCTGTGACAGGTTTATAATACTAATATTACTCCGTACGAGAAGGGAGAATACGCCACTCTGCCTGAAGGCGCGCGCCATTCATTGTCTCAGTGTTGTTGTAACCACACAGACGAGTACAACCGTATTACGTGTATTTATGGACATTGTAATAGCTTATTATGAGTAATAGTGACAGTGATAATCAACCAGGCATATCTGGTTATTGTAGGGAACGTCAGAAGCATGTCGAAAAATGGAAAAACGCACAAGCTAAGATTAAAAGGAACAAGGATGAATCGTACATTAGTAGGAAAACTAGCAGTTAGCGACTCAGAGGAACATCTTCATGAAGATAATGTAATGGATTATTAGAGCCTCTGTTCCCAGAACAAGTGAGACCACTTTTGATAGCAAGGGTAATAAAATGACAGACATCTACTTATTTTTTGTTTATTAATAATTTCAGACACTTTGTAAATGTCGTAAGTGCTTTTATTATTATTATTATTATTATTATTATTATTATTATTATTACATTGTTAATTGTTATATTGTTACATTGTTAATAAAGTCTGCCACTATTTTCATTCTACGCTCTTTGCTTTTTCTAATATACTGTTTTCAAATTATTCCCATAATATTGATAAGTTCATAATGTCATCTATGATCACTATTAAGTTGGAATAGCAAATTGGACATTTAATTGCAATTTTCAATAAAGGTATTCGTTTTTCAGTGTACAAAGTAATTATCATTATTTACAGACGTATCCTTGGCAGCTTCGCCCTTATCTCTTTTACAGGTAAAATACTTTGAACATCGATTATCTCTACAGGTACATTTGGCGGGTTTGCCCTTCTCTACGCCTCAATTGTATTTTCGGTAATGAAGTTTTAAAGACTCGATCAGCAAACACTTTGTAATTAAGCTGTAAATTTGTAAATTTAACCTAAGTTTCTATTTTAATGGCTGGTGTTAACGGATTTAAATTTCACCTATTGTCCCCCTCTAGAAGTTACACGCTGCAATCGTAGACTCTTCGCTACATGGCGTTGTCCTTTACGCACCATGAAAGGTGGATAACAGGACATCAGTATGGTGATTAATGGACCAATTGTGTAATGGCGCAATAGCTGTACAGAGAACACGAGTACACCTCGAAACTGTATCACGGAACACCCACTTCGTTCACCACAATTTCCACTTAGACCAGTCGGAATTCGATTCTGGACTGTAGAGTGGATATCAGTCGCTGTTTGGCTAAATGTGCTAAAGAATGCATATTGAAAAATAACGCACCAATTTTCCACAGCATAAAATTAGTAAATATGGCTAAAGGCTATGAACATTTTCATCGATTTACCATACAATCTACGAACCAAGCCACATAATCTATATATATATATATATATATATATATATATATATATATATATATATATATATATATAATTTGAACTGGTAATGGAAATTACGGGAAAACGGCTGAACGGATTTTAATAAATGACCCCTCATTTTGAATCTTGGAACCCAATTTTTTTTTTCAGAAAAATGGTAGTTTTCAGTGAAATATCAATCTTCCTACATCATTTTCCTATTTTCCAAAATGTATCTGTCGTCAGGTTTGACGATTATGGCTTTTCAGAATAAAACAAAATACAAACACACTACAATAAACAATAGGATATTACACGAAGGCCATGACCTGCAGGATTGCTGACATATTTAGAGCTCAAATTCAATTGGTTATTAAAATCTTGAAGACTTACTAAAATAATTCACAGGTCTGAACCTGCGGTGTGTAATTTTCTGAGTACAGCTGTGTATTGGACATTAAAATCTACAAACGTTGTGGTGGTTTGATGACATTATTACCATTAGAAATGAAATATTATTTTAGTTAATGCCATGATGTGACTATTTTTCATTAATTATACATATTAATGCTATATTTATGATGTGTAAGTAGATGTAGAGAATATCTTAAATTAGATCTTCATTTCTATAATTTACCGAGTGGCGGCTGTATATTATATATAACTACAAAACTTACGTAAGATAATAATAATAATGTTATTAAAAATCAAATATTTGTATAGTTATTAATCAAGTGGGGTTGGGTATTTTTCATATACTTAATGGCGGTGTGGTGTAGATATTTATATGCGTCATTCTCTTCAGTATTGGCTCGAGAGAGCGCAAAAATTACAGTCCCTAAGGAAAGACCAAACGGTATTACATACTGATAAAATAAGAAGCCTACAAAATTATGTAGTCTCCCGATCATTTCAGCAAGATCTCTTAGCAGGATAAAATGATTTTACCCTCTATATTTCAAGCTCTACATGCAATAGCTATATCAAGATGCTATGTCTATTGTTCGAAAGCATAGCAAACTTGACATTTTTTTAACTTTTACCTACAACCCACAATGACCTGAAATAGCTATTGCTTTACTCCCACATGAAAAACCCACTGATCATCCTGACATTGTTACTTGCGTTTTCGCGCTGAAACTAAAAAACTGAAGGTAGGTAGGTTCAAGAAAAAGTATTTGGCATAAAAAAAACATTCAGAGGGAGTATGTTTCATTATTATGGAAGCAAAAAACTTTCAAAATGTCTGGTATTTTTTCATTCAAAATAAATCTGAGAACTTTTTATTTGAACATCTAATGAACTACGTTTGCAGCATTTGCTGCACAGCCACTAGTTATTTCTTTAATTACACAATAGGAAAGTTTTCTACAGTCTTTATATTAGTATCGTTTTTATATTTTCCTCCATTAGAATCCTCCAAGACATACTTGATCCGTGTAGTAGCATTGTCACTTTTTAACCCTAGAACGCTTTCGTCGTTCAATAGTACTGTATTTCTATTGATACGTAAAAATGGCGTAATAGGCGAAAAAATTTTTTGAGCTGTATATTCGTTTCGGAATATAATTTGCATTTCTTTCTCTGTAGTTATTTGTTTAGATCTCGTTTTTGTGTCTAATTTTTATTTGCATGAAAATAAACTTACATGAAGTATAAAATCATACAGACCTAACTACAAGAAAATATTTCAAAATACAATTTTATTGTTTTCTTTAGTTTTATTTATTTGGTTTGTTTTTGTTTAATTAATTTTTTATTTACTTGCATATCAACGGATTTTTAAGAAACTTGGTACTAGGGGCAGCCCTAGAATGCACTTACCCATCTACAAACATATTTAATACAACTTAAGACCATTGTGATGAGTGTTATCGTGCTACTATATCTAACTAATGAACTACAATTGATTTTATGTTAAAGATACGCAAGAGCAGCGCAGGCAAGACGAAAAACTTTTCTGGCTTAAAAATTCGACTAGAGTAAGTTATACAAACTCAAATGCAACACCTGCAACAATTTCTACATAGGACAGACAGGCAGATCATTTCAAACAAGTTACAAAGAACATATCACAGCCAGAACAAAATTACAAAACACTTCCACATATGCAGAACATATCACAAATGCTAACCACACTACAGAGACATCAACACAGACATGGAAATTCTACACATCCAACCAAAAAGCCAGAAACTAAACAAACTAGAACAATACGAAATATACAGACACACAAAAACACATCCAAATGAAATTCTCAACACAACTATTTCAGAAAACACACACTCCACATTACACTACACAAACACACCCACACAGGAAACACAAACAAAAGGCACCTAAACAAAATTTGATGTCACAATCACAAGGGAAAAATGGAACTCTCTGCATCATAATCCACAGTTAATTCCCGATTTACCACGAAAATCGTCTGTAGCTGCATTTAGATTGGCAACAGGCCATGATTGTTTGGCCAAACACCTGCATAGAATTGGAATATATCAGTCCCCTAACTGCCCATTGTGCAACTCAAACCAAGAAATGGATTCGGAACACCTCAAAATCTGTGCTTCAGTGGCTGACCATGATAATATCTTTGAAAAATATTGGAGTGCAATTGGTCAAATGACTTTATTGTCAAACGCCTGGCATAGAAAACAACAACAACAAAAGGCACCAAAACCAGCAACAATGAGTTCTGAAGATGGCCGATAGCAGGCCGAAACATGTAAACTAGGTAATGTAAAATTTAACACGAGAAAGACACATAATAAGCTTTCCGAAAAAAAAAATATATATATATATATATTTCTGAAAAATACATTTTCATTGGAATTCTCAGTGTGCCTGAAATCGCTGTACAATGAAGGATGATTACTATAATATAAATTAAAGTACACATTATCATTATTGCAATCTACATTTGCGGGTTGGTCCTGTGATGAACAATATGACGCAAGATCATTGCTTCAGGTTAAGAGAACGAAGGGCTCTCTGCCCCTGTGAAAGGAAGCGGAATCTCTTCTTATCTTTGAAGATAAAATATATATAAAAATTTCAGATACTTACTATTCTTCATAGAAATGTCTGCAGGAAATAATTAATTAGACATACGCTGTCTACTTGTGTATCAGTAAAAATATCGTCCGTTTAAATTTTCGCTCTTTTTATCGTGATATGTAATTGCTTTTAGGTATAAATGGGTCAGAGAGTGGGACAGAAGAGAGGGAGCTGCTGGGTGGAATATTTTAATGGATTTTTAGGATAACCATTATTTTCACCAAATCGATATTAATGGACCCGAAATTTCATTTTTTTTTTTTTTTTTTTTTTTGCGTTTTATTTTTAATTCGTAGAAAATTTGATATTGCGTTTATTATTCTCTACACAATTCGGTCGATGTCCCAATCCATCAGTACGAAAGTAACTCCATTAGTAATTTAAAAACAAAGTACGACGGATACGACATGCACTTTAGTCTGTAATCCACTTTAACGCCATTATATGCATAATATTTTAATTCAGTGCTTCAGAGTTGACATTAAATACAGCATTTTTTTGCATAATAATTAGTGAAGAAATCACTTAAATGGAGCGTTTCCTGTCGCATCCCATCATTAAGTAAATTTCACGATATTACGATACAACAACAGGCATGATAGCAGAGTGCTAGCACAGTCTGCTATATACAGTCACGAAGCTTGAGTTTTGAGGGTGCTAGAAACAATAGACTGTGACGGTACTATTTTGCATTGCCTGTAATGAGGCGATATTAGCGATCCTAGTGGTGAGCAACTATCTAATGTTTGCATATTTACTACGTATTGAGCTTCGCGACTGTATATACAGGAACATCACTTTATTTTTACCAACATTTTTAACATTAACCTGGCTATACTCGGAAACACTGTTGCCCCCTTCCATTACAGGAGTTTGATGTTGCTAGTGCAATATGTAAACAAATCATTTTACTAGCTATAGGAGGAGAGAAAAGTAGTGTATCCGTTTATGTTGTAGGGAAATACGATATTACGATTTTAAATTTGATCATCACTTTTATGCAATTTATCAAAATACAGTGCAGTAGTAACAATTTTTTTTTTTCAAAAACTCAGCTTTTCAGGCGGCTATGTTCGTTATGTAATGTCTACTTTATTTAGCACATTAATTATTGGTGTTAACATACAATATAGAGAGTGCATTTAAATTGAGGGCTCATAAGTAAAGGGCTGTAAGTGCACTTAAGTTACTTTTGAGAAAATGGGGTTTAAATATTTAAGCTTTCGTAAAATCGGTGAAATTTTTATTTAAATTTTAATGTGTGATGAGATTAAAATATCCCTTTGCCACTAAAATTTTAGATACTTTAGCTTACACCGGATACACTTAACTCATGTTATTACAAATGTCACTAGCATTCCTTTGCTTCTAGCCACCTCAATTCAAAATAAGCTAATCTGAATTTTTAAACAAGTTGCTGAAAATGGTTGCCGTTCATTACAATGCAGGCTTCAATTCTTTATGCATATTATTAAAAACATTTTGAAGCATATTCTCTGAAATTGAATTTATCGTTTCTTGAATATAATTTTTTAGTAGGCTATTATTAATATAGGTTCTTTCTTCTATAGAAAACGCAACCATATTTCTGAAACACTATGCACTGCAGTGTTTACTTCACTGCTTGAAGAGTTTGAATGCAACAACGGCCTTAAGTTTGTGTGTCTGACGGGAGCAAGGACATTAGTGAAGGGGTGAGAGTGAAGTACATTCAGAAATGCAGGTACAATAAAAATGCAAGTAAAAATAAAATGATGTCCCTGTACTAGACTGTGGTGCTAGTGCCAGAGAGTCCGAGTTCAATTCCAGTCCGTCTGCTCTGGATGTATAATTTGTGTATGGCAAGCCCGTGTTCCAGGCAACACAGGGGTTCTCTCCCGCTACTCCGGTTTTCTTGTGACATCCCTAAAATTCTTCACTGATAATTGAAGAGTTCAGAACCATAGTGGGCCAAGCGCCATTTGCTAAAACCGTAGAAAACAAGAGTTAAAATGAAGTTATTACCATAATTCAATGGGAACATAATATAGCAAGTAATATAAAGTAGGCCTATACACATTAAAACTAAATGATACGTCAGTCTTCATTAAACTATGGTATTCACTTAACTTTAACCTTTGCTTTGTCCGTTTTCAGTGAATGGCGCTTGGCCCAATATGGCTCTGAACCCTTCAATTACAGGTGCAATGTAGTGGTGGCAATGTAGTGGTGCACTCTGGATAATCTCTGACGAATTAAGTCGTATAAAATCTTGGCAGTAACGACTTCTGCGAGCCACGCTCTTGAGTCGCGGATAATAACGGCAAAGTTGAGAACTTATCATTGGGGAAAGAACAATTGCGGACAGCAGGAGTTGAAAGTTACTTTATGTATCTTATTTATTGTAGTTAGAGCATTGGATTTCTATATTGGTTCGAATCCCGGGGGATCGAAGAGGAATTTGTGGTGGACAAGGACGTTGCTTGGTGGTAGATTTTTGCGAGATACTCCCGTATTGCCTACCGACATCCCATTATTGTTACAATTAATGTGTACAGCAATAGTTCGTCTCCCATGATGCACCGAGGGCAACGTCTATGGCGACAAAAAGAACATCTTCGGCGCTTGACTAAAATAATTCGAAGAAGCAGTGGTGTGCATTTGGCAGAGATTAGAAATTAGGAAAATAGACTTAAATATAATATCAAATTAGGATTAATTTGAAAGGAAGAGTCAATTGAAGATCTCCTCAGATTAAGGGCATAATATCAAATTAACGAAATATGTGACTTAAGTGGGGAAAAAAGAAATTTTGAAGCATTTATTTATAGGCCTAACTGCAAATGATTCCATCCAATAACTGAATAAACTTTTATACGTTATTAATCAAATGGTACTGCTAGTAAAAGTATTGGCTCAACTAAATATGCTCCTGAAATTAATTTCCTTTTCTCTGAAACGTGTATTATAGATTTTTTGTTACACCCTTATTCCGGGGAGGTACTGAATTGCAAATATGAGACTATGAACAAAAGTAGGCGTTGCCCCCTGAGCACGAGTATTTAACTTACTCTTTCTGGGGTGACTAGAGTGATTATTATATAAACAATATGTATATTTGTTCTAGCAATAAAGTATTATTATTATTATTATTATTATTATTATTATTATTATTATTAAAACAGTATAGAGAAAATATAATTTTCGTATTTCATACAAGCTATATGCCCCACTTCTCAACTACAAAGTTTCAGAGAAAAGAATTCCAGAAAATGTACCCAAAAAAGTGGGAAAATTTCAAAGAGGAATTATATTTCAATTCCACACTTTGGGTCGTATATATAAAATATATTATTTTAAGTGCATGCTTTCCAAAATAGATGCTTTTCGGACTGTTCAGTCCGAAAAATTGAACTTTGACGGCCTTCGTCATGACAGCCTTTAATATGCCAACATTGTTTCATTATAACAGATAGCGGTGAGAATATGACAATTTACTGACTATCTCTTTTTTACTTATATTTACTTTTTCCACTACTTATATGTAACGAGGGGTTTGTTTAGTCGCTCATAACAACCTAAACAATGACTTTAATGTAAGAGTGAATAAAATTTGTTTTATTCACTGATTATATTTTAGTCACTCCTAGAAATGCATTTAAAATGTAGAACAATTACTAGACTTAGCACACAATAAAACCAACACTATGAACATAGTAGTGCTGAAATTAAAATAACATTTACTCTAACGATTAAAAGTAATTAACATAAAGAGTCATTCATTTTTTTCAATATTTCTGACAGGTACGCCAATATGATTTCTTCGTTAACGCCTTTCACGTTCCTACTTTCTCGCCACTCACAAAATAAAATAATCTTTCTGATAAATAGATCCAGATTTCTGTGAAATTAACGTGGACATAGTCGCTTTGGCGACATTAAGGACTTCATCCGGTAAGGAAACTTCTTTACACGATATTTTGCTTCCGAAGAACAAACATTTTAAATTCATTTAAACCTTGGTTTTTCTGAATCGACGCATGCGAGTTGCGAGATGCAAGGCCCGGCTCGCACAAATCCGGACTACACGAGAGATAGCGAGTGGTTTCTATAACTGCGAGATGCGAGGTCTGCCCACCTCGCAGTTATAAATACCACTCACTATCTTTCGTGTAGTTCGGATTTGTGCGAGGCGGGCCTCGCAACTCACATGCGTCGGTTCAGATAATCCAAGGCTTTATTCTGTATCCAACGCGACTGACATTGCTGTCTTCATTACTATTCTTTAAATCATAGCTAACTGTACATAATGATTAGTTGAACGAACTATGGACAACAGTTGGCTTTGAATCAAAACAATTTGGCCTAATATTTAAATTCAATTGAAAATTATTTTCATAGGAATATTACTTTCATATTAGTTGTACGCAACACAAAACTTGATAGATTTTATTCACTCGTGGAAATTATCTCCTTCGGCTTCCATTCATGAATAAAATTTTACTTAAGTCTCTTGTTACGTAAAATACTATTATTTTATTTAATGTAATTTAATTTCCAATTCACTGCGGGCTAAAGCAAAGAGTTTCACTTTTTAACTTCACTCTAGAATATGCCATTAGGAAAGTTCAGGATAACAGACAGGGTTTGGAATCTAACGGGTTACATCAGCTTCTTGTCTATGCGGATGACGTCAATATGTTAGGAGAAAATCCACAAACGATTTGGGCAAACACGGAAATTTTACTTGAGGCAAGTAAAGATATAGTTTTAGAAGTAAATCCCGAAAAGACAAAGTATATGATTAGGGGAGAGTCGGGTAGTATCGGACATCGGGCAATATCGGACAGTGCGTTTCTTTCATCTACCACCATATGGTAGTACCTGAATGACATGGTTACGTTTCACTATGCGACATCACAGAAACGTAACCATGTCAATCAGGTACTATCATCGTGTGGTAGATGAAAGAAACTCACTGTCCGATATTACCCGATGTCCGATACTACACGACTCTCCCCTATGTCTCGTGACCGGGAAATTGTACGAAATGGAAATATAAAAATTGGAGATTTATCCTTCGAAGAGGTGGAAAAATTCAAATATATTGGAACAACAGTAACAAATATAAATGACACTCGGGAGGCCTGTTATTATTCGGTGGAGAAGCGTTTGTCATCTAGTCTGCTAAGAAGCTGAAAGTTACAATTTATGAAACAGTTATATTACCGGTTGTTCTTTATGGTTGTGAAACTTGGACTCTCACTTTGAGAGAGGAACATAGGTTAAGGATGTTTGACAATAAGGTTCTTAGGAAAATATTTGGGGCTAAGAGGGAAGAAGCTACATGAGAATGGAGAAAGTTACACATCGCAGAACTGTACGAATTGTATTCTTCACCTGATAGTAATTAAGAACACTAAATCCAGACGTTTAAGATGGGCAGGGCATGTAGGACGTATGGGCGAATCTAGAAATGCATATAGATTGTTAGTTGGGATTCCGGAGGGA
The DNA here is from genome assembly GCF_040183065.1 of Periplaneta americana. Lineage (NCBI taxonomy): Eukaryota > Metazoa > Arthropoda > Insecta > Blattodea > Blattidae > Periplaneta > Periplaneta americana. The sequence goes on along the minus strand of NC_091121.1, from coordinate 141,782,189 downwards.
AAAACACCTTGGGGAGGCCGAGATGTAGATGGAAGGATAATATTAAAATGGATTTGAGGGAGGTGGGATATGATGATAGAGACTGGATTAATCTTGCACAGAATAGGGACCGAATGCGGGCTTATGTGAGGGCGGCAATGAACCTGCGGGTTCCTTAAAAGTCTTTTGTAAGTAAGTATAATTTAGAGAACTTTTACTGAAAACTCTTGTATGTACGAAATACGCAACACATTTAGCGGACTCATCCCTTATTTTGTACTAATTCGTCCGTGAAAGCTATATTTTGCGTACTTGATGCATAAATAGCTATTTATGTCTTTGAGACTTAAGTTTCTCAGCATGAATACACTTTTCCCTACACTCTTCTACTTTATTGAGTAGTACAATAAGAATATGTATGCTACTGGTGAAAACTTTACGCGAGCACAAATCCATGTGAGTAATCTGAAAGTGTAAAGGAATACGGATTAGGGCAGTGACGTGTCCACTGGAAACAGACGGAAGTAGTAGAGAGTGAGATCCGATCGTTATCTTAGTCAGGCACGCCCTCCTTACTCAAAAGGGTGTGTGTGACAAAGTATGCTAAATCCACACCCTCCTATTGACCACCCCTTCTCATTTTCACGGAAAAAAGCAACATAAACGTTGTCACCCTCAATTCCGTACAAATAATACCCTGTTTTCAACGGGCCCCCTCTTTGGTAGTTCGCTCAACTTCCCCCGAACAAATCCTACTAATGTTTCTTCATTATAGCAATGGCGATCTCCAGGAGCGGTTAGTAGCTTATTATTCTACGACGCATTATCGCTAATTCCTCAAGCGGCTCCTTCATACCAATTACCTCAAATTGTCAGGTGTATAATTAAGTTCTTCTTATAAGTCAGCAGAGCTGATGAACCTCACTGGTTAGGGGGCAGGTCTCTTCCTATAAACAGCCTTGCAGGGAATAGTTTTCCTTGCTCATACACCTATAGTCCACCGACCCTATGGTTAGCATCTGTCATTTAAGGAAATTCTCTGGGTTTACAAAACCTTTTCACTAAGGCCAGCACTATAGGCCTACTGAATCAGACATTGTGTCTTGGACGAGATAATTTCGTCTCTGACCGTCCAATACCGAACAAGACAGGTTCGGTCTGTCCAGGACTGCCTCGGACGGTCTCGAACTGAATTTCGTCACGAAGTCCGTAGTTGGTTTTCCCATGTACAGCTATTTTCAATAGTAAATTGATGGAAACCAAAGACAAAAAACCGCAGCAATGTTCTATTATGTTATGTCCTTAGAAGAAGGCAATCACATAAATAAAAGTTGTTCCATTCATCACTTGAACAAAAAATTAATATAGTTGGTTTTATAAATGCTTTAATTTCTCTATCAACTTCTTCTACTAGATCCTCGTTATGCTGTTTCTTAATGTATAATGCCACATTTACCTTTTCCATGAAAAACTACAAACATGGCATGATAGGTCTATACCAGGAGGCTGTTCAGTAACCTTTATAAGAAGCAACGAGTCAAAGTCAGGATGGAAGAAATATCAGAAAGAAGTGAAATAGGAAGAGGAGTATGACAAGGATGCCCTTTATCACCTACCCTGTTCAACATCTACTTGGATGATTTAGTGAAGAACTGTTTTCAGAAACATGGGAGGAGTGATAGTAGGAGGAAGAAGAATAAAGTGTATAGGATTTGCCGATGATATGGCGTTGTTAGTAGACGAGGAGATGATACTAAGGAATATGCTACTAGAGCTAAATGACAGCTGTGAGCAGTATGGAATGAAGATAAATGCCAACAAGACGAAGACAATGGTCATAGGAAGAAAAGTAAAGAAGGTAAACTTGCGAATTCTAAATGAGGCAGTAGAGCAAGTGGACAGCTTCAAATACTTGGGGTGTACTATAATCAGTAACATGAGCTGCGACCAAGAAGACAAAAGGAGGATAGCAATGGCAAAGGAAGCTTTTAATAGAAAAAGGAGCAACTTTTGCGGACTTCTGGAGAAAGCACTAAGGAAGAGACTAGTTAAGTGCTTTGTATAGAGTGTAGAATTGTGTGGGGCGGAAACATGGACACTACGATTAAGTGAAGAGAAACGAATAGAAGCATTTGAAATGTGGATATGGAGAAGAATTGAACTTGTGAACAGGACAGACAGAATAAAAACGATGCTGTGTTGGAAAGAGTGGGTGAAGAAAGAATGATGCTGAAACTGATCAGAAAGAGGAAAACAATGTGCTGGATCACTGGCTGAGAAGAAACTGCCTACTGAAGGATGCACTGGAAGGAATAGTGAACGGGAGAAGAGTTCGGAACAGAGGAATATATCAGATGACAGACAACTTTAAGATATGTGGATTATATGAGGAGACAAAGAGGAAGGCAGAAAGTTTACTCAATCATATTTTCAATATTTTTGTATTTCCTTTATGTAACACGGTGAATATTCTACGTATCTATTACTTATAAAGTACTTGTGTTTGTAAAGGAAATTGGAATCACTTTCATTTTCGCCTTGCCCATCGTCTTCAGTCGTTAGACGAGGAAAGCTTCCGCAACTAAAAGTAGTTGAATATAACCAAAAATCGCCAACACAATATTACAGAAGACATCTTTTGGAGTGCTGAATCAGTTCCGATAGAGTTTCGGCTCGATAAGTTCATTTGAACACTTAAAGTCATTTGTATGAGACACGTGCGCGAATATAACGCGAAAATAAAATCATACACATGGGCGAATATAAAGTATGCAAGTAGCAATATGACTATCACAGGTGACTCCGGTTGCAATTTCTGTCCCGGTAGTTACATCTGGATCTCTTTCCAGAAGTATTATTTGTCTCAATGATCACGTCAAATATAAAAAATAATTGCTTTTTTAACAATATTTTGTACGTGTATACTGTCACAAAGTTCTTACGTAGCTAAAAAGCTTTCCACCTGTCAATGTTGTTACTACAGAAAGCTTCTGCAACTAAAAGTAGCTAAATATAACTAAAAATAACCAACAAAATGTTAGAGAAGACATCTATGGATTAAATACACTAAACATGAAATTAACTAAATTGTAGCAGGAACTGGGAATTAATCCAGCATATTTATGCCTAAATTGGACAATTTGTGGTGTTATGTAAGACACGAAGAGGACCATCCTGCTTTTCGTATGCTATACTTTGTGCCCTAACTCGCACAAATCCGGACTACACGAGAGACAGTGAGTGGTTTCTATAGTTGCGAGGTGCGCAGACCTCGCATCACGCAGTTACGGAAACCACTCACTGTCTCTCGTGTAGTCCGGATTTGTACGAGGTGGACCTCGCATCTCGCACGTCGCATGCGTCGGTTCAGAAAAACCAAGGCTTTAGGCTATGAATCGGTGAAAATAACGAAAAAAAAAAACATTAAAAAAGAAAATGTTGTTTTTAACTTAAAAAAATAAAATGATGTTTCGGTTTTCTAAATTTGAGCTTATTTTCGCCCTACGACAATTTAAAACCCTTCAAGACGAATTTATAGGGGCCAACGCGTGCGTGGAACTGCATCCTTTTAAACTGAAACTCGTTTGTCATTCTTACAGACTTTGTTCTTAATTCTAACTAATTTTACTTTTCATATAGTTCATATTTCGCGCTGTCATGTAGGACAAAAATATATGAGGTAGACCTGTGTATGAAGGATGGATATCAATAGTATGTATCGTCCACACCTGTGGAGTAACGGTTAGCGCGTCTGGCCGCGAAACCAGGTGGCCCGGGTTCGATTCCCGGTCGGGGCAAGTTATCTGGTTGAGGTTTTTTCCGTGGTTTTCCCTCAACCCAATATGAGTAAATGCTGGGTAATTTTCGGTGCTGGACCCCGGAATCATTTCACCGGCATTATCACCTTCATCTCATTCAGATGCTAAATAACCTAAGCTGTTGATGAAGCGTCGTAAAATAACCCAGTGAAAAAAAAATAGTATGTATCATATACATGCTGTACTTTGACATACGTTTTCTCGATTTCACAATTTTAAACTTTGCGTAACATTCAAAATGCTCTAATGAAATTTTGCACAGAAGTCCACAAAAGCAAGTGAAGTAAACTGACACGCATGTTTTTCTACTCCTATTGAAAATATTCAAATCACCATATTTTGAGTATGTTACAAGTTTTAAAAAAATTAGAAAATTAACAACTAAGTTAAAAGCGTAAATATTTTTTTCTCAAAAAGTAATTGAGAAAAAAAAAGTACGTGTCATATTCTATATACACCTATCAGGAATAAATTTAATTTATATTTAAATAAAAAATATTTAAAATTTGAAAATTGAGACAATTATAATTCAGTATTAAAGAACGCAAACTAATTGGAATATCAAAGTGAAAATTTGTATATTGAATGTCCACATTGTAAGAAATATTTGGTGAAAGTTTATGATTAATTGTTGTAAAAATGTGGGAGTAGGAGATTTCATAGATGCTTAGCCTTAACTAAGCAAACAGTGAACCATGCGTTTCATTCTACAGTTGACAGTTCGGATAGCATTGAATCTTGACAATATGCAGTGTCATTAATGTTCACGTGTAGTTGATGCGTGTATATTTTATTGTTTGTGTGTTCTGTAATAACAATTTTTAGACATTAAAATCGAAATATTCTATATCGGTCTTTCAAGAAGTTGTATAAAATTTGAAACTGATTTGGTTACGAATGCAAAAAATGAAAGAGTTTCGTGGCGACAGATGTTACAGTTACTTCAGCTACACGAAACAGAATTTAGAAGATGAGAGCCAATATAGAACAGAAGTGCCAATAAGGAAGCAAGAAATCTGCATATATGAGCGGCACAACTGTATGACAAACTTGAGAAAACTTAAACTGTGTCCGCATACAGGGTGATTCACAAGGATTTACTGTCCCTTACGGAGCTTATTTCCCAAGACATTCTGAGCAAAAAAAGTCTTCTAAACATGGATCCATTCTCAATATTTTCAGAATTACACTAATTTGAATTTGTTTGTAAAATACCATTTTCTTGAGTTTTAAGACTAAAAGAATATTACAGACAAAGAATGAACTATTCACGAGTAACATTTCCTTAATTAGCTAGTATTCTGAAGCTAGAAATGTGTTAAGAGTTCCATAGTTGCTTCGTACAGAATTATTTTTCGATTTTTAACTACAAACCTACATTTTCTTACTCATTTATCACAACAGTTGTTACAAATCACGTCACTCTTGTAAATTCTTTAAGACTGCACATTAGAATACATAATTAAACTGTAAAGAATAAAGTTCCTGAAGTCGTATGATTTGTAACAATTTTTTTGATAAGTGCGTGAGAATGATGTCATTTTTTGGTTAAAAATTGAAAAATAAAATCTGTGCAAAGCAATTAGCAACACATTTTTAGCTTCAGAATACTGGCCAATTAAAGAAATGACACTTCTGAATATTTACTTACTTACTGACTTTTAAGGGGTTCATTGCCGCCCTCACATAAGCCCGCCATTGATCCCTATTCTGAGCAAGATTAATCCAGTCACTATCATCATATCCCAACTTCCTAAAATCCATTTAAATATTATATCCCCATCTACGTCTCGGCCTCCCAAAAGGTCTTTTTCCTTCCGGCCTCCCAACTAACACTCTATATGCATTCCTAGATTGGCCTATACGTGCTACATGCCCTGTCCATCTCAAAAACGTCTGGATTTAATGTTTCTAATTATGTCAGGTGAAGAATACAATGAGTGCAGTTCTGTGTTGTGTAACTTTCTCCATTCTCCTGTATCTTCATCCCTCTTAGCCCAAAATAATTTCCTAAGCACCTTATTCTCACACACCCTTAACCTGTGTTCCTCTCTCAAAGTGAGAGTTCAAGTTTCACAACCATAAGGAACAACCAGTAATCTAACTGTTTTATAAATTCTAACTTTAAGATTTTTTGACAGCAGACTGGATGATAAAAGCTTCTCAACGAAATAATAACAGGCATTTCCCATATTTATTCTGTGTTTAATTTCCTCCCGAGTGTCATTTATATTGTTATTGTTGCTCCCGGGTATTTGAATTTTTACACCTCTTTAAAGGATAAATTTCCAAGTTCTGAATAGTTCATTCCCTATTTGTAATATTTTTTACCCTTAAAACTAAAGAAAAAAAAAATTAGTAACAACTTTAAATTAAAGTAACTTTGAAAATATAGATATTAGGACAAATGTTGATATGACATTTTTTGCTCAGAATGTCTTCGGAAATAAGCTCCGTAAGGGACGGTAAATCCTCGTGAATCATCCTGTATAACAAATATTCTCTTTGTACTGAAAGTTTAGAATAAGGCTATAGGCTTATGAAACTATTCTCTCTGTGAACAAACGCTAGAATGAAAGTGATTTTTGCAGTGGCTAGATTATGAGTTTTGGACTGACGAAGTACATTTTTAACTCCACAATGATGTAATACACATCATAGCATAATTTTATCGTCCAAAAAGAATATCAACCGCTGTGGAGTAACGGCTAGCATGTCTCACCGTGAAACGACCGGACCTGGGTTGAAATCCTATTTGGGACAAGTTACCTGTTTGAAGTTTTTTTCGGAGTTTTCCTTAAACCCATTAAGAGCAAATGCTGGGTAGCTTTCGGCGTTGGATCCAGGACTCATTTCGCTGGCATTATCACCTTCATCTCATTCAGACTCTAGGTGACCATAGCAGTTGGTAAGGCGTCGTAAGATAAATTATAAAAAAAAATATCGCAGCCATCGGTGTAGCCCGGGCTGTTGGAGCATTTGTCTGCTGATCCAAATCTGCGCTCTGTCGTGGTTTAAAATTCCAGTCTCGCTGATTACCAGGATTTTAAAATATACTCATACCGGACAATCCCACGGCTAGTTCTCAGCCTCATCCCGCCAAGTACCATCTCGTTATCAGCAATTCCATACTAGAGCATGCAGCGTCGATAAAACCCCCCAAAAATATTTAAAGAAGCAAGAACATCATAGTTTTAAAGTTGGTGTGGTTTCTCTTCTCCATTATCTACAAGCTTATCTTCTTATTCTTCTTTTCCGAAGTGATTGAAGACTGCCTTACATAGTAGTCAATGCTACTAGTTGACAACGTGAATTGAGGAGCATAGTATTGTAGTTAGACATGTCCATTTCTTTTTTTCGATTTCGAGATATCGATTGTTTCTCATAGAAATGTCTATGCTGAATTCGATTCTGGTTCTGTTTAGGTTAAAAAACGGACAGAACACAGCGAAAACAGCACTTAATTGTGCGCTTTAAAATCAAAATGTAGACAACTCCACTGTGGCTTGGTTTGAAATTAGGACAATTCCTTCAGTAGCCAATAAAGAGCCAACATTCGTACCACGTTTTCCCATCACGCATCGCGAATCCAACATGGCTGATTGTTTATATAATCTGCTTGTGGATAATTTATTAAGACGTACTGCTTTACGTAAATTTGTAAAATTGTTACATCATTATTTCAATAAGAATATGGAAGTTCAATAAAAGAAGTTCCTCAAAAGGAAGCGAGGAAGCTCCGTTTGGTTTAAAACAGTGACAACTCCATGACTTACTTTCCGAGACGGACAACTCCACTTTTTAAACTTAAATTTCGACCTGAATATTAATTTTAATCACATTTTGAGACTGAAAAATTTTTCTATGACCGATGAGGATGTTTAAACAAAAATCTACGTATAACGGTGACTTGGTTTCCAAGGATCTAGGTTTTCGCCTCTCCTGTAAAAGGAAGCAAAAGTGGAGTTGTCCAACTTTGATACCAAGCTCTTCAATTGCATATACTTCTAGATTTTACCACAAGTTACATTGCCACGCCCGTACACCTTGACTACAACGGCCAAAATTTTTAAACATGTAAAACATTTTACAAGCAACATAACAGAGGACTATTATTCGTAGACAGTTTCCTGTAACTTGTTCTACAAAATCACAAGATATTTACGCTGACAATAACACTTTTACCATGTGATACTACTTTTGACCAATAATACGTTATGGAACGACGTCTTTCAAACAATCATGGCTGCTTATCCTACAATTTTTATCACTTCCCTAGCATTTGTTTTTTATCATCTCTCTAGCATTTGTTTGTTTTTATCATCTCCCTAGCTTTTGCTTCTTTGTTTACCAACATTGTACTTTCAATAGTCCTAATTGTACCTTTAAAAATTTTTCATGTTTATTTCATCATCTTTAATTAAAACTTTTCTATCATTTGTGTTATTTATATTATTTATGTTTCGTTACAACTTCTGCTGTATGAGATGATGGATAATCACAATCATGTATCAGATATTGTCTTGACTAGTAATCACCTAATTGTGTTCTTGTATTACTATTTAAAATTCTGTATCCAATAAATACGTTGCTGATATCTTACAAACTTTTGCAGACGTGGACAAATTATTACACTAAAACGTTTTTCTTGGAAACATAATATAATTCGTCATATCAACTATCAGTATAATTCACAGAGTCTCTATTGTTGTAATTATGATTGTTTACATCTTCTGGTACATCTTTCCAATGGTTAAGTACATTTTTTTCTGGCTGTTTTGGTACTACTGGTGTTTTAATTATATACTGCAGAAGATATTCAACAGTCTGTTCTCCTATGGCCTGCAAGAAGACCGGACATGAAAGAAATTCAAAATCTGTGATCTATGTTGACACACAAAGTGAACAAAAAGAGGCTTACAACAAAACATAGACTCATTTAAGCACTGTCTTATATCTGTCTAAATGATTTTGATATTCAAAGAAAGTGTCAAACTTTGGTTTCCAGCATCCCTGACAAAATCAGCGTGTTAATAAAGAATAAGGGAATGTTCACAAAATGTTATTAACCTCCAGACTCAATTTTCTGTTCATTATTTCTGTGCAAAATAATTTTTTGTTCATTATTTCTGCCGATAAATACAGCTTTGTTGCACATATAATTAATTTAGTCTAATAATTTGTCCACGTCTTTATGTACTGCCCAATATTAAAATACCTAAGACAAAGGAATTATTAGACCAAATTTTACTACGAAACCAGTTAGTAGCATCAATTTATATGGACACGGAACAAATTTCAAGTTTTTATAGGAAGATTGTGAATTTTTATGATTTGAGACAAGTTAACCAAAAAATTTTAGAAATAAACTACATTTTACTATTTGTTTGTAAATGTTGAAGATTCCAGTTATAAAGTCGTTAGAAATATAATTTAAGTCGGGTCTCTCTAGTGTAAAACCTAACGATCATGCCATTCGGCAGCTTCACACCTAATGTTAATCGCGATGAATTGTGTTTAACTTTACAGTGTCTATTTCAGCACAGGCATCATGATTTCGGACAATGGCACTAACTGTACTTGGGTTATTATCACACGAAATAGTAATTCCTGAGTACGCGCCACTAGCAATGTTTCACGCAAAGTAGTTATTGATTTTATTCAAATTTTCTTTAAATTTGCATCATCGTGAACAAGGGATGTGTGTGGCCCGGCATTACGTGTCCGAGTGGCTTAATGTGCACATTAACAGGGGGTTGCTATGCGTCATTACCCCTCGTTCCCCTCCTCCACCTGGCGTCAATTAGCAAGTCGTCAATTGATGAATATCCTCTGGGTAGATAATGCCTAGAATGAGTTCGGCATGACGCAACGGATATCTAACAGCCAAGAAGGGGACCAACTTCAAATAGAACCATTCAACTATATCTAATTGTTGAACATTTGGACGGTAAGGTTTCTGTCATACCAAAAAATATTATCCTAAGGGATAACGTAAAGATATTACTTTGTTGTTCTAAGAAATATTTTGTCAATTAACTGTTTACGTATAATTTATTTAGCATTATTTCAATCTATATTTATGTATGGTATTGTAGGTTGGGGTGGGAATTATAAATCCAATCTATATCTCTTAATTTTACTACAGAAAAAAGTATTAAAAATTTGTTTAAAGAAGCAGAAAGATTACCCAACTGAGTTGTTGTTTAAACATTTCAAAGTTTTCAACATGAAACAAATTTATTTTATTTTAATAAAATATTTTCACAGAAATCTTAATAACTTTGAAAGGTATACACAAAAATATAGAACTAAAAATATGAATTCTCTGCGTTTGTCTGAACCCAAATGTAAAAACAATGCAGCTTTTTATCATATCATGAGTCAAGGTCCTAGATTGTTAAACAAAATTTTATTTCAATATTATTTTAACCACGAATCCTCTCCCAATTAATAAAAAAATAAAAATATTGTATTGGATTTATAGTTTGGGTTTAAACATATTAAACAATTTTAATCTGTATTCGCCCTCAATTTTAATTTAATTTTTGTCTGTATTGGAATCCCCTCCTGAGCACGAGCCTTACTCATTCAGGAGTGGGCTAGTTTATCTTTCTTTGTATTAACTTGTATTCATTTCATACTTACTAGCAATAAAATAAATACATACAGTATATGTACATACGTGGAATGGAAAAATAAGTTATAATTAGGCCTACTAAACCTGGGATTTCAAGACACTAAAAAGGCACGTTTACGCGCCGAAAAGTCCCTAAAATATAAAAATAGCCTTATAAAATGATGAAATTTATTCATTCATTGTTTCTTCCCAAAGACAGGTCTTTTACTGTAACCCAACATACTCCAGTCTTTCCTATTTTCTGTCTTCCTCTTATTGTCTTCGCGCTACTAGTTGGCGCGGGGAGTAGATAGGCGGGACGGGGGAACTTCACGCTACACTCTGACCTGAAAACTTCGTCCACTTACTTGGCTACACGGGAACGGAGTCAGACATAAAAGATTCCGCATCTTCGATGCTGTCGCTATGACTATCATTATCACATTTTTCAAAATTTCTGGAGTATGATCTGTCCATGATAATCGTCTGTTTATGTTCCAGCCGTGTATATTAATTCGAATCTCTCAACAAAGCCATTAGCCCCACCGCCCCCATCCTGATGAACAATGAGTGTTCTGGACACATTTACGGTAGTCAAAACTCCAGTAACATTTTTATCGTGCCAGAACTTGGGAAACGTTAAATTGGTAGGCCTATCTATCCGCATTTCGTCCAGATACAAAATCGGTTTTTCCACTTTCCTAAGCTTTCTTATTTGCTGTAGATATCTTCACGTATTCCAATTTACAGTGTTTTCCTAATTTTTTTTTTGCTGCACACTTCTTCCACCTGAAATCCTTTTTCTTCAGTATTCGTCTTAATGTTGTCTTTCATTTCAAATCAATTCTCTCTTGTAGCAGGGGTAAAAGCTTGTTACTACTTTTTTTTTAGTTGGTTATTTAACGACACTGTAATAACTATGTACTAGCTTCTTCAGTGTCGATTGAATTGATGATGGCGAGATGGTATTTGGCAAAATGAAACCAAGGATTCGCCATAGATTACCTGACATTCGCCTTCCGCTTGGAAAAACCTCGGAAAAAACTCAACCAGGTAGTCAGCGCAAACGGGAATCGAACTCACTCCCGAGCACAACTGCAGATCAGCAGGCAAACGCGCTACCTCCTGAGCTACGCCGGTGGCCCTCTTTCTTTTTCAAATAAAAATTCTCAATTATATCTTTTTTGTCAATCTCCCGTCGAAGTCCTCTACATTTGCGTTTCGGTAGTCTGGACGTTTACATTTTTTTTCTCCCTCAGGTGTCGACAACGCACTTTCTTCTGTGCAGTCTTTCATTTCATTCCTTATACGCTGTATTGTTCTTGTGGATAGATTAGAGTACTTTTCTACCTTTGCTATAGGTTTCGTAAGAGGAATTCAAAGGCACTGTTGTTCTTTTTCTTCATCACAGGATTATTTTGCACTTCTAATATTATTCCTTTCTTCGCTATAGATTGTCAATCCTTGTTTCCTCTTTGTCGACATATTTACAATAAAGAAAAAACTGCTATAAACCTAAATAACAGTATACAATAACATAAATTCTATTAACCGTATTATTATCAACACTATTAACACGAAAAGCAAAGGATAACTAAAGCAATACATGATTTGTGGTATACTGAAAACAATTGTCTTGTTGAAACTAATAAAACACTACAGTAAAAACCCCACTATTATTTTCACAAAGTCGCGAAGATTCATAGACACGTGCAGTAGATGTTTGTGAAACAGGAATATTGCAGTGAACAGCGCGGTGCGCATGCGCGACTGTTTCCCCTCCGCCCCGTCTAAGTACTTCAGCCGCCTTCTCCTGGCGTGACAACAGTAATTTCCGCATATGATCCATATTAATGCCATTTAATATTTGATATTTTCTTCTATCCCGAACTCTTCTCCCGTTCACCATTCCTTCCAGTATATTCTTCAGTAGTCTGTTTCTTCTCGGCCAGTGACCCAACCAATTCCTCTTCCTTCTTGATTAGTTTCAACATCATTCTTTCTTCACCTACTCTTTCCAACGCAGCTTCATTTCTTATTTTGTCTGTCCACTTCACACGTTCCATTCTTCTCCATATCCACATTTCATGTGCTTATAGCCGCTTCTCTTCACTTCGTCGTATTGTCCAGGTTTCTGCCCCATACAATGCCACACCCTACACAAAGCACTTTACTAACCTCTTCCTTAGTTCTTTCTCCAGAGGTCAGCAAAAGTTTCTCCTTTTCCTATTAAAAGCATCCTTTGCCATTACTATTCCCCTTTTGACTTCCTTGTAGCAGCTCATGTTACTACATATAGTAGTAGTGGTAGTAATAATAATAATAATAATAATAATAATAATAATAATAATAATAATAATAATAATAATAATACTAATAATAATAACAATGATCCGTGGCGCTACAGCCCACGAAGGGCCTCACGGCCACATGTCGAAGTAGAGGTGGACGATCATCGAACCAGAATGGAGGTATCGTGTGATTAGCATGATGAGCTGGTTTGCGTAACCGGATTTCGCTACCTATCGTAACTCCCCAAGTGCATCACGATGCTGGGTGGACACTGGTCCCATACACTGGCCGAAATTTCATGAGAAAATTTTTTCCCCCACGAGGACTTGAACCAGCGCATTCTGTAACGCGAGTCCTAGGCAGGATGCCAGTAGACCACGACGCCACGGCGCAGGACACTGCTTATATTACACCACAAATATTTGAAGCTGTTCATTTGCTTTACTGTCTCATTTAGAATTTGCAAGTTTATCTTCTTTAGCTTTCTTCCTATAACCGTGGTCTTCATCTTGTTTGCATTTATCTCCATCCTATAGTTACTGCTCACAGCTATCATTTAGGTTCAGTAACATATCCCTTAGTATCATCTCCTCTTTTGCAAAAACGCCATATCAGCAGCAAATCTTATGCATTTAATTCTTCTTTCTCCTACTATCTCTCTTCCCATGTTCTGAAAACAAGACGAACCTCCCCTTTTTTGGAGAAAGTAGAAATTGTTTTTTTTTTTATTACGAAATGGATTTCATTGGATTAAATTTATAACTAGAAATACTTCCTTCTAGGACATGTGAGTACTGTAAGTTCAGACGTTATTGTATTAATCATAACATAGGCACTTAAGTTTTGGGTCCTTTTCTATTTTTTATACTCAGTGTTCAGAATTATGAACCAACGCTTACATTTGCAAGTAGCGGAACTTCCTGGCGTATTGTTAGGATAGTTTAAATTCACCTCTTAAGACAATATAATTTTTTTTAGTCCTAACATCAACTTTAGTCATCCTGTAACTGTATTGTTGAAAAACTCGAAAGTCTGATTTAATAGTCACACACACACACACACACACACACACACACGCACACACACACACGTGCATTAATATTTATTTATGATACAAGTTCGTAAAAGTACTTGCTTTAGCACGAGTGTAAAGTCTGTGAAACGAGGGAAAGTAGAGTTTCACAAACACACGAGAGCCGAAAAGATAACTTTACGAATGTGTATCATATAATGTTTTTCTACGATAGCATAAATTTATATTAAGAAAATATTTAAATTTGAAGTTATAAGATCACAATGTCATGGCCGTCTTAACTCAGACCCATTTAAGAAATAAGTATCCATGGAATGACAACCTATTATATTCATGATTATTAAGGTTCGGATAAATTAGTTGTATCAGGATAGCTTGTATAACTGTATAGGGTATGGTCTTGACTTGTTTCAGTAAACACTAACTCCTTCCACTCGCTAAAACTCTACCTGCTGGGAAGATCATTCTCCACCTCCTAGTTAAAACATCAGTGAACTAGCTGGGGGACACTGACAACTAGTTAATGTTTGTAAACAAAACGCAAGAACTAAGGATGTCTATCTTGATACAGTTACTTTATCCAAACCATATGATTACCATTTCTTAGCCGTCTGGAACGGCAGTAATCAGGGAAGTGGTTAGCAAAATTTGAATTCTACATTATGTTGCATTGAATATTTATGCAACTTCGGAATAAGAACTAAAATGTAATTATTAATGTTAAATTTGTTATTTATTTATGTTACGTGTAATATTTACACCATGAAGGATCGAGGTAATGCATTAATTTCTTACTGAATAAATTTATTACTTGGAATATTGCATTTTCTTTGACGTGCGTAAAGCGATTACTTAAATTTTGTACTCACTAGTGTTTTAAAAGCTCACGTTTCGCTCTTATAACAATGGATATAATGCAACTTTACGCACTATCGTTGAAAACATTAATAAATAATCTATACGTTGAATCTCTATTTCCTAATCGGTAATCAGTATTCTACTCTTATAGCTAGAAATATTACCACTTCAACTAAAGCGATGAACTATAAACAACCATATATCCACTTTCGTGTTTGTGTTATGATATTTATAAAGCGATTCAACAATAATTTATTGCAATTTTTCACGATTAGACATAAAATATGTAGAAGACAAGCGCGCTACTGCTTATATATTAATGCCAATATTTCGTATGTTACTTTACACTTCAGATTTTTATTTAATTTGACACCACGAGAATGTTGTCTGTAGTGGTATTAGATAAATAGGCCCACCGTCGAACTACATGCTTGTCTTCATCCTTCAAGGCCGTCAATTTCATTATAATTATATTTTTTTCATTCTCGATCATAGACAGAAGAGTTTGATTCTGTACAGAATGCCAACAGCAATACTGTGATGTTAGTGCTTTCAACTTTTAATGTTGCATTTTATTATTTCTGTGAAGTTCTAACAGGTGAAAAATAATTACATGCTTTGGGAAGGAGTTCGACTTAGCGCCTAAACTATACTTCTGAGTGCCAATCGAAAACCAGGCTATAATTTTACGTTTCCCATGAATTTTGATGAATAGAATGCTTCAGAGACCTTCCGAATGGTAACGGTGACTATTATTCTTGCAGAAAATAAGCACAAAGGTATGAAAAGATTGATGAATCCTTAGTACAGCAATATTATGAAATTGTAGGCTTTACGTTTTAATAACATGATTTTCACTCGAATCTTGAATTT
Organism: Periplaneta americana; assembly: GCF_040183065.1. NCBI lineage: Eukaryota > Metazoa > Arthropoda > Insecta > Blattodea > Blattidae > Periplaneta > Periplaneta americana. The sequence continues at coordinate 141,766,717 of NC_091121.1, read as the reverse complement.
TCTGAGCAAATTTATGTGATATCAGACGAACTAAGATAATTTAAGCTATCGTTAAAATTTAAAAGGGAATTTGGGATGCTGTTTTGATGTCGGGTGATTATATTTGCATGTTGGTTCGTGCTGATGAGTCGTCTTCTCATTAGTGAAAAAGCACATCTGCTGTTAATTTGCAAATGATTGGTAATGCTGATCAATATGAAGATATGTGAATTAATATATATTCCTGTCCCCTGTCCATATTTTGTACCATTAGGTTTTTTGGCATTAAGTTTGCTTACAGTAGCAATACTATATTCTACATTATGAATAAAATAATAATAATTAGGTATTTAATGTTGAGTGCTAATATGAAAGAAACATTACTGCTGTTTTCGCAACCAGCATCAGAAATTATGTAACGAATACAAAAGAAACGTTAGCTGAAAGGTTATTAATGTTTATAGTCTACCGGTATTGTAAATGTAGTGTTCTTGGTCATATCACCTAGGTGTGAACCTGAGAATTACATATAGGGTAAAGGTTGGTAATATTGTGATACGAGTAATATTGTAATAGTTTTTTTTTTGAGAGCGAGTGACCGGTTTTGTGCAGAAACTTGTCCACGAAGATTCCCTTAATACGTTGACGCAAAAAACCAATCTTCCTTTCGCTCAGTAAAATTGTAATAAATGCTCAAAAAGAACTATCACAATATTACGCATATCACAATATTACCAATATTTACCTTATAAAGAACAAAAATAAGATGCGCATTTCTGATTTTTGTACAAGAAGGCAAATTTCGACATAACTGCTGGAATTCAAATACAGGTTTCCTTCATTTATAGCTATAATCATTACTTATTGAGCACTAAGGGAAATTCATCATCATAATTAAACAGATTCATCCTGTTGACCGGGATGGACAAATTCCTGCAATGTGAGAGACTGAAACGGCGTACATGTTAACTTCACGCACGCAGAATTGATTCTCAGTCGAAGCGGTATCATAATATATGAGGATCGGTTAAGGGTTAGCGAGTTGCTTCAGTGATTCAAATAAAGTTAAATAAGACCCGTAAGCGTATATCGAGTGTTGAAAAAGTATCCAATATTTTAGGAAGTGATAGTATGCATCAAAACAAGAAACAATGTCTAATAAACATTGGTCCTACAAGACATACTTTCTGAGATCTGAACACTTGTTCATAGGATGTGCTCAATGTTACGTCCATTTATGGCAATGAATTTTTCTGCCCTATAATACAGCAGACTACAAGATAATCATACCGTTGTTGGCACTCCTGGTATGGAATAGAGATACGTCGCAAGGAATACTGAAAATAAAAGTTTGGTTGCGGATATGAGCGGGGTTCAGCACAGATGGCGTTGTGAATTTTCGTAATCAGCATGTTTGGGCTGACGAAAATTTCCATGCAGTTGAAGAAACAAGGCATCAGCACCGATTCTCAACCAACGTTCTTGGCGATAGACTAAAGGCCATTCGTGCTACCACAGAGATTAACTGGGGCTCATTATCAGAACTTTCTTATTAAAGTATTGCCCACCTTGCTGAAGAATGTGCCATGTCAGCAGGCTACAGATGTGGTTCATGCATGATGGCACACCAGCACATTTTTTCCGCAATGAGCGTGAACACCTGACGCTGACATTTCAGGACCACAGGATTGATTGGGAAGGCTCCATACTTTGGCCTGCTCGTTTCCGAAATTTAAATACCCTAGACTTTTGGTTACCAAGAACAACCAAGTAAATTTCAAAGAGTGCGTGCTTCCTTACGCCGAAGGACAGAGGAATGCATTACCATGAATGGACGTCACATTGTTCATCACTATGAACAAGTGTTCAGATCTCAGAAGGTATCTGTTGAAGGACCCATGTTTATTAGACATTATTTTCTTGTTTTGATGCATACTAGCACCTCCTAAAATATTGGACTCTTCTTTTAACACCCTGTATAAATAAGTACCTAGCTTTAATAATTAAAACGAATTGTTCATACTACAGAGATTATTCTTTAATTTTAAATATCTCAACTGGACTTAAATATGTCAGCACTCCTTAAAAGAACACATAGAGAAGAAATGCTCATTTGAAGGAGAGATCGAAATAAAACAAACATTTTTTTCTAGAAAAAGGATGTCTAATGAAGAATAACATAGTGATGACATACAGAATTAATTACTTTCCCTCAGAGAATTCAATTGACAGTCTGAGAATTGTTTAAAATCACTCATGGACTAGCCATACTCTAACTGACTCACAAAAACTCTGTTCAGATACGACATCGACTAATTACATGTTTCATTTCTTTTTTTAAAGTGCTGTAGTCGATGTTTATCGATGAAGGATATTAACGATACAAGAAAGTCGAGAGGGCCTAGAGGTTAGGCAATCTTCAAAACAAATTACACTAGTGAAAACTGATGCCCTGCTGTGCAATAGACACACATTTTGTACTGGACTCACCTCACCAGCCCTATAAAGAATGCAAAAGGAATGTATCAACTGTTACTCACTCCGAAGCTACTTCAAACCACGCCCCTATTCGCCAGCTTCCGAAATAATAACGTCTAGATTGCAAGCTTCATAGAAACATTAACGAATCACTATACATGTGTTAAACCTTGCGGTAGCTGAATAGTCGGACCTTCGAACTGTCAACACCTCTTATCAGTTCGACTACTTCTCCACTGCCAGCTTCCCTTGTTATGTTCTCCTCCGGTCAGGGCTGGTGCGCTAAGTCCCATACTCTAGATCTATACTTTTGTGAGGTATAGTATGTACCAAATATGTGTGTTTTTTCCCATGAGTTGCTGTATAACTGCATGCCCCTTTACGAATGTAATACTACATGCATGTAGCCTATTCCAAATTTACAAATTGTTTTAAGTTTTCCTCCTTAGATCACTTTTTGGTGTGTGTTGGTTTTTTCTTTTTTTTCCAATTAGTCGAACAGTGCTGCTTAGGACAACATAGGGCAAGTAATAGAGAAAGAATATTTTTTTTTTTTTTTGGAAGGAGAAAGAGCTTTATCTCTCTGCCGAAAATTGAAACCGATTTTTTTTTCGATTTATAGCTCGAAACGCTATCGCTGTAGCCACAAGGAAGTATTATGGACAGTATCATTTGATACAAAATATTGGATTAAATTACGTGAAGTGAAAATGAAAGAGAGGTGGTAGAAAAATGTTCCCGTTGTACAAAGTTGGGAGACCACAGGAAGCTCGTACGGGATGTGGAATGCAGGCGAAACCAGTCATCTGGTCCCTACATTCAGGTCAGTCTGATAACGAGTTGTCGACTCTGCTTTAGAAGTTGGGAGGCCCGGGATGGATGAGGGTTGTGGTGGTTAGCGAAATCTCTCATGAAAGCACCCGACAAGCCTCTCCTCATTCACATCTCCCAAAGTCCGGTCTGGCTCTAAAGCCATTTCATCACTCGGTTTCATTCCGAACTCCTGCCACAGTAGCTCTTTGTCCTGAGGTCTAAGGATCGAATTCCGAGGCTGGTTTCTAATTTCGGCTTGTTTAACTCTGTTTAATGTAATCCGGGATATCTCTGCACTCCGAACTCTCTCTGTGTGTTTGCAGTCAGACGTGTTGTATGTGTCGGATATTGGAACGTTTAGTGTTACGTAAGTACTACGTAATACGTTTGCGAAATTCAGGAAGACGGTCATCATATCGTCATTATTTCATCATCACCACCACCACAATCACCATCACCGTCACCACCATCATCCTCATGAGCTTCATTATCATTATCATCATTTTAATTTTTATCCATAATATTGTCATTATCGTGGTATTATCAGCTGGAAGATTGATCTTTGTACCGTGTACATTTTTAATACTATTCCCTCTTAATTAGTTCTTCTCTCACAAGCAAACATTCTTATGGCGGCAGATAAAAGAATTATTTTTTTTTCTTTCACCATGTTAATAATGTCAAAAGAAGTGTTTATACAAATTTTGGCCATCGACCGCAATTACGAGGGTCGGAAAAACAATTAGTTCGCCAGGGACCGTTAACAGAAAGAAAATACAATTTTATTTGAAAAAAATTATGGGAACAGACACAGCAATTTTTGAGCTATTTTTCAACATATTTCCTATCCAAATTCAGACATTTTCCATATCATGGGATCGACAGAGAAGTGCAAACGTCTGTCCAACGCTGGTTCCGATCCCAGGCGGCTGACTTCTACGAAACAAGGATACAAAAATTGATTCCATTGTATGACCAATGTCTCAGTTTCAGTGGGGGATTTGTTGACAAATAGCGCAACAATTGCTGTATCTATTTCAATAAAGCTATCCATGCAATTGTGCTTTTCTTCTGTAAACGGCCCCAGGGAAAATCACTTTCTGGACAGCCTCGTAATTGCGGTCGAGTGTCCAAAATGTGTATAAGCACTTCCTTTGACATTATTAACGTGGTGAAAGAAGAAAAATTTAACTTTTTTATCTGCCCCCATCAGAATGTTTGCCTGTTAATTTTACCTTTGCGGCTTTTCCAATTCTATTGCCTTTACATGGTTGTGCGAATTTAAATGGCAATCATCAATATTTTATAAATCCAAAATATTTAATTCGGTCTTTGGATACTTTTAAGTTTATTTCATTTCGGGGAAATCCCATTTCTACTAAGCGTCTTTTGATCGAAATGCAATATTTATACAAGGTGAGCCCAAAAAAAGGGGCGGAAGAGTTTTAAATAGTTAAATGAAACTTTATTATTACTGTATATTAAATCAACTTTCATTGTATGAAAATATAGAATACATTATGCCACTTGTATGTAACCACTACTTGTTCAAAATTACATCCTCTAAATACCATCCATCAAAGTGCATACTTTTCTATAACCGCTCTTTTATGTTTTTCATTACACTTTGCAACATTTCGCCCGTGATGTTTGAAATTTCTTCACGACTTGCTGTCTATACTTGTTCAATGTTTCGCAGTTTGTTTGCGTATACCTTATGTTTTAGGGAACCCCATAAAAAGAAATCATATGATCTTAAATCAGGGGATCGTGCAGGCCAGGGAATGTTTCCATTCCTCGATATGGCATGATTCCCAAACAAATTTTGCATTTCTGTCATAGAAATGGCTGCAATATGTGCTGTTTCACCGTCTTCTGAAACCAAACTGATCTACTGATACAAAAATTTTGTTTTCTTAATTGACGACTTAAAAATGTTGAATAATTATTACATAACGAGCTGAATTAACAGTTTGCGCACGACCATTTACAGCTATTTCTTTACCTGGAGATTTCTTCTATATTGCTGAGCCGATTTCTCCTAATTGCTTAATCGGATGTGAAGAGAGCACGGATAATGACGACGGAGTTGAAAATGAGACGAAATTCTCTACGAGCAGCTTCTGCGCAGTGACCATTCAGATAATGCGACTTTACAAATTCTTATTTTTTACTAGTTCAATGCTCCAGGTTTAATAAATTGCAACGATCTTGCTAAACAATGACAATGAATTTAACAGTAAGCTACTAAATTAATCCACGTACAACTAAAAACAAAATTAAAATCTCTGTTTGTTATGGCTTACCTTGTCTCTATAATTTCCGTACAAATTTCGTGAAGCGTTCAATGTTTTCTTTTTCATAAATAAATAAGTACGTAAGTAAATAATTAAGTACGTAAGTAAATAATTAAGTACGTAAGTAAATAATTAAGTACGTAAGTAAATAAGTAAGTAAATAAGTAAATAAATAAATAGTAAATAAGTAAATAAGTACCGGTAAATAAATAAATAAGTAAAATTTATTCCGCTATATAGAATTTACAAAATTTTTAAGTTTGTGTATCTAAAAATTAAATATAATTAGGCCTAATTCAAATTCGCTTTTAGACGCGAAAGTTGTATGTTATTCATTTTTAAATACCCTCTCAATTAATACCGTATTCGGAAAATAATTATGATATTCCCAATTTTATATATGAAACATATTTTTTTTCGTTTTCTTTCCTTTTAATTTTTATCGCCATTGTACGGCCAATGACTCTAGTCAAGTGCCACTGCACTGAATAAAAAAAATTAATTTCCCATAGCTTTATTACATTCTATTCAATCTTAATTCTGGCATTCTGCTATTACACAAGAATTAGAATTCCCATAGCAATAAATTTGGTTTAGGGGATGTAATAATAACTTATTCTGTTTTAACTTTGACAATTACAATTGATTAGGCCTAATTAAAGTAAAATTTTGCATTGATTTATATTTGTGAAAATAAATTATATTGTCTCAGCCAGTTTCATCGGATTTATCAAGCATTATTACGAATGTGGGCACAGTTTTTCAGAAACTTTTCCAGAGTTTCGTACCCGTAATGGTTTGAGACGGCCCATGCAGTTCCAGGTCTTTCTTGAAGCTTGTTTGAAAATTTGAAGGAACTAATTCTCTAAAAAATTAAAGAAATCTGGAAGATCTGCAGTGGCAACAGATTCAATACTTACTGACGTTTTACAAGAAAATACAGAGTATAGGCCTAAAAGTATCAAAAGCGTCGGGAGTTGAGCAGCAGAATTAGAGAATGATGGATTCCTTCAATTGATGAATTATTGTCTTAGGTCTGCTCAGAAACACATTGTCCTTCAAAAGGCCCCACGATCAATAATCCTGGGGTTAATATCTGGCGATCTTTCAGGCCGAGTTATAAGAAATTAACTAATAGCACGCTAGCATATGAGCTTTCCGTCTAAACGATCTTGGTTCGATGTCTGGTGTGGCCAGTTGAAGGGACTTACCTTGAGCGTATTCCGAATCTCACCGGTGAGCAATCCGATGGCATCACGGTGTTCCGAATTCCACCGATGACGTCATTGATGCTCCACCGGTGTCACACCGGTGCCATCAGCTTGCAGAGGTGGTGGCAGTCTCATCAGCCGCCAACAGTGAATCTGATTGGTTCTTATATAGGGCGGGAATTAGCAGACGAATGACATCGTGCACTGTTGTGTCATGGCGGTGTGTTTGCTTTAGTTCTGCTGTATTGTTTGTAATGAGCACAACGTAAAAACAATATGTTAATGGCTTATGAGCGAACATGTCAACGGACCAGTTATTACTACCGGTTCAAGAAATAAGTTGTTTATGATCTCTTTTCTTTGAACGAGATGGCAGTACGGAAATTTCGCAAAATTTTGCTAGCGTAGCACAGACAACAACTTATACAGTCGCCATGACAGCCATCGATCCTTCCACCAGTTTTGTTCCTTATTTCGCTGCAACGTGACGTCATTGATGCCACCGGACCGGTGAGATTCGGAATACGCTGCTTACGTCTATTGGACTCAAAGTTACTCCATTGCCATGTACTGTCCCTTGTTGTCTCAGCGGTGACCCGTAGTGTGTGCCTGTCAAGTGTTGATCAGATGATGTATACCATTCCTTACACCGCAATGAATTTTTAAGTATGTAAGAAGAAGCGAGATAACATGTGACATATTAAACTAAAATAGATTTCTGTATTACAAAAACAAAATGTATTTAAAATGGATTGTACTGTACTGTACTATTAAATATTTTTCGTTTATGAACGAATATCCATGGCTAAGATGTGATACCTTGTATTTATAAAAGTTGTCGTTTAGTTTAAAGACATTATTATTTATAATAACTAAATTATTATTATGTTCACAAAATTGGACAGTTAAGTATTTTGTCATCGAGTAGAAGATCTTGCAAAGCAAGAACATATACGGCTACAGGGTGGGAGTCGTATACGTTTAAATATTTGTTTAAGAAAAAATGAAAGTGAAATAACACACTATTTTTTTTCATTGCCCTTACAGTTTTTCCATAAATGTGTCACGCATTTTACTGTATGATGTTTCATGAATGGTAGTACTATGAAACGCCTGTTAGTCTAGACTATACGCACGTCTTTCGATATCATTATTGTACTCCAGCATAAACAGTTAAAGGTGAAATTCGAACGTGTTACAGTACAAAATAAATCATGAATGTAAGCACATGTGCTAATGTAAAAGTGATTATGTTTAGATATAGGTCTCGCAAGCAGGGAATACCGACGGAAGGAATGCGAATGAAACAGTGCGATAAGGAAGAGTGGGCGACAAGAAAGGTCACGAGATAGCTTGAATGATATTCAAGAGTACAGTCGGAAGAGAAATGACATCGATAGAATCAGTCTTGTGTTGTGATAGTTACATTACGACTTTAGTTTGTTCCATTGCATGTGAATACGTGTCTTGTATCGCACGGTATTATAATTTCATTCGTAAACATAATTATGTTGCGCGTTTAATTAGCTTTGAATTTTTCTCTTGCTACGTTCTTTATTTCTACAGCGATGTCTTCATTTGTTCATCTTCTTGGAAGAGACAGTACTTCCATCGGCTAGCACCTCCCTCGGCGTGCCTACATACACACGTCAAAACAGACAGCAACGCCACAATTGCTTTTCGGTAATCGTTCCTTGCGCTAGCTATACACGATAAATTATTTGATAACCTGTTACATCACATAGACATTCATAGTAAGCCTGGACAGTAGACAACCCCCGCAAATATAGACCTAGTGAATTAGTGAAGCATTCGTAAAGAAAAAAAATCTCTGGAAGTATTAACTAACCTAAAAACATTTTAATTTTTATATCTAAAAAAGTAACTTGGAAGATTGACAAATTTGTTACATAATGTGATTCAGTACACTATCCCCAATTACCTCTAAAATATTTACACGTATATCCTTCCCACCCTTATAAAAAGTTTGTCTATTTCGAGAGAAAATATTTGAAACACTTTTCTGATTCACCTGTAACTTCACAGACACGAGATATGACTTCTTAGCCATCGGTACGACCGTTTTATTGCTAGAACAATGAATGTAAAGAGGGTATACTCTACGTGTTTCATTTTGCGGAGCACTGGTATAGGGCCTACCTGTTATTGACTTGTGTTTTCGAATGGTTGCTGGGCAACTGCCCCTTACATTCTCTTCCTCTCCCAATTGATCAGAGTCGATTTGTCGGTTGTACCACTAGAATGTGACCAAAGCGGTCTGAAGTAGCTAATTTCCGGTCCAGGTCCTTGTACCATCTTGACAAGAGTTCTCATTCCTTCGACCAAAGGGCCTTTAATACGTTGTCTTCAAACCCATCTCATCAATCTAAAACATCAGCAGCAGCGAAATCACTCCCTACTCCAACAGGAGTATAGGCTATGTAAAACAAAGGGCCACAGATTTAATTTAATAAGCAAGCAACTGTCGTGGGTTCGAATCACGTGTAACGCTGGTTAACTCGTAGGTGAAGGTGATGTTTCATGTTTTCATTGGCTATAAGTAAACATCGCCATAAGTACTAATTATCATCACCGTCATTATTGTAAAAAAAACCAACAGGTTGAGGTATAACTTCGCAGCAGTTTTTGTGACAATTTTCTTTGGAACTTGTCAGTTATTTTAATTTCTTAGTATTGTGTAAGAAACTATGTCTTGAGTTTTTCAAATTGTAAAAAACGTTTGTGTTAATTTTGAGCTAGAGAAAATAATGTCAAATAGAAAACATAACGAACGTTTCCGCTATGTCCAGTTGAGTTTAACCGAGGATTTAAGATATTCAAGCACGCTAGAACCATTTGTGCCGTTTACGGGGAGAACGCCATGGGCGAAAGTACGTCACGAAAATGATTTTCTCGTTTCAAAGACTTTTATGAAGAACGTTCACGAACTTCAGTTCACGATTATTGACATCAAAATGACAAATATTCAACATTTATTCCTCCATTACTGTATCTTGTACAATAATGAAAATTGGTACGTGTAAAACACTGTCCTTCTGCTATATGAAAAAATATTTTTACGTTTATATTTTTCTTTTTTCAAAATTCAAAACGGTGGCAGTTCACTGTGTAGTGATGAAGCGTTTCCCTCATAACTCATAAACTTGTTAAATTTTTCATGTTCTCTCTCTTTTATTTTTTGCTGAAACTCATTTACAATATCATGCTCTTTCAACTACATTCCTGAATATAAATAACATCTTTTTTATTTTCTGTTAGAAGAAAGTAGTGATATTTGACCATTTTTAAAAATGAATTTATTTTTATCAGACAATCTATCAAAGGTAGAGAAGTGATTTTGCATCATATTGTGGATATGACATGCATAAATACACACAAAAATTTTATCACAGGATGTTGGATACTTTTTGAGTTATGATGGAAACGCTTCATCACTGCACAGTGAATTTTGAATTTTGGAAAAAAAAAAAAATACTGTTATCGTTTAGCAGGACGACAGTGTTTAACACATACCAATTTTCGTTGTACAAGATACAGTAATAGAGGAAAAATATGTTTGAATACTTCCAAAATTTTACTCCTTCAAGCTGTACCTAACCCCTGAAGTAAAAATCGCCAGTTTCAAAGGCATCAATTTGAAACGACTTACAATAGACATTCCAACAAGAGTTCATGTTATAGCTGAAAGTATCATCTTCGTACACCATATTTTATATTAATATTTAACAGAACGTAAGTAGATCTATCGATATTTGATAGATTTTCCCGCGGAAAACAGTTAAATAAAAATATTAAATGATTTATCCCTCTCTCTCTCTCTCTCTCTCTCTCTCTCTCTCTCTCTCTTTCGGTGTTAAAAAATATTCCTGTAAAAGAAAATCGTTAAATTAATATTAGCTACGCCCAAGCCTCGAGTCGGAGTCTGTGTACACGTGACGTAAACATTTTCCTGTACTGCTAGTAGAACGGCAGAGTAGTTTGTCTACTCTGGACTTAAAGATAAAGATAAGTCTATTTTTGTCTCTGAAGGGCAGTGGTCTACTAAAGCTGCGAGCTGCTCCGCGTTAGTATGGACACTTAATCGTGGATACTGTTCAGGCTGTTCCTTAAAAAATTCTGGACTTGAGCAAGCTAATATAATTATTTTTTTCAGGAGTACTTCTTTGTGCTACACCGAAATTAAAATTGATACAACTTCTTCATAGATAGAGGAATCAGTTGATATTTTTATTTAACAGTTTTCCGTGGGGAAGTCTATGACATATCGATATATCTGCTTATGTCCCTGTTAAATATTGATATAGATAGATGGTAAGTAGGTAGGTAGATGGATGGATGGATGGATGGACGGACGGACAGATAGACGGGTCTTTTGACGGTACGTGCTGTGTAAAAACAAGTCCTATTTTGTAGGTTTCACCCCCTCGCCTATGATTATATATAACCACTCTCCAAAAGAAGACGCAAATTAATATGAGAATGATACAAACAAAATGCATTATATAATATATCCTAACGTAACATACAAACAGGCATAAAAGTGTATAATTGAATAGTTGTCATTATCCCTTCGTCAATTCGCATCACAAACTTCAACAGCTGAATTTCTAAGCTGTCTCGCCTTCAAGAGGAACAACCCAGTCTTTTGTTCCCATTCTATATTCCCCACGAGGTCAAGATATGCAAGCGAATCCCTATTCTGACTTAACATCGAGGGTGGTAGATATTTTCTCCGAATATGTTCCGTTTCGTCACACTGGGATAAAATATGCCTCCAGGAATCCTTTTCCCCACACGAAGGACAGAGGCGCTCTCCTACTTTCGGTGACAATTTTATTACCCTTCCATGCCCATAATCTTAGCCATGCTTAGCTGTCTTTTTTACAAGAACGTATGTAATCACAGCTCCGCCAATTAAGCATGAGATCTAATTGTAAATGTAGTGAGGATTTTCCGAACATTGGAGCTCAATCTCTTGCCTCTCAATGCCAATTAAACGCATTTAAAACATACGTCATGCATAGTTATGAAAATCATACCCTCAGCTATAATATGAGCTTGTGTCGGAATGTCTATCATAAGACGTTTCACGCTTATCTCCTTTGAAACTGGCGATTTTTACGGAATTACGATAAATTTAACGCATTGAAACATGAAAACTAATGGACATAAACGAGAACAGACTTCACATAATATATTATTTCCTTACTCTCTATACAATCAGTTCGCGGACCTTTACCCTTCATGATCTATATTAATGACGTGACTAATATGATAAAACACTGCAGATACCATAATGCTGACGACTTGCAAATTTATTTACATTTTCACCTTGACGAGACTAGTGACGCAGTAAACAAAATAAACGGAGACTTGAATTCGATTTCACTGTGGGCACACAAATTTGGATTAAGGTTAAATCCCGAGATTAATCCCAAGCAATCGTAATGGGACATAATCGTCTACGAAGTACTCTTGATAGTAGTACTATTCCACATTATTGTTAAGTACAGTGAAACAGTTAAAAATATTGGCATTTTTATGGATAGCGATCTAAAAAGGAACACTCAAGTAACACACATTTGCAAAAAAAATATTTTCTCAACTTCACTCCTTGTTCCACATGAAAGAATTTCTACCACTTAGTCTAAAAAAGAATCTTATTCAAACGCTTGTAATGCCTTATTTTGATTATTGCGATTCCTTGCTAACTAATGTAAGTTCACTCTTAGCTGAGAGACTACAACGTGTTCATAATGTGTGCATACGATTCATCTGCAATGTTCGTAAATTTGACCATATAACACCTTCCCTCCAGTTACTTTCATGGGTGCGTCTGTAGGAACGAAGAACAATACATTCACTGTCTCTTCTGTTTAGAATCATGCATACTTCTACTCCGAATTATCTGTTATCGCGCTTTCAATTTCTTACAACTCTTCGAAACCGACATCAAGCACTTCTTTCTATCCCTCATCATATAACGTCTTTATATTCATCTTCCTATACTGTAGAAATACCTCGCCTATGGAATTCGTTACCTAATGACGTCAGGGACTGCTGGACTCTATCACAATTCAAAATTAAATTGAAAAATTTTGTCTTAGTTAATGTTTTTAGGTATTGCTAGAAGTATTGATTTGTGTTTTTTTTCTTTTTCTCTTTTAATCTAGATTAAAATTGCAAGTTTCTTGTTTATGTTAGTTAGGATACAATTAATTATGATACTTAATCACTCATTTAAAGTTTGTGTGACTGCAACCTGTGTATATTTTTGTGTGGCTTTACTTTGTATATAGTGTCTCTCTCTCTCTCTCTTTATTTCTTGTGTAGCTTTACTTTGTATATAGTGTTTTTTTCTGTTTATTTCTATTATTGTATTTGTATTCCTGGTGTTGTATAAGAGAAGGCCTGATGGCCTTAACTACACCAAAATAAATAAATAAATAAATAAATAAATAAATAAATAAATAAATAAATGTTAAATAAAATGTATATTTTTGGAGGGGTTACACAGTTGTAAGGTTTTTTGCTCTCCAGCTTCAAATGAAATGTCCCATACACTGGACCAGGTTATCTTAAAGTAAACTTTTTAATGTGCACCCAGAGTGAAGTCCAATAACTGCAGGAGTCTCACTCACTTTCTTTCAAATTAATTGAAAGGTTCAGTAAATAAGTTTTAATTGTAATTGTAGGATGAGGGGCATGTGCAGTACAAGGAGTGAAATCAATATAACGATGTTCACTTGTAGGCCTGTTGCTTACATCTATCTGCCCTCTAAACATAACTTATTCTCTAAACTAAAGAATGTTGTATAACGTTGTGAAAGTGTACTGCATGCTTTAAACAGTAGCGATCTCCTAAATAGTTACGTAATCTACCAGAAGTTTCTTACAATATTTCTGCTAGATGAATAAATAAAGTTGGTAGGATTCTAGATACAGGCAACATGCAATACGCTTGAAAAGAAATTATTACTTGTCAGACATATAATGAGAAAATCCCAACCCATAATTAGTATTAATCAAAAGTTTATCAGCATTGACTAGAAGTTCGTCATGTATAAATATAACATTTAAAAACTAAGAAACTTCAACGTTGAAAGTAGTTCTTGTTCTCAAGCATGAGAGTCTGAAAACTTAAAAAAAACTCGAGACCAAAATCATCCCTTCCATCATAGAATGGTGCCTGAAACAATCTATATTGTAACTACAGTGTGTCCGATAAGTCCCGCATCATTGGCTAAATCATTAAATATGTTCAATATGACCACCTCCGATTTCTAAACATGCCTGGGGACGAAACTTCACGATAATTACAACGCGGTGCAGTTTGTCGACTTGATTTCACGACAATTTTCTTCGAGTCACGTTCGTGGATGGTGCAGGTTACGAATCTTCACTTCGTGTACAGTTTCCTTAAGCAAATGCCGGAAAGCAGAGTCAAGTGGATTTAGGTCTGGCGATCTGAGAGTCCACTTTGTGGGTTCTCTGCGGCCTTGTAAATACGATGATGCTGGAATGGAACTGCTAGGCGAAAAACCAGAATGGTTCATGCAGGATCGTGCTCCACCACATTGGTCCCAATTCTGTGTGGAATTGGCTCGATGACAACTTCCCTGATCGGTGGACATGAAGCTGATGACCCAGAGAGTGGGCTATCAGGTCGCCTGACACAAATCCACCTGACTTTGCTTTCTGGATTTGTCGTGAGGAAAAGGTATGGGAAGTTTCGTTTCATGACTTGCATACCTACGAACACGGATCGATGAAAAGTGTCGTGAAATTACTGTCGACATGCTACACCGCGTTGAAGTTCGCCTCCAGGCCTGTTTGGAAATCGTAAGAAGTCATATCGAACTTATTTTATGATTTATTTTATGATGTGGGGCTTCTTGGACACTCTGTACAGTGTGAATGACTACACTCAATACGAGTAGTTTTTTGCTATAACGAACATCTTTTATTTGGTAATCACGTAGCATGCTTGCATGTAACATCGTAAGAGTCCACACCTGTGGAGTAACGGCTAGCGCGTCTGGCCGCGAAAGCAGGTAGCCCAGGATCGACTCCCGGTCGGGGCAAGTTACCTGATTGAGATTCTTTCCGGGGTTTTCCCTCAACCCCATATGAGCAAATGCTGGGTAACTTTAGGTGCTGGACCCCGGACTCATTTCACCGGCATTGTCACCTTCATCTCATTCAGAAGCTAAATAACCTGAGATGTTGATACAGCGTCGTAAAATAACCTACTAAAATAAAAATAAAAATAAACATCGTAAGATCTACGCTTTTATAGTTTTAAAAAAAGTATTTAATTCAAGATATAGTTTTTAGACAAATAATTTACAAATAGTTTACTAACTTACTACCACAGATATAAAATAAAACATAAATCTAATGGACATGAATATCATACTCGAAGACAAAGTTTACTTTCCCATTAATTGAGCTTAAATGTCATACAAGTGCAGCTTTTAAACATGGTGCTATTTTCGGCCCATGATTTTATAATAAACTTACAAACCATTTTCCATATTTGAAATATTTTAAAATTGAAGCTTTTAAAAAAATTATAAAATCATTCATATTATATAATATTAACAAATGTTTTGTGTTTTTTTACCCTTTATTTCTGTCGACTATATTCATGTTTTTATTGAATATCACTGGCTTCTATCTGATTGTAAATTTATATTAAATATGTTTTTTTCTCTCTATTTCTTTTTCTTCTTTTGTTTTGCTCTTGTGTGTTATTTATTGGTTTGAATTAAGTTACTTACTGTATTTAGTAAACTGTCCTTGTAAATTTTATATTACTTTGTTTGCTAAGACCACACCGTACACGAGCATGGTGCTTACGGTAGTGGCTAGAAACATTTTTGTTTTATAATTTTAATTTGCACTCGCTAGCTAGGATAAAAAATAAATAAAATGTTTCCCATTAAAAAAAATGTGCTCGTATAAAAATCACTTAACTATCGTTAGAATTTTTGCAAGCATAATATTGATTCTTTGATTCATACTTTCAGATGTCAATTTTTTTAGTAGGTAGGTTATTTTACGACGCTTTATCAACAGCTTAGGTTATTTAGCGTCTGAATGAGATGAAGGTGATAATGCCGGTGAAATGAGTCCGGAGTCCAGCACTGAAATTTACCACGCATTTGCTTATATTGGGTTGAGGGAAATCCCCGGAAAAAACCTAAACGAGGTAACTTGCCCCGACCTGGTATCGAACCCGGGCCACCTGGTTTCGCGGTCAGACTCGCTAGCCGTTACTCAACAGATGTGGAATCAGATGCCAATCAAAGCACAGTATATACTAGGCTATGAATAAGTTAGGGTAAAGGTTGGTAAAATTGTGATACTAATAATATTATGATAGTTCTATTTGAGAATTTTTTTTTAATTTTACTGAGCGAGAGGAAGATCGGTTTTTTGCGTCAACGTATTAAGGGAATGTTCGTGGACAAGTAGCTGCACAAAACCGATCCTTCTCTCGCTAAGTAAAATTGTAAAAATTTCTCAAAAAGTACTATCACAATATTATTAGTATCACAATATCACCAACCTTTACCCTATATCGCCACTAATTAAGTTAAGATAGTAACAGGATTTTACCGAGTGGACACCTTCAGTCCTCTAGGCGAGCCATCACAGAAAAAAAACGCATTTCATTTGCACGAATAGTAAGCCTATTGGTCTGTAATTTAGAACGGACAACACGCTATCCACAGATCCATATCGGCTGACGACATGCTTCCCTCTCTGGAGACGAACTTATGTCAGGTAAATTATTGGAAACCATCACTTGAGCTATCAAAGGACTGACGACGAAGATGTTATAGCAGGCGTACCGTAATGTTTTCTCTTTGCTCTAGGGACATAGGACTCGATACCCGAGTCTTGATGTTACATACTACTCACTTTTTTTAATTTTATCCTTTCTGCATAACTCATCTGTTCCAATCTACAAATGTACTGCAATATTTGGTTGCTCTCATCTGGGCCTGAGTGATGCAAATGAAGTCTGTTTCAGGAAACAGTCCACCTATCACTAACAATGCATTTCATCTAATTTTATGTTCGTGGGATTCTGTTATGTCGTGAAAATATTTTCCTAATAGGAATATTTTTCTATAGGGTAGACCAAGGTAATTGTAAACACTTTTCACTGATTTCAAATATATTTCAACATTACACAACCCTCAGTAACGGTAAGCATGACAAAGAAATATTGTGTTACTTTCAGATCTTTCTTTGCCCTGAAAATGGGTTTAAAATAAAAAGGTTGACTTTTTTCATCTTTTAATTGCTTGTTTACATTTATCCCACTTGTTTAAATTTACCCCTTTGATAGGGGGATAATTATAAACACCAATTTTCGCACGGGCTATCAGACACTGAACGTTTTTTTTTTTTTTTTCAGTATAAAGACCTGTACTCCTTCCAACTCCAATTTTGATCACTGGTACATTTCGTCCCTTTAACCTTTAACCTATGACGATGTAGAAACTCAGTACCTCTCCTGAGCTTCACGATAACTGTAGTTACTATTTTTCACATGAGACAACCCTCTCTAAATCCTCTACAGTGTAGTTGGGTGGGGGTCTCTTTGATTACTGAAAAGTACGAAATGTAACCATAGTAAATCATGGTTACAATTACCCCCAAGCAATTAAAACTATAGAGCAAATGTAAACACATCAAAATTTAATGAACTGAGGTTATGGGAGATCTCAAAATCATTGTAATAAATGTTAACTACTATACAGTATTCATAAAAACAACATATTCTTAAAAAATAGCACTGTACGTTTTCTTACAATGCCAAAAATGAAGGTGAAGCAAAATTCTTTCTCAACTTTTTTTATAGACTCTTACAAAACATTCCTTCACAACTAAGCGGTTACTCCTATTTGGCGCCATACTGCTTTGTAGGTTAGCCAACATGTTAATTTAAATATTCCCAGAATGAAAATTTTTATATTGACAGTTTTGTATTTCTCACAGCATTTGTTTACAATTACCCCCTGTTTATAATTACCGACATCTACCCTGATTTTTTCTCTTCAATTGTAACTAATGGAAAGTCAGTTTCGTTAGACATGTGCAATGGAGAGTAGATATTGTCAGCTTTACTAGTCTCTAGTAGACTATAATCTTGATAATGTTTCTGATGTTAAAATTTGTTCTTAGTGAAAATCCTCTTTAATTTGTAAATTCGTGAGATTTCCAACTTATCTTCTACGTAAAGTAACTCAGGTAAGCTGACCTTGGCAGTAACATTCAGACATTTGTGATATCTTTGCTTTTTCTTTTTTTATGTCTCTGATGTTGCAAACAAATAAAATAGAGGTAGTAATCTACTTATGGAAATCAGTTAATTAATTTAATTCTACTTTTTCTACTTTTTATCATTTAAACTTATGATTCTTGTCATATACAGAGTGATTACAAAGTCCCTATTCGTTTTAGTAAAAATGGCCGAAAAGGACAAAGTTTTATGGAGGTAATAAACCCTCACATACTGCTACACAGCACATTACATCACTTCAACATGACCTCCTTCCATTTCAAAGCAGAGCTCTACGGATTCATTTGAAGAGATGATAATATTATTTTATTGACTAGCTCTTTTCAGATGTCGTTCCAATCACAAGGAGTGGTAATAGGCTATATACATGTCTACCTATGATGTTTTAGCATTTGTACTTGACGTGCCGATATCATCTCAACGTGTAGTATGTAACAACATTGTCATGTCTCGAGTTGATTGATGACGAGAAGTAATTTCAATTTTAATTAAAAGTTATAGCTTAAAATTTATTCACTGTACGTGGTGGTGGTAGAAATCAATTTATTGATGACGGTATAAAAATAATTATTATTAACTAGGGATAATCTTTAGAATGGAAATTTGACAACACCGCTTGATATTACAAATAGTAATGCGTGTAAAAAGTATAGGGTGATTCACGATGATTTACTGCCACTTACGGAGCTTATTTCTGAAGAAATTCTTAGCAAAAAAGTCATAAAAACGTGTGTCCTAACCTCAATATTTTCAGAGTTACACTAATTTGAATTTGTTTGTAAAATACCATTATTCTTTAGTTTTAAGGGTAAACTAATTTTACGGATAAAGAATGAACTATTCAGGAGTATTATTTCTTGAATTAGATAGTATTCTGAAGCTAAAAATGTGTTGTGAATTCCATAGTTGTTTCGTACAGATTTTTTTTTTCGATTTTTAACTACAAAATGTTATTTTTCTTACGCATTTATTACAACAAATTGTTACAAATCACGCCACTCTTGTAAATTTTGTAAGCAGTACATTAGGATGCATAATAAAACCGTAAAGAATGAAGTTCCTAAATTGGTATGATTTGTAACAATTTTTGTGATAATTGGGTAACAATGATGTAAAACAAAATTTGTTCAAAGCATTTAACAACATATTCTTAGAGCTAATCCGAATCTCAGCGCTGAGCAATCTGATGCCATCACGGTGTTCCGAATTTCAACGATGACGTCACTGATGCTCCACCGGTATCGCACTTGTTCCATCAGCTTGCAGAGGTGGTGGCAGTATCCATCAGCCGCCATCAGTGAATCTGATTGGTTCTTGTGTAGGGTAGGAATTGGTAGACGAATGACATCGTACACTGTTGTGTCATGGCGGTGTATTCTGCTTTAGTTCTGCTCTGTTGTTTGTAATGAACACAACGTAAAAACAATATGTTAATGGCTTATGAGCGACCATGTCAACGGACCAGTTATTACTACTGGTTCAAGAAATAAATTGTTTATGCTCTCTTTTCTTTTAACGAGATGACAGTAGGGATATTTCGCAAAATCTTGCTAGCGTAGCACAGACAACAATTTATACAGCCGCCATGATAGCCACTGAACCTTCCAGAAGTTTTGTTCCTATTTTGCTGCAGCGTGACGTCATTGATGTCCACCGGTCCGGTGAGATTCGAAATACATTGTTAACTTCAGAACAGTAGCCACTTAAAGAAATGATACTTCTGAATAGCTGTTCTGTATTTGTAATATTCTTTTATCTTTAAAACTAAAGAAAAAAGGTATTTTACTAGTAACTTCAAATTAATGTAACTCTAAAAATATTGAGATTAGGACGCAAGTTTTATGACATTTTTTGTTCAGAATTTCTTCGGAAATAAGCTCCGTAAGTGACGGTAAATTCTCGTGAATCTCCCTGTATATCTTTTTTTTTATTTTATTTTAAATCCACCACCAACAGAAGCAGGCTTCCAATTACAGGTGGCTTGCATAGATATATACACAAAATACATAATAAGAGAAAAAAACAACGAAACAAACAACATAAACGAAAGAAAGAAAATACATAATGGTAATAGATGATAGAATGTAATAATACAGTTAATATAGTGCCAAATGTCAATATAATTATGCAAAATTATTTAAAAAACTAGAGTAAAAACATTATAATACACTTTTTCATAATTTAAATATCTAAGGAAATACAATTCTTTTTAGTATTGTATGAAATTTGTCAATTGTTAAATTGAAATCCAATTGAGAATCACAGTTTAAAGACAAAGTTGTAAGTACAGTAGAACCCCGTTTATCCGCCACCTTATTAACCGATTGGCGGATTATCCGATTATCTTTCTCTCGCTCGTTTTTTTTCGCTACAGAAACGTATGAAGTTGATACTGTTGTACGCTATATTAGCATACGTATTTTTTTCTAGAGTGTTATTACAAACATTTACACTCAGGCCTACACAGTTTTGGTCTACTGTTCGAGTTGCTGTACTCTATTACTTCTATATAAAATGTTTTCCATGAGTTAAAAAAAAAACGTGTTGTGCTAAGTGTCGAATAAAATCCAAATAATTAAGTGGTTGGGGAAAGAGAAATTCTGAGTCATCTTGCATCACGATACGAGACTGATGTTACAGCTATGAGCGATTTGATAAAAATCAAGGATAAAGGGTATACAGTATGTAAATCTACAACATGAGACCTTTACTATTCCTATCTTTCCGCTGACAGCCATTAAATGGAGTTTCTTTTACCTCTTAAAAACACGTCTTTGACAACCGAACTTAAATTAATGAACTTCTGATTCACTACCTAGCGCATTAAACACAAGACCACGGAGAAAATAACCAGTGTTATTCACTTAATTTACGAAAATATTTTATGGTATGGATTATCAGATTTTTCGATTAACCGTTCAGTCAACCCCCTTCATTATCGCGGATAATAGGGGTTCTACTGTATTACACATAACAAACAATGGAGAGTTCTTGAAGAAAACAGTTCTAGGAATAGGAATAATAAAAGGTTGCCTATGACGTAATTCTGTTCTTTTTACATTGAGCTGAAGGAATTTAAGAAAATCACAGATATTCAATATATCGTTAACAGTCTTATAGAGTAAAATTTGGCTATTTATTAATCGTCGAGATTTTAAAGTTTTATAATTCAATTCAAAAAGTAACTGATTATATGAAATTTGCTTGTCACAAGACGACACGTGATGTTTTTTAAAATATAAATAACGTAAAAATCTTTTCTGTATCCTTTCTATTTGCATCTGATGGGACTGGAACTGAGGTGACCATATTACAGAAGCATACTCTGTCAAACACAAAGGTTGCCGCTGGGGTATTAATTGAACAATTTTATTACTCTACTCTATTGTACGCACATATTGTGTAACTGTTTTCGGGTGTAACTTGAAGTCGTTGACAGCTGGGTTGTATCAAGTTTTGCCTCAATAAATACTAATGCCGGCCTCGAAATAAAAGAGCACTTCTATCCTTGCGTCGTTAATACAGACGTCTGGAGCAAGGTTAGCACACAGACTTGTATTGATGGCGATGTACATAAAACTGCGAGAATAATATTTCTATTATGCATGAACGACGTCTTTAAAGATCTGCCATGTTGGAAACTTTATTTTTCTTTCCGAGTTTACTGCGACCTGGTCTGCTGCCTTGGAACTCTTTTATTCTTGTTGACTGGAGCAGGCGAGGGCACACTGTAAGTTCCTTTTCCTCTTCGACGTCTGATACCCCCACCTTCTCCGTCATTATTACTTTTGCAAACTTTGGGACATCAGTTCGTTTTATCAGACCTTCCTCATCTCCATCCAAACTCAGCGCCCTTTGAATTCAGTTTTACATAGATCGTCATTAATTTTTAATTTACACGACTCCGTACTCACTCCAGTTCACTTCATGTATTTTAAGGATATACATACTTTGAATCTGATGTCTGTCGGAGACAAAGTCCGTACATATGGAGTGGAATATTAAGTTACGTCAAACTTTAATTACATATTTATTTTTAACATTTAAAGTAGAACTCGATTGCAGAATGTACCGTCTTCCCGACGAAGAGTACGTAAATACTTAAAGTG
Source organism: Periplaneta americana (assembly GCF_040183065.1). Taxonomy (NCBI): domain Eukaryota; kingdom Metazoa; phylum Arthropoda; class Insecta; order Blattodea; family Blattidae; genus Periplaneta; species Periplaneta americana. Next base: position 141,744,489 of record NC_091121.1, on the reverse strand, counting down.
TTGCTGAGTCTTTGATTCATATGATATACTAACAGATAAACTGGAGAAATTTCTTTCAAAATCTATTCCTTGTAATCCATTAATTTTACGAAATATCAGAAACTCCGATAACCTCATCTCTAATCAAGTTGTGAAGTGAGTTGAAAAGCGACTAAAGGCAATGTACTCGTATCTCAGACACTCTCCATTCTACCATGGTATAGTGAAAATCACGTAAGAGTAGTTCCTAAGGGTGCTATTCATAGACATTTCTCAGCACGCGCTACGAGCGTACTAAGCTAGCCCCGACTGTCCACTGGTTACTTGTACAGAATTCAAATTATATCCTATAGCGAACACTGGCTTTTGAATACGAAAAACGCTGATCATCCACCGAAAGCCCGCTCTAAAAATGTCTATGAATACGGCCCTATAAGACTAATTTCGCCGTCTGTTCAGTGTTGCCAACTAATACTAGATATCACCAAAAGAGGGTAAAATCGCAATGCCATGTACAATGATAATGATAATGATAATAATAATGATGATGATGATAATTATAATAAAATAATAATAACAATGATAATAATAAAGTCCACACCTGTGGAGTAACGGTCAGCGCGTCTGGCCGCGAAACCAGGTGGCCCGGGTTCGAATCCCGTTTGGGGTAAGTTACCTGGTTGAGGTTTTTACCGGGGTTTTCCCTCAACCCAATAAGAGAAAATGCTGTATAACTTTCGGTGCTGGACCCCGGGACTCATTTCACCGGCATTATCACCTTCATTTCATTCGGACGCTAAATAACCTAGATTTTGATACAGCTTCGTAAAATAACCCAATAAAATAAAAGATGATAATAATAATAATGATAATGATGATGATGATAATTATAATAAAATAATAATAATGATAATAATAAAGTTCACACCTGTGGAGTAACGGTCAGCGCGTCTGGCCGCGGAACCAGGTGGCCCGGGTTCGAATCCCGGTTGGGGTAAGTTACCTGGTTGAGGTTTTTACCGGGGTTTTCCCTCAACCCAATAAGAGAAAATGCTGTATAACTTTCGGTGCTGGATCCCGGGACTCATTTCACCGGCATTATCACCTTCATTTCATTCGGACGCTAAATAACCTAGATTTTGATACAGCGTCGTAAAATAACCCAATAAAATAAAAGATAATAATAAAAATAATAATAATGATAGTAATAATAATAATAATAATATAATAATAATACTAATAATTTAATATTCCAACCCACTTGGCTTTTATTGATTTCATAAAAGCATTTGATAGCGTTGATAGAAATAAACTTTTAGAGATTTTACGCTATGATAATGTGCCAAACCAAATCATTCTCTCCATTTATAATTTATATCAACAAAATGAAATTTCCATAAGAACTGAACGCGGAACTACTAGCTGGACTTCCATAAACCAAGGTGTTAGACAAGGGTGCGGTCTTTCCCCTCTGTTGTTTATTATATATATGAACCATATTTTATACATTTGGAGGCAAAGTCATCACGTTGGAATTCAAATTAATCGAAACACAGTTCTCGATACACTAATGTTTGCCGACGATCAGGTTATTATCGCTAAAACAGAGGATGCTTTACAAAGAGCCATTTATAATTTGCAAATAACCGCCTCAGATTTCAATATGGAAATCTCAAAAGAGAAAACAAAATTCATGGCATTTTCGGGAGAGAATCCAATTCCAAGTAAGATCATGATAAATAATACTTTAATTGAACGTGTTAATTCCTTTAACTATTTAGGTTATACTCTCTCTTACATCACTGATGAAGATATGTGGAACAAAATATCTAAATTTATAAAAATCACTGGCGTAATTAACACCGTCTTCAAATCATCCCATGTTCAGAAACATGCAAGGCTAAAGGTATATAAAACACTAGCTCGGCCTGTCCTCACTTACGGTAGCGAGGCATGGACAATCAGAAAAGCTGATGAGCAAAGGCTGGCGACAGCTGAAATGAGGTTCATGAGACGAACAGCGGGATGCTCTTTGCTGGAACACCGTAAAAATGTGGACATATTGCAGGAACTAAAAATGGATCCTATAGTTAATTTTGTTCAACAATATCGACTTCAGTGGAAAAAACATGTCGAAAGGATGGATCGCACTAGATGGCCTAAACATATTCTTACTTATGTACCAAGAGGAAAGAGGAAATTGGGAAGACCACGAAAGCGCTGGCATGAGACCGTAACAGATCCTGTAGGGTCTAATACGTGACGGATATGATGATGATCATAATAATAATAATAATAATAATAATAATAATAATAATAATAATAATAATAATAAGTGACCGGAACATTGGCAGAATGCCTTTTTAAATGTGTTAAATCTATCTTAATTTTGAAAGTACAGTAAATCTGTACGAATTATACCTTTGTGATTGAAACGTCACAGTTTTATGTTGCCCTTTTCTGCCGTTTTTTAAATATATATGCCTGATTTACAAAATAAATGCTTTTTTACCTTTATTTGGTTATTTATCTATTATTTATTAATTTTTTATTAAAAATTGCCTACAGGTATATTTTAATTTATTTCTATAACCGCTACATTGAAAGTGACTTCACCGAATGTATATTATTGTCTTTCAGCCAGTTCATATTCTCTTTGCAACAATGAGTGCTGCCGTGCAAAAATGTATACCAGTAAGCGTTTTAATTATCGCTTGTGTTTTTTTGACAAGGCAGCAATGATTGCGGGTCTAACGTTATTTTTAGCAGCTATTTTTTTTCAGTTTTCATTGCAATGTTGTTGTAGCTAGCTAAATATTTCATATCGCAACGTATCAGTATAACCAAACAAAAAATGCACTTTCCAAGGCTACTGGGAAGAAGATTTCTTTGCTTTCCAACAGTAATTGCAACATCGAGTCGAAAATCTCAATTTGCATTCGATTTATGTAAAGCTTTTCTTCCTGCCGAAATCCCTTTGTGGAAAGTGCAAGGTTGTGGGTCTAGTGCAAGGGTTTTGTAACTGCCTTGTATTGCATATTGTAACTATTTATAATGCCTTTATGCCTGCCTATTTTAGCTATTTATGATGTCATTTTGCCTGCCTATTTTAATGATTCATAATGTCTAAACTTCCGGTCTCATGATGATGATGATGATGATGATGATGATGATGATGATATCTTGCTTATTTATCACATCTCATCTTTATGTTTGGGAGGTGTTTTCTAAAAGGTTCAATAATTTTTAAAAGAGTACATTTTTCTTCTGGACCTGTCGCACATTATGCTAGTAGTTAGTCGATTAGTGTATGATCTAATAATAATAAATGAAGTTCCCTTATGAAAAGGTTGCCAGATTTAACAAAGCGCATTGCATATAATTTGGAAACACATCTAAAGGGTAAAATGATTAACATTTGAAACAGTTACTTTGATTAAACAGTTTACGATTCACGAGACCTAACCTAGAAATGTATTTTGTTAGATCACGTGAAATTATTAGCACGAATTCCGAAAACGAATGCCACTTTGAAATTTATGCTTAAGAATATTTACTCCATTATTGTAATAAAAGTCTAAACACGAAAGAAATTAATTAAAATGTGAAATGGTATTTCTATCGATTACCCAAGGGCATGTATCACACAAAATATGTTATATATATTTACACTTAGCTTACCTGACTATAATCTTGAATTGTAACCACAACACAAAGCAAAACATTAATTAATTATTAGTATGTTCAAATTTCACTAGCTTGCAGTAATCGGCTCAGAAATCTAAAGCAATTTTAATTTTTAGAATTTAAACTAACGACAACTTGTGTTACTGCTGCCAACATAACAGCTATAAAATCAACACCAGTTGTATTTCTCAGTACCGAAATTCGAAACGAAGTTGGCAAAAGAAAATTCAATCTGAAAACTAGATCACCACCATAATCCACTAGCTTATGTAGTAATGGGGGGAAAAGTGGTTAGGTTACACCCTTAGGGTATTAAGTAAGCTGATCCTGACTGTAATATCGGTTTAAAACACATCCTCTTCCTTTCAAGTAAGATAGTGTCAGGATAAAACCTGACAATTTAGAACTTCCGGCGTTTCTTCTGACGGCCTTGGCTTAGCTTTCGAAAATTACTCTCTTACATGAGCGAGTTCACTCGACTCCACTCGCATTGCGAAAGGACACCTTTCCAATGTGCAGACTTACAACTTTCGGCGTTTCTTCCCCCGAACCTGCAGTCATGCTTCTCCCTCGCCTTCTCCCTTATGTGGTAGCTATTGGATTAAGTCCATTTTCGGCATTTCTCCTTCAAAACTTTCTAGAGCTCCTTCAATGCAGCAGCGAAACTCGAAGTGAGACAAGTGGCCAACTGGCTTGGAGCTCACATATTCAGTTTTTCTCAGCTCCGAACTCCTTTGCAAGTTTCTCCTCCCATTTATTCATTCATCTACTTATGATATATCATTTTAAAGAGGGAAACGCATATAATGTATTGGAAAGATGAAAAAAAAAAACAGTAAATCAAAATTTTCACACTAATTATAATTGTGTTCTCCCTTAAACAAGAACCAACACTGTAATGGAATATTAATGAAATCTCTTCATAGAGAATTTATATGAATTTTAAAGCCTGAGATGAGATGCCGTAATCGTACAACCATGACAAAGCACAGAGGACGGGATTCTATATCATTCTGAGTATACCTGATAGCGGGACGTTACTGTTAGGCGTCATAATTATTAATTAGGCGTCCGTAATGGATGTAGTGTTGAAACCTTTAATTAAATGACGAATTGTGCGTGTACTCACACGTGCGTGCTCTAATGGCAGAACGTTAATCCCAATCAACATTATTGGTCGTAATAGTCTAGCATGATAGATCGATGGCAGATGGATGGCCTCCGGGTTATCCAGGTGCTCTAAAAATAGAGAGGCATCTAATATTACACTGTTAATGCATAATTTATTATAAATGTTTAGTAAACGTTGAATATGAATCTAATTAAATCGAGCCTCGGATATCTGAATAGGCTACTCGCACACACAGTACGATCATTGAAAACTGCTGAAGCATTCACAATTACTTTTTATCAGGAACCAATGTAGCCTACATCAGATTCAATTTTCAAAGTGCAAAACCTAAATAACATTGCGCACATGAAGAAAATTTCACTGAAATGATAAGCATTACTAAACTAAATCATATTGTATTATTTTCTAAACAAGAAAGAGGGATGGGATTGTAAAATGATATCCGAATATCTTCAGTTGTGGACCGTTTCTGTCCTTTTTCTTACTTGTGCAGATACGGAAATAAAATGTAGGCCCAGTTTTGCTAGCAGTCCTCTTAAATATAGTCAACAGGTTTCGCAAGACTGTCCACAAGTTGCATACAGCGTATTCCGAATCTCACCGGACCGGTGGACAACAATGACGTCACGCTGCAGCGAAATAAGGAACAAAACTGCTGGAAGGTTCGATGACTATTATGGCGGCTGTACAAGTTGTTGTCTGTGCTACGGTAGCAAGATTTTGCGAAATTTCCGTACTGTCATCTCGTTCAAAGCAAAGAGAACATAAGCAATTTATTTCTTGAACCGGTGTTAATAACTGGTCCGTTGACATCTTCGCTCATAAGCCATTAACATATTGTTTTTACGTTGTGCTCATTACAAACAATACAGCAGAACCAAAGCAGAACACGTTGCCATGACACAACAGTGCACGATGTCATTCGTCTGCTAATTCCCGCCCTATACAAGAACCAATCAGATTCACTGTTGGATACTGCCACCATCTCTGCAAGCTGATGGAACCGGTGCGACACCGGTGGAGCATCAGTGACGTCATCTTTGAAATTCGGAACACCGTGTTGCCATCAGATTGCTCAGCGCTGAGATTCGGAATACATTTAGTTGCCCTTGTTTACTGCACGTGCGCAATGTTTTGTATCTGGAACTTAGTAAAATTCAGAGGCCCATTTTTTTCCTGGGTTTATACTTTGACGAAGAAAACTATCTTTGCATGCTCTGTGATTACCACATTATATAAAATGCCATTAAACATGAAAGACTAGTGCCGATTAAACATAAAGTGCCAGCATAACACACAAGCCTACTACTAAGATTTATTTAAAATCATCCGTCCTCAACTGAGGTTGACCACAGGGATCCGGAATTAACAAATAAAAATAGGCCTATAAAAGGAAATGGAACGAGTAAAATAATTATTCGATTTTTATATTAAAACAAAAATTTATGTGTTAACATATAAATGATAGTGAAGAATTTCAAAAGAGGCTCCAGAATTTCCATCACAATTTTCTGAACTAATTCTTCGGTATATTAATGTTTAAAATGTAGACATCCTTTTCTGTTAGAGTTTCAGGTAATTTCGAGCAACTGTGGTGCTAGGTCAGAATGGTTTACCAGTTACTTAGGGGCCACATGACGTAGTTCAGGCGGTAGGCCCGTTTGAGTGCTGATCTGGAGCTGTGTTCGGTCGTGGGTTGGACTAATTATAATTACACAGTTGGACTTTTCTGTGGTTTTCCCCAGTTGTAAGACAAATGTCAGGTTATCTATGGTGAATACTTTACCCATCTCACCAAATATCTCGCTATCATCAATTCAACCAACGCTAAGTAATTTGTTTAACGGCGCTGTATAAATTACCAACTCTAAAAATAAGTCACTTTCCTTTTCAATTCTTCCAGCACATTTATTTTTCTAAAATAAGGGACTTTCCCTGATATTCGCCTTGGTAATGTTTTTGATATTTTTAAGTCTTTGTTCCTAAAATCCAACATACAGATTGAATGTAAGTAAGGTCATTAATGTCAGGGCGTTATTCTTTGAGAGATTTCAAACAAAAAGGTTTAATACAATTTTGTTCGTTTATGCTTCCTTCTCGAGATAAAAATTGTTTTGTGTGAAATATTTTATAGCGTGTATTGGAAAGCCATTGATTTAATTCCCAATATGCTTAGTCAACATAAGAGAGCAGTATATTATGATAATAAATTATTCCAAGAATTTTAGTTTCGTCCTTTAAATGTACAGAAATTTGATCGGAACAAATGTAGTATTGTAAAATACCTTTTCAGAACGAAAATTTTTATTTGTTCACATCAAATTTCAGCACATATAAAATACAAATGTAAAATTGTTTCAATCGTTTATGATCATAATACACTCCTCTCTTATATTACAGATTATCTAGGCATTAAAGCAATGACTTTCCCAAAATATGATATGAAATGTTCTATACAAAACAATTTGTGTCTCGAAAGGAAGCAAAAACCAGTAAAAGTTTATTAAATATTTTCGTTCGAAATATCTCAAGGGATAAACCCCTGAAATTAATGTCATTACTTACGGTTCAACCTGTATTAATTCGGCCCTCGAAGGTGTCTTCTCAAAAGTGTCCTCAGACACTTCTTGGTACGTATTTTTATTTCGTAACGTGGTTTCCATTCTCTTCTGCAATTCCCTATAATGATTTCTTCATCTTCATCTATGTATACTTCCAGGATTAGTATGGTTTTGTCTGCCCCTTTAAAGGATCGATATATTTCAAGATTTTTATTATTTCTTCACCACCATTAGCTAAGCATAATTTTCTTTACTCTTAACAAAAACAAAGCTAGGTGACGGTATTCATATCCAAAACGGTTTTTCTTTTTTACATATATTTTCTGCCACAATTTCGTAGCTCTTATAGGGCTTGGGTGCATCTATAATTTCAGAAGATAATTATTGAGAATCATCTTCCGACAACCTCTGACTTTTAAATACAGGATGTATCAAAAGTCACGTCAATCTTTAAGGAGCTGATTCAGGATCTTATTTGCAACAAAATATCCTAATACACTTTTTAATATTAAATGCAATTCTGTAACTCGTTCCACTTCATTCCAGCTTAGGTTGCGTGTCAATATTTGGGCACGCATTCTTGGTGATACAGTGATTGCCCCATTTATCATTGAGGACAAAATGAAAGGTGAAGATTACCTTAATTTCTTAGAAGGTGTGTTTACGCCGATGTTGTATGATATGCCTTTACAGTCACGGCGACATCTATGGTATCAATTAGACGGTGCTCCAGCACATTTTAGACTTTCAGTACGCGAATGGTTAGATCATCATTTTCCAAGTAGATGGATTGGAAGTGGTCGCCACGTTGCCTTTCCAGTCCGGTCCCCAGACCTAACACCATTGGACTTCTTTCTCTGGGGCTGCATGCAGGAGAAAGTATAGCAAACGGAGATAGCAAGCAGGGAAGAGCTCGTTGCAAAGATTAATACGACTACAATGGACATACACTAGCACGGATTGGATGATATGCAGCGAGAGGTCAGACGACATACTGAAGCATGTGCTCGTGCGAAAGGGGGACATTTTGAGCATCTGCTCTAGACAGCTGACAATTAGCCTACCTTCTCTCAAGCAGATAGGTCCATTAGGTGTGGACTCGAATGGGGTAGATACGGTACGTGATATTCGTGTAACTTGGAAACGGGGATGAATATTGAAAAAGTGTATTAAGTTTTTTTGTTGGAAATAAGGTCCTGAATCACCTCCTTAAGGATTGATGTTACCTATTGATACACCCTGAATTACCTCACCCACATTGCAATTTACATCCAGTCCTGCTGGTAAGAAAATAAGTATTCTATGTATGTTCTTATTATTTGTTGTTTCCTGATTATGGAACTGATATGTAGCTACGAAAGGTTAGACGTTTCTGCATGTGTGTCACGGTGCAACAACTGAATAAATTTCTCGCAGTATGTGGAACATCGCGAAAGTCTTTGAATCACACGATATTTGTCTCCATCACTTATTCGATCAAAGAGTGTGACTACAATACTAACAAGTGCAACACATTTTACGATCACTTTTATTCCCAATTGAGTTGCATCCCCTTGTCATTCTGAAGGACAGGTGGTATATCCGTCGACAAAATGTTTATGTAGTTTGTGTATATAGCCTGCGCATGTGTTTTGAATGAACTTCTCACATTCAGGAATGTCATGAACCTTCAGCATTTTATGAATTCTAAAAATGAAATTTTCCTAGAACTCTTCTTGCTATACAAATCTCCTAATTAATGGCATGCAGAGAAAATTAGTCAAAGACAACATACTCAGTGTTTTTATAAGTCTGTGCCAAAATTATATTCTTCGTACATTTTTGTAAACAGATTTGGATAGAAAAGAAATCCAATGTAAAAATTTGTACCGTTATTCGATGATTAACAAGAAATTCACAATCATAATCAATATTACAATAGCAAAAATAAAAAATTATTCACCATCACCAACACCAACCTAATCTTCGTCGCTGTCGCCGTTGTTATCATAGTAATCATCATCATCATCATCATCATCATCATCAACAACAACAACATTATCATTGCTGTTACTAATTTCATCACGTTCGTAGTTCAGAGTTTTCAGTACTGTCTTGAATGATGAAACAATGATACATTAACACAATTTTAAATAATAGGCATAAAACATTCCATTGAATTTGACACACTTGATGCTATGGATACTTCCAAACAGATAGGTTCAACTCCTGCCAATTAAATTAAAGTAGCTGTTGAAGTAGATTATGTAGTCAAATGGTAGTCAAAGTGTGATATTAAATATTTTAAATCTAGATATGGGGAAAAAAACAGCGGCGGTCGACCGAATCTTTAAAATGGGAGATGAAATTGACTGATAACTACAGAGAAAAGCATACCTTTACGTAGAACTTCGTGTGGGTACTACCATCACTTAGACAGGTGGATACTTTATTATGCTTCATACCTTTATAGATAACTAGAAAAAATAAAGAAATATGTATATTGTTTGTGGATCTAGAAAAGACTTTTGACAGAGTGGATTAGAATAAACTGATGGGGAATCTAAAGAAAATAGGTATAAATTGGAAAGGGAGAAGATTGTTCAGTAATCTTTATATGAAACGACCAGTCAGTCAGACTAGGAGAAGAATTATCAGAAGGAAGTGGAAATTGAGAGAGGAGTATGTCAATGATATCCTTTATCACCTACCCTGTTCAATATCTACTTGGAGGATTTAGTAAAGAACTGTTTTCAGAATATGGGAGGAGTTACAGTAGGAGGAAGAAGAATAAAGTGCATAAGGTTTGCTGATGATAATGGCGTTGTTAACAGAAGAGGAGATGATACTAAAGGAAACTTGCGAATTCTATATGAGGCAGTAGAGCAAGTTGACAGCTTCAAATACTTGGAGTGTACTATAAGCAGTAACATGAGCTGGTACCAGGAAGTCAAAAGGAGGATAGCAATGACCAAGGAAGCTTTTAATGGAAAAAGGAGCATCTTCTGCCGACCTCTGAAAAAATAATTAAGGAAGGGACTAGTGAAGTGCTTTGTATGGGGCAAAAACATGGGCATTACGACGAAGTGAAGAGAAGCGAATAGAAACATTTGAAATTTGAAATGGAGAAGAATGGAATGTATGAATTGGACAGACTGAATAAGAAGCGAAGCTGTGTTGGAAAGAGTGGGTGAACAAAGAATGATGCTGAAACTGGTCAGGAAGAGGGAAAGGATTTGGTTGGGTCACTGGCTGAGAACAAACTGCCTACTGAAGATGCACGGGAAGGAATGATGAACGGGAGAAGAGTTCTGGATAGAAGAAGATATCAGATGATAGACGACATTAAGATAAAGGCAGAAAATAGGAAGTATTGGAGAATGCTGGGTTTTGCAGTGAAAGACCTGCGCTTGAGCAGAATCCTGGATGAATGAATGAATACCTTTTTGTAGAACTGCGTGTGTATGGTGCGAGAAATGAAGCAATCAGAATACAAGGATAACGGGAAGACAAAGAGAACAAGGGGAAGGCGAGAAGAGGAGAATGATAAGGAGAACAAGGAAAATGCAAGAAGAACAAGAGAAAGACGAGAAGAGGAAGTGGAAAACAAGGGTAAAGAAGTGGATATAAGAACAATAAAGTGGAAACAAGGAGGACAAGAGAAGATTCAATCAAGCGATTGTGTTGCATTTTTATTTGACGGTCAATTCCCATGTTATCACCCAATATCTAGTGAGTAGTAATGGGATATTCGTATAAAAAATACGAATTATTCGATTCTTGTAAGTTCTCGAGATACATCTCGAATCTCGAATACTTCTTTCAGATGGTAGATGCTGCGAGAAGTGAAGAATCAGTACAGAGAACGAAGTTCTCGAGAACACAGATTGAACATCAATCGTATAGCTCGGTAGTTGTGTGTATTAAAGACTTGCACCAGATCGTCTCTCTCTGTCTGAGCTCTCTCTTTATTTCCATCGTCTAATTACGGAATCCAGGAATAAACATCTTTATCGGAAGTTGCAGATAACTACAATACGTAATTGTAATAATAAAAACATATAAACTTCTATGCTTGCACAATACACTGCTGTCACTGCTATCGTTATCGATATCATGCTGGATGTTTGATACGAGAACAGAGAAGCGAGAACCAGCCGATGAGTAATCAAATCGTTATTCGAATTAGGAAAGTATTCGAGAACTTGTATGTTGGATTCGAGAACAGAGAAGCGAGAACCTGCCGGTGAGTAATCAAATCGTTATTCGAATGATGAATCGATTCTTAATATTATTCCAGAACATATTATTTGATTCTTAAAATTATCTGCCCATTACTACTAGTGAGGATAAAGGCTGTTAGTTCTACGTCAAAATAGCTGAATAGAATACAAATGGCGAGGATACAGCGAAAGAGTACAGTGACCTCATAGAAGCCAGTAAGATATTGTATGAAAGAGGTCTCCTGTAGAAAATGCGCATACATATTCAAACTCATCCTACCTTTCCCACTCAAGGAGTCCAGCAGGTACTTCCTTCCTCCAGAGCTGTGTGAAGAATCTGGAGACATGTTACGTGAAGTAGATGCATTGATGCACCGAATTAATATTAAATCGAGTCATAACTCTTTATTGAATATTCATGTGGACAGCTACATGAAGACGGATACAAATTCACTTGATTTATTCTACCTGGTGTGTCAGTCTATTAATATGGTGATGTGTAAGTGTGAATGAATAATTTGGTAAATATCGGAGTTTTTTATTGCATCAACACAGCACCTGAAATATATATTGCATCGTGTCGTATACGCTCGCCAACTCTTGCAAATAACAGCACTGACGTTGATGAATTGATGAATTATAATCGTATGGCCGTTGAGTACACGTAGTGGCCATCGAAATTGTTTGTTTATTCTCACACTCGATCCGTGGCAGCTGCAGGTAAAAGCATTTTCCACACTGCCTAATCATAGAGCTGTTGGAAAGAATTTTACTACTTTGGTTATCTACACTACATCGTAGAGTAGCACAGAGTCATAGACCTAACCATCAGACTTGTTGCACGACTGCATACATGAAGTTGTTCAGAACATATTCACCTTGAAATCGCATGGGGTAATATGTCAATACAACACTGGGTTGCATTAAAATATATTTATTTACTGACTATTCGGGTCGTCATTAATGTAAAACAAATGAAAGGTCCACGAAAAGAACATACTAAGTCACTTTTTGTTGATTTTTGTTGTTTTGCTAGCTCTAGTAAATCAAAATCACAAAAATCCTGCATTACAATGTGGTAAATTAAACTAAATTGCAGTAGAGCGTCTCATTTAGGCAGTGCATTCGAAACCCCGAAGTCATGACCTGCGCCCGGTAGCGCACTGTCTGTCGGGGCTGTCCATTCTGCTTGAGAATACAGTGCATACTGGCGTACGTTGAGTAGCGAACATAGGTAACAGGAAACGCAGTCGTAACGTACAACAACAGTGTGACATTATAAAATGCTTACGAAATGGTGACGTGTCTGATATAGCGAGTAGGTATGGTGTAAGTACGAGGACAATATTTAGAATAAAACGAACTGGAACGGAAATTACAGAATTAGCAGAGAGAGTCGAGGATAGTGATGGTGATGCAGGAAGACGAAGAGTAATTAAAGTAGTAAGTCTGCTTTCCACGAATTTGACGATGGTTTAAAGTACAAAGGGCACGGGGAATTTCTGTGTCTGGATCACTACTATGTGGAAAAGCTTTACACTTGAATAGAAAGATGGGGAGGTGATACAAATTTCAAAGTCAGCAGGTGGATGGCCGAAAACTTTTAAATCACAGCACGGCTCGTCCTCCCCTCACACGTTACCTGCGCCTTGTTTACGTATTCACTGTGCCTAAACGAGACGCTCTACTGTACATGTAAACGTATTATGAATGTATCAAAGTTAAGAAATACTCTCATGAAAAATTTAAGAAATGTGACTTAGCATGTTCTTTCCGTGGACCCTTCAAATATTTACAACCAGTTTCTTTTTTATCCCAATGCCGGATTCTTCGACTTCCGCTATATTCACCCCTAGCCTCCCCATTTATGGGCGTCACATCCAAGGTAGTTCTTATAGCCGCCATAGACGATTCCCTAGGTGTACCAAAGAAGGCGAACCTCATAGAATCGTAGGCCTACTAGTAAATTATATTTTTTACATATATGAAGACGGAAGTAGTTGGACGATTTGCTCGTAGCATAAAAACTAAAACTTACTTTTTATTTTCATGGGAAGATTCCCATCTCCATGTCATCATCGTAGTCATTATTAGTCATTCAATCTCGCTCTCGTCCCATGTTTCTGATCGTCGTCGCAGTCATGAATCTTCCAATGTTCGTCTTCCTCTTCTTCTTTTCCTTCGTAGTTTAGAAATTCAATACATAGCCCGTTCCGTCCTGAAATCATATTACATTTGCGTCCATTAGAACTCTCTGGGCATGTGATGAGCTTTTCTTAGCCCACGACCACGATTAAATGACCTCATTACACTTATGCAAGGGACACGTATCGGTGAACAGTCAATCATATCATTAATATTGATGGCTAATTCCTTCAGCAAGGAACAACAAAAAAGTCAAGTAGCATTTTGCTGTATTTGGAGCAGTTTTCCACAAAAATGTTCTATTTTAAAAATGTGAATTGTGCCATAGTGCAACGTTATAATCTATGGCTGAATACACAGTAGTCTGTTGTGTCCCGGTAAATACCCCTTCATCGGATATGTTTTGATTAGAGGAGTGGAAGGTTATTGCCATCTAAATTGTTTTTAATGTCGTAAGAAAAATGCAGATGTTGCACTGTTTGATTTTTTCTCTTTTAAACGTGAGGGAAAAGTTGCAAGCAGTATTAAAGTAATTAACCGGTAAACTTGCATGAGAGAAAGTAAATTACCAGAGGTACCTTAAAATGCCATTGTTTGTTTACATATTGTTTATATTTCTTATTTTCTCTGCCATCGCTCGAACTGTCGTTTTACCCGACCAATCTGTTCGTGGAACGGCAGTTGCTTGTCGTAACACACAGTACGCCGATGTTAAGTCACCTGTGCTGTCACCTGTGCTAGTCAAGAAGAGCAGTTTGGCTTCAGGAAGGGAAAAGGTACGAGAGATGCAATTGGACTACTACGGACAATCGGCGAAAGATACCTAGAGAAAAATAAAGAAGAGTATGTAGTATTTGTGGACCTAGAAAAGGCTTTTGACAGAGTGGATTGGAATAAACTGATGAGGATTCTAAAGACAATTGATGTGGATTGGAGAGAGGGAGAGAGAAGACTGTTCAGTAATCTTTATATGAAACCACGAGTCAACGTCAGGATAGGAGAAGAAATGTCAGAAGGAAGTGAAGTTGGGAGACGAGTACGTCAAGGATGCCCTTTATCACCTACCCTGATCAACATCTACTTGAAGGATTTAGTAAAGAACTCTTTTCAGGACATGGTAGGAGTGATAATAGAAGGAAGAAGAATAAAGTGCATAAGATTTTTTGATGGTATGGCATTGTTAGCAGAAGAGAAAGTGATACTAAAGGATATGCTACCTGCGCTAAATGACCGCTGTGAGCAGTATGTGTTGAAAATAAAATATGTAAATAAGACGAAGACCATGGTCATAGGAAGAAAAATATAGAAGATAAACTTGCGAATTGTAAATGAGGCTGTAGAGCAAGTGGATAGCTTCAAATACTTGGCGTGTACTACAGGGACATCACTTTATTTTTACCAATATTTTTAACATTAACCTGGATATACTCGGAAACACTGTAGCCCCCTTCCATTACAGGAGTTTGATGTTACTAGTGCAATATGTAAACAAATCATTTTACTAGGTATAGGAGGAGAGAAAAGTAGTGTATCCATTTATGTTTTAGGGAAATACGATATTACGATTTTCTGTTTGATCATCACTTTTACGGAATTTATAAAAATACAGTAGAGTAGTAACATTTTTTTTTAATTCAAATTTTCAGGCGATTTTTTTTTTCAAAAATTCAACTTTTCAGGCGGCTATGTTCGTTATGTAATGTCTACTTTATTTAGCATATTAATTATTGATGTTAACATACAATATAGAGAGTGCATTTAAATTCAGGGGGTCATAAATAAAGGGCTGTAAGTGCACTTAAGTTACTTTTGAGAAAATGGGGTTTAAATATTTAAGCTTTCGTAAAATCGGTAAAATTTTTATTTAAATTTTAATGTGTGATGCGATTAAAATATCCCTTTGCTACTAAAATTTTAGATACTTTTGCTTACATTGGATGCACTTAACTCATGTTATTACAAATGTCACTAGCATTCCTTTGCTTCTAGCCACCTCAATTCAAAATAAGCTAATATGAATTTTTAAACAAGTTGCTGAAAATGGTTGCCGTTCATTACAATGCAGGCTTCAATTCAGTACGCATATTATTAAAAACATTTTGAAGCATATTCTCTGAAATTGAATTTATCGTTTCTTGAATATAATTTTTTGGTACGATATTATTAATATAGGTTCTTTCTTCTATAGAAAACGCAATCATGTTTATGAAACACACTATACACTGCAGTGTTTACTTCACTGCTTGAAGACTTCGAATGCAACAGCGGCCGTAAGTTTGTGTCTGACGGGAGCAAGGACATTAGTGAAGGGGTGAGAGTGAAGTACATTCAGTAATGCAGGTACAATAAAAATGCAAATAAAAATAAAATGAAGTCCCTGTATAAGCAGTAACATGAACTTCTGCCAGGAAGTCAAAAGGAGGATAGGAATGGGAAAGGAAGCTTTTAGTAGAAAAGGGCGCATTTTCTGCGGACCCCTAGAAAAATAACTAAGGAAGATACCAGTGAAGTACGTTGTATATAGTGTGGCATTTTATGGGGCAGAAACATGGAAATTACGACGGAGCGAAGAGAAGCATTTAAAATTTGGATATGGAGAAGAATGGATCGTGTGAATTGGACAGACATAAGAAGAAATGAAGCTGTGTTGGAAAGAGTGGGTGAAGAAAGAATGATGCTGAAAGTGATCGGGAAGAAGAAAAGGAATTGGTTGGGTCACTAGCTGAGAAGACACTGCCTACTGAAGGATGCACTAGAGGGTATGGTGAAGGGGAGAGGAGTTGGGGTTAGAAAAATATACCAGGTCATAGACGATATTAAGATATGTGGATCATATGAGGAAACGAAGAGGACGACAGAAAATAGGAAAGATTGGAGAAAACTGGGCTTGCAGTGAAAAACCTGCAGAGTAACAACATAAGATCGTTTACGCTCCACATACAAAATGATCACCTAGTACCTACATACCTGTTAACCTTTCAAGCGTTTTCATGGTTACGCACAGTCTGACATCGCTCTGAGGAAAGAATATTTACATTTGTAAGGATCATATTTTCCCCAAATTTGAGGGACAAGACTGAAATGCGAGAGTGATTAAAATAGTAAGTTAACAAGGGCTCTCACGGGTGACATCCCCCCTCTAGTTCGAATTTTCTGCCAGGGCAGCAGATTTATCACGCAGCTTTTACATGACGATATGTTGCGTCATACTCTTACAATATCAGTTGTAAGATTGCTGAGCGCACGGAGAAATGGTCAAACGTGGAAATGAGTAATGTGATCGGGTTTTTGTGTCTCAAGACACGTCGTCAGCAGAAATTCATAGTTGTCTAGTTGAGGTGTACGTTGCGAATGGTTAAATTTGAATGAAAAATTAGACATTTTATAGTAAAAATCGTCGTTGTTCCTGCAATAACTGCTATGTGCAAAATATAAAATTTTTCAGTAGGACGAAAAAACACATTTATTCATCCTATGGCAGCCGTACATAGGGGATTGTGAATTCTTACATTTTCGAAAGAAAGAAATGTGATTTACATATAGGAGATTTTATTATTAGCTGTATCACTATTTAACCTATTTAATAGAGAAAAAAATCTAAAAATCGATAAATATGTCACATAGGAGTTAATGCAGAAACAACGACGAAATACACTGAAAACAAAACAAAGATTTTTAAATGCAAATTTAAAAATCTTTAAATTTAGAATGAAGTCAGCTGTGTTATTCGTTGAGGACAATCTTTAGATTACGATGTCAGATTTAAGGGGAAAAAATAGTAATTGGCTATTTTCTCAGTTTAGGTTAAATCGTATTTTTTGTATGATACTTTTTTTTTTAATTCGAACTTTGAAACATATTCATGGTTACTATATACCTATGTATTATTATATCAAATTGACGGCAAAATAATGTAGAATAATGGTGCAAACCTTTAGTAAATTGTTTGCTACAGGGACATCATTTTATTTTTAATAATATTTTTAATATTAACTTGGCTATACCTTTGTATTAACGGTTGAAAACAGAAAACACCATTTGCTACCCTTTCTACGATCGGAGTTCGATGATACTGACGTAAAATACAAATCACTTTACTAGGTATAGGAGGGGAAAAAAATAGTTCGTCCATTTACGTATACTAGGAAATGTCGCAACTTTGAGTTTGGTAGTTTTCATTATGTTTCTGTTTAATCAAAATACAGTACAGTATTAACAATAAGTGTTTTACTCACGAACTGAGTTGTCCATGGGAACGTATTCATTATGCAGTGTATATTATACTGTCTACGGCACATTAGCGTGCAATACAGAGAATGAAGTTAAATTGAAAAATAATCATAATATGGATATTTAAACACATTTTTGAAAATGGTGGCCGTTCATTTCGATACAGGCTTCAGTTATTTTGTGCATATTATTGCACTATAGACTATTGCATCTAATTCAAATTACCAGTTTCGTCCTTCGTACTAGCAACTTATGCTGAACTAATTCTCTACCTAGTCTATAAAAGAGTACCTTACGTACTGTAAATTCAATCTTCACTTCTGCCCGATCCGAAAAGATAAAATTACTCAGACATGCTATCTACTGTCCGTCCAAGTGGTTATGTCGTAGAAAGTGGGGGGGAGAATCACGTGACAGTTAATTACTTAATGAGGCCCTTTTATTTAAGTTTTTTTAAACAGTTGTATAATATTAGAACAGAAATTAATGCTTTCGGAAAAGAGCCAAGATAGCCCACCCACTAGCTTTACAGAGGGGTGAGTAAAAGTAGGTGGGGGAAATCGGGATGCGACGTAGGCAAACGGACGACAGTACCTGTCCGAAAATATGATTCAATATTGAAAGCTCTTTCGTCACTGGAAAATGCGATAATAATTCTGAAACGTACTGTACTCACTAACTCAGTACTATAGGCTATGCGACCTTGGTTCTGTGTGGAGGGCAGCTGGAACTTCATTAGTAGAAGGGATGGGAGTGAAGTACATACAAAAACTGAGGTACAATAAAAATTTAAGTAAAAATATAATGATGTCCCTGTATTTTAATGTTCACTAGTTAATGTTTAATTTGGATTGATTTATTGAAACCGGCCGTTAGTATTTTATTGTCCTTTCTGTAACCTTTATAACAATTTACATTCATAGAGAGAGTAGTCTGAGGATGAAACTATTTCCATCTTCTTTCTCCGTTAATATGATTTGTCATGTTCAGTCAGTGGAATAAGTTTGCCTCTAGCTTGAAATATAACGCAGAAACTTGGAGCCCCATCCCCTCGCATATAAAAGCTCCTTAATCTTGGCTGTCACTCTGCATTCCACGCCACGAGGTGATGCAGTTTCGCAGCTAATTGTCTACGTCACGGAAGCGAGTGAATGAAAGTATTGTAATTGTTTTGTTGTGCTTTGTAACTTACTGACGCTCCTTTCTCTTCCAGGTAAGGACCGGATCCCGGACTCATCGTAATGTGGTGAGTTACAGCCTTATGCAAATGAGCGGCTTTACAGTTCTCGGTGAGTTGATCCTGTAGGAAATGAGGCAGTCATAACCATAATGCTCGAATTGCATGCCCGTGTTCGAGCTTACACGTGCAATTATCGTTTTACTTTTTATGATGTCTGTCTCATCATCATCGTTAATGCACTGCAGATAACTCCGCGCTACTCTCGGAGACATCTAGTTCGATCTTTAAATTAAGTACCGAAAAGACCAATTATATGGAAAAGTTATTGTTGGTATTAGCAAAGGTAAAGGAAAACATTTTGTTTTGGGACTCTATTTCACATACAGTTTTCTTTGTTCAGATGTTCACTATAAGAATTTCTCTATCAAACAACAACCACGTTTTGATAATATCTTTAAGGGGAGAGGACGGTATTTTTTGGTGAAAAATGAGTAAATTAAAAAAAAATTCTTTAAAATACTCTTGATATATGTGGAATGCATAACATAACATTTTGTGCGTATTTGTACCCTTATCGATGTTGAGTCGCCATTTTTAAACTTCCTGCGTTATGGATTTTTAAATAACCTGCCCAGTTTTATTGTTGTTTCCGGTAAATTAAATTTAAAAAAAAAATTCTTTAAAATACTCTTTGATATGTGTGGAATGCATTGCATAACATTTTGTGGGTATTTATGCCCTTATCGGACATTGAGTCGCCTTTTTTAAACTTCCTGCGCTATAGATTTTAAATCACACGCCCACTGTTATCGGTTTTCAATAACTTAATATTTTTTGCTACATTGCCAGACAAAAATTAATTTAGAACACATATTCTTTAGACTATTAGAAAACGTTTCTCTGTAACAGAATTTTGTTAATTGATTTCATTTGAAAAATACGTCCGTTTGTTTGCAAGAAAGGAAATCAGAAAATTGTTATTAAATTTTAATTGTTTATTTTACAAACGTAGGGACTAATATAAAAATTCTGTTACAGACAGTTTGTAGAACATGCAAATTCATTGCAAAAAAGTTTGAATCTATCTTTAAAAACGGTTTAGATATAGGGTAGACATTGGTAATTTCGTGATAATTTCATGAAAACTAATTTAAACTGCAAATGTGTAAATATATCCTTATTCCAATTTTTTCATCTAAAAGACGATAACTTGCTGTACAAATCTGGAGACATAAAAGATTGGATACGTTCTTGAATATGTGCCAAAAACCACTTTTACAACTTAATCTCAAACGTTGGTTATTTCGTGATAACCTTGGTAATTTCGTGATATTGCATTGATAATTTCGTGAGAGAAAGAAGAATTGTGGAAAAATTCATTAAAGTCAAATAAAATTCTCATTTATTGTTACAAGACTTCAAACATAGTAATTCCGTCTAATATTCATAGCACGAAAACAGAAATACATATCAACACATAATAAGAATGAAATCAAAGTAAAAATTGAAATTGAAAAGGGATCTTCTTTACCCTGAAAGGGTGAACACTTTTATTACGGACTTTACTATAGCCTATGTTACTAGGGTAACTCCAAAAGTAAAGCATAACGTTTGTTTAAAAATTATATTTTTATCCTACAGCTTTGCTATTTTCACAGAATGTAGATGCATACTTTAAGAACAAAATGTCACTTTTCCATATAATCCCCGTCCCTTTCAACTGCCTTACGTAACAGAGGAACGAGGGCCTGTAGACCAGCACGGTAAAAGTCTGACCAACACGTCTGAGCCACTCTTTAGCAGCGTGCACAAGGGAGTCATCTTCTAACCTCGTTCCGCGAAGGGATCCTTCAGTTTACGAAAGAGATGGTAATCGTACGGTGCCAGTTCAGGACTGTAAGGCGGTTGTTTCAGTGTTGTCTATCCGAATTTTCTTATCTGGTCTGTGGTCTTTGACTGACATATAGCTGTGCGTTGTCGTGCATCCAGCTTCTCCCGATGTCGTCGAACACGACTCAGTCGAACTAGAAGTTTCTTGAGATTTGCAACATACCCGTCAGAATTAATGGTAGTTCCGTGTGGCATGATGTCCACAAGCAAGAGTCCTTCTGAATCGAAAAAACACAGTAGCCATAACGTTTCCTGCCGAAGGTGTACTTTTGAATTTCTATTTCTTTGGTGAATTTGCATGATGCCACTCCATTGTCTGCCTCTGTCTCCGGTCCAAAATGGTGGAGCTATGTTCCATCTTCTGTCATAATTCTTGCAAGTAAGTCATCTAACACTTATCATTGACACTTAGCATGATAACAATTCAAACAGAAGCTACACTGAACCCATTGCGTCCCCGTTTTCTTTTTTGTTGTCACATCTTGTCTTCAGATTTCTAAAATTCCTATTGTAATACAATTTTTTAAATAGTATAAAATGTGACACTTAATGCTCAACAAAATTGCGCCTCAAACAGCTAAGATTTCTATCAGTAAAGCTAAGCCTATATGGCGACTACAGATGTATCTAAAATTCCAAAAGCATTTCCTAAAATTTCATGAAGATACAATAAATCTTTGTACCAAATATCATATGCTTATCTTTAGTAATAAGCCTGTAATGTAATTACAAACATCCACAAAATTTGTACGCCTGAGAAGTCGACGCAAACTTGCTCTCTCCAAACATAAAAGCTCACTGAAGCAACTACAATAGTCACACAAAGCTTAGCTGTATGTTTCTTGAAACTGGACAACATATGCAATCCCTTGGCGGAAATTTGGATCTCGTAACACCATTGGTTAGTTCACAAAAGAGCAAAGAAAAAGTATCACGAAATAACCACTGCCACGAAATTACCAATGTTTATCCTATCGGTTTTAGTACAATCCTGCATTGAGTATATTTTTTCAAATTTGGGTCCCCAAATAATTTTTTCAAAATATTTATATTTGGTTGAGTTCCTACAGCTATGAGCTCTCTACATATAAAAAATTAATATTTTACACAAAATAGGAAAAACGTTTTAAAAAATACCATCCTCTCCCCTTAATATTAGGCCTATGTATGTAAACTGCATTTTTTGATACGAAGCAAAAGCTGCATCTGAGATATTGAGCTCCAAAACTGACAGAACTGGGGAACATGAAAAAGAAAAACATTTACAATATAGGAAATTGTTAACATTTATTCATTCAGCAGGTGTACAGCTCATGTATTTTGTCAAGACACTCGCGATGCGCAGTAGGGGAACAACGTTTCTTTGGAAGGGGTAGGAGTATAAGGGAAGGTCTGGCGTGTGTCTACCGAGTTCAAGGCAAAGGCTAACCCATTCCGCTATAATTCGTAAGTAGATTCATCCGATCTCGTGCGCAGCTTTATAGGAGGAGTGGGGAGAGTGTTTGGACACAATGCATGAGCTGTGCATAAACTGAAATAATGTTAATTACATTTAGAAATCATGTATCAGTTCAGATAAATTAAAAAAAACATCGACAACCTCTCTTTTTTATGAAGATCGCAAATATAAAAAATATCTCTGTCATCCCCAGCGAGACTGATGAATAGTGTATCCACAGTTCTTAAATAATATCTTCAGAAAATATATATTCGCAGAAAATGCAAGCAGCACCAGCCCTTGAAGAAACCCTTGACGTCTAATTCTTCACCAACAGGAAGTTTAGTGATTTAATGTCATAAATCGTGTTTAGTGTGATAGAGATCAGTTAGGAAGTTATAAAATTGAAAAAGGGGTTGAGAAATTAAAAAGTGGCTAGTTAATAAATATAGTTCCGATTGAAGTTTATTGCAAAGAAGTAAATCGTAGAAAGTGATGTGAAGTTTATGAAAGATGATCTTAGAGATAGTATTTACAATTTTCTATAGTTATTTTTTTTCTCAGTGTTAATTGTGGTTAATAAATGAATGATCAAACTAAACTGAACTAGATACTCATGTCAAGATTTAATAAGATTATTATAATGACGTGTATTAGGTAGAAAAAAGATCGCAATGAGTATAACCGTGTGAAGTGTTAAAGGTTTTTAAATAGGAATGTTAGTATAGGGATTTTAATTAAGATAATCAGTTAAAATTTAATAGCGATATTTTGATAAAGTAATAATGATCCTGTAGAGTATAACGAGTTAGATGTAATGTAGAAAGACGGAATTATATATAAATTTAGTTAGCAAGATTAGAATTCTGAAAGGAATGTAAGTGTGGAACGAGCACGAGTGTGCATTTGCCATCTTTAAAAAGAAAATCGAATTTCATTTGTATATTATCTTCTCGTAAAGTCAGTCTGCTGAATTTATAATCCGTATAATACTGTCATTCATTAAACAATTTTTCAATATTTCATCTATAATACTATAGATTTCACAGACAATAATACACTAGGTGCGCACACCTATCATCCTTTACCTTACTTTTCAAATTGTGTATTTTTGGACTTAGCAAACAAAAGGACCTTTTCAAAAATGTCCTTAACATTTTAGATACTCAGTCCATCGATTACGAAAATTTCAAATAGACCTGTATTTATACAGATTCTGTTAGCTATATGATTAACTGTTTCCATATATTTTTATTGAAGTGGTTGTGATGGATAATCTATTTCATATGACTTGCTGGGCATATAAATATAGTGGTTTTTTTTGCAATATTCTACAGAAAGACTTGGGTAAAAGCAATCCATTAGTCTCGAAAACCAAACGCTGTTTTCATTTGTTCGGGGAAATATAACACGCCTAGATAAAAACCATGCTGATGAATCAATCCCCATATTTATTCAGAACGAGTTATATCTTGTTGGGATAGATGGTTTGAATCTGCTATTATATCTACAGGCATTTCAAATATTCTTTCACAATTTACTTCTAAATGTTTACCTACTGCAGACTAGTTAGAAAAGATAGATCATGAGAAAATGTATAGCTTAAAAAAAATACAGGTCGTTTATGTAGGCCTACATCAAAACTCTGATATTATCGATAATGCAATTTTGAATCTAGAAGGTAGAGAATATCCCTATGGTCATGTTTCTGTATGAAAAATAAATAACTAAACAATTAGATTCAAATTAATAATTTATGTTAAAATACGATTAGCAATTAGATTGATGATAGATTTCAATTTACTATTGAAGACAGAAATAACACAGTTTTTTTAAATTTTAGTCTTCTAGACATTGCATACAAATTGAGAAATAGTCACACTATTCATGTTCATTGTTTGTAATAAGTTTAAATTATTTTTTCAACCCAGAAAATATTAGGTATGTAAATTTTGAAAATGTTATCACCGTCACTGTAAGGTCTAAAAACTCCTTTCTTTCTTTTCTTTCTTTCTTTTCTTTCTTTCTTTCTTTTCTTTCTTTCTTTTCTTTCTTTCTTTCTTTTCTTTCTTTCTTTTCTTTCTTTCTTTCTTTCTTTTCTTTCTTTCTTTCTTTCCTTTCTTTCTTTCTTTTTTCTTTCTTTCCTTCCTTTCTTTCTTTCTTTCATTTCTTTCTTTTTTTCTTTCTTTCATTTCTTTCTTTTTTTCTTTCTTTCCTTTCTTTCTTTTTTTCTTTCTTTCCTTTCTTTCTTTCTATCTTTCTTTCCTTTCTTTCTTTCTTCTTTCTTTTCTTTCTTTCTTCTTTCTTTTCTTTCTTTCTCACTTTCTTTTCTTCCTTTCTCACTTTCTTTTCTTCCTTTCTCACTTTCTTTTCTTCCTTTCTCTCTTTCTTCCTTTCTTTCTGTCTTCTTTCTGTCTTTCTACTTTCTTTTCTTTCTTTGTTCCTTCCTTTCTTCCTCCCTTTCTTTTTTGTTTCTTTCTATCTTGCTTTCTTTCTTTCTTCTTTCTTTCTTTCTGTCTCTTTCTTCTTTCTCTTTCTTTCTTCTTTCTCTCTCTTTCTTTCTTCTTTCTCTCTCTTTCTTTCTTCTTTCTCTCTCTTTCATTCTTCTTTCTCTCTCTTTCATTCTTCTTTCTCTCTCTTTCTTTCTTCTTTCTTTTCTTGGTTTCTTCTTTCTTTCTTTCTGTCTTTCCTCCTTCCTTTCTTCCCTACTTCCTTTCTTCCTCCCTTTCTTTTTTCTTTCTATCTTTCTTTCTCTCTTTCTTTCTTCTTTCTTTCCTTTCTTTCTTCTTTATTTTCTTTCTCTCTTTCTTCTTTCTGTTTTTCTACTTTCTTTTCTTTCTTTCTTTCTTCCTTCCTTTCTTCCTACCTTTCTTTTTTCTTTCTTTCTTTCTTTCTTTCTTCCTTCCTTCGTCCCTTTCTTTTTCTTTCTTTCTTTCTTTCTTTCTTCCTTTCTTTCTTTCTATCTTTCCTTCTATCTATCTATCTTTCTTTCCTTCTTTCTTTCTTCCTTTCTTTCTCCCTTTCTTTTTTCTTTCTTTCTTTCTATCTTTCTTTCTTTCTTTCCTTCTCTCTGCCTTTCTTTCTTTCTTCTTTCTTTTCTTTCTTTCTCTCTTTCTTCCTACCTTTCTTTCTGTCTTTCCATTTTCTTTCTTTCTTCCTTCCTTCCTTTCTTCCTCCCTTTCATTTTTCTTTCTTTCTTTCTTCGTTCCTTTCTTCTTCCCTTTCTTCTTTCTTTCTTTCTTTCTTTCTTTCTTTCTTTCTTTCTTTCTTTCTTTCTGTCTGTCTGTCTGTCTGTCCTTCTGAGATATCAAAGCTCTGATTAAGTGTAGAATACACTGCATTCAGAAACTTATTTTTGGAACAAAAAGATATTTCTAGTGGAGTTAATATCACTGAAACATACGTGCTCTAACATTCAATTACCCTAAAGTTACATTTGTTGCTTTGAAATGCATTTTTTTATGGGAAAGGGTCTTTTTCCACTCCTTCTTCTTCTTCTTCTTCTTCTTCTTCTTCTTCTTCTTCTTCATCTCGCGCTACAGCTCGGGATGAGCCTTGGCCTCTACAACAACAGTTTTCCGGTCTCGATTCTGGGCAACTGACCTCCATGGACGTACATTCATGGTTTTCAAATCAGCTTCCACTACATCAGTCCATCGATTTTTTGGTCTTCCAGTTCGTCTTCCTTCTATTTTGGTTTTATACATAACTTTAACTGTTCTTGTAACAGTCATTCTTTCAGTGTGACCTAGCCATCGTAGTCTGTAGTCTCTTTGATTTTATAAATCGGACAGTATCTTCGTTTTCCTGGACTTCATTTATTTCTCTTTTGTTCCTTATTCTCCAGTCCACGTGGTCCCATATTGCATCATAAATTCTTATTATTATCATTTCAAGCACTCTAAGTTTATTACAGTCACTACTCAGCAAGTTCCATGTCTCAGAACCATATGCTGCTGCCGGTATAATCAAGGTCTTGTAGATTCTTGGTTTAGTTTTGCGAGATATAGTAGCTGAAATTTAAGTAATTTCAAATTAATACAATAAGCTCTATCTTCTTTAATATTTCTCCTGTTTATTTCTTCCCTCACTTTGCTATTAATATTAACTATGGCACACAGTTATTCAAAATTATTAACATTTTCGAAAATACATTAATCTGTTATTAAATTTTTAACATTTCTTATCCTTTCATATTTCTTTTTCTAATACTAATAAGTAGGCCTATAATTTAATTGTTAGTGATCATAAGAGGTCAATGAAAGTTATGTTTTGTTTACATACTGTACATAAAATTACAGGGCTACATAATACGTTATTACTAGACATCGGATCATTAGGCCCTTAAAAATTGAGTTTTAGATGTCTAAATCAAATGAAAATGATGCCTATGTAGGTTGGAAACATGTAAAATACGTTTTATTGTTTTAAAATAGGTGCAGTAACATTTATGAAAATGCATAGTAAGGAATATAAGTAGAAAAAAATTATATATTTAAAAATAGAGAAATGGCAATATTGGTAATGCTTGAGAAATAGTTATAGGCTTTAAAACAATAATTATTAGAGGAGAAAAATTCGCTCCCGCGCCGGGGATCGAACCCGGGTCATTGGTTCTACGTAGCAAGTGCTCTAACCACTGAGCTACCCCGAAGTTCAATCCACAGCACCCGATCGAATCCCACTCCTCTAGTGTTTTTCCCTTTGTGGCCTGACTCCAAGTTCGACGTATATGTTGACATATTAAGTCAACTGCCATTATACAAGGAGCGCAGTCAATTGAGTGATTTGGTGGCCGGGATTCCACAGTAATAAGCACTATTGGGCGAAGAATCTACATAAAGATTAATTTTTGGTCCTACAGAATATATCTCTTATGGTGACAACAATTATTAGTAGAGGAGAAAAATTCGCTCCGGCGCCGGGGATTGAATCCAGGCCACCAAATCACTCAATTGAGTGCGCTATTTGTATAATGACAGTTGACTTAATATATGTCAACATATATGTCGAACTTGGAGTCAGGCCGCAAAGGGAAAAAAATACTAGAGGAGGGGGATTCGATCTGGTGCTGTGGATTGAACTTCGGCGTAGCTCAGTGGTTAGAGCACTTGGTACGTAGAACCGAGGACCCGGGTTCGATCCCCGGCACCGGAGCGAATTTTTCTGCTGTAATAATAACCATTGTCACCATAACATATATATTCTGTAGGACCAAAAATTAATCTTTACGTAGTTTAAAACAATTGCTGAAACTGCAATAAATTTAAAATTGCAAAAATGAAACGGATTATAGTTTTAGAATGTTATTTCACTGTTGGATGAAACTTGTAATGTGCATTTAAGTTAGTACCATGTGGTGTAGGGGTCTTACCGAAAACGTTCTTATATTCTAATCTACGTTTGTATGGCCGCGTACTAAATAAACGTGTAGACTTACATAAACACGAGCCAAGTAGTTTTATGAAATTAAAAATTAGGTCCATATTCGTACATAGATAAGAAAAAAGTTATTTTTATAATAAAAATTACATTTACCTCTTTATTACTGGCCTGATACAAAACCACTTTCCCATCTGTCGCAAAACACTGGAATTCTGAAATCCATTGTCTTATTAATACACTTTTGGAAGTTTTCAGTTTCGACATTTTGTAGCACAAGCACAGAATCACAAATAACAAAATTATGAGGCACTTTCCTAGACTGTCTAGCTAGAACTGTTTCGGAGATGTGCGAAGGAAGTCTTAAACTTTTCACAATGGATTTTGCGTGGATAACTACTGTTGACAAGGTATTTTGATCTGGCTGCCGCTACCGCCATAAATAAAAGGACCGACACTTTTCTGCCTACAAAGACTGCCGTGCCCGTTTATAGGGCGCGCCACCGATTTTGGCATGTGAAATAAGTAATGGGAAACTTAAGTGCGAGTGTCTAACTTTTGTAGCAATTTATAGGCGATAAAGCTGGCACTTGTGATTGGTAGATTGTTGATGTGACGCGTATTTAGGAGGAGGTACCATTCTCAGCTGCAGTGGCAACAGAAACTCACTGACTGGACATTGTACTCATGGACACACCGCAGGAAAGTTAAGTGCGAGTATCTTACTTTTGCCGCAGTCTGGGCAGCAAGACTGACAGCTGTGATTGGCAGATTGCTGAAGTGACGTGTATAGGAGGTGGTACCATTTTCAGTTACACATCAATAGATGCTCGCAGACTGTGCACTGTACTCAAGGACACGCGCCAAAAACCCTGGCGTCAGCTATACCTGACTACTGCAATATAATTTATTGTCAGCCTGTGGCTTATGTCGGTCCCACATCAATTCCGTCTTCGATGATTAATATTGTTAATATTTTAAATTCTTACGGGTTGTTTTGGGGGGGAGGGAAATACGATTTAAATATGATTTAAAGCGAAAATAGGTCGTAACGTGAAAATAGGTGCTTACAGGCATTATAACATTTCATTATTGTAAGAGGAGGCATATAATATATGTAATAGTTACTGATAGACCTTATAGGCTAATAACCTCCTGAGTCCTTTAAAAAGAATTAAAGTCACTGGCATGAGGAAAAATGCTGAAAAATTTCTGCAGGTTACAGTTAGGGCACAAATGCAGGTATATTATACTGTACTTCGCCGCACATACATCTTATATCATAATCATGTATGTAATATGGTTAGTATACCATACTCTCGGTTTACTCTCCTAGCTTCACATCATAATCGTAATACACGTTCACAGCACAATCTGTTGCTATCAATACCACGTCATAAGACATCTCTATACTCAAGTTCTTTCTCAATAGCCATGGCCCGCTCATGGAATTCGCTGCCGCTCGAAATCAGGGGTAGTTTTAGTCCTCAGTTGTTTAAAATTAGGTTGATTAGAAATATTTTAAACGCACAGAATTAGTTTTTTACGTATAATAATAATAATAATAATAATAATAATAATAATTATTATTATTATTATTATTATTATTATTATTACTATTTTATAGATTCATTACTTTATTTTTCCATTAACACTAATATCTAGGTAATTGTCATTGTCTCAATGTAACACGTGCTGTGCTGATCATATTAATTGTACTATTTCTTTAGTTGTGAGATTATATTCATATATATTAACTCTTTTTTTAAGTTAATACTTGTATACTAGAATGTATTTTCCTGTTTGTGATTATGTATTCAATCTCTCTTTTTTATTATTATATTTATTTTTATTATTGGTTTTTTAAGTTAATACTGATTGTGTATATGTATTCAATCCCTCCTTTTTATTTTTCTATTATTGCTATTATTTTTTTAAGTTAATATTTGTATGCCGATATGTGTAAAAACATGAGGGAAAACGCTGAAACATTTCTGCAAGTTACAGTTATGGCATAAATACAGGTATAATAAACTATACTTCGGGTCTCTGCACCTACATTTTATATCATCATATTTGAAGTATAGTATAACATACTACACTCTCAGGACTCAGGAGGTTAAGGAAAACGATAGCTAAAAACCTAAAAATCCCATTTATAATTATTACTTATTGGCTTGTGCTCATGGGTTGAAAGGTGATGTATTATTTTCAAGTTCAATAGAATAGATTAATTTAAAAGTGCAAGTTTTCATCTTACTATTTTTATGTCAAAGAAAAGTAATTATGTTACTTTAATATAGACGGACATAATTTTTAATGGATGAAATTGTAATTTAATTTTCTGCAACAATAAAAATTAACAAATTCTACTTGTAATTGAAGAGTCCACTGTAAGAATGATGGATGTCATTTGGAATACATTTTGCAGGAGAAGCAATTGAAAGTTTGAAATGCTTAGCGCTCAAAGCTTAACTGTGATTTTCCGATCATTACTGGACAATGACTATCAGTGTTAATGCCATATAACTCTCTATGTACATTCTATATCTCTTAAGCTATGCATTGACAGTCTTGGTTCATTTTCTACAAGAAAGTGACATCCATCATTTTTGCAGTGGACTCTTCAATTTGTTTATTAAATTGAAGAGGTGGATTCCAAAGTGTTCGAAGTCCTTTTTTTAAGATTCTAATTTGCTTTATTCACGTTTTAATTTATCCTTTTGAAACTTATATATAACTATGTAAGTTTATTTAACAGACGCTCCTAAGACTTGACTTAGTGTCTGCATATGCTTTTTTTTATGGAGCTAAGGGAGTCAAATCTATTTTATACTTTTTTCTCATTTGTCTCGTAACTTTTCATTTGGATTTAGGCCAGTTTAGAATGATCCTCTACAATTGTTCGGTGGACATTCATTGCAGTTAAGTTTTGCTTTTACTCCGAAGTCTCTACTATTCATTATGTGATTGATTAGTTTATTTTAGGTATTAGATCTTGACAACTTTAAGAAATTTACATGTACACTTAAAAAACCCAACTGCACTCAAAATTCCAGCATTTTTATATTTTAAAATTTGCAAGTAAAGGAGTCAGGGCATATTGATACGGTGATTAATTCCACAGACCTCGCTACCAATCACAGATTAATAAGAGTTATCAACGTCTGGGACGGGAATTGTGAAATTTATAAAAATAATGAAAACGCAGAATTCAGTAGAAACACAGAGATTCAAATGTCTGCAAAAAATAGTGCGTTCATTAAAATCATGTGACACTGTACAGTGTAATCAGCTTAATTCTCGCGTTCATTTGGGACGACAGCATGAAATCCCCAATAATACCTAGTACTGTAATGATATTGTTGACATTAACATAACATTCTACAAAAAGAGCAATCGAACTAATATTGAAAATATATGAATGATCAATTAACGGAATTTTTTAAAAATAATCTATGCAGTAGTCTGTTTAGTTTTAGAAGAGTCCATTCCACTCTAGGTGGAGTACACAATCTTGTCACATGTAATTTCAAAGTTTGAAGTTCATAGTAAAACAACAGTCTAGTATATAGTCACGAAGCTCAATACGTAGGGAGTATGCATCCATAGATAGTTGCTAACCACTAGGATCGCTACTATCGTCTAATCACTTACAATGTGAAACAGTACCGGCACAGTCTATTATTTTTAGTACCCTCATCAACTCAAGCTTCGTGGCTGTATATACTAGACTGTGGTGATACGGTAGCTGTCTGGCGTGATCTTTCCAAAGCTTTCGATTGTTTTTCGCATGATTAGGCTACTTATACTTACTGCTAAAATTACAAATTTACGGTATTAATGGAATCGAGTTAGATTTAATTAAATCGAATTAGTCATATCGTTATCAAATAGTCCATTTTAATAGTAAATTTTCTGAAGTTTCCAACAAGAACAGAGGAGTTCCTCAAGAATCTGTTCTTGGTCTGTTTTTATTCTTGATCATGAGAAATGATTTACGAAGTAATATCAGATGTCGGTCTATTCTACTTGCAGACAACACAACATTAATATCCTCTAATAAAGATATACAGGGTGATCCGTTTGGGTATGTATAAAATAAAAACACTGTAAAACATTTACTACTGAACTTTATTAGTTGAAACTTTGTGCATACAACACTGAAAGATGGGAGATTCCTCAGAGCTCCACATGACCCCCATTGCACACTCTGCACAACTCATAACGGTGATGCAATTCAGCCCATGTCTGTTGTAACATAGGAGGGGTGATTTGCTGAAAAGCTTGAGTAATTTTTACTCTCAGATCATCAATGTCCCTGGGTTTCTGTGAATAGACAATGTCTTTAAGAAAACCCCACACGAAGAAGTCAAAAGGGGGTTAGATCTCGGGAGTTTTGGGTCCAAACCAAGAGATAGCAGCTTGTTTTTTAACACAGAACATGTTTCTACAAATGTTCGATACTACAACATTATGGAATCGTATTTAGATACATTACGCACACCTTAGTCACGTCGAAATTCCCTTTGTACTCTTTCAACACACTCAAATTTAGCATACCAAAGCACACATTGTGCTCGCTGTTGATCTATAGTAGCCATTTTAATCATCTACGATTTTCATTTGTCCTTTCAGATTATGCATTGTACTGCCATCTCGTTTTCGTTTACGGCGGACGGATGGCGATCCTGGCGGTTGATCTCTTCAAAGTGCTATACCGATTTTAACATAGGGATGAGCTATCTGTTATACAAGGACATCATTTTATTTTTACTTGCATTTTTATTGTACCTGCATTTCTGAATGTACTTCACTCCTACCCCTTAACTAATGTCCTTGCTCCCGTCAGATACACAAACTTACGGCCGCTGTTGCATTCAAAGTCTTCAAGCAGTGAAGTAAACACTGCAGTGTATAGTGTGTTTCAGAAATATGGATGCGTTTTCTATAGAAGAAAGAACCTATATTAATATCGTACTAAAAAATTATATTCTAGAAACGATAAATTCAATTTCAGAGAATATGCTTCAAAATGTTTTTAATAATATGCGTAAAGAATTGAAGCCTACATTGTAATGAACGGCAACCATTTTCAGCAACTTGTTTAAAAATTCAGATTAGCTTATTTTGAATTGAGGTGGCTAGAAGCAAAGGAATGCTAGTGGCATTTGTAATAACATGAGTTAAGTGCATCCAGTGTAAGCAAAAGTATCTCAAATTTTAGTGGCAAAGGGATATTTTAATCGCATCACACATTACAATTTAAATAAAAATTTCACCGATTTTACGAAAGCTTAAATATTTAAACCCCATTTTCTAAAAAATTAACTTAAGTGCACTTACAGCCCTTTACTTATGAGCCCTCAATTTAAATGCACTCTCTATATTGTATGTTAACACCAATAATTAATATGCTAAATAAAAGAGACATTACATAACGAACATAGCCGCCTGAAAAGTTGAGTTAAAAAAAAAAAAAGTTACTACTCCACTGTATTTTGATAAATTGCATAAAAGTGATGATCAAATTGAAAATCATAATAACGTATTTCCCTACAACATAAATGGATACACTACTTTTCTCTCCTCCTATAGCTAGTAAAATGAATTGTTTACATATTGCACTAGCAACATCAAACTCCTATAATGGAAGGGGGCAACAGTGTTTCCGAGTATAGTCAGGTTAATGTTAAAAATGTTGGTAAAAATAAAGTGATGTCCCTGTATATATGATCTAGGGCTCAACACGATGTCGAGTCTCCTTTTAACACAACACAGAACATCCTTGCCTTAGGTGAGATTCAAACCAACAATTGTGGCAGTCGTGAAACTTTAAAGCTGTCTGCCTTAGTTGATCACAAAGGGCGGTTTAGCTAATAAAACTTCAATTTTACGTAATGTTAAGTTAAAAATTATCACTGAAAATTCTGCTAATGAATATCTTTCTTTACTTCTTTTCAGCATTTTAAAAATGTTAGGCCGGGTTTCCATAAGTTTTCATAGGAACATAATAGAGATGTTTTTCAGGAAACATCTGATAAACCTAACCCAGCCATTCCACCAACATTCCGGGATTCTCAAGGGAAAATGAAATCTACAAGTTACTCTTTAAAATAACTCAACTCGTAGCGTCAATAAATTTGAGAATTCAATATAAACTAAGGCAGCGGTCATCAGTTCAGAGGACCCTGGGGCTAGCGTCTGTTACCCGCGGAGAACACACTGCACTATGCTGCAATCGTAGCTGTTGGAGGGTATGTTCTCTACCTCTTCATGCTGCACGACGGAGAACACGGGACGGCCCCGCTTACCCTTTAACCATTTCAGCTAGTGTTGACGACCACTGAACTAAGGGATTCTTGTACCAATTTGCCCATACTTTTAAGTCCAGTGAAAGTCTTTTCAGTGTTGCAATACCTATTTATATACTTACTTACTTACTTACTTACTAACTTGCTTGCTTTTAAGGAACCCGGAGGTTCATTGCCGTCCTCACATAAGCCCGCCACTGGTCCCTATCCCGAGGAAGATTAATCCATTCTCTGTAAATATATCCCACCTCCCTCAAATCCATTTTAATATTATTTTCCCATCTACGTCTCAGCCTCCCTAAAGGTCTTTTTTCCTCCGGCCTCCCAACTAATACTCTATGTGCATTTCTGGGTTCGCCCATATGTGCTACATGCCCTGCCCATCTCAAACGTCTGGATTTAATGTTCCTAATTATGTCGGGTAAAGAATATACATTTAAATTATTTTTCTAGAGGGTTTAAACGATCAATTTTGTCGTCTATTTATTTAAATTCTCCTCTTTTTGCAACTTCATGTGTTTTTCATCGTACAAAACAATATTATCTGATAAAAGATATACCCTATTGCCATAAAATAAATAAGAGTTATTTGTGTTCATTGTAACCAGTGTTGAGTTCAACCAATATAAGAACTTTTCTGTTCTTTTTTTTCAGTTTTTCAGTATAAGAAATTGAGTTATCTATTTCTTGCATTTTGATAAGGATTTGATAGTGCTTATAAACTGTTTAATTGTACAGATTTATTGTGTTTTATGTGATAGTTATGTTACATACAGACAAAACTAATAATCTGTAATAGTATTTTGTGCGAGATCGTGCGTATTTGCTTGTTTTCCGCACAGAACCAATACGCGGTAAGTGTGAAATACCACATTCAGTATTCCCAACGTAACACACATAACAATTTCCCTCTTCTTACCGCTTAAGCGCGACATTCATTTTACTGCTTTAGGCTTTTAACATATTATTTTTAGAGACGTTTAACATAATAATAATTATAAATTGGAAACTTACCACTGCAATCTCACCCAAATTTCAATGTTAATTATTGTTTTTAAATATTTGCAAAAATTAAGTAAAGTCTACTACTCCACGAAACTTATTGCATTCCTGATACAAGTAACATTAAGGAAGCCGGGAAAAAATCTACAAGATTCCAGATGCAGATGTTATTACTGCAATATGTTATATAAATAATATTGTTAAAATATTAAAATGAAAAATAAATCATTACATAACCTTACCGTTTGTTTTAAGTTCGCATTTATAGACTGGGGGGGAAAAAAAGACAGACGTATATCACGGCCTGCTGGAGTGTAGTAAACACAGAAAACATTTTATAGCAACAATGTTGAAGAAAGATATTTTGGTGTTCCGAAGTTGCCGTCATTAAACAGAAACCAAGATGGAGATTTCATTGCAACTAATTAGAAATTCGTCTTTCAGGTATGTAATAAACGATCTTCGCACAAAATAATGTACGATACACGAGCGGTATGTTTGTTTTCATGTTCTCGGAAATTAAAAAAGCTCAACTACGTTTCGCTTTTTCAATATTTTCCTCGACCATGAAAACATCAACATACCGCTCTTGTAACGTATATTACTATTCTAACTGTTATGAAAACGTACTCCAAATCGTTTAGGAAGTAGGGCTAAGATATTTTGTCACTGAAATATTTACTTCATATTTTCTAATTTTGCCATATTAAATTTCATATTTTTCGAAAATGTCGGGTTTTCAATATTGTAATAATTTAATGTTTCTTCGGTATACATAAAAAAGACTCATGAGCGCAGAAGGTGAATTCGGTCACAAGCATGTGGAGTTTCGATAGAGGCAAGCGGGGACGTGATTGTGAATCGAATCCTAAAATTTAAATAATTAAATAAATAATAATTTCTGTGGAGATATTTCTCCTTCGACCCTAACTATATTATTTCATCTGCCAGCTTATTGTTGGCTATATATTAAGCAAAAACTACGAATAGGTTCATCAGCTTTAATTACCGTATTTACCTGCGTAATGGACGCAGCCACATAATGGACGCACTCCAATTTTTCGCGTTAAAATTAAAAAAAAAATATCCCGCGTAATAGACGCATAGAGAAATGTAAATCTGTGACAAATGATAGTAGTGATTCTAAAACCGACAGTAAATGAGGTAAGGCTAATGTTGATAATAACAATAAAGTGTCTTTTCTTAATGTCGCTGTATTGTTACAAGTTATCATTTGTTTATACAACTTGCCGCTAACTATCGATCGTCTTAAATGCGACGCAATCGATATATAAATTAGTCGGGGCTCATATGTCGTTATATATATTCTATCGATTATTTCAGGTTTCGAGCTGCCGCACTTCTAATACGTGCTTTTTTTTTTTCACTAACTCTTTTCCTCGCATAAAAGACGCACCCTAGTTTTTGTTATAAAAATCGAAAAAAAAAAAGTACGTCTATTACGCGGGTAAATACTGTAGATATGTATCGCCATTTATGTGCTACAGATTTTTTTAGTAAAACCTTATTTAATTATCATAATAAAAGGGTATTTCATATGCATCATTCCAGTAAATTGAGCCCTATAAATAAATGTAACAAAATCCGTTCAGTAGTTCAAGGAAAATCGCACTTTCTTGGTACAAGCACTGACGAAAATGTGTATTTCTGTAAAAATCTTTAAATCCATATATTCGAGAATTACAATAATTTCCCCTTATGATTCGTACAACGAAAAAGTAAAAGCGGAAGAAGACCCCGACGTCGCATGATATGTTTGTATTAAATTCGTAAAATATTTTCGATGATAATTGTGGGCAATGTAGCTTCATACACTAATAGCATCATCGATTTAATGTCTACGCCATCCATATATCATAAATAGCTAATTGTAATTGTGCTCAAAACATTCAGCCGTATGAGAATTGTTCTGTCATAAATTATCCGTAATAAGCCGCTTCCACATTTAATACATTTACCTGTAAATTAAAAAATAACTTTTGCACGTTGTTAGCGGTGGAACAAATTCATTTCGTTTTTAATATTCTACTACAAAGCCTACTGTTAAATTTGGTAGGTCTACATAATGAACAACTTTTATGTAGTATCTATTTTTAAATTCAATGCTTCTGTTTAAAATCCAATATTACAACTCTCACAAATGGATGGACTGTATTTCGGTTTCCGCTGAAATTGCCGGACATTTTTCCGCCTGGGATACTGTGTGTGATGGAACATTATGTAATATTTAAATGGTGACAAGATAGTTACAAGACATTTTTTTTCGGTATCTGAACACTGGTTTTTGTTTAGGAATTTCGACGCTCAGATGGTTCAGAAAACTGTTTATTTTATTATACAGGGCATATCAAAAGTGCGGTAACACTTTCAATGTTTTATTACACAAAAACTATTAATGATAGCACTTTCAAACACACGTCAGTTTAAAATCGAACTCTCAAAGTTCGTTTTACACCTTACAGAGATTCAATGTATGAACCACGAGTGACTCGGCAGATGTCCAAACGATAATCAGACTCTTCCCATACTCTTTTCAACATATCCTCTGTGACCGTGGCGGCAGCCTCTCGAATTCTGGTTTTTAATTCCTCTAAATCACGTGGCAAAGGCGGTACAAACATACGGTCCTTTAGAAACCCCTATAGAAAGAAGTCACATGCAATCATATCGGGTGACCTTGGTGGCCATGTCATGAAACATCTGACCCTTACTCCAGCACGTCCTATCCAACGATCAGACCGGACTTTTGATATGCCCTGTGCTTGTATTACGCATTATGATTAACGGAAAAAGTCATCATAATTTAACATATAGGCTACTTCTTGAAAAAGTTTTGAATATGAAAGTTCATATGGTCATGGGTCCTATTTCGAACGGATAAGGAGTTATCATTATATAGTCGGCATTGTACAAATTAACGTCTCACTATGTAATCCGCTTTACCATAGGGTTATTCCATCGTTACTCCCATTATAATGTAACAACACATTCTTATTTATAGACTTTCTGTTTCTAGTTGTGTATTTTAATTTCATACAATATTTCATTGCCTAATAGAAAGGTTGACGAGCAAACATTCTTATGGAAGCAGATAAAAGAGTTATTGTAACTGTGTGGCAAGGCATATTCTTGAGATTAAGATAATAGGAGCTATGCTGGCACACTGGATGTTAAGTTCAAGGAAAAATTTTCATTATCGGAATTGCTACCAATATGTGATCCACACGCGAGCGCAAAACTATATTGATGCAGAAGGACGGTGTATTTGACAATCTACTCTAATAATCAGCTTCGATTACAGTGACACTAGGTAAGTATGTAGCTGTAAACATATGAAGCTGTAGTCGGGTGGTCCGGCGATAGTAAGATATTTTTTTCTCCTATATAAGTTATAGTATAGTTTCATTTTAGATATTTCTATATTTCTTTGAGATGTTTGTTTAACCTACGCCACGGGGATCAGCGAAGCGCGTAATAGGCTCTTTATTCACTCAGTCTGACAGGCGCCTAACGCATTTAAAACCAGTAGACGCGAGGTAGGTTACTGAACTTTAGTATAGCATAAAGGGGTTTTTCCTGTCTAGGAACGCGCTGGTAGCGTTGTTTGAATCTGGCAAACAATAGTAGCGTCTGGTGAGCGCGTCCCCTTAGTGAGTATTTAAAAGGACGTGAGCCGAGCGTGTAGCCCCCGAGACGATTACCGGCCTGTGAGCCGAGCGTGTATTTTCTCAGAATATTACCGGCTAGTGAGCCGATCGTGTGTTTTGGTCAGAAGACTGCCGGCCAGTGGCGTGTTTACTCACTAATATAGTCTACGGCCATGTGAGCCGATCGCGTGAGTATTAATAATATTTCCGGCACTTGTTCCGAACGTGTATATCTTATCATTCTCCGTTTTCCAGCTGATCGAAGTGATAAAGTGTAGATTTCGCACTTTTTAGCTTTGTGTTTTACTCAAAAAGTGACAGCAGCGATTTTAAACTGGCGTTAGATGAGAAGCCGAAATCACACGGAAGACAACAGCCAGTATTCCGTCGCTTGGACTCAAGCAAGGGAAGTGAGCCGAATAAATACACTTAGTGGAACTCTACTCCTTGGTTTCTTTTCGTGAGAACGACGAACATCACATTATATCCTACACCCACAAAACCACCAGGTCCCTGAGAAGAGATCTCCTCTACCGGGGGAAAAGATCCTCCAGCATCCACCGACGTATGACTGAGCTAGTGGACTTCTCCTCTGCCGGCGACGCGGCAGAACAAGAAGGGGGCAACCGTCGAAATTGGAACAACAACAACGCGTGCCACCAGGTAAAACCCGTCGCACATACAACGTGTAAACTTTCACACTAACAAACAGCCTCTGAACGTGATTTAGAGCTGCGGAAACGTAGCTATTTTTGTACATTAAAAAAGCCATAATTATCTAACTGCTCGGAATCAGATTGATAGTTTATTGTTTCTATGAACGTTATTACTCGTAATAAGTCAAAAGTCAATCCTAAATTTGTGACCTTTCATTCTATGTAATTCGGTAACATCTTTCCACGGAAGACCTGCGGAAATAATGCTTAAGGATTAATGGAGGTCAAGATTAGACCGTTAGTATACAGCTGACGTGCATTCAGTACATTTCAGTTTGTTGTTGGCAATATAGTAGACATTACAACAGAGAATAAAATTCTTAATTTATTATATGTACGATTACGGAGAACTTGCAAAAAACATTTCGTGTTATATTTCTGCGAAAATATTCTGGCGTTCAACAACCATCATACGTATTCCTCAATCCAGACTTTAGTGCATAAATTGAGAGAAGCTGGCTAATCTTTAGGTGAAAATTAAGGCCCATAAACTGCTGTCAGAAAGTCAAAAGGAGGATAGCAATGGCCAAGGAAGCTTTTAATATAAAAAAGAGCATTTTCCGCGGATATCTGGAAAAAGAACTAAGGAAGAGATTAGTGAAGTGCTTTGTATGGAGTGTGGCATTGTATGGGGAAGAAACATGGACATTACGACGAAGTGAAGAGAAGCGAATAGAAGCATTTGAAATGTGGATAGCCTATGGAGAAGAATGGAACGTGTGAAGTGGACAGAGAGAGTAAGAAATGAAGCTGAGTTGGAAAGAGTTGGTGAAGAAAGAATGATGCTGAAACTGATCAAGAAGAGGAAAAGGAATTGGTTGGGTCACTGGCTGAGAGGAAACTGCCTACTGAAGGACGCAGTGGAAGGAATGGTGAACGGGAAAAGAGTTCGGGTTAGAAGATGATATCAGATCATAGACAACATTAAGATATATGGATCATATGAGGAAACGAAAAGGAAGCAGAAAATAGGAAAGATTGGAGGAAGCTGGATTTGCAGTGAAAGACCTGCCCTTGGGCAGAACACTAAATGAATGAATAAAATCGCGTCCTAACTGGTGAAAAACTGTGAAATAGCCTGTTGGCTAGAATAGTTTCCCACGAAATCGTTATGAAAATTTAGCTCAACATACAGGTGTATCCTTGACATCGACAAGGAAAGCGACCAAAATGTTATAGGCCAAATTAAGGTGTCATGTACAGCATTGGCGTTTCTAAATTGAGTAATATTAAAAAAAAAAAAAGTATTACTTCATAACCTGAAAAGTTTTTATTCTGGAATTTGGTGTAGTGTTTATACAATTATTCTGCATCGTTAAACGAATTTTAGGATTAAAAATAAATACACAATTAACGGATTACTGTTAATTAAATTGGCGTATGCAACCTAAGTTAAGAAAACTCTTTTCCCAAATATCTTAGATATAATTTGCAATATTTTAAAATGCATTGTACTTCATTTTATTCACAATGAATGCCTAAAAATTGACCTCTATCATTTCAATACATGAATGATAAATATTTTTTTCTGTCTTTGTTTCGTCGGTGAACTAAAAATTTTACCTTTTTTGCGTAAAAATTTATAAAATGAGAACTAGTAAAGATATAATAGCAATAGAGATCAGTTTTGCTCGTCTCAATGTAATAGACATGATTTCAAAATTTCATTGAATACGTAAAAATTACGCAAGTTATCAGGGAAACGGTGTAAAAAAAATTAAGTTACGGGAAATGAGTCACAAACTTACCAAAGATATTTGTTTCTAGTGAAGATGTAACAGTGATACAGATAAATTTTGTTATTCTCTATGAAATAGACATTCTTGCAAAATTTCATTGAATTATATAAAAAATTGTGGGAGTTACCAAGGAAACGGCTTAAAGAAATATAAGTTATGGGAAATGAGCGACAAACTTACCAAATATGTCTATTTCTAGTGAAGATGTAACAGTGACAGAGATATATTTTGTTATTCTCTATGAAATAGACATGCTTGCAAAATTTCATTGAATTACCTCAAAAATTGTGCGTGTTAACAAGGAAACGGTTTAAAAAAATATAAGTTACGGGAAATGAGCGTCAAACTTACCAGAGATGTGCGTTTCTAGTGAAGATGTAAGAATAATAGAGATAAATTATGTTATTCACAATGAAATAGACATGCTTGCAAAATTTAATTAAATCATGTCAAAAATTGTGCTAGTTGTCAGGGAAACTGTTTAAAAAAGTGTAAGTTACAGGAAATAAACCACAAACTTACAAAAGATGCATAATTCTGAATAACAGGTCCTCACGTTTTATGTCGTAACTTGAGAGGTATTGGTGATATTAAAAAAAATCATTCAACTGAAGCGGAATGTTAATTTAATGATTTTTTTTGCATTTTTTTACCCTCAGTGGTGTACATGTCTCCTTAAATCTTACAAGCTGTGAATTGAATCATGAACTAAAAGAAACAGACCATACATCTTTGCTTCAACCCTCTCTATAGAGGAGAAATTATTTGCATTAAAGAGGATGGCAGACAGTTGCAATACTTACTATAAGATAAGCGAAGAAATTTCATCCGTAATGTAAATTTATGTCAAAAGATATTATTGCCGAAAGCTTACTCGTTGAATCGCCGCTAAGAGGTCTGTTAATAGCCCATGTCTCTTTCCGAACAGCGCCGTACAAAGTGAAACCTTCTTCCAGGCGTACACACCCGTTTATATAATATACAGTCTTAGACATAAAAAAATGACCAATGTCGTGTGGTGTGAATTTGTCAATGTACACTTCGCACAGCGCTTGGTTCACACGATTAATGAAAGGATGATTATTTTGCACCTAATTTACTCATTGAATAAGTCTTTGTTACAGATTAGTTATAACACATAATCTATAAACAAACAAAAAAAAAAACAACAGAGAAACAAAACAAAGAAAAAACAGTGCGAAGTTATGAAACTAGTTTAATTGTAAACCAAAGCTATCACAGAGCCCCTGCGGTAGCTGAGTGGTCAGACCTTCGGCCTGTTACGCGCAAGGTCCGGAGTCCCGGTCAGGTCTGGGTTTTTTTCATAAAAAAACTATAGGGAAAGCCTACTTGTGGTGGACAAGGTCGCCGTTGGAATATATCTCGCGGTTCTTCCGTTTATTCCCATATTAATAATAATTTACTTTATTTTATTTTACCTGGGAGAGTTAAGCACTCGTACAGTGTCCTACTCTGTTTTTGGTGATACATGGTCTGAAAGTGTGAGTGAAGGTACTATATTGAAGGTATGTAGGAAACTTGTTAAAATAAAATGAAATATTGATATCAGATTAACAAGGATTCGTGCCTCAGATATAACTAACATAGCCAACAGTGGCACTTCTTCTAACTCCAATAATTCTTCAAAGTCTGACAAGAAACAATAAGAATTCAGAGAAAATGTATTGTTTTCTCCAGAATCAGGAAGATACAACAAAAAGCTAGTTACTTTTTTGTTGCTTGTGGCCCAAGAGCAGTTATGTGTAGTCCTCAAACTAAACGTGACCGTTTTGCATTTTACATTCAGAATGAAATTCCTGCATAATTCATGAAAGTTAGTATTCATTAGACTTAGTCAAATCATATAAATGCCATTTTAGAATTATTTACTTTCAAATTTCTTTAAGTAATCTCGAGTAATATCTGGCTTAGCATTCTATTTCACAAGCAAGTATTAAAAATAATATGATAAAAAAAATAAAATAAGAAAATGTTATAAGATTCATACATATTTGTTTGTACATTATTTACTTTCCTGATATGTATTGAATAAAATTTTATTTATTGAGTTATCGTTCTAAGGCTGCTACAAATAAAACTAATGTAAATTGTATTGAAAATAATAATTAAAATTATTAATTTACTACTTTTGTCTTTATATTTACAAAGTGAATAAAACTAATGTAGATTGTATTGAAAACAATAAATAAATAAATAAATAAATAAATAAAACAAAATGCAAAATAAATAATACGTCCTTCTGGTAGGACAACAGGACGTTACAGAAGTAGATCCTGCTAGACGGACAGCATATGCAAAATATTATTTAAGAATCTGTCCTACCGGAAGGACAACTTGCTATGTACAAAAGTCCTTCTGGAAGCGCTTCGGGAAGGACATGACTCTGTACGATTAACCACTAAGGCCTTCTCTTACACTCAACCAGATGTAAATTAATAAATGTTCATTAATA
Organism: Periplaneta americana; assembly: GCF_040183065.1. Lineage (NCBI taxonomy): Eukaryota > Metazoa > Arthropoda > Insecta > Blattodea > Blattidae > Periplaneta > Periplaneta americana. The sequence continues at coordinate 141,700,751 of NC_091121.1, read as the reverse complement.
ATAATAATAATAATAATAATAATAATAATAATAATAATAATAATGTAAAATATCATTATTGAAACTTATCTAAGTTACCGGTTAATCTGAATACATTAGAAATGTAAAGATAATTACTTACGACTATCATTTATGAAGTAAAAATACAATTACTATTTAGATATTTAAATATAATCACTGTTAAACATATGAAGAGAAAATCAATTCATTAAACTAGTCTGAAAAAAAAACTTAAATTATTAATTATTCCTTATGAGTATTACATTTAAGAGCGAATGTAATTTACTATGCCTGTTGAATTAGGCAATTGTGCATTTTCATTTTGAAAAACGATACCGTCCGACAGATTCTAATATCGGTGGGGGGAAGATTCCATATTGAAGAGGTGTAGATTGTGAATGATTGAGAATAACAGCATGTTGTGTGCTTAGGTATAAGAATAATAGTTTCTTGTTGAGACCGGGTGCCAAACGTTTTGAAGAGATGAGAGATTGTGAAACCGACATGACGGGTAAGATGGACAAGAAATGTGCATGATTTGTTACAGCAGCGAAACTGAACGGCATCTACATCTTTCCGTCAACATTTCGATGTCCCAAAATCAGACTGTTCCAAATCCATTTTACTGTGTGTGTGTGTATGTGTGTGTGTGTGTTTTTTTTTTTTTTTCAGGAGAGCTATTTTAAGATCCTGACATTCAAAGCTTCATGAAACAACGTTGAATAGCTTCATAGCAACCTTATGGAGAGGAATATTTAAAATATTGTTCGATTCATTTATGCAGACAAGAACTGGAACACAATGAAATACAGATTTCTTTGTTATAAAAAGTTGGACTTAGAACAGTCTGGTTCTCAGCCATCGATTTCTATATTTCGTCATCATTCCATAGCATTCTCCAATCGCCGGCTGGCGACGCACGAAGGGGGCTGACCTAAGGAGGGGGGTTAGCAGCTCTAAACCTGGATACGTAGCGAACCTCAGTGTAGTCAGCCGGTGTGGGTTGAGAATGAGCCTAGCTTGAGGGTTAGCGCAATAGACCGTAACAGGTCGCAGTGCTGGGCCATAGTGCCCTCCTCCTGTAAATTCCATTTCATTCCATTCCAAGTTCTCACGAAATCAACCGATGTTTTCCGAAGGAGATTGGTGTATGACAGCCAGTCATTTCTTTTGTCTAAGAATGTACATGCCACATATTCGTCGTACACTACCATCTATACTGCGTGTTCAGTTCAAAGTATGTCATGGCTCGCTGTATGCCGTCATGTGGCTAGTCGTTGAGTCTAGAGAATTCAATCTTCTTACACTTCCGCAGAGGCGTATTACCTATGTGCCACAGAAGTTGCCTAGAAAATACGGCGTTCATTATGAAGAGTACTTACCGATACGTACGGTAACTCCAGTAGTGGCAGGAATGTGAACTGTTTGGAAACACGTACTGGCGTGAGTTATTTTCTTACTGTCGGGATATGGGGAGAGGGTTAAGACGATTACTTACGTATTTGTTGACATTAACTTCGACTGTCAACATGGACACGGAGCATTTGATTTGTGTTGTGGAATGTTGCCGTACGCAACCGATGATAAAAAATACCCTGCGGACGACTTGCCCGCGCAAAACACATTTCGAAAGAGGTTATGGCAGCACACAGACCGTACAGACCGCCATCTGTTGCTACGACGTTCAAGTTATACCGTACACGTTCTCAAGTTCAGATTGAACGCCTTGATTAATAGACAATTTCTCTGACATAAAAGGTGAAACTCGCTTCAAATCGCTGACTCACAACAGTGACGTCATGACACACTTTGAAATGAACACCCAGTAGGATCTATACCCTTATCAGTCAGACTAGCTTGGATATTGGGAATCAGAATAATACGTTGTATGTCTGTTTACATAAATTTAGATTAATTTCAAATATTGCATTAAGTAATTCTTCTCAACATCTCCGTGTTACTGTGTTAATTCAGTTACAGGTTACTCATTATTACATGCATTTATTAAAGTTTGCATAGAATTCATTTTTGAAATGTTCCGTGGTGTATATTACAGCACAGCCGTCATAACAGTATTGTGTGTTCTCTCTTTGAACTTGAAATAAAAAATATATAAAATCTGATGAGGCAGTCTGATGAGATGGTCTCGTCGATCAGAGATACACAGTCATTTGTTGCCGCGTGTCAGTGTAAATAAAGCTTGCTTAATAGACATGTCGGTGGCGCTGACCATCTATAATATAGGGGACACCATCACAATAATGAATATGCATCACACTGACACATTTTAATTAACCAGTCCGTTTCTGTGAAAATCAAAATTGGTTCCTGCTGTTTTTGTAACAAACAGGGATTTGAAATATTCACCAATACACATAATACATCTCCGGCTCTAGAGAGGAGGGGGGGGAAAAACTGAAATATTGATCACATCAAAAGAGATAATCTCAAAATACCGGATTATATAAAAATGAGTAGCATTTTTGTTGGGTGAATATAATCAGATTTTTTCTAAAAGCAGGATAGTCAATATGACGTAAAATTGGGTGGGCGTATATTATACAGCCTTTCAGGACTTCGTCATCAATGACATCAATCACGTATTCCGATATTTGCGTAAATTTCTAGCAATTTCCATTTAACCAGTCTGAAAAATAATCACAGGGCAAACTGTTAACAATTAAATATTAATACAGACTCTGTTAATATACATAGATCATTTATCGTCCTCTGAGGGAGAAATGATGGGCGACGATGAATAAAGGGGAAGGATTCTTGTGTGTTTCGAAGTATCTCGGTATGTTAAGTCGTGTGCTTTTCGATAATAATTCGTCTTCTTTCATTCCACGAAAATGGTGTTGACGTTAGATATTTGTAATGTTTTTTTTTTATCTTATTAGATTATTTAAAGCATATAGGGCTACATATTATTCCGTTGAAAAGCTTTTGTCATCTAGTCTGCTGTCAAAAAATCTTAAAGTTAGAATTTATAAAACAGTTATATTACCGGTTGTTCTTTATGGTTGTGACACTTTGACTCGATCTTTGAGAGAGGAGCAGAGATTAAGAGTGTTTGAGAATGGGGTTCTTAGGAAGGTATTTGGGGATAAGAGGGATGAAGTTACAGGAGAATGGAGAAAATTACACAACACAACTGCACGCATTGTATTCTTCACCTGACATAATTAGGAACATTAAATCCAGACGTTTGAGATGGGCAGGGCATGTAGCACGTATGGGCGAATCCAGAAATGCATATAGAGTGTTAGTTGGGAGATCGGAGGGGGAAAGACCTTTGGGGAGGCCGAGACACAGGTGGGAGCATAATATTAAAATGAATTTGAGGGAAGTGGGATGTGATGATAGAGAGTGGATTAATCTGATTAATCTTGCACAGGATAGGGGCTGATGGCGGGCTTATGCGTGGGCTGCAATGAACCTGCGGGTTCCTTAAAATCCATTTGTAAGTAAGTAAGGCCTACATTTATGAGTTATGTTGAAAGGTTAGGGGCCTACTTATTTAGAAGAAGTCTAAAGTCTACAATATACCGGTAAATTTTGGCAGTGGGAGAGATATTTTACATTACCAATTAATATCACCAAATACGGTGTAAATTTTGACATAAAAGTTAATACCTAAGTCGTCACAATGTTCATATCGATCTCTGTAATATAAATACATTTTTTATTTATATTTTAATTTACGAAATAGAATAATATTACGAGTGTTTAAAATAATTTTAATTTTCCATAGTGAAATGCGATTTTTAACCTTCCAGTACTCGCGTGGCGTACATTTCTAATCCACTGATGTCCATTACGTTTTCGCTTTCAGTGTTGATAAAGTTAAATTTTCAGTACCTTCCTGTTACAGGTTATCCCTGGAGTGTTTGTAATTGTGACTTTTTCCTGTGTAGCAATGTACAGGATGGGCACAAAGTTCCGTTACCCCTATAAATATCTAAAAATATACACACTATTTAAATGTAATTCCGGTCGTAACGCAGATATGCATCCACTTTACACTAGCTGTGTGTCTTAGGTGTCCAAAGGATCAGTATGTCCCCCAACATTTTCCTCACAAAACAATGCATTGCCAAGTTCGATGTGACATTCATCTCAGCATTGCTGGTGTAATCTGTTGAGGGTAATTGTAAACAGAGGATAATTGTAAACAAATACTGTGAGAAATACAAAACTGTCAATATAAAAGTTTTAATTCGGGGAATATTTAAATTAACATGTTGGCTAACCTACAAAGCAATTTGACGCCAAATAGGAGTAACTGCTCAGTTGTGAACGAATGTTTTGTAAGAGTCTACAAAAAAAATTTGGCATTGTAAATAAACGTACAGTGCTATTTTTTAAATGTGTTGTTTTTATGAGTAATGTATAATAGTTAACATTTATTACAAAGGTTTTGAGATCTCCCATAACCTCAGATTATTAAATTATGACGTGTTTCATTTTACCATAGTTTTAATTGCTTGACGGCAATATTGTAAACATGTTTTACTATGGTTACATTTTGTACTTTTCAGTAATCAAAGAGACCCCCCACCCAACTACACTGTAGAGGATTTAGATAGGGTTGTCACAGATGTGAGAAATAGTAACTACAGTTATCGTGAAGCTCAGGTGAGGTACTGAGTTCCTATATCGTCATATATCATAGCTTAAAGGGACGAAACGTACCAGTGACCAAAATTGGAATTGGAAGAAGTAGAGCTCTTTCTTCTGAAACAGAACAAAAAATGTTCAGTGTCTGATAGTCCGTACGAAAATTGGTGTTTACAGTTACCCCCTCTCAAAGGGATAAATGTAAACAGGTGGGGTAAATGTAAACTAGCAATTGAAGGATGAAAAAATGTCAACCTTAATATTTTAAGCCCATTTTCAGGGAAAAGAAACATCTAAAAATAACACAATGTTTCCTTGTCAGGCTTACCGTTACTGAGGGTTGTGTAATGTTGAAATGTATTTGAAATCAGTGAAAAATGTTTTTAGAATTACCCTGCTCTACCCTACCAAAATATTACTTCATTTGCTATGACTTTAATTGATTTTTCATTACATCGAACCATTCCGTATCAGTAAAACTTGTATAAATTTTTCCTGTTGAATATATTTCATAATTTTAAGGGAACTTGTTCTATAATTATACCTCCAAAACTTTTGTCAAGCATTACCCGTCGTATTGTATGGTAGACCAAAGTTATATTGCCGCAGTATAGAGAAGGGAAGGAGAACGGGAGTGAGTTGAGACTGTGAGTGGAGTTTTAACAAACTGCCAAAAAATATCGTGACAGCCAAGCGATAGTGAAGTTTCCGCCACAGGTAGAGGACATCATTAATTTTATAAGTCTAGCTGAACCCGAGAGCCCTCAGTCCGTTCATACTTGATCTTCTTTTTTATATTAAAATATGGCTCTGGTTTGATGCAGAAATGCAGTAGTCTAAAATCACATGGAAGCCATTCTGAATTCACAATGATAGCGGACTGCCCAATTTCTGATAATGTAATAGGCCTAATTTAAAATTACAATTCCACAGAGTTTAATTTAGATTTGCAAATATTGTATAGTGCATAGGAATTGAAAACAGCAAATTTGGAATTGTTTTCCACAACAGGAGATTAAATCCAGCTAACTGTATTTAATTTAAAACAAATAACAAAATCTGTTATATAAAATTACAGTAAAAATGTTACGGTATCTCTTGGGTGAAACCACACCGAAAGTACAATTTCAACTAATTAATATTTTAAGTACAGCTCTGTACGCTAAGGTCATTATGCAGTCAGTTGTGTTAGGGAAAGAATAACCTTGTAATAAATAAAAATGATGTAAGAACACAGGTGCATACTAGTTCGTTCCCATCAGATACACACCTGAAGTATACAGTACTAATTCCGTCCGATGTTCAGAAAGGTACAGTAATAATTGAAGCAGTGAGACCAATAACCATTGAAGTCCACTTTTGATCATTCATTTTTGTGCAAATTTCAAATTAAATTTAAGATATTTCCACAAGTGTTACGACTTTAAAAGTTGGTATACTACTTTGTCTTGATCTCTAAAATAAGCAGAAATATTCCGTGCAAAAATAATAATTAGGTGAGAAATTAAAAAAAAGCTTTTGCATTTTTCTCGAAACTTGTGTAAATGGACTTGAATTTTTATTGATCTCACCGCTTCAATTCGGTCCGAACTATGCAGGTAGGCCTATAGACAAGTTTTAAATATTATATATACAGTATATCAAAAAGACTAGTTAGTTTATATGTATATATATATATATATATATATATATATATATATATATATATATATATATATATCAAAGAGACTGTTACAGTATATAGGCTATTATGAACTAGCTGTGTTATCGAATCCGAGATGTTTTCATGTTGGTATGATATCGCTACAGCAATAATAACTGTATGGGAATATATTCAAATTAAAGGTTGTAGATTTCATTTAGGGCAATGTTGGTGGCGATGTATACAGAAACTACACTTAGCAACAGAATGTAAGGACAATTCAGGAATTGGAGTATTTCTTAAGTGTTTTTTGGCCTTCCATTCCTGCCGCCTCAAGATGTGGACGACTGTTCCACAGAAGACTTGATGAGCATTCAACCCCTGCATCAAGGAGTGCAGCAATTTGCCGATTATGTACGACAGGTTAACAACTGGGAAAACTCTGTTGTAGGAGGTTACTAAACCTTACCGCTGCGCTGGAGGCGGAGTCGGGGTTTCCCTTCATTAATCTGAACCATTGTCGCTACTGATTGACAAGTCATCTGATGCTCACTCCTATCAGTTAAACATTCTCCTAACGAAATATATTCTGTCAGTTTCACTATTAAATTAGCACTAGAAAATATTGTTCTTTGTTATTTTTAACGTGCTCAACACATGTATTCCACTTGTCTTTTCCATATTCTGCGAAGAGGCGGCGACACACGTTTTTTTACGTTAAGTGAGAACCCAATTTCTGTTACAAAAATCCAACTGAAAAGACAAGACAACTGATTAAGCATTTTAGTCTGTCCCTTTAAGTAAATGAAATCAATGAAAACACTAATGCTTATTTTTAAAGCATGGTTGGGTTTTGAAGATAAATAATGTTTATGTACGCGCTACTTGACGGACCGCTAGCAGTCAGACATAAACTTAACAAGTGATGATATCTTGTTGACTCATTCTATTAACATGGTTTCTTTTTCAACATAAAGCAGAATCTATTTAGACGATTTCATACACTGCAACTATCCACTTATCTCTTCAGGAAAAAAAGTTTATCGCTGATCGCTTTTCTACTTCAAAAATATATTTTCCCACACTACAGTAGTATAAAACAAACCTCAATTAAGAAGTCTTAAATTTGTTATATTTCGGTAACTCAAACATCGTAAAAATATGCAAACAGTATTGTTCAACATGCTTTTTACCTTATTAGAATCTGACTACAACTTTTTGAGTTATTATTAAGTACATTAAAAAATGCGTAAATATTCTGCTTCACTGAAAGCCTACGTAAGTAACTCCTTCTCCCGTTATTGGCTCACAATTAGGGAGGAGGAGGAGAATAGTTTATTGTGTCACTCTTTAAGATTGACGCATGAGCAGACCAACGGAGTTTCCTAAGTTATTACCCTATAGAGGAGTACATTAAGTCTGATGCTACTATTCCGTCATAATTATGGACCGAACTCTTAGCTACGATAGAAAGGACGACAAATATTTGTGAATCTTTCCATGCAAAGTTAAATTGCTTATTCTACATCGCTTATCTTAAAATGTTCTAAAACGAATTCTAATTGATATTTACATACAAATTAGAGGTCTAGCAACAAAAAGAAGACAAGACCAGTCAAAGAAAGAACAATGTATTAGAGACAAGATGGCAGAATTTGTATCTAAATCAATAAACAGCCTCCAATATAAAACACTGTCCTACAAATTTCTTCCAAAAACATAGCTCATAGTATCACTGATTGCTCTGAAGTTTATTAAGTTTTGACTAACGTTTATAGGCCTACTGTACAATGTACATGATAATCAACATTTTAAACCGTGCCTTCAGGAAATGGAAGTAAATTTTATAGTTTGCTGTCTCGAGTCACGAATTTACTCGTCTCTGCCTTATAACAGTCCTAAACCTGCATAGAATGAGAAGAAAAATGTTGATTTCCAACCAGTACCGATCCGGAACCGAACTAGTACTGTCAACTTAATGATCCGGGACCAACTATTATTGTTTACTTCTTGACTCCGGACGGAACTAGTACATATTTTTGACCATGGGATCGATTTTTTGGTCTAGGACGCATTCATTTGTGTACATTTAAGATATACCAAAAGCTTAAACTAACAAAACCTAACGTTTTGCAATTCATGTCGGCAATTAACATCAAAAGACAATCTAATACAGGAACATATCATCTGTTGTAAATGTCATCTATAACAACTTTGATGAATTAAGGTTTCAAGGTACAATCTCCACACATAGTCTACATTATGGTGTATATACATCTTTCGGACACAGAAAAGGCGTATAAGTGGATAATAAGAATATGGATACAAGCAAATCAGATAAATATAGATTAAAGATTGTAAGCATCTCTTCACATAGTATTTTAAATGAATTTTTCAATTTTATTTTTACATAGTGAAGACCTGCAATTTTATATATATATATATATATATATATATATATATATATATATATATATATATATATGTATTGTAACTACACGTTTGTGTTTTTAACTAATTGACAATAAGGGCACATTTACATGAGAAAAGAAATATTGATGTCCTTAAACCATATTGATTTTAATATGTTTTATGTTTATCAATGTATATTGTATTTTGATCATAGAGGCACATGTATTTATTTAGGGATGATATTGCAGCATAAAAAGTTGTATCTGATGATGTCGGCATGACCGACGAAAACGTTAATACAGTATTAAATTATGTAATATAGGGACTTGTACCTTACACATATAGAAAGCAAAGTCATTGACTGAAAATAAATCTTTGTATTGTAAAACCTACGGAAACTATATACCTTATACTTCTATAATTTATTGTAGTCATAATCTTATCTTATGACAACAGATGGCGTTGAAAACGTAAGATGCTCTATCCATCATAATGTTAGCCGCGTAAGGCCTAATTGGCTATAAGGGCAGCCTTTCTTGTAAATATTTCACACATTTTAATACTTTTCAGACTGTATTCCTCACCTAGAATCGTTTCTGTGGTCTTTATATTGTGGTTGGTGCAATAATAATGACGTATTTGTAAGTATTTCGACGTCTTCTTAGGACTCCGCTCCCACAATTCTTACCAATTTCCTTACAGCTAGTTAATCAGAGAAATAGTAATGGAAATGAAATTACTGGAACTTCATTCCTAGGAACGAAGACGATAGGAATTTTTGATATGCTTCAATTCTTTTAAATTAAGAATAAGGAGAAAAAGAATAGTAGCTGATCCCACGTTACGGATGTCTCACTGGATGTTCATCTAATCAAATGTAGGAGCGGAAAAATAGAACGTAAAGTACACTAGGGTTGTGAAACTATCTCTATAGAGCTTGGACCTCAAATAGTTTGAAAATTCTGGAACTCATACTATTGCCTGAGAAACCTTCACAGTGGCTCAGTGTAGCGCGCTGGGCTTATGAATTCGGGAGAGGGGCCGGGTTCAAATTCCGATTGAGTCACCTAGAATGTATGACTTGTATTGGGCAATCCCTTGGTCCAAACAACACAGGGATTTTAGTCGAGTACTCCGGTTTTCCTGTGACATATCAATAATTCTCCATCATCATCATCATCATCATCATATTCATTCATTACGAGTTTTTTTGTAAAATTCTGAATAGTCTCTGACAAACTACGTGGTCTACGCTTCCCGGCAATATTAACATCTTTGAGCAACGCTTGTAGCACAGTCTAGTATATATAGTCACGAAGCTCAATACCTAGTAAATATGCATCCATAGATAGTTGCTAATCACTAGGATCGCTAATATTGCCTCATTACAGACAATGCGAAATAGTACCGGCACAGTCTGTTGTTCCTAGCACCCTCACAACTCAAGCTTCGTGACTGTACGAGTATATACCAGACTGTGCTTGTAGTTTGTGCGGATAACTGTAAGTTAAGAACCGTTACACATGATAGACTATATTGTTGCCAGTGCCGTAGCGTCAATGTAAGCTAAAAAGGTCAGCTTCCCCAGTTAATAATTTCATAATAAACCTGCAGTTTATGAACAAATTATTTATTAATTTTAATAGAATTTATATTTACGCGTTAAATATTTGTGATGCGGCAGCTCAGGATGATTTGTGATGCAGCAGTAAACAAGAAGCCTGCACACTCCAGCTTCCAAGCAGACTGGTTTCTTACACTCATTCTTCTGTGTAACGCACCCCGCAGATTTTCCATCCCTTTCTAACTAAACTATCCTGGTCGCAAGGCTCGCAAGAAGCTAGCTTTGACATTGAAAAAAGTAATTTCCGAGTTATCCCTTTTCGTCGGTTGTGTTCAGTTGAAGTGTTAGTTTGCATTGTGGCTGATATAATAAATAATGAGTGAAATAACAGTCCCTGACACCAATTTACTTGAATTTTTTAGGACAATTCTATTATCAAGACTGACTTACGAACAAAAGTGTGATCTAAAAAACAAATGACCGACTCCATTGCTGTCAATGAAGAACACAACCATAAGACAGACGCATACTTACGTAATGATACTAATACTGTATCTATTGACCGTTAATATTGTGATTTCTCTATTACAGGGAGTGAACTAATGTTATACGTATACGTGTCTATTTGTTAGATATATGTGTAAACCGTGAAATCATATTTTACTACGTACCATTTGAGGTCATGATTTATTGGTGTTACGTACGAGATTCCAACCAATCTTCGACTGCTGACTTGACATTGACTACTATTTATTTTAAGACTATATTTTTGTAATAAGTTATCTCATATTGCATGAAAGACAACTTGAATTAGCTTCCCCTGCTCAAAATTACATGCCACGCCACTGATTGTTGCCTGAATTTAACAAAACGGGTAAGAAAGATAAGCACTGGTTGATCTCATTAGTACTTCTGAATGGCATATCAGTCGCGATATTCAAACCGAGAGAGCGAGTTGATTTAATCTTGCACGAAAGTCCCCGATCATGGCGAACATTTACATCATGTCATCTAAATATATGATAGCCAATACCTTTCCTGTAAACGATATTTTCGAATACCTTGGTGGAGGCAATAAGTACGCAAGGAAACATTTTCTGGTTTTTCAATATGAAGGTTTTTTTTCATGACACAAATTTCTTCCTCTTGAAACCTCAGGCCCTGCTGCATTTTAAACTGTCACTGTTCTGTAAATCCGCATTCAGTGTTGCCAAAGTTGGCACAGTTTTCTTTACATTAAATTACTCTTATATTTTCCTTGAAACAACCTCTTCAGCAAAGTAAAAGATTTCCATTTTCTTACGTCTTTCTCTTTCAGACTTTCCCTTCGGGATTGAAAATTTTACTTGATCAGAGGTTCCTTTTAATATTCTCTTCACCCAGCTAATACAAACTCCCGAAGCTTCACTTCTCGATTGGAAAATATATTACAAATTGAACTGTTTTATTCATGCAAATATTTCGCAACATTATTAATAACTGTCCTAGCATGCCACACTAGACTTATTATCCATTCCTGTACCTTAATTGAGATTTAGTTACAAATAAAGTTTTAAGTACATAAAAAGAGACAATAAATTTTAAGAACTTAGGTTTCAAATGGAGATATTAAGCATATAGAAGGAATATAATTATTTCAAAAAACAATATTTAAGATCAATATATTTAAATTTGTATTACGGATATTTCATATTTCTTCAAGAAGCCACCGAAAATATAACCATCCAATGGTCTGAGAAGCCTCATTTCTGCATTTTATTTTACTAAAGATGTTATTAATTGGTCCAACAGAATAATATCTGTTACAGTGGCAATTAATATTTGAGGGAAAAAAATCGCTTCGGCGCCGGGGATCGAACCAGAGTGCTTGGTTCTACGTACCAAGCGCTCTGACCACTGAGCTACTCCGAATTCAATCCGCAGCACCGGATCGAACTCTCCTCCTACAGTGTTATTTCCCTTTTGTAGCCTGGCTCCAAGTTGGGCATATACGTTGACGTTTATATTTAAAGTCAACTGCCATTATACAAGGAGCCCACTCAGCTGAGTGACTAATGGCCCGGATTCCGCAGTAAAGTGCACAGCAATCTGTACAAAATCGTGCACTGCTAGCTATACGAATTTAATAAAGATGTTATTAATTGGTCCAACAGAATGATATATGTTATAGTGACAATATTTGAGGAGAAAAATTCGTTCGGGGGCCGGGGATCGAACTAGAGTCCTTGGTTCTACGTACCAAGCGCTCTGACCACTGAGCTACGCCGAATTCAATCCACAGCACCGGACCCAACTCTCCTCCTACAGTGTTTCAGCATTAACGAATGGACAACTACCAGCGCCGGGTATCTCAGCACACGACATAATCTTTCTAGAATATTCCTTGTATTGTCCAAAATATAAACCTCACATCACATCATACCGTGACTTGAAGCATATTGAGCATGATGAATTAATCAACGATGCACTTAGCCTGCCTTGGACTGAAGTGTGGAATTTACCAGACATTGACGACAAAATCGAAAAATTTAACGACCTAGTAATCCAGTTATACGATAAACACGCACCCTTGAAAACCAGACGAGTTGGTAGACGCCCTGCGCCTTGGATGTGCGATGCCATAAAATTACTCATGACAGACAGAGACACTGCTTATCGTAAATACAGACGGAGCAAGGACGAATTAGATTTTAATACTTACAAAGTTTTAAGAAATAAATGTAATCAAGCAGTAAGAAATGCTAAATTACGCCATGCACATTCCCTTATTATACCTTCGGTCAGTGCGAAAGAATTGTGGCGTAACCTTAATAACCTGGGTCTAACAAAAGCAAAGCCTCGGGTAGATAACATCAACTTGTCACTCAATAGCCTAAATGAACATTTCGTCACTGCTCCACCTGAACCATTACATAAAAAAGAGACTCTTGAATTTCTCAGATCTTGCCCCCAACCTGTATGGGATAAATTCTTCTTTAAATACATTAACCCGACTGACGTAATGAAGACGCTGCGATGTATGAAATCTAAAGCCCAAGGTGTAGACAATATAAATATCACTCTCCTGTATAAAATAATAGATGTGATTCTGCCGACCGTCACCCATATATTCAATGCATCTATTATGACTGGGTCCTACCCCTCACTCTGGAAAATGGCATTAGTGAAACCTTTACCTAAATCTAACACACCTTCTACAGTAAACCAATACAGACCGATATCAATTCTTCCCACTCTTTCAAAAGCATTAGAACATATTGTACACGGACAACTTACGAACTATCTCGACGAACACAAACTCCTCGATGACTATCAATCGGGTTTTAGGCATGGACACAGCACTACTACAGCCCTACTTAAAGTGACCGAGGACATCCGTGAAGCTATGGATAGGGGTGAAGTAACGGCACTAACTCTTCACGATTTCAGCAATGCCTTTGGTTCTGTTGATATCGACTTGCTTCTTGCAAAGATGAAAACTTTGCACCTATCAGACAATACCTTGAGCTGGATGGACTCCTACCTACGGGACCGCCAACAGTGTGTTTCACTTGATAATCAATTCTCCCAATGGCGATACACAAAGGCGGGAGTGCCGCAGGGCTCCGTATTAGGACCACTACTTTTCTCTATCTACATTAATGACGTATCAAAGAACTTACAGTATTGCCGATATCACCTCTATGCCGACGACCTACAACTTTACATACATTCCAGACCCAATACGATCAATGAATCGATTGACAAGTTAAATTGTGACCTAGCCACTGTCTCCACTTGGGCGGCCAATTTCGGACTCGCACTTAACCCAAGTAAGACTCAAGCCATAATTATTGGACATAAGCGTGTAGTTAACTCCCTTAATAACAGTAATCTTCCAGTTGTTACCCTTAACAACACGCTAATCCCTTATTCATCTGTCGTAAAAAATCTTGGCTTCTTTTTTGATAATAATCTAAGTTGGAATTTTCAAGTTAAAGAAACGATAAAGAAAATCTGTTCCTCCTTTCACTCTTTGAGTCGCTTGAGAAACTTCTTGCCCCAGCAACTAAAACTTACCCTAGTACAAACCCTAGTAATGCCGCACTTCGATTATTGTGACGTTTTGTTAAGTGATCTAAGTTCTGAACTGTCAGTCAAGTTACAGCGAGCTCAGAATATGTGCATCAGATACGTGTGCAACATCCGACGATATGATCACATATCACCGTCCTTCGCAAGTCTCTCGTGGCTCCGACTTAAAGAACGCAGAACTTTACACTCTTTGTCTTTACTCTTTCGAATTCTGCACACCTCAACACCAAATTACCTTTCGTCTCGTTTCTCTTATCTATACTCTAACCACGACGTAAATACCAGATCACTTATCTGTGGCACGCTAAATATACCTCTTCATAGAACATCTTGTTATTCCTCATCTTTTACAATATCCACCTCGCGTCAATGGAATTCCTTGTCACAAAGTATTAGGGGCTGCAAGACAACAAACACCTTTAAGAACAGCTTAAAAGATAACCTTATTAGCATTTCACTCCAATCATACTGATTTAAAATATTACTGACTACACTGTTGCTTTTTTCTTTAGACATCATCCTGATTGTGCTGCATTTTCAAAATTGTCTCATAATAATCTCTTTCTATTATCTAATATAATTTGAAATATATTAACATTCTATGTATTTTAGTTTAATTCTGCTACCCAGTTTATTTCAGTGTTTAATTAATAGTTCATAGTATTTTGTTGTTTAATTCGTAAATAACTCTTGTATACATGTAACTCTCATCTAAATCAAATTGTTGAATTCTTTGTAAGTTCATGCATATGTATATACACTTTTTGCTGGTTGTGTGGAAGAGAAGGCCTTACGGCCTTATCTCTGCCAGCTAAAATAAATCATTATTATTATTATTATTATTATTATTATTATTATTATTATTATTATTATTATGTTTCCCTTTTGTGGCCTGACTCGAAGTTGAGCATATACGTTGACGTTTATATTTCAAGTCAACTGCCACTATACAAGGAGCGCACTCTGCTGAGTGACTAATGGCCGGGATTCCGTAGTAAAGTGCACAGCAATTTGTACAGAAACATGCACTGCTAGCTAGACGAATTTACTAAAGATGTTATTAATTGGCCCAACATAATAATAATATCATTTCTTCAGCTTCTATTCTTTCCTTTCGTTTTCCAGTTAAAATGCAAACCTCAGATCCATATTCATACATTAATGATAGTATGGAAAGTATTTTATAAAATTTTTGAATCGTTTCCTTTTTAACTTTATTTCAATGCGTTCTTTTAATAGTTCCCACAAGCTGTTGGGATTTAGAAAGTTTTATTTCTACATAAGATGTTCTATCATATGATGTAATACGGCTGAGGTTGTTAAAATTATTAACTTCTTCACTGGGCTTATTATTTATTACTATTTTTGTTCAAAGAGGCATTTTTCCTGAACACTTGTTATCTCCGTTTCCTTTGTCGAGATTCATAGATCATTGTCACAGGCTATCTCATTTAGTTTAAGCAGTGTCCGTTGTAGATTATCTTCTGAATTAGTAAATAAAATCTGATCATTCGCAAAGAAAATCGTATTTGGAGGTGTGTTATTTATTATAAAATGGAAATTTAACACTAATTGCCAAATTATGGCAATTTCGTCAATACATATATTAAAGAGATGGTAATGAGCGTTCTTGTCGCACATCTCTTTTTATTTCTTTTTTCAATACCAAACATCTGACCATAAAATTATCCCCTTTGTACATACATATTACCAATTGGACTCACTCGGAGACTCGTGAGTGGAATATTGATCAAGTAATAAATATGAGTATGTAAACTAATCAAAATTAAATATACAGCGTTCACGCAGTGTTCATAAAACATGTTGTATGTAATTATTGTAACAATTTCTGTTGGTTTCTCGACTATGAATTACGGAATGTATAGAACTCCGGGAGTGCAAATGTTACGATTTTGTAAAAATGTGTAGTGTTAGGGTAACCAAGGATAAATGGGGTCAAAAAGTAATAAGTCCTTAATTTTATTGTTAATTTCATTATATATTATACTAATAACATATCATTACTTACAGCCACATGTAAGTACTACTTCCCCAAAAATGTTTCCTTTTTACTCTAACTGTCTGTACATGAACTGAAATATTTCACTGCAGTGACTCTTTTTACCCTTCTGTATAAGGATAAATGGGGTCAGTGTTTAGGGCAAATCGGGTCACAATTTTTTCCTCTATATACCTGCACGGAACGTTAAAATGAATATTGAATTGATTTAATTTAACACTTTACACCTTCCACAAATAAACGCTGTTATTTATACTCGCTTTAACATCTCTGGTCATATCGCAAGTTAATCTTTGGTTGAAATCCGAAGGCCTGTGTACTATTGTTGAGGCTGGTTCTATCGTTGTGAAGTAGATGGTGACTGTATAATTTCTTATGAATATGATTTCGGTGAAGAATGGGGCCGGTGATATTCAGGGATGTTCTGGCCCGAATTTCCTGGCATTTGCCTTACGGGTGAGGGGAAAACCTGAAAAACTTCAATCAGGAAATTCAACCCCATTGGGAATCGAACCCGCGCCCTCTGCGTAAGAGACCACCATACTGATTCCTACACCACAGAAGTGGTCAGCATTATATTATGACAGTAAAAAATTGAATTAATTTTAGTTGTTCCTTTAAATATGCAGAAAATTGATACGAATAAATGCAACATTTTAAAATTACTTTTCAGAACGAAAAGTTACATTTTTTTGGATAAAATTTCTGCACATTTAAACGACAAAACTAAAATTCTTTTAATCATTTATCGTCATGTCGGCCTGCATAGCGCAGACGGTATAGCGCTGGCCTTCTATCCTCGAGGTTACGGGTTCGATCCAGGCACAGGTCGATGGCATTTGAGTGTGCTTAAATGCAACAAGCTCATGTCAGTAGATTTACTGGCATGTAAAAGAAATCCTGCGGGACAAAATTCCGGCACACCGGCGAAGCTGATATAACCCAGCAGTTGCGAGCGACGTTAAATACCATAACTTTAAAACTTTATTATCATATTGTGTTCAAATTTCAATGAAAAATGTAAAACATGGGATCTAGATTTCTGCATTTCTTACATGGAATACAAACATTTTCTTATTAATATACTGAAGGTAGTTGACTTTATATAATATTGCTATTTGTTACTTTGTAATTTGCCAACTATAGCTACATTTTACATTTTTTGCTATGATATCTATACTTAACTATTTTCCATTTATTTTAGTTTGTATTTTTCATTTATATCTATATCTGTGTCTTTTATTTAGATAGTATCTATTTGTTTGTTCTTTTTTTTTTCCTTTTCTCATTTTCCATTTTAATTTGTATTTACACTTGTATCCTGCATTTGTATCTGTTTCATCACTTTTTTCATTTTCTATGCAATTCAATTTTTTTAAACCGAATATCTGTACTGTCTATTGCAATTGGGGCTTTGCTCTATTATAGGTATAAATAAATAAATGAATAAATACTGCTTTCTTTTATTGGTTGAGCATATTGGGAATAAAATAATTCAATATCTTTCCAAAAACACGTTATGAAATATTTGACATAAAACATTTTTCTCTCGGAAATGACGAAAAAATGAGCAAAATAGTATTAATTTTTTTTTGTTTGAAATGTCTCAAAGAATAGCCCCCTAAAATTAATAACATTACTTACGGTTCATCCTGTATATGAATATATTTGTCATTTCTGTACGGTATACTTTTAATTTTTCATAAACATATTAAAGTACAATATTTCAAAATGTTCCACACCTGTGTAACAAGATAGGCCTATAATAATAAAAAAAAAACTAAAACAGTACAAAGGCTGTTTAGCTAAAACGTTGCGTAGCGATATGGAGGCCAAACTAATGAAAAATATGACGAGGGAGCTACGGGAAAGATAAACTGGCAAATCGCCAAGTATTAGCTAATCTCAGGAGAGGAATGCTTGAAAGGTTATCCAAGCGTAAGCAATATTTCACACTACGCAGGGGTGATAAAATATTATGTTTCTGCCTTCAGATTTTCCTTATATTTAAGTTATAGGTGTTCGCAAACAACTGAGTGGAAGATGAAGTTCTATATCCATCTTCGTCACCGCCAAGAATACAGTCATCTCCGTCGCATCGCTAAAATCAGTTCCGTCATCACCGCTACAACCACTATGGCCATTGCCCCACAATTTTTAATGTAAAACCACCACATTTACCATTCATCACCGCCATAATCACCGCTTCTATCGCCATTATTATTATGTGCTTTTAATATATATTTTGTCAATGATCTGTGAAATGTTTCTTGCCCATATTTGTTACCTTTCCTCCGTTTCATTCTGTTTCCATTTTCCTCCATTTCATTCGTTCTTCATTCTTGCCTTTTCTTATTCTGCTTTTCTTACTTTGTCAGATTATTTCTTCCCTCCCTCTCTTATTGCTTTTGTCTGTCACTTTTCACTTTCAGTTTTTCCCTCTTCATTTTCAGACCTTATTTCTTCGCTTTTATGCTTCCCTTTTTTGATTTCAGACTTTTCCTCTTCGCTTTCAGATTTTCCCTCTTCGCTTTCAAACTTTTCCTCTTCGCTTTCAGGCTTTTTCTCTTCGCTTTCAGACTTTCCCTCTTCGGTTTCAGGCTTCTCCGAAATCTTCCTCTTCGCTTTCAAACTTTTCCTCTTCGCTTTCAGGCTTTTTCTCTTCGCTTTCAGACTTTCCCTCATCGCTTTCAGGCTTTCCCGAAATCTTCCTCTTCGCTTTCAGATTTTCCCTCTTCGCTTTCAAACTTTCCCTCTTCGCTTTCAGACTTTCCCTTTTAATAGAAAAGGTTATATGATTTCAGTCAGCAACTTATCGAAGTTGACTGAAATCATGTAACCTTTTCTGTTATATTTCCAACTGATCTGAAACTAAATATGACCTTCGCACTTTCCCTTTTAGCTTTCAGACTTCCCCTCTTTGCTTTCAGGCTTTTCCTCTTCGCTTTCAGACTTTCCCTCTTCGCCTCTTCGCTTTCAGACTTTCCCTCTTCGCTTTCAGACTTTCCTTCTTCGCTTTCAAACTTTTCCTCTTCGCTTTCAGGCCTTTTCTCTTCGCTTTCAGACTTTCCCTCTTCGCTTTCAGGCTTTCCCGAAATCTTCCTCTTCGCTTTCAGATTTTCCCTCTTCGCTTTCAAACTTTCCCTCTTCGCTTTCAGACTTTCCCTTTTAATAGAAAATGTTATATGATTTCAGTCAGCAACTTATCGAAGTTGACTGAAATCATGTAACCTTTTCTGTTATATTTCCAACTGATCTGAAACTAAATATGATCTTCACACTTTCCCTTTTAGCTTTCAGACTTCCCCTCTTTGCATTCAGGCTTTTCCTCTTCGGTTTCAGATTTTCCCTCTTCGCTTTCAGGCTTTCCCGAAATCTTCCTCTTCGCTTTCAGGCTTTTCCTCTTCGTTTTTAGGCTTTCCCGAAATCTTCCTCTTCGCTTCCAGTCTTTTCCTCTTCGCTTTCAGACTTTTCCTCTTCGCTTTCAGACTTTTCCTCTTCGTTTTCAGACTTTTCCTCTTCGCTTTCAGGCTTTTCCGAAATCTTCCTCTTCGCATTCAGACTTTTCCTCTTCGCTTTGAAACTTTCCCTCTTTGCTTTCAGGCTTTCCCGAAATCTTCCTCTTCGCTTTCAGGGTTTTCCTCTTCGCTTTCTGCCTGTCCCTGTTCGCTTTCCGCCTGTCCCGCTTCGCATTTTCCTTTACCTCTTCGCATTTTGCCTCTTATTATTCCACTCTCCCTCTTCGTTTTCTCCCTCTCCCTCTCCTCATTTCGCCTGTCCTTCTCCGCATTCCACCGTTTCCTCGTCTCATTCTGACTGTTCTTCGCATTCTGCCCCTCTTTCGTTGTTTTCGGCCTTCCCTCTCCGCTTCGACCTTTTCTCCACTTTAACTGTGTCCTTCTAACGGGTATTTCAATACATTTTGTACTACGTTTAACCTATATATTAATGGACACATGACACAATTTCCGAGGTATAGGTTCGTTATAACGCCTGCCATCCTCTAACGCAGCAGATTACTTCACGTTGACCAACATCTGTGATTTTGCACCTACACTCGCAGTAGGCATTGAATATTGAAAGTCTGACTTAGTCGTTTAATACAGTTCTAATTTATACAAAATGTTTGTAGTGATGTAAGAGCGAAAAATACAAATTCATAAATTGTTTTACGAATTCTGTTACTGTAAGAAGAAACATGTTTATCCCACTTTAAAATGATCCATTTTATTTATTTATTTATTTGTTTATTTATTTATTTGTTTATTTATTTACTTACTTATTTACTTATTTAATTTTATTGATTTATTTATTCATTCTTTCATTTATTTAATTATGTATTTATTTATTTTGCTAATAATTGTAACATAAAATACATTATATAAACAGAAAAACTTTAGCTCGCTCCTGGAAGAGTGGAACTCGTGCTCAGGGGCGGATTCCTGAATTGAAATTAATAAGTATATAATACAATTTGTCTTATGTCTACTACGCAATAAGAATATATAAATTTAAATTTACAATTTTTCAATTTTTATAAAATCCATACATAACTTTTTAATTTTAATACTAGAACTATTAGAACTGACAAGATTAGGATATTTAAATAGTAATTTGTTGTATATTCTTGGGCCTAAATTACTACTATGATTAAATACTGTAGCATTGTTTTTTTTTATTTTAGTTTATTGGGTTATTTTACGACGCTGTATCAACATCTAGGCTATTTAGCGTCTGAATGAAATGAATTTTATTTATTTTATTGGGTTATATTACGACGCTGTATCAACATCTAAGTTATTTAGCTTCTGAATGAAATGAAGGTGTTAATGCCGGTGAAATGAGTCCTGGGTCCAGCACCGAAAGTTACCCAGCATTTGCTCGTATTGGATTGAGGGAAAACCCCGGAAAAAACCTCAACCAGGTAACTTGCTCTGACCAGGTTTCGAACCCGGGCTACCTGGTTTCGCGGCCAGACGCGCTGACCGTTACTCCACGGGTGTGGACTGTAGCAGTGTTGCAATTTTTGAGATGGAAAATGTCTATCATCTGATATCTTTTCTGCCCCTAACTCTTCTCCCAATCACGCAACTAAAAATATTTCTTTCTAAATACATTTCCGAATTTGTTTTGTCCACAATTTCCTTATTCAATTTTAGTTGTAATTTTGCTTTACTTTTGAAAACCCCTGTATGAAGGGCTACGTTGCGGAAAGGAGTTTGCTTCGTACGTCGATAGACCAGGGACAGCAAGAGTCCAGGGTTTTCCATCCTATAACTCCTAGAGCGTTTCGAGGATCCACTGAGTGTCTCTTCTCGGGTAAATGGTTGTGGGAGCACGGTTTTGACCACATCAACTCCTCTTAGTGTCGAGGTCAAGCAAGCATGAGGGTTGCATCTCCCTGCTTACTCAGCGTTCAATGGTACGTATACGAACTCCTTTACCGTTTTTATATGTACAAGATATCTGGATATACAGAATAGGGTGGAGTGAAAATGTGGAGTTTATGGAATCAAAACGTAATACCAGGGAAAAGTTGTGAGGTGATATCATAACGGTACATTATGCAACGAGCCTATAATGGTAGTAATTAAGACGCGAATATGTTTATGAAACGAGCTTGCGCTTGTTTCATAAACATACTCGCGTCTTAATTACAATTATAGGCAAGTTTCATACGACTTTTTATGCTCAACCATATTTCTGACTTGTAATTATTCATAAGTATTCATATTATTCTTATCTGACTGAGGAACGGAAGTGACCTTGTGCAATATCTCGTAAATTGTTAGATGTGCGCAGACGCCAAAGTATTGATTTTTTCCGAGGAACAAATGTCATTGACCTTGATATAGTTTAGATAGTAAAATGAACATTAATCTTGATATAACCTGGGAATTGAATTAGACATTAAGAAACGAGATGACAAATTGAATTTAATTGAATATTATTTACAATTAACGCTAATTATTATAGTAACAGAACATAACCTTCTGCGAAAGTATTGGATTACCATCCTCCGTGACGTTTCGCTAGTTGTCTTTCGTTTGCATATCCGAGAATAATCGATACTTGCGCTTTCATATTGCTACAATAATGCTTTCTGATTGGTGGAAAACCTGAACTTTAATGAATAGGTGTACTTTAATGAGGTCCATTAAAGGGCTGCTACCAGGTGTATAATTACTAGACTACATTTCGGCATGGTCGTGCATAAAGAACAATATAAAATATATTTCCTCTAGATTAATATTTAGAGGTGCCCCAAGAGCATCATATTTCGAAATTTTCACAAAATTTTGAGGTTCGGATTTTTTGGAGAGAGAACATTCTCCAGTGATTTAACCTGAACACGATACCAGGAACATGTTAAAAGATTCGGCATATTTTTGGTCTCCTGTTGTTTCATTTTGAAGCGTCACAAAAACCTCAATTTATAAGAAAATTGGGAATAATCATAAAACTCTTATGTAATATACAATTAATATAATAAAGCAATGGATATTCACTTTTCTTATGTTGCAAGGTATTTAAATCAGAATATCTGTAATATTAATACAGAAAATCTCACCTTCTACCCTGTATTCGCAATGCCAGAGAGGCTGAACCCATCACAATTACCTACCTAACATGACGTAACGAAATATTACCTATGGTAAAAAATGAATTAAAATCTGACTTCAAATAAAAAAAAAATCCACTATTGAAGAGATTTCAGAGAGAGGTGGTATCAAAAGTAAGGAAATCCAGGTAGAGGCATAAATTCCGAAAGTCAGTCATACAAGAATATTACAACTGATTAATGCTTACCATGATCAATACGCAAACTTAATGAAGCCTTGTAAGAAACGACATATTGACGACAACTAAACTGACAACATTACAAAATTTAAAGAAGAAGCAAACGAACTATTTGATATATGCAGTTGCAAATTCGAAAAATATTTAATAGTGTAGGCCTAATAGTGATAAAGACCGCCATGTTCCAAAACAAGAAAGAATGTTTTACTAGAGCAAAGAACAGGAAGAAGGATGGTAATTGGACCTGTTGAGTTAATTAGCACTCAGAAAGGAATGAAAAAGAAAACAAGAATAAATTCTAGCTAAAGAAATAAATGGGCTTAAATGGAATTTTTGTCATATTTTATGTAAAATACCCCTATTATGTCCCTTTGGATCCCCTCAGAAATACTGTATACTGCAACCCCAATTTAGAGCCTTCCGAATAATGTTTAAATATGTGATTTTACAGCAATTCATTAGCTATGTAATAAAAACAAATTAATAGAACAACTATACAATGCGACAAAAAAATTATAATTTTAAGAAACTTCAAAGCCCTTGGGGCACCTCAAAATTAAATATAGAAAATCCATATTTTTCATATCCCTAAGTTAAATGAAAATACAGATATTTGCAACTATTACATTTAGAAAATGGATAAAAAAAACTATTTCATGTATAGTTTCACTCCATCCTAATACAGAATGTTCAGTCCAACTTTACTAAACAAGTTTCAAGTAACTTAAAAATTTTACTATGTTTTATTATGATTACTCCCAGCCTTTTTTTACATTTGAACTATTTATTTCCAATATTTATGTTTCCGCGTCTTTCTTGGTTATTGTAAAAGTACAAATATATAATGTACTTTAGTTACGTTCTCTACTTGTAGCCAGCACACTTGTTTAAATAAACCCATTATTTCTTGGCGTTCAGTCTGAAGTGAGTTTTTAAAATATGTCCATATTTCAATGTCTCGACTTTTTATTGAACAAATATGCAGTAAGAATCGATAATGTGGGTTCTGAACTACATCGGATCTCCACGAAAAATAACGCGAAATGTTTATAACAGAAGAAGTAATGGAAATGTTATTTTTACACTTGGAATGGTCGATATTTCCGTGAAATGGGATATACAGTATTTGTGACAATGCTATACACATTATTTGTAACTAATCTGTACAACCCGTTTGTAGTTGTGTACTATGTTTGTTGAAGACTGTCCTGCAGTTCTGTCGGAATCTACAGATAAATTAGGCTTGCTGAATAGCTGTTATTGTGTGAACAAGAGAATCTTCGACCACAAAGCAAGTTATTTACAAAAAAGAAAAATTGGGAATGATCCCACAGGAAGACGAACAGTAGCAAAGATGTATTGTAAGATACTAAGGATGGGCCTCAGACGTATGAAAAACTCTGGTATGTTTTATTCGGAGCAACTTGTAACGAAATTTGATACAGCTCATGCATTTTGTCAAGACAATCGCGATGCGCAGTACGGGAACAACGTTTCTGTTGAGGGGGTAGGAGTAGAAGGGAAGCTTGAGAGTGTGTCTACCGAGTTGAAGGCCAAAGCTAACCCATTCCCCCTACAATTCGTAAGTAGACTCATCCGATCTCGTGCGCAGCTTTGTAGGAAGAGTGGGGGAGTGTCTGGACATAATGCATGAGCTGTACGTATGTGCAGTTAAAACGCCAAGTAGTTAATACCACACATAACATATTTTTTATAAAGTAGCATTATTCTCTCAAAAGATTGATTATTTACACGAGTATATTACTACTTTATTCAATAATTATTCATTCATTCACAAAATGTTCCTCCATTGAGGTTAGAACAGAGGCTCAGTATACTGGACAAAGAGTTTATATAATATTGATAATTATTTGGATATAATAGGCTTAAATATTACATGTTTTTATGCATGCATTAAGAATGCAAATAAGACGAAGGCCTTAGTTATCGGAAGAAAACGACAGAACTTAAACCTCTAATTTGAAATGAGATACTAGAACAAGTGGACGGCTTCATATACTTGGAGTGTACTATAAGTACTGACATGAGCTGCTTCCAGGAAGTCAGAAGGAAGACAGCAATGGCAAAGGAAGCTTTTAATAGAAAAAGGAGCAACGTCTGCGCACCTCTGGAAAAAGGACTATGGAAAAGACTAAGTGAAGTGCTTTGTGTAGAGTGCGGAATTTTATGAGACAGAAACATAAACATTACGACAAAGTTAAGATAAATTACTAGAAGTATTTGTAACGTGGATCTGGAGATGAATGGAGCGTGTGAAATGGACAGACAGAAATGTCCAAACACTGTATCTGTGTAATGGAAATTAAACTACTGCTACTGCTACTACCACTTACTTATTTACTTACTTACTTTACTCACTTACATACTTACTTACTTACAGCTTTTAAGGAACCCGGAGGTTCATTGCCGCCCTCACATAAGCCCGCCATTGGTACCTATCCTGTGCAAGATTAATCCAGTCTCTACCATCATATTCCACCTCCATCAAATCCATTTTAATTCTATCCTCCCATGTACGTCTCGGCCTCCAGAAAGGTCTTATTCTCTCCGGCATCCTATCTAACACTCTGTATGAATTTTTGGATTCGCCCATACGTGCTACATGCCCTGCCCATCTCAAACGTCTGGATTCAATATTCCTAATTATGTCAGGTGAAGAATAAAATGCATAAAGTTGCGTTGTGTAACTTTCTCCAGTCTCCTGTAACTTCATCCCTCTTAGCCCCAAATATTGACCACTACCAATACTCGAAAGAGTGCTCGAAGCTGTGCTCGAAAGAGTGGGTGAAGAAAGAATAATGCTGATACTGATCAGGAAGAGGAAAATAAATTGGGTGGGTCACTGTTTATGGAAAAACTACCCATGCACTGAAAGGAATGGTAAACGGGACAAACATTCTGGGCAGATGAAGATATCGATGATAGTATTAGGATATAATAGAACGTATGCGGCGAAAGCGGAAAGCGGATAGTAAGGAAAATTTGAGAATGCTGGATTTGCAGTGAAAGACCTCCCTTGGAAAGAAAACTGTGATGAATGAAATGAAATAAAATAAAATGAATGAAATCTGACCTGATTTGTTATTACCATTATGGCAATTTCTTGAATAAGGGAATTTGGTAACTAATACTTAGAGCCATAATTAACAAGCCAAGTACCTGAATAATGTTTAAGGTATTTTTAAAATAATCTACATTATGCTCATAAAGGGGCTTTTTTTCTCATTTACATATATTCTGTGCATGAGAGTGGCCCTATTCAGAGTGAATGGTTTGATCAATAATATATCTATTTTTTTCGGCTACAGTGATCTAGTGGTTAGAGTGCTGGACTTAACCCTGTGGACGCGGATTCGATCCCTGGTGTATCCCGATTTATAACTTTTGTTGGGCAAATTTATGATCCAGTTAACACGGGGTTTTCTCCGGGAGCTCCAGTTTTTCAGTGGCATCCCAAAAAATCTCCATCGTCAGCTCTTCTCATCGCGGGTATAGCGTAGACCAGCCTCCTATGGCGCTCCCTGGGCAACAACTCTGTTGTTAAATTGGTCTATATAGCTGACTTCGTATGGGTGAATGACGAAAAGTCAAATACCCGCCATTAGCAAAGAAAAATAAATAAATAAATAAATAAATAACAATAATAATAATAATAATTATTATTATTATTATTATTATGAAGAATATAGGGATGAAGTTACAAGAGAATGGAGAAAGTTACACAATACAGAATTGCACGCATTGTATTCTTCACCTGACATAATTAGGAACATTAAATCCAGACGTTTGAGATGGACAGGGCATGTAGCACATATGGGCGAATCCAGAAATGCATATAGAATATTAGTTAGAAGGCCGGAGGGAAAACGACCTTTGGGGAGACCGAGACGTAGATGGGAGGATAATATTAAAATGGATTTGAGGGCTGTGAGAGATGATGATAGAGACTGGATTAATCTTTCTCAGAATAGGGACCAATGGCGAGCTTATGTGAGGGCGGCAATGAACCTCCGGGTTCCTTAAAAGCCAGTAAGTATTATTATTATTATTATTATTATTATTATTATTATTATTATTATTATTATTATTATTATTATTATTATTGCATTGGAGTACTGTATCGGCTCTCCGTGGACGTTGGTTTACGAAATTAATGGCTACAGCTATTACCTCTCTCGTATGTAGAACAATAAATTACCAGGGATTCTACCTTTCTGCTTCTTGTGCATCACAGTGGAGTGTTAATTAGAGTTTCACTGCTTATGAGTGTTAACTCCTTACCTTTACGTCTTGCTGTCCTTCCACATCGTACGGTATAGGCTATAGTTTATGTTTCGCATGACCTACACGCTAGGTACACAACACGAAATATCACTTTTGCAACGGCCATAAATGCATGCGCAAAATGCGTATCAGACATACGACGGTAGAATTATGCACTAGTTATTTTAAGGGCGGAGGGTTGCGAAAGCATACAAAAATTATGGAAAAACATACAGTAACCCTTTTGACAACGTCGACCACAAGATTTAATATAGCCATTCATAAATTTTGCCACTGAATCTTGAAATAATGCTGAATTGAATGGCTTATAGTTCACTTAATTTAGTTTATTAATTTTTCCTTTACAATTTGTTTTATTGTTGGAACAAATCGAAAATATACCTAAACATAATATTACATGGGTTCATTTTCTTGGTAAACTAACGATACTATTGGTCCCAAATTTTTACCAGATCTTACATATTACCTTGTGATAATGAAACTCAGTTTTTATTTTTATAACTTGAAAATTAATTTAGTTTCATAATTTTATACATGCTGTGAAAATTATATTTTCCTAACTAGAATTTTTTAAAATATCACAAAACCGACAACTCTTCCTCAAATTAAGTAAAAATTGAGTTTCTTATAGTTGTATATATAATGTAAGATATAATAAAAATTAAGACCAATAAGATTAGTTTACGAGGAATTTGTACTTATGTGATCTTATGTTTCAGTGTATTTTCGATTTGTTGCAACAATTAAAAATTATTTAGGACAGATAAATAATCTAAATTAAGTGAACTGTATGTCATTCAATTCTGCTTTCTTTCGAGATTCGGTGATGAAATTTATGTATGGCTATCATAAATATTGTGGTAGATATAGTCAAAAGTGTTGGTGCATATTTTTCCATAATTTTTGTTTGTGTTAATACCCCGCTGCCGTTAATGTTGGTTAGATTAACGTTCTGCATACACTATCGACTGTGCGAGACTCGACCTCAGTGTTTCCATTTCCCACCCCTGATACAGAAATCTATAGATTGACAGCTGTAGGGTGCTGTTTTCCATATACAGTTTATTTTTTAGCTGACGCTCATGGATTTTATACTTCATATAAATCTGTGCTTCCAGCAAAATATTGGCAAGAAAGCATAATGATTTATCTTGACTTTACGCGTTATTAAATTTGATGATCTGAACGTATTGAACGGCACTGATATGCCTCAGCATATTATCATTAAAAATGGCGTCGCGTCAGGGGTGAACGACATTTGCCCTCTATCGAATCAACAACCTGGCTTCGCAATTGCATTGTGAGTTGTTTCCTTTGTTAGTGAATCGCATGTTAATTTATTTTCGAACTTCGTAGTGATGAAATGGATGCGTGATGAATGGGTTCACAGTAGGCCGAGATGAAGTTGATTACGCGGCAGTATCGGAACATCAGGGGACAGTTACAGATATGCAAAAAAATCGCATTATTAATATCACTGTCTAAATGTGACATTTATACTTGGAATACAGTAGAAGGACTATCCTTTGCAGTAAATAACAATGTGTTTTATTGCGCTTTGATGATGTTATTTTCCACATTGTCAGTGTTCATTATTTCAATTCGTTAAAAAAGATGAAGACAATGTAGTTTGAAATAATTCATCATTAGACAGTGGATGCGGGATGACTTATCGTTGAATGTAGGTCCACATTTACTGTATGTTACATTTTTTTTTTTTTCATTCAGACCATTGGCTCAACAGGTTTTAAACGTAAACAGACGACGTCTACATGCTATTGTATCTCCGTACAGTCAGAAGGAAAAGCAAAATGAAGTACTGTAGCATATACCTCGCCATCATTGATGGAATTACCAGCGTTGCAGTAAACGACTATATATTCTCGTAAGTTGCCAAAGCTAAATCATCTTCGCCTGTCGCTTGAACAGTTTCTGTACCGAGAGAATTTCTGAAGAAAACCTCTAAAATGGGAATCACTTAATTTCTTTAGAGGAATATTTGCACAGAGCATCATGTTGCACATGTCTTTGCAAATCGTTTCCCGCACAACTAGATGATGATGATGATGATGATGATGATGATGATGATGATGATGATGATGATTCCTCAGATTTCATTTCAACGCATTTCCTGTGCGATGTACTGTTGCAATGTTTCTCTATTGCCTGAGTCGTTCTGGCTTTTATTTCAGTTTTGCATACATTACACACGATTTTGTCTTCGTTAATACATAAAATGTCACTCCCATACTTCGTATCTCTGAACGAATTGAACGTCTTGCCTTCGACATTATGAATGGATCAGCACAATAATACTATTCAACGCGCACTAAATACTTGAGCAGGATAACACAACTTCACACATTGCGTTGCAATATTACTATGAACGGACCTGTGTTCCTTCGCTCTGTACGCTGCTGTACTCGCCATGTACGCAAAAGACGGACGACGCGGCACGTGCCATATACTTTTATACGAAACAACTTCGTTTTTCCTTACGTCATCCCGCATACGCTGTCTATTCATCATTAATTACATCAACATTGGAGTTTTTCGAAATATTTAAAGAAAACTGCATTAGGCCTATGTACATCCTGAGATATATTTCCAGCAAAGCATGAGAACCTCCAGTTTACGAAATGGAAGCAATAGTGGTATATATTTATTTCATTTGGTTATTTTACGACGCTTTATCAACTGCTAAGGTTATCTAGCGTCTGAATGAGATGAAGGTGGTAATGCCAGCGAAATTAGCCCAGGGTCTAGCGCCGAAAGTTACCCAGCATTTGCTCTTAATGAGGTGGAAAAACCTCGACCAGATGAGTTATCCCAACCAGAATTTGAACCCGGACCCGCTCGTTGCACGGCCAGGTATGCTAACCGTTACTCCACAGTGGTGTACAGTACTGATACTAGAATGCGTACGAGAGAGAGAGAGAGAGAGAGAGAGAGAGAGAGAGAGGGAGAGAGAGAGTAAAGAACTTGTGATGAATCGGGAAATTCTACTTGAAAATTGATGAAAATATTTCATCATATGATCATTTTTAGGACCTTTAATACGGAAGAGCTCTGATAAGATGGCACCAGTGATGTCAGATGGAGGGAAATTTCCCACATTCAAGGGAAAAATTGATGCTTTGAAGAAAAAAGAGAAAATCATTATCAAAAAGAGAATTTTTAGCACTTTCTGCACCTTTTAAAGTTTAATCTAGAATCACTTTATTTGTTGTTTTTCTTTCACATTTCCTAACTAATGTAGAGAATTAATATGAATGTTGAATATTGTGTGATTTTTTTCCGAATATTCGTTGGAGAGAGTTGGTTCGAGGAAGGAGAAACAATGGTCAGAGAGTCGGGAAGAGGAAAAATCTTGTGTCGTAACTTGAGTCATATAAATGTCAGGTTATTTTTTATTGATCTTTCATTCTCTTATTCTGTGACTTGGGTGGGATATCTGACGAATTACCGAACTCACATTTACTGAATGTTACATAACCAATGACCATTTTATCTACCGGTAATGAAATTAAGTGTAAATTTAAATGACGTTGCAATTATGTCTGACAGTGAAGATGAAGATATCAGAAGCACAGTGGACTCTAAGTTCGACAGAACAGAATTGAAAGTTCTGTCCAATAAGGGTAGTGGGTGTGGCAGGTGAAATGAATACAAATTCTTACTGGTTATCCATCAACGAATACAGTACTGTACTTGGATTTCCTGCCCGCCCCGAGACTTGTGTATGCTCTTCTAGTACCACAGTGGGTTTCGACAGTTCCGTCTCACAAACGGCACAATTCTCAAATAGAAAAAGAAGAGTTCATTAATTTAAAATCAGTGATCAATATGGATGACCTAATCAATAAAATATTTTGTTTTCCTGTAACAAAAGTATCACTACAAGACACAATGGCAAACCCATTTCTTAATGCCCGTATAGGGGCGTGTCTAATTCTCCTACGTAAACAGTCGAAATATAGGATTTCGAACTGGATTTCTGTCGAACGTAAGAGCTTCCACTGTAGTGAGAAATTTTACTTGTGAAAGGGAAATTCGAACCAATCAGGAAGGAAATTCTCGGAACGCAATCTGACGGCACTGGATGACACAAAACAGTTCTAAAGTCCACGCAGGAGTGTGACACACACAACCAACGGCAAGGTAATCAAAATGTAACTTAGGATGGAATCAAATCGTCGAAACTCGGACATGTCCAAAAAATATTATTTTTATAGTTGCCTTTAAATGAGATAATTTAGCCATTAGGACTCTAATTTGACGTTAAATTTCGAATCAAAGCTTAATCCCCATTTTCTTAACAAATGAAAATAATTTCACTGATTTGAATGCTTTAGGATTCCTTAGTCTAACGTACAAACAATGTAAATAGAAACTCTTTAAGTAAATATGTGATAGTCTACAGCTGTGAAGTAATGGTCAGCACGTCTGGCTATGAAACGAGCAGGACTGGGTTCAAATCCTGGTTGGGGTTTTTCCGGGGTTTTCCCTCAAGAAATTGAGGCAGAATTGCTGGGTAACTTTCGGCATTGGACCTCGGATTCATTTCGCCATCATTAATTCACATATCATCATCCATACAATAGCCCGGATTAAGTTCAGGGTGCATCGTGCTGTACTTGTACAAGAGCGTGGCCGTTCGGCTACCCAATCATTCACAGAATAGCAGTGGTAAGCACAATAAGCCTCAGGCTGCAGTGTAAGCCTTCGGGTCCCTCCTCTGTACAAAGAAATATGTGATGTATTGATGAGGTACTAAGTGGATAATAGAGGGATTTAAACGACGACGAAGTGACTTCACCTTCAAACTGTCTTCACATAATTGCTTACACAAAATCGAATTATCCTGTTTTGACAAGATAAATTAGTCTTATTTTTAATCTCTTAAATGTTGATGAGAATGCTTAACGTATCTGAAATGTTGACAATATAAACGTTTAAACATTTGTTGTTCCATTGTCAAAAGTTACATTGTTATTTTTCTTTTGGAGTGTTGTCATGGGATAACATCTCCGCTCATGTCATATTCTTTTATAATATTTACTTATTGTCTATTGTAGACAAATTGTAAATGTGGCATAATTGTAAAAAAAATTGTCAAAAGTCTGATTTTAAATGCTTCGACGAATACATAATAATGTATTTCATTTTCAATTCAAATCCAACTGCCAAAGATTGTCTCTTAATCTAGTGTATGCTAGGACTTTTCGTTTAATAGTTTTTCAGTAAATATTTCACCAATAATATATTGAGTCCTTTGCCACTGTCTATTTCGTCTCCTTTTGACTTTACGCCAGTGAGGATATTGTAAACAAAAGTAAAACATTGATATTTAGTGGAATTTCCTAGCCCCCGGTCCTACGTAAGCAAAATAAACCTCCAATTCTCTGTCGTGAATTGAAACTGGATCGCATAGATTCACTCAGAAATAAGGCCACGGCTAAAAAGAAAATATCCGACACTCCGTGAGGTAAATGTTAAATTTTTTTATGAGAACAATGTTTATGTTTTTATATGAAGAATGTATCCATAAAATAAGGCAGGCTGTATATTTCACCATACACGTTTATTTTTAAACCTGCAGAAAATTGCATGCAACGACGTACCCTGTAGTATATGAATAATTTATAGTTTGTACTTCGCACTCCTTCTCTATTCAACCCTTCATCTTCGAACGAATTCTGCATTTCAGTACTTAACATAACAA
Organism: Periplaneta americana; assembly: GCF_040183065.1. NCBI lineage: Eukaryota > Metazoa > Arthropoda > Insecta > Blattodea > Blattidae > Periplaneta > Periplaneta americana. The sequence continues at coordinate 141,667,588 of NC_091121.1, read as the reverse complement.
GAAGGCTAATGAATGATAAGCAGGTGATTAAGACTGCTGAATTAGTGTACTGTGCGTGCCAGGGATATGATTAATCTGAGCTCTGTGTTCTTCTTTTAAATATCACTTTTCCTTAAGTTTAAAGCACATATGGCGCCATAAACTAAGAAGGTCCAGGTTCGATTTATTGAAGGTACTTGGAATTTACCTCCTTTTGACAAGGACTATTCATGTGTGTCTTGAGCTGTACATGTTCCATTTTACACTAATCGAAGGGCACAGTTAATGTTAACCAGATATCCAGTATTCCTGTTGCTTAATTGCTTGTAAGTGTCCAATAATAGTAATAATAATAAATGTAATAATAATAGCAGTGATGTTGGTACTGATGGTGTAGAAATGGTAGTGGTAGTGTAGTGGTGGTAGTGATTGTGTGGTGGTGGTGATAGTGTAGTGTTGGTGGTGGTGGTGGTGGTGGTAGTGTACCTACCGGTGGAAGTAGTAATGTAGAGGTGGTTGTGATGGTGGTGGTAGTAGTAGTAGTGTAGTGTAGTGTAGTGGTAGTGTATTGGTAGTGTATTAGAGGTGGTACTGGTAGTAGTGGTAGCGTGGTAATAGTAGTGGCGGTGGTAGTGTAGTGGTAGTAGTAGTGTAGTAGTGGTAGTGGTAGTAGTAGTGTAGTGGTGGTGGTAGTGGTAGTAGTAGTGTAGTGGTGGTGGTAGTGGTAGTAGTAGTGTAGTGGTGGTGGTAGTGGTAGTAGTAGTGTAGTGGTGGTGGGAGTGGTAGTAGTAGTGTAGTGGTGGTGGTAGTGGTAGTAGTAGTGTAGTGGTGGTGGTAGTAGTAGTGTAGTAGTGGTGGTGGTAGTAGTAGTGTGGTGGTGGTAGGGTGGTAGTGGTGGTGGTAGGGTAGTGGTGGTGGTAGTGTAGTGGTGGTGGTAGTGTAGTGGTGGTGGTAGTGTAGTGGTGGTGGTAGTGCAGTGGTGGTGGTAGTGCAGTGGTGGTGGTAGTGCAGTGGTGGTAGGGTAGTGGTGGTGGTGGTAGTGGTGGTAGTGTAGTGGTGGTGGTAGTGGTGGTAGTGTAGTGGTGGTGGTAGTGGTGGTAGTGTAGTGGTGGTGGTAGTGGTGGTAGTGTAGTGGTGGTGGTAGTAGTGGTAGTGTAGTGGTGGTGGTAGTAGTGGTAGTAGTGGTGGTAGTGGTGGTAGTAGTGGTGGTAGTAGTGGTAGTGTGGTGGTAGTGGTGGTAGTAGTGGTGGTAGTAGTGGTAGTGTAGTGGCGGTGGTAGTAGTGGTGGTGGTATTGGTACTGTATTAGTGATGGTGGTAGTGGTAGTGTGATAGTGGTATAAGTGGTGGTAGTGTATTAGTGGTGATGGTATTGGTAGTAGTGGTAGTGTGTTAGTGGTAGAAGTGGTGGTGATGTGGTAGTGTAGTGATGTAGTAGTGGTGTTGGTGGTAGTGGTGGTATTGGTAGTGTATTAGTGATGGTTGTATTGGTAGTGGTGGTGGTAGTGGTAGAGTAGTGGTGTTGGTGGTGGTAGAGGTAGTGTATTAGTATTGTAGTGGTAGTGGTAGTGTAGTGTAGTAGTGGTAGTATAGTTGGTGACTACATCTCGCCAAAAAAATTGTAAAAAATTGAAATTGAAAAAATGGTAAAAATTGTAATTGTAAACTTGTAAAATTTTTACTTGTTCCAAAAGCTTCATTGCCAATGTAAGATAGATGGAATACAATAAATGAAATGTTGATGATAATAATAATAATAATAATAATAATAATAATAATAATAGACTAAAAATCCCATAAAGGGCAGTGATCTCTCCCATTGAAGGACAGCTCTTTTGCACGTATCCCATATCCAAGCTACGTATATTGGTTTTCCTGACTATACAGGGTGGACATGATCAATGATTCTACATGTTAAATACAACAAAACTTTTATTACAGTTTCCCTTCAAAGAAGCACCGTTAAGCGGGAAAAAAAATTCTTTGCCCAATGTTCGCAGCGCTCTATGGAACGACCCGAAATAAATGGCCGATTGCAATACAAGCGGATAAGTAAAAATAATTTAAGCAGCTGTGTCTTGAGCTTTTCTTTTTGCGAGTTAAACCGTTTAGCAATGAATTGAAATTGAATAACTGTGAAAATCGTTAAAATAAATCTTGCAACATAGCGCAAGGTCGAGTGGGTATGCTGAGTAGAGCAGAGGGAGAAGAGAAGGTAAGGGGTGGGTGGCAGAATTTGCTAGAATTATTTCAGTAGCCGTGATGTTGCCATGTGCTTCATAGAAACATAACGATTGCTTCTAAAATTGTGAATGTTGGAAAAAACGTATTTATATTTTTCAGGCCTCTCCTCATGATCTATTACCAGTTTCATTTTGGTGCCCTTCACTATGTATGAGTACTGTAGTCTACGATTCAGACTTCAACTATAGTGGTTACATTTTATCTTTCCACGCTCGCATGTGGGCAGCTGAGCTGTTCACTGTCACTTCCACTCTATGTCCGCGAGCATAGGAAGATGAAATATGTGCACTGTGCAACATTAATTTCACACTAATAGTTAGGTTATTGTGTGAAGTCTCTTTGTAAATTAATTTTGCTTTGTAAAATCACTTAACTAGTACTTGCAAATACCTAATGTCTTACGCCTACTGTGTACGTACGCTGTTGTTTTTATAAGTTTTCTGAAGTTTTTTTCTCATACATCATGTTTCTGTACTGCTCGATACCACAGACTGCCAGCAGCGTTCTTTCTATTATCGTTGGTCCGTTTACTTCTCAGTCTTCCAGGGTGCCGTTCTCCAATTCTCAGGTCCATACTGTTGCTACATGTGCCCAGCCCTTGTGGGCATGTTCTTCCAATTTATATTTGAATGTCTGTGTCGTTGATGCAGCATATTTCATCTAAATGTTTTTTTCTGATGTCTGTATTTTAGCGTCGTGCATTACAGGCAGTATGTTCGGTTCAAGTTTGTCGATATTCGATAGTCGCTATATTTGCTCTGCAAAAGGCGTCCTGATGTTTTTAAGGATTTTAGCACATATCTTGCTACTAGTTTTTCATATGCAGTTAGACGAATTTTGTAATGTCTTGGTTACCTCTCTCATGCTCGAACATTGCAGAACACTAATGCATACCATCCCACCCCCGTTAGATGAGCAATGGGCTCATCCAAACAGCCTACGTGCGAGTACAGTCGAAGTCCGTACCATCATTGTCATCCTACGGCAGTGATCGCCAAAAGCTGTGTCGCGACACATGCCCCTGTCTCCACTCAAGCGTAACCATGGCATCACATCTCCACCCTCTATTTACAGCATTCACTTCGATATAAGACAAGACATTTATCAGCACCGGACGTACAATAGTAATATACGTTACAAGAGCGGTATGTTGATGTTTTCATGTTCGAGGAAAAGATTGAAAAAGCGAAACGTAGTTGAGCTTTTTTAATTTCCGAGAACATGAAAACAGACATACCGCTCGTGTATCGTACATTATTTTGTGCGAAGATCGTTTATTACATACCTGAAAGACGAATTTATAATTAGCTGCAAAGAAATCTCCGTCATGGTTTCTGTTTAATGACGGCAACTTTAGAAAACAAAAATATCTCTACTCCAGCAGGCCGTGATATACGTCTGTCTTTTTTTCCCCCTCAGTCTATAAATGCGAACTTAAAACAAACGGTAAGGTTATGTAATGATTTATTTTTCATTTTAATATTTTAACAATATTATTTATATAACATATTGCAGTAATAACATCGGCATCTGGAGTCTTGTTGATTTTTTCACGGCTTCCTTAATGTTACTTGTATCAGGAATACAATAGCTTTCGTGGAGTAGTAGACTTTACTTAATTTTTGCAAATATTTAAAAACAATAATGAACATTGCAATTTAGGTGAAATTGCAGTGGTAAGTTTCCAATTTATAATTATTACTATGTTAAACGTCTCTAAAAATAATATGTTAAAAGCCTAAAGCAGTAAAATGAATGTCGCGCTTAAGCGGTAAGAAAAGGGAAATTGTTGTGTGTGTTACGTTGGGAATACTGAATGTAGTATTTCACACTTACCGCGTATTGGTTCTGTGGGGAAAACAAGCAAATACGCACGATCTCGCACAAATGTAATTTTACAAGTGTGTAGGATAATATTATGTTTCGATGTCTTTTCCAAAAAGGAAAACAGATAATATGAAAACTTAATTTTAAGGAGCATGGGAGCAAAAGTATTTGTTTTGTGGAGATGGTAAAAATATGAGATACTTAATTTCTTGTATAATTTTAAATGAAGTATAAAAGAATAATGTACGTTGTCATTATTCTTCTTGATATAAAGACTACCACGCCCTTACCTGTAAATTGAATATTTCATTTATAAACCAACAATAAAAAGAATCGGCTTCTATGTTCTTAATCTGGGTAAAATACTTCGACTTCTTTCCGACGTATGTGGTGTAATTTGAATATTTCATTAATAAACAAACAATTAAAAAATATTGGCTTCTATGTCTTCATCGGGGTAAAATACTTCGACGTTTTTTGAAGTGTGTAGTGTAATTTACAACTTCGTGACCAGCCTGGTACGTTTTTCTAATTTCAAATATTTGCTGATGTGAAATACACGTTCTTTTTATGGTAAATAAGAAAATATACATTATTTTATTAATAATACATAAATAATGAACAGGAGGATAAAAGTTATCACGGAAAAATGTGTGTGTAGTTAATGAGTAGAAGAATATTATATTGTTTTCGTTTTTTGGTCACAGTCCGTCTCTGCACCGTTATTCACTGCATTACCTGAGGAGATACCCACTCCACTCCTCTCCCTGCGACAGTGGTGTGCGGGTTGCATTTCTATTACGTCACAATTTCGTGATGTTAGGCAACCACTGTCCTACGTCTTTCAGGTAATGGATTCTCTCACATTTCTGCATACGATTCACCACAACTTGTTTACTTTCAATCATATATCCTAAAATATTTCTCCTATCATCTATATCTCCCCATAACTTCCAATTACCTAAAGTTAAACGCTATTTCAGTCTATTTCCTTCTTCTAACCTTTCTGATATACAGTAACTTTCAACTCTTCACCTTCTTTATCTTCTCTCAATCCCATTCCCGAATGAGCCTGCCTGGATGGCTCAAGCGGTCTCTATCGCTTGGTCCGAAAGGTTGTGGGTTGGAGTCCTGCCTTGGGCATGGGTGTTGTGTATGTAGTAGTTTAAGGAAGCGGAAAACAGAATACAGAAAAAGAGAAACGAAAAAGGGGGGAAAAAAAGAAAAGGAAAAAAATGCTATGCAATACTGTCTACCTTACTCTTATTTACAAACATTCTCAGCTACATCTACTCACCCATCTCCACTATCATTGTCATCTTCCATTACTATTGTCCCTGATTTTCTGTTTATCTTAAAACCTTTTTGTCTCTGCCTATTATTCACTAATTTTTCTACTTGTCTACATTAACGTATTGCATTGAAGGGGAACTAGTAAACGAATGGAAAGATACAGGCACTAAAATTTAACACTTCATTATGTTCGAAGGGGAACGAAGATTGAATGAATTACAAGTTTATTACTCATTTCAAATTCATTTTTATAAATTCCAATAAGTCAAATATCAACAAATAAAAATAGATAATATTCAGGCATATGACTTATTTTTAAATGTAAAATACAATAATAGTTTCTTTACATTATATTATTAACATCGTATTGTGAACGTCTTCGCCAAATCATGGCATCTTCAGACATAAATATTCAATATCTTATGAAAACAAGGTATACATATTAAAATGTGTGAAAAGATGCAAAAGAATAATACAGTAAAGAAGTTAAAAACATGAAGAAGATAAAACAACAAATTAATGATACATATGATATCACTAAATGTTATATAGTTATGCATATTTAACTAGAAAAATGTGTAACTATATGTGTCAATAAAAGCTGTAATACTCATGTTTTTGTTTCAGATCAATATGGCAAAAAGATATAGTAAAATATGAAGTTGTTATAGGGTAATGACTTGTTAAATATGCATATTTTAAATAATGAATTTAAACATATAATCTTATGGAAAATATGAAAAATATGAAAAAGACAATCTGAATAGATAACTAGTAAAAATGAAATAAGCAATTATTACATATGAAAAATGATTGTACAAGTAAGTACGAACTCATGTTGAAAATTGATTGAATACCATATATACTCGTAATGTAAGTGAGTACTTTCAATATTATTATTATTATTATTATTATTATTATTATTATTATTATTATTATTATTATTATTATGCTGTGCTGAAATTACATGAAGAAATGCAGAAAAAGGAATGTAGGAAAATTAAAGTAACTGGCCATATGGTAAGTTGATTGATTGAATGTAGAATGTATTAGGTGATCATGTTGTGTAATGAAGACAATGCACCATATACTGTATGTGTTTAAGATATGTAATAGTAATATGCGTTACAAGAGCGGTATGTTGAAGTTTTCATGTTCGAGGAAAAGTTTGAAAAAGCGAAACGTAGTTGAGCTTTATAATTTCCGAGAATTGAAAGAAAACATACCGCTCGTGTATCGTACATTATTTTGTGCGAAGATCGTTTATTACATACCTGAAAGAGGAATTTCTAATTAGTTGCAATGAAATCTCCATCTTGGTTTCTGTTCAATGACGGCAAATTTGCAAAACAAAAATATCTATCTTCAACATTGTTGCTTTAAAATGTTTTCTGTGTTTACTATACTCCAGCAGGCCGTGATATACGTCTGTCTTTTTTTTCCCCCAGTCTATAAATGCGAACTTAAAACAGACGGTAAGGTTATGTAACTTGTTCATTTTTTCACGGCTTCCTTAATGTTACTTGCATCACGAATGCAGTAACTTTAGTGGAGTTGTAGAGTTTACTTAATTTTTGCAAATATTTAAAAACGATAATTAACAGTGCAATTTAGGTGAAATTGCAGTGGTAAATTTCCAATTTATAATTATTACTGTATTGAACGTCTCTAAAAATAATATGTTAAAAGCCTAAAGTAGTAAAATCAATATGTCATTTAAGCGGTAAGAAGAGGGAAATTGTTATGTGTGTTAGATTGGGAATACTGAATGTGGAATTTTATATTTTCCGCGGATTGGTTTTGTGCGGAAACCAAGCAAATAGGCACGATCTCGCACAAAATAAAGTATCAAATTCTTGGAGATGCGTGTTCATAACTAGGTTAAAATGCATCCAAAAATTCAGAAGTGTGATGAGTTACACCGCTTAACTAATATTGCTGTAGGAAAGAATTGCGCTATCATTTAAGAAATTTAAATTCTCGAGTCAATATATTTTGATGTTTCAGTTGTGTATGGAGAATGTAAAATGTATTTCGTTAGGATTTAGTATCAGAAATACTGTACTTCAGACGAGGTATGTATTAGGCCTATGTGCGTTACTTCGAACTGTTTCATCTGTCCAGTATACCTTTGCGGAATAGTTTTCTAGTATCTTGCATGGTTAATATTGAAGTGAATAATTTTGATTCGTTAATTAACAGCACTAAAGCCACGTTGAATCCACTATTCTGGACTGGGGTTCTGTCTGTGGAATTATTTGTCTGCGGTTTATATTGATTTGGTGTCATAGATAGAAGCTAGAGGTCATGCTTACATCCATCGTTCGTTCATAGATATGTTAAAATGTAGGAAAAGTAATTAAAGTAAACCCTAAAAGTGGTTTAGGGGAACGCTAAATACATGACACTCACATAATTACGTTAATAAACAAATTATTCTTTTGTTGTTCTTTGAATTACTTTATGTGGGTTTCTATTGAGTGTCCAATTTCTATATTAATGCATTGGTACTCGTTTTTAAAATTAGAATATATTATTCCCTTGTTCATTTCTTTTAGCTGTAGGCCTGCATAACTCGGGTTATAATTAAATTGATAATATTCAATAGAAGTTCAAGATTTATTTATGTTCATATGTTTAAAAACTATTACTTTTGAACAGAATAAGACTGTGCATTTCTGTATATAGGCTATGGAAGTTAAAGTTATGTTTTATTTAACGACGCTCGCAACTGCTGAGGTTATATCACCGTCGCCGGTGTGCCGGAATTTTGTCCCACATGAGTTTTTTTATGCCGGTAAATCTACTGACACGAGACTGTCGCATTTAAGCACACCGAAATGCCATCGACCTGGCCAGGGATCGAACCCGCAACCTCGGGCATACAAGGCCAGCGCTATACCAACTGCGCCAACCAGGCCGACTATAGGCTAGTGAATATTGTATACAAATGTTGTAATTATACCTACATTTGACAAGAAGTATATACTTACTGAATGTTATATCTATTTCCATTCATGACTTCTAAAATAAAATGCATACTTAGGCGTTACCAATTTTTATTGAAGTTTCATTAAATTTATTAATGTACAGTAAAAGGTGAAACATTTTATTGGGCTATGTTATGCATACTTAAAATTGAAAATTTGTTCTCCTTTGTTTTTTTTTTCAATGTGTTAGTAATGGAAATTATTCATCTCATTTACTTTTTCTTACATATTAGAATTGGAAATTATTCAGCGCATGGAACTATGGCATCATAGAAATTATTGCTCTGTGGCAGATGTAGATGTTTCGCCAAGCAGAATCGCAGAATAATTTTGTAAACATATTGAAACAGACAATAAAGTAAATTAATTGATATGGGCGTATCCTGTATAATTACTCTAAGTTTATTTCTCTCCAATAATTGTAGTACATATATTAACAAAATTTCGTACATGTTTGTGTGCATACTTATCGGAGTTCTTATAGTAGCTTTGCATTTTGGCTTTCAATGCTGTAATTTAGTGTAATTTCGAATGCATTTCCATGGTTATATATTTTTTGCTCCAAACTATACAAAGTATTGGTAATAACGTCATGGGTTTGTGGATAAAAATGATTAAAAGTTCAGAAATTAGATTAACGACCATTCTTCGATTTAAGTCGAGAGTTAAGAAGCAAATAATTTCGAAATCTTCTGCAAATGAACTTTTAACTAAGGAAAATAAGTCAAGGAAATTGTTATTCGTGGTTATACCAAATTTTCTTCTATAATACAAGTGCTGATAGTTTTTCAATAATTTGATTGAGTTTAAGGAATATAAGTTGTCATATTTTTTCAAAATCGAAGAAGACATTAATTTGATCTTATTTTCAGATTAATTTTGTGTTTTTTGTATTAGTTGTGAATACCTTCCTGTAATACCATTAAAATAATACTGGGTTAAAAACCATTGTTAAATCGTTGGACTGTGAATCGCGCTCTGTAAGGAGCTTAAGGAATCGGGTCTTTTTTTATTTCTAGAACTGTACAGTATTTGAGAAAAAACCGGACCGACCCTTGTAGCTGATTTCAGAGCCTTGTTCACTCCAGAGCACGATAGACTGGTAACTAAGACTTCCTTTGTTCGAATCCTGCCTGGGAAGGAAACTTTTTTTTTGTCAAATTTATTCCCAATAAGTTACTTTTCGATAGCTGGTAAAATTCATGTTCTGGGAATAATAAGATAATTAAGTAGTAAAATATCGCTGGAATCTAAAAATATTAGGAATAAATTTGAATAAGGAACAAAAAAAAAGTTTCTTTTCCAGGCAGGATTCGAATCACGAAAGTCTTAGTTACCAGTCTATCGTGCTCTGAGTGAACAAGGCTCTGAAATCAGCTGCAAGGGTCGGTCCGGTTTTTTTGCCATTACTGTACGTTTAACATGTAACGTTAATATGTTCAAATTAAAGTGTTACATATTAAGATATTATTGTTTTTAAAAATTCTCGATTTAACGGACACCCCTTCGCCAACAATAGTCTGTTAAATCGAAGGTGTATTGTATCAAGTAGTTACTTCCCAGAAAAATACAAGACTTTAGGGATAGATGTCAAAGAAGGGAAAGAGCAATTATATGTGGAACCTTTAGGGGTTTGGAGGCGTAAGCAATGAAGATGAGGAATTTGTGGTGTTTGCGGCGACTCTGTAACCGATGTTTCAGCATGTTATAAATTGTTTTATATGTTTGCTATTCAAAGTATGTCAGTAGCTAGATTCTTATTATGAAATACTCCCGCCAGGCATTAGAACTAGAGAAATTAATTCACTGAACCGATTCAGAATGGAGTTCGGTCTAGTGTGAACATTGGCAGATGGAGTGGAGGATCAGTAGGTAAACAATGCTGTAAGGTGGCATGCCCGACGCTTCCGCTGTGTGGAGCACGTTGTTTGAGTAACGCTAATTTCACAAAGCACTAACTGAGACGTGAAGCGAAGACTTGGAGGTGAGGCTAAGCCGGCGTGCATATCCTTGCTCAAGGTCGGGCTGTAGTGTCTCGCTTGGTTGAAAGGCGTAATCTGCGTGTAAGTGGCTTTTAGGCAAGGTGACAAACCATGTCAACATTAGAGCTGCATTACCCCTGCAAAAAAGCTTTAGCTTCGTAAACTCAAACTTCACGCCGTTGCGATAATGTGGGAGTCTGTTTTCTTTGTCTACCCTGAAGCCGCTCGTTTTGGTGATGGGGAAAACAAAAAATACCCGTTACTTACAGCCTAGAAGTAAGTTCTAATGAAATCCTAAATTACTTCATAAAATCTTATAATCGAATGACTTCTAACTATGAATAATATCAATACTTATTATAAATTTAATATATTTTATAAAACTTTATCTTTTAACGTGATTTTTGTGAAGAAGAGGTCAGGTTTCCAAACCGGGTGATCAGACTAATATTTCCATTGTTTCGGAACTACTTACAGTTTCCATAATAGATATCATAACATTTTCAAGAAGTCAAAGATATATCAAATTTCAGGAACATGTTCAAAACTATAAGTTCATCTTTATGTCAATGGATATCACATTATTTGTGCAATGATATAATTATAACGGTAAATAAAATACGCACAGGAAAACAAATTTTCGACGTCGACGACAAAAAGTGATCATTGATATGTTATGTTATGTTATGTTATGTTATGTTATGTTATGTTATGTTATGTTATGTATGGTATTATGGCGTGTTTGTGTTTGTATGTGTATGTGATTTTTGGTTTGTGTTTTTGTGCTTTTGTATTTGTTTCAGTTTTGTTTTTTGTGTTTTGCTTTTCTTGTGTGTTGTGTTTTGGTTTCGTGTTTTGGTTTTGTTGTGTTTTCGTTGTGTTTTGGTTTTGTTGTGTATTAACATTGCATTTGGATATACTACCGGTGGCAGTGATATATAATATACAATCACATTACAGTCATTATAGCAATACAATTACAATAATCACAGCAATAAATATAACATAGATAAAATAAACGTAAAATTAACTCTCATAATAAATAAATGCAATAAACCTAGGATTATAAATAAAGACTGTGCTATAAATAACGCCTACTATAAACAAAAATATACCTAACTTACAGTGTTTCTATTAAATCGAACTATTGACAGTTTAAGTAATTACAAGACATCTTAATTACATATCAACTTAATTACATATCACAACTTAATTACACTGCACCTATAATTAAAATCTAAGTTTAATCTTTTCAACCTTTCCTTAAATATGTTGATTTTGAGAGGACCATCCTGAAAGATTGCCGCAGTAAGCTGTTCATACTATTATCAGCCGTGCCTAAGTATTATGGTGTCATTAATGTAGTATTGATGTCGGTCCATGCTTTGTGTCCTTTATGTGCCTTGAATAATGCGTTCAGTCTGGCTTTTCGTTGCCTTGATTTGAGAAATTCCCACCCCAAGTTTTTATTATCTCTTCGTCATGTTTCTTCCACATTTTGACATATTTTTCTGCCCTGCGTGAAACCTTTTCTATTCAATCAATTTGGTTTTTCCTGTACGGATCCCAACCGACCACTTCGTATTGCATTATTGGGCAAACAAGGGTTTTGTACGCTAATATGATCATGGATTACACATTTATACATATTCCAGTACAATACCTAACCTGTCTTCACTTAAGAGGCATGTACTTTTACGTAGCCTATATCTTGTGGGGTTAAGAAAGATTTCACGTATCGATAGAAATTGAACAATAGGCACATGGTCCGTTTCGTTCAATTTATGAAAGATAGTTGTTTTATAGGACTTCAGTTTTAACAATTTCATGGACACATCTACCTGTAAAGCTAACTTTCTTAAACTAATAATATCTTTTTTTCGATATCATGAGATGTATTCGTATTATTGTATATTTGTCTGTGTTTTAACCTGCAAGGTAATTCAGGACTTCTGCAACGAACTCTGGGTATCGATAGATCTCGCAATGAGGATAATTTTTCGTAAAACAACCCACGTTCTCCGATGCCTCGTGTAGGAGCTACGCGACATCGAAAAAAAGACAAGTTTTAGTGACATTTACAGTTATTATGAAATGAATTATTCATTTAGTTCTTCAAGTACCTTTGCGGACAGGTTACAAGTGTCCCGTCATTTTGCTGCCCCGTTTGAATGGAGCGCTCTTCGGAACACGCTTCCGCTGCACATGGAGGATGTACCCTTCACGATGTGAGGGGACATGTGATTCAACATACTGTCCCAACGCACTTCAACCTGGTTGTACGAGCGTATCTGAACAACATTTACGGAGAGCAATGGATGGGAGAGCCGGACCTGTTGCGTGGCCAGCGTGATCACCCGATTTCACGCCCTTAATATATTTTTTTCTTTTAGAACATGTGAAGTAATACACCACTCGAATTGATTGACACTAGAGAGGAATGTACTATGGGAGTATTATAGCTGCTTTTGATCAAATTCGACACAAGCCGATAGTCACTGCTACGACGGTGTAATGAATGTAATCAGATTCAATGTAGACACTTTGAACACCTGTAACTTCTCGGCAAACATACTTGAAAAGTAATTAATTTCGTAAATGTTAATGTCTCTAAAACCGGTCTTTGTTTCGATGTCGTTTAGCTCCTAAAAGAGGCATCGAAGAACATGAGTTGTTTTACGAAAAATGAATCTCATTGCGAGATCTATCGATTCCCAGAGTTTGTTGCAAAGTCCTGAATCACTCTGTATATGGTCTGTTTATCTGTAATGTAGGTATGCCTATGTATGTGTGTAAAATTGAACTGTAGCTTCCTTCCGTTTTCTTGCCCCCTATAGGTCTACAATACACAGGGTGAAAGAAAATAGATTTTCAGACCGAGTTTTTCTCCAAATACCATTTTATTCGGCAAGTAGCCTATTGCGAGTAGTATCGTGATTTTTGTCCAAGTCGATAGAAAATGTAATGAAAAATAATTTATTCCTCTGGCATATTTCAATAACGTGGACGGTTTTCGTGTAAATTTAATTTAAAAAACCACTAATTTCAATCCACTGCACATGCGAACAGATTGTAACATCGAACCACAAAGCAGCTCACCTAGCGAGACAGACCACGTTCGCTGACCTCTTACAACTGTATCACGAGAAGAGTATGTTAGCAGCGATATTGCCGGACTGCTAAAAAACTTAAAACATAATTTTTTTAATAACCGTGCATTTAATCACAAAACGTAATATAGATTTTTCTATTAATTTAAGTGTACCCTATCGTCTCTTTTAATCTGGAAGGTTACTTGACTTCCACTCTGTATTTAAGGAGCTGTCTTGCATTCGATTTTCTACAGTTTTATCTACTTTCACTCCTTAATTTTTCTCTTGATGAGAACTAGCAATACCGGTAATTAATTAATCGCCCATTGGATAAGCTATTGGCGTTTCGCAATATGAGACGTCTATTGGATAAACCTTAGAAATTAGGCATTTAATTATATTTTACACAAAATGAATTTAAATAAAATAAAATTCTCTTCACAGCTCGTTTAATTACAAAACGGACTTTGATTAGGGTTTGAAATGTTGGGCGACTGAAACAGGAGATTGACGGCGACCACTAAATAAAATAACAGCCTTTGAAGCGGAAAGGAACATGCACTCCCATAGAGTGAATTAATGTACGTTTATTTCTTGTTGCTAATCTGAAAATGTTATAATTATATTTTAAAACATATCATATGAAATTTACCCACACAAATTTCTTTTTGCTGTTAATCCTATAAAATGCCTGAACTGTATTTTTCATCTTTATCCTGTTATTTGTCTGATGAAATAATTTCAATCAATGAAACATTAAAATATTCCTATCTCCTTTGCGACTTTAATTAAAAATTTGATTCCCTTAATGAAAGTAAAAAATACTGAAAAATTGTTTATTTATAGCAGAGGTGACCAAAACTCGAGCTGCAGTGACTACATACGACAGAGAGCCTATGAAGTAAGGAGACGGAGGAAAGGTACTTGGCATGAAAACTACGACCAGTGGTGGTTTCTGTACTAACTTCTTGATCAATCCCGCGGATAGAAATCTCAAGCTTTGCTGTATCAGTAATGTCACTGCTGTCATCAAGAGCCAGTGAATAATATAAGACTTTTCTTGCTTCCTTTTTTAACCTTCCTCTTGAATATAATCAGGAATTTTCTAAATTCTTCTCTCGATACTTGGTCGAGAAATTCGTAGTATTTCAAAATTAAGAACTTCTTATGGACAAGTTATTTAAATTATTTTAATCATTACTCTTTTGAGAAATTCTGTTCTACTAAAAGGCTTTAGAGCACGAGAAATGTCAAACCCCATTAGGTAGATGACTTCCTTACATTTATTTATCTCATTTTTCTCTTTCTGGTTTGATTTAAGACATGTTAATTCCTGGCGTTTAACAGTTCGTTGCACATAATATTGAATCAGTTTTTCTACAATATTATTATTAAATGGATAACTAATAAATTGTCACCCTCCTCTAGAGATTCAGATGATAAAACCTAATAATTTTATCCTAGGGAGAAGATCTAAAAGTATCAATATTCATGCACGTACAGAAGAATTATAGAAACACAAACTTAGTGGTCAATAATAATAATAATAATAATAATAATAATAATAATAATAATAATAATAATAATAACCATCATCATAATCATATTATTCTCATTATCATTGCCATAAAATTTAAGAAAGTACTTTCGATTTGTTATATTCCTACAAAACAATCGTAACCCGCATTTATTTTCTGTCTTGTGTAAAACGTAAAATGCGCTCCACAATGCAGTTTTCTCCAATTATGTTTAAACACTGACAGCCGTATTCATAGACATTCTTAGCGCACGCTTCCGGCGAATGGATTAGCGAACTAACGTTTTTTGTATTCATAAACCAGTGTTAGCGATAAGATATATGATATGAGATATGATATGATATGATATGATATGATATGATATGATATGATATATGATATGATATGATATGATATGATATGATATGATATGATATGATATGATATGATATGATATGATATGATATGATATGATATGATATGATATGATATGATATGATATATGATATGATATATGATATGATATATGATATGATATGTGTTAAATGTTATGTTTTATTTAACGACGCTTGCAACTGCAGAGGTTATATCAGCGTCGTCGGATCTGCCGGAATTTTGTCCCGCAGGAGTTCTTTTACATGCCAGTAAATCTGCTGACGAGCCTGTCGCATTTAAGCACACTTAAATGGCATCGACCTGGCCCGGGATCGAACCCGCAAACTTGGGCATAGAAGGCCAGCGCTATACCAACTCGCCAACCAGGTCGACGACATATGTGATATGATATGTGATATGATTATGATTATGATATATGATATGATATGATATGATATGATATATGATATATGATTGATATATGGTATATGATACGATATGATATGATATATGATATGATATATGATATGATATGAATCCCGTACAAGTAACCAGTTGATAGCCGGGGCTAGTTTAGCACGCTTGTAGCGCGGGCTAGCGAAATGTTTATGAAAGTTTTCACTTCTGCTCTCATCTAATTTTAGTGGTGATGAATATTCTGAATTCTTCTTTGATATAGTCGTTCTTTTTCTCATTGTAAAGTACTACATTATTTAGCCTATAGATATGAGAAAATGAACCTTCATGAAATTATTTTTTTCCTGACTGCTGTATGAATTCAACCAAATAGCTAATTCGAATAAAATGTCAGTGGTCAAAGAAAAACTAATGCATTCTCTTCACAAAGAACCTCGTCCACTACGAAATAGAATTGACAGCAATTTAAAGCATAGACTATGTGATACCCTAGAGACTTTTAAATGTCGAATTAACTAATAAATTATGCAATGAGGACAACAGGATTTAAACTGTCTAAATATATAACGGAACTTTTGTGATATAATATCAAATAAAAGTACATAAGTACTGACAGTGTCAAAAAATATTATGACAACATAGTAGTGCCAATCATAACATATCGTAACTAATCAGCCAAAAACAAAAGTCATTAATCAGTTCAGATGAAAACTCTTACTATATTGCTACGGACCGGATGCGCAGCAAAGATATCAAGATATCAAGAAGACTTTATCCAGAACATCGACAAGTGAATAAAAGTTCGCTGGAAAGAATGAGACATCCGAACGGCCTGAGCGAACCCAGAAAGACTAATTAAAATAGCCAGGGAGAATCTACCAGACAGAAAAAGACTTGAGAGGAAGACCGCTGTCGAAGTGAACGACAAGCTTCTTTCACGGAAAAAGAGATGCGAAGTGAAGAAAAGAAGGACTCATTCTAATTAAAGAAGAATTATTTTCTTGTTGATTTAATTTGCTGTCCTTGTGTTTCGTTTCACATTATTTTAAAAACTTTCATTAGTTTATTAATATTGTATTTGCCTTTGTTTGTGACTTTTGTTTTCTTACTCTTTGTTTCTTGCATACATATGTCAGTGCCTCTGGAATCTATGACCATATAAATACATCACGACAGGAAGTTTCTGTAATAAAATTTACTCCCATCTCCATCATCAGTGTAGATACTTACTGTTAGCAGCGGGAAAATGAGCATTAGTGTATAGCAATATATCTCTCCTTCCAGATTCGAAGAAATCTCTGATTCTCTCCATTATCTGCTTCCCCCTTTCCATAATTGCCTCCCTCCCTTCTGTCTGCCTCGCTCTTTCCAAATCTGCCTCCCTTCCTCCATGTCTGCTTTCTTCCATCCTTGTATGCCTATCTTCTTCTCTATCTATCGCCTTTCTTTTCACATGTGCCTTATTCCCTATCTTTCATCCCTCTTTCCACATCTGCCTTCAGCTGCTTTACAAATCTACCTCCCTCCGTCCTTGTCTGCTTTCCTCCTTCCTTGTCTGCCTTTCTTCTTCCCTATCTATCACACCTCTTTCCACATCTACCTCCTTTCCTATCGCCTCACTCTTTCCACATCTGTCTCCCTCTTTTCACATCTGCCTCTCTTTTCCACATGTGCCTCTTTACCTATTTTCCTCCCTCTTTTCCTGTCTGTCACCCCTCTTTCCACATCTGTCTCCTTCCATATCTACCTCCCTCTTTCCATTTCTGCCTCGTTCCCTATCACCCCATTTTCACATTTGCCTCCTTCCCTATATGCCTCCCGCTTTCCACATCTGCCTTTCTCCTTCTTTGTCTGCTTTTCTTCTTCCCTACCTATCACCTCTCTTTTCATATCAGCCTCATTTCCTATCTGCCTCTCTCTTTCCACATCTACCTCCTTCCCTATAGCTTCCACATGTCTTCCTCTTTCCACTTTTGTCTCCCTCTTTCCACATCTGTCTCCCTCTTTCCACATCTGTCCCCCTCTTTCCACATCTGTCCCCCCTCTTTCCACATCTATCTTCCTCTTTCCACATCTGTCTCCCTCTTTCTACATCTGTCCCGCTCTTTCCACATCCATCTCCCTCTTTCCACATCTGTCCCCTCTTTCCACATCTACCTCCTTCCCTATAGCTTCCACATGTCTTCCTCTTTCCACTTCTGTCTCCCTCTTTCCACATCTGTCTCCCTCTTTCCAAATTTGTCTCCCTCTTTCCACATCTGTCTCCCTCTTTCCACATCTGTCTCCCTCTTTCCACATCTGTCTCCCTCTTTCCACATCTGTCCCCCTCTTTCCACATCTGTCTCCCTCTTTCCACATCTGTCTCCCTCTTTCCACATCTGTCCCCCTCTTTCCACATCCATCTCCTTCTTTCCACATCTGTCCCCTCTTTCAACATCTATCTCTCTCTTTCCACATCTATCTCCCTCTTTACACATCTATCTTCCTCTTTCCACATCTGTCTCCCTCTTTCCACATCTGTCCCCCTCTTTCCACATCTATCTCCCTCTTTCCACATCTGTCCCCCTCTTTCCAAATCTATCTCCCTCTTTCCACATCTCTCTCCCTCTTTCCACATCTGTCTACCTCTTTCCACATCTGTCCCCCTCTTTCCACATCTATCTTCCTCTTTCCACATCTATCTCCCATTTTCCACATATGTGTCCCTCCTCCCACATCTATCTCTCTCTTCCCACATTTATCCCCCACTTTCCACATGTGTCCCCCTTTCCACATGCCTCCCTCTTTCAACATCTCTCTCCCTCTTCCCACATTTATTTCTTTCTTTCCACATCTGCCTTCCGCTTTCCACATCTGCCTTTCTCTTTTGTTATCCGCCTCCTTCCCTATCTGCCTCTCTCTTTCCATATGTGCGTTCCTCTTTCTATATCTGTCTCCCTATTTTCATATGTATCCCAATTTCCAAATTTCTATCTGTCTCCAACTTTCCGTCTGTTCCCTTTCCAGATCTACTCTGTTATTTGCCACTACCTTTCGTATTTCAAACTCACTTCTTTACGAAATTAAATATTATGGTTGTCCTTCTACTTTTTAAACTTTATATTACTTTATTTAATTCCTGTCACTAATGGTTTCAAGACTTTTAATATTAATTCTCTTGTTCATATACGTTGAGGTGTTTTAAGATTTTTTTTTTCTGTTTTCAAATACCTGCACATACACACATTTACATCTGGTTTCGCCTTCTCCAGTAAATCTCAAAATTTTAGTTCATAAATAGATATGTACAGATGAGGAGGCGTGACCTGGCATGTGAGCTTTGCGAAAGGGATAAGAACGAGCTATCAGAAAGATTGTTTCTTTTATGATGATTAATATTATACGAATCTACCGATACGAAAGTTCATCTCAGACTAAAACCTATCTTCCTCCTCCATTCTCATTGGAGACATAGCCATGGCACATAAGGTCACAGAACAGGTCTTGCTTCCTCTACTGCACACTACCATAGCGTTTTCCAATGTTACACTGTATAGTACATGAAATTGATCTCAGAAATTGAATGCATTTACTCTAAGTAGACCTAAGAGCCTAGAACATTGAAAGTTAATTTTCAGTAGACCGGTTTCCCTCCATGGTTTCTTTCTCTGCACACATACCGATAGGTCTATATACGTATATATATGTATGTGAATATTACATGGATATCTATATCCATAGAACGTAAATAACGATCTGATACGTGAGTTACAGCCTTCCATTCGAGTCTCTCCATCCGAAACGAGGGGAAAACATACGCTCACACACACGACCATGTGGCATCTCTAATTGATCGGTAGTGTGTGTATTACACAAGAGAATCGTTAAAGCTAATAAAAATATATGTTGTATCCTCTCGTATTAATGTGTGGGTATTCTATTCGTTTTTATATATATACATGTACACGTATATATAATTTAAATACTTTTTGCTAAGCCCTTGTATATGTCGAGGTAGTGTATATTTATTCAGTTGAAAATTTCCATCACCTACATGTTGCGTAGCGGCTCTTGTGGGCTAGGTAATTAAATTCTGCAACATTTGTATAGAGCAAGTTAATGCCGATGCATGTGCGGAATAAGTGACGCGGATAAATTATCGTCAGTTGAATGGGACCTGATTGGAATCGGGATGAACATGCGGACCCTACAGGAGATAAGGGCTTGTAATAATTAAAGTAGACGAGAGATTGATTGCTGTTAATAAGGTCTCAGATTTTACCTCGGCTGTGTGCAGCTTCCGAGACTTAGCTTCTTGTTGGGCAAGGCTTATGTGATAAGACAAGACCACATCGGGCTTGCAGGCCACTTACTGAGGGAAAAGAAGATTGAAATTTACGTGGTTTACACTTTGCAGTCGTGTTCATCAGAAAGACCTTGGTAACCTCAAACTGATAAAATAATTACTCCTCATGCTCAAGTAAAAGATTTTATTTGCAGTTGCTCACGTTATTATTGCTACATTATTTTTTATTTACCACAGCTTCCTCAAATCGGAGGCTGCCATTAGTCAAAGCATATTATTTTACTGTTATTATTATTATTATTATTATTATTATTATTATTGTTATTATTATTGTTATTGTTATTGTTATTTTATTGTCATTACTAGGCTTCGTATTCCAGCTACCTAAAGACTGAAGTTAAAGACACATTGGGTATATAGTACGTCGAACACAGGTAATGCAACGGATAAGGATATAAACAAACAAGTCGTCGCTGCGTGTTCGTGGAGTACAGTCAACTCTCGACATTCTGAAGCTATACTAGTAAGCTTGAGCCGTGATGTTCATTTTCGTCGTGATCTTTACAGTGAATAATAACGTGCATTCGTAAGTTACGGAACTTGAAATGATTTCATATTACAAGAAATTCTTTCAATATCATATGATGTCATTGGTGCATGATGTAGTAAAAGATATTCTTATTGTCTAATACTTTTTCGTGTTTCATTAGGATATTGCATACCGTTCATCACTGGAAAAACCACTAATTTTCTATGTATTTTTTAGAATTTCCCTAAAATGTAAATTATTTAATTTATTAATTGAGATGTTGGCATTGAACATCATGGTAGGCTACGCAAGTCCATGCTAATCGTCGCTGGAGTTAATATCTTCATACGTTTCAGCATTTGGTGGTACCGTACTGTTTGTTTTGGATTACGTTCAACACACTTTCTGTGCCTTTTGTTATTGCATTATCTTTCAGTGCACTGTTTTTGTCACTTTTACGTTTATTTTACACAATTTATATGTAATGTTGTCTATATTGACAGTGAAAATATTAGTTCAAATATCCTCAACTATGCCCTGCAATATTACATACTTGAGACATTTTATCTGGCAATGAACCTTCAATCAGCCACAAATATATAGTTAAATATTTAAATAATAGTCTACCAGTAGTAAGAGCAGTGATCGATAAGACTTCTCACTATGACTACGTCCTCGTCGAGGTCAGAAATTTGCATGTAAAATTTCTACCTCGGGACTAGGAAAGATGGCGGTGCACAACTTCTAATCACTAGATTGTGCACCAATATGTTTGGATTAAATCCAAAATCTCTCCGCAGTGCATAAGAAGAGAAGGCATACGTTACTGTTGATAGTGATTCGTTCATCGGATGGAAACGTTAAGCTTGGTGGCCCCCTTGATGTTATTCGACAGGAGTAGGCTACATGCTGGCACTGGGTTTCCCCTTCTCCCTTCCTCCTCATCATCACTCATTCCATACACTAAACTTCCACGAACTCTTACCCATACACTCACCCTAGTACACGACATAACTCTCCACAAATACTACACATGTACAGCGTGCCCTACCGTACCGAAGTGTTGTGATCTAGAAAATGGGTCTCAGTCCTGTCATCTATCCGCAACATGTGGAAACCTAAATTAAATAAAGTGAATTGGTAGACATTATATATACTTTTCATTAGTTACATCGAAACTTGAATATCGATGCTAAGACTTAATACCTCGTACCGGCATCTACAAAAATGGTTATTTAGTTTAACTACAGTACATTATTATTTCTAAAAGACCTTTGTGGAGGCCGGGACGTAGATGGCAGGATAATATTAAAATGGATTTGAGGGAGGTGGGATATGATGATAGAGAGTGGATTAATCTTGCACAGGATAGGGACAGATGGTGGGCTTATGTGAGGGCGGCAATGAACCTGCGGGTTCCTTAAAAGCCATTTGTAGGTAAGTAACTACGTCATTATCATGTTCACGAAATTGGATAATTATTTCCCAATCCGTTTTTCCCTCTGTCTCTAGTTCCAAAACCTAATTTTCAATATTATATTTTCCTCCAGTATGATACTGTTTGTGTAGTGTATTTATGTAGGTTTCCGTAGTAACACTGTTATTGTAGTTTCTTCTCATTACACAATTCCAAATTTGTTGCAGTTTCATCCACTGTAAGAGAATTACTCGCATCTTCGCCGTTTCTTCAAGCCTATCAGAAATTCCCTCTCTTAAATGCTTCGATTTTCCCTACACTCACGCCGTACATGTGTAGTATTTGTGAAGAGATATGTCGTGAATCACATAAATTGCTTACATTACTCCCAAGAATTTTGACACTAAAATTTGAAAGATATTAAGGAAGAATTGTGGATTTTTATTCTAGAGTCGATGTACACCTCAGAAAAGTAGATTTTACGGTCCTATCTGGTTTTGAGAAAATACAGATATATTAATGTAACACCTATATTTTATCAAATTTTATTCCTGGATATATGATAATTTACCGCGCTATTAAATCTTGAGAAGTACCGGCATTGAAATGTTTATCTTTCCCCTAAAACCTCTTAAACCCTAATTAAACCTCTCTTACTTCTCTAGCTTCTTCTTCCTTTTTCCTCTGCAAGGCTAGGCTCTGAAGCATGAACTGATGCAAAGACATCTCTCCATCTCGCTATAGGTCGTCTTGTCGAACGCCGGGCTTCTGGTTTATATTGAAGTAACCTACTTGTTTTGTGATTCTATTTTCATGCATTCTTTTTGGAACCACTGCCATTTCATGTTGACAATGTTTTTTTCTAATTTACAGGTCTTTAATTCCTCCCTTTTTATTGGTTATTTTACGACGTTTTATCAATTGCTATGGCTATTTAGCGTCTGAATGAAATGAAGGTGATAATGCCAACGAAATGTGTTCAGGGTCCAGCGACGAAAGTTACCCAGCATTTCCTGTTAATGGGATAAGAAAAAACCTCGGAAAAACCTCAACCATGTAACTTGTCCCAGTCAGGATTTGAAACCTGGTCCGCTTGTTTCACGGTCAGAAATTCCTCCTGTATTCGATTGTTGGAAATGTAGTCTTTTAATGTGTATCCTGATATGCAATCTGAAAAATTGCATTTCTAATGTGTCTATCCTTCCTCTAAATTATCTATTGATGACTCAGTTTTCGCTACCGTATAACAATAAAGAGACTACGAGCACCTGGAGAAGTGGTAGATCCACCACCAAGCTTTCCTTGCGTCGGAATAATTTTTCGACCAGGGAAGATCTTTCTAAACTCATTTAACGCAAAGACATAGTCGGACTGAAACTTTTTAGCTTCAGACATATTGTTTCCTGGTCCATTTATGTTTCTATTTATCTCAGTTTATAGTCCTAGGTATTAGGTATAGATTCAATTAATGTATTCGTGTCATTATCCTCGATTGTTCATATAAGCTATTTTTTATTTATAACAAATATTTAAACAAAAGTATTGTGGGAAACTTACTTATGTAGTACCATCGGAACAACTGTCACAAAAAAAAATATGCATTTGCCGCTCATGTGAGCAAAGTGTGAGCATATTTAAAATTTATTACTTTTCCGGCTCACTTCAGCACATTTCGATTAAATAACCAGGTTGAAAAGGTTGACGGGTGAGAGCATAATTAAAGAGTGACGTCCAGGTCTGCATACCTTATCCCCACGTCAACTGATTGTCATTCTCAATCTGTGGAGTTAGCTATTAATTCAAACTAAACAAAACAAATTAGTGTACGCATCAGTCAAACTAGTTTATGTTCCTAGAAATGCAATATAGTAGGATTGGAATATCAACTCGTACTTTGCTTTAGTAAATTGTATTTCGATATAGACCCGTTGTCTCAAACGCCATCTACTATGCTACTAAAGTATTGCTAGGATGGGAGATAAGAGAAATTTAGTCCAGACGCTCTAATGTAGGCTTGGAAGTCTTTAACGTGTTGGAAAACTCCGAAAGGGTTCTCTCCCTTAAAGCAGACCATTCCAACACAGCGTTTGAGGGCTAGGGCGCCCTCACGCTGCCCTGTGTCTGCCCAGGGCGGACCCCTCACTCCTCTCTGTCGCTGAGGCGGTGGTGGTGTATGAATGCATGCGATCATCAACTCTTCGCGTCTGTTCGATGATATTCTGCAGGCATTGCTGGATTATGCGTTCCATCAGTCATTCATTCATCTATATGTTGTAGTATCGTTTGTGCTTAACTGTTTTGAGTAAGAATGAAGAGAAGCACGTCGATAGTCGGTTCAGGATTTAACCCCTCTTGGGGGAGCTTGTATCCTGTTTAATCTGACGACAACAATGTTCAATGTTTAATATGCCATATCAATGTACGGGCAAAGACGTACAACATTAAGCGTCATCTTTGAAGTTAAACATTCTGATATCCACGCTAATATTATCGGAGAAGAGAGGAAGGCATTAATAACGAAACTAAAGGTCGAAATGCAGTCTTCTTACGACGAGGTAAATACCATTTCAACTAATTTAGTAGTCTAAGTGCAATATAATTAAATTAATGATTAGGTTATAGTAAGTTTGTTTTGAACAGTTGTCAACAATGTATGGGAATTATTACAAAAATGTTTGTTAAACTGTTAAAGGATTTTCTGACAGTTTAACTATGTATGTATTTTTTGTATAGTGACAGTCATGAAAAATTCACTTTTCCCTTTCTTTCGCAGCACATTGAACCAAGTTCCGAAAGAGCTGTCCGTGCAAGCTATATTGTTCCAGCCGGCCTTTACGGAAGGAATGTTTGTAAAGGACTGCATGATTTCAACTTCCTTTCCTGGTGACATTTGAGTCGATTAGTCTCTCTCCACAAACAATCTGTCGCCGTTTACAGGAACTTTGTGAACATTTTTATGACTCCTATTTCTGTAAATGTTGAGGAGGCTCCAGTCTAGTTTCAAAGAGAACTGATAAGGCTTCAGTGTCACACAATTTTTAAAGATAGACAATAATACAATATTCCAGGCGGCCTCGTTACGTTTTATAAGAACTTGGAACAAAAAGTTTCCGCTTATCCACGCATTGACATGCAAGTTAATTGTTATATTTGGCTCTACATACCTTTTCGAATACTTATTCTATAGTCGCGACGCTGTTATTCCCGGCGTGACTCCTCCTCTTTGCTTACGTCTTAGGAAGTGAAGGCTCTATAAAGTCTAGGTAGGTAGTATCGTTCGCCATTTTTGTTCTTTCGTTGCTGAGCTACCAGAAGAGGAATCTATTTGCCACACCGTTAAACATTATCATGTCATAGCTCCTATGATAATAAATCAAACGCACTGTAATTCAGCAAATAATTGAGCGGCAAATAACGTCCTCGTGTGTTTTCTGCGAACGCCAACGAAAGAGCCAAAATGGCGGGCGATTATATTAAGCATTTATTGAACCTTAGGAAATGCATAACGTCATTATCAGCGAATCACAAGATGCACACGTTTAAATGTAGCCGATATGCAACGTGATTGGCTGCCGGAAATGAGAGCGACGGGACTATAAGTCATAAACCTGAATAAGAGTAAAACTAGATCATGTTTATCCGATGTTGCATTGGAGGCGATTCTGCTCAAGCAATTTTCCCTGATATGGCTAAGTTGATGAAATCAAAGAAATGTCATTTGTCTTCCGAATTACAGAAAAATAGACAATTTTATTTTGTTGTGTTATTTTGTCATAATCAATTGTTGTAATTCTTGAATTCTTTCTATGTGTAATAGTGCCATCCATATACCTCACTGACTCACTCCTCTTTGCACGCATGCAACCCTCTCAGCGATCGGTATTCCGTCTCTTTCCCACTCACTCGCTGTCTCTCTCCGGGGCTTAGCACGGCTGATACGAACCCAGGGCAGCCACGGGACTTCACGCTGGTTCCCCACTTGGAATGGTCTGCCTTAAAGTCCCTTCCGGACTCGACGCCAGCCGGGTTCGAATTCCCAACCCTTGGGTTTAGAGAATTAGCGCTGACCCCTAGGCGACTGGGAGCGACTGTAATAGGCTACCCCATATTGGATGTTATTTCTTAGTATTTTTTGTCATTAATTATCTCTTATAGGCATTTCATAGACATCTTCGTACTTCCACGCACATGACGATATATAGTTCATGTCCGTCGGTTTTCTTGAGATAAGATCATGCAGCAGTAGTAATCGATATATGGCGTTTTGCGAAACAATGTCGTTAAATTAGTATGCATTTACTCGTACGAGAGATATCAAATTAACGTTTGTGTTCTTCGTAATGGTGTTTGAACTCGGCTAACACCTTTCAAGCAAATATCACACACCAATATCTGTTGTGCGCGAGGTATGGTATCAGGTAGCATCTGCAGTAATTAATCAATTAATTAATCAAACTGCACTGCAGATTGGTCACCAAGATATCCTACAAGTCTCTTGGAACAACAAGGAAACTAACTGTACCGGCTGCGAACTTGTTCGTAACCCATTGATTACCGCGTTTACCATTTTTCATCGCCCAGTCCCACCTTGACGCGTCTATCCACCATCTCACTCAAGGGCCACGCCCTCTTGTCAAGCGTGTCAGCTTCCGGTGTAATGAGCCCTCCTCCCACCCCTACAACCCCCTCCCAATATAACACAACAATACATTCGTAATACATTACACAAACCCTTAATTGCTATAGGCGTTGGCAACATCGACCGTTTGTCAAAATCTAATTTCAAACGTAGCTGCTGATTAGAACGCAGTGATAGATAGAAATGGGGTGGAGATGGTAGGAGGTGCTATATTTTGTTTCCTAATGTTTGAGCTTTACGTGTATATTGCCACTACATCTGGTAGTCAAACAGGACTGTTGTGATTATATCTGAGTTGCGAGGAGAAATGATTATGGACCACGCATTAGTGTTATGAGCATTGAGTTCTGCACCACACGTTCTTCACCCACTCACACACATACACGCACACACACACGATATACCCTTCGATAAGGGAGCCACGAGAGGAAATTAATCATAGAATTGAGTATTTTGCCGACTGAACACTGAATAATCACAATATTTGGGATCAGCAGTTAAGAATAAGATTATATTCATGTAAATAATAAATAAATGCATATAATGTTATGTAAAATTTTCCTGCTAGTCCCAGTAAGAATAGTCTGTTTCACCTACCATATACAGAGTGTAAAATAGTAATATGCTTTACGTTTCGCTTTTTCAATCTTTTCCTCGAACATGAAAACGTCAACATACCGCTCGTGTATCGTACATTATTTTGTGCGAAGATCGTTTATTACATACCTGAAAGAGGAATTTCTAATTAGTTGCAATGAAATCTCCATCTTGGTTTCTGTTCAATGACTGCAACTTTGGAAAACAAATATATCTATCTTTAACATTGTTCCTATAAAATGTTTTCTGTGTTTACTATACTGCAGCAGGCCGTGATATACGTCTGTCTTTTTTTTCCCCCCCAGTCTATGATGAGTTTGGAATCTTGTTGATTTTTTTCACGGCTTCCTTAATGTTACTTGCATTACAAATGCAGTAACTTTTGTGGTGTTATAGAGTTTACTTAATTTTTGCAAATATTTAAAAACAATAATTAACAATGCAATTTAGGTGAAATTGCAGTGGTGAGTTTCCAATTTGTAATTATTACTATATTGAATGTCTTTAAAAATAATATGTTAAAAGCTTAAAGCAGTAAAATGAATATGACGCTTAAGCTGTAAGAATAGGGAAATTGTTATGTGTGTTACGTTGGGAATTCTGAATGTGGTATTTCACACTTACCGCGTATTGGTTTTGTGCGGAAAGCAAGCAAATACGCACGATCTCGCACAAAATATGTTACAAGAATCGGTGGTATATTGATGGGTACCATGTAATCATATTTTGTTAATAAACCCATGTCCGGAAACGATTTGCTTACGTGCTAGCGTCTCGAAATGTGGAGGACGTAGGCTAATACATACTGCTACTATTACCTCCTATAACTACTACTACCACTACCACTACCAACCAACTAACGCTACTACAACTACTACTATTACCATCCTATTGCTACTATTACATCCCACTGATGCTACTAGTACACTACTACCACCACTACCTAATACAACTACTACTATTACTATCAATTACTACTACCATCACCATCTACTAATAGCTCTACTGTCTTACCTTCTACTACTACTACCAACTACAATTGCTACTACTACTACTACTACTACTACTACTTACTCTTACTACTACCAACTACTACTAATATTGCTACTACCAACTTCTAGTCTACTACTACTACTACTACTACTACTACTACTACTACTACTACTACTACTACTACTACTACTACTACTATCACTACTATTATTACTACAAACTACTACTGCTATTACTACTACCAACTACAACTATTACTACTATTACCACTACTACCAACTACTACTACTATTACTACCAACTAATACTACTGCCAGCACTATTACTACCAACTACTACTACTACTACTACTACTATTACTACTACCAACTACTACTACTATTACTACTACCAACTACTACTACAACTATTACCACTACCAACTACTACTACTACTATTACCACTACCAACTACTACTACTACTACTACTACTACTACTACTACTACTACTACTACTACTACTATTACAAAAGAAATACTGAAATAAAATATCCCAATATGGACAGTGGACTACAAAGAGTATGTAAAACATTTTCAAGGCTGTAACGTAAGAACGAAATAATACGATAACTAAATATGAAAAAGTGTGCATTTAAGAAAGATACTCTCACACCGCTGTAGAGTTTCGGTTGTCATGTCTGACTGTGAAACGAGTGAGCTCGGGTTAAAATCTTATTTGGGACAAGTTACTTGGTTGAGGTTCTCATCGGAATTTTCCGTCAACCCATTAAATACATATCTGGTTGACTGTTGACACGACACTGGACTAATTTCACTGCCAGTACCACTTAGATTTCACTCAGATGTAAGATAGCCATCGCAGTCGACGAAGCTACACTTCGTGCCATGTCTACGTAGTTTCTTCGCGGAAAACAATTTTCCTCATACAGGCCTATATGTGATGCCAAACATACAAAAGATATTTACTGTATGTTTATCCAGGCGGGGAAACCTTGTACGTGGAAAGTACCGCTAAAATTCCAGCAGATCTCTTCAGACTGTATGATGGAATGAGTGACAGAATTAAAGCTTGGAAAATGGAAAGTATTGTTAGATTTTAACTGAGTTTCTTATAGATGAAATTTCATTTGGAAGGTCGTTACTTCGTCATACATTTCAGTGAATGTTTTTTTTTCTTGCAGAAAACATTAAAAATGTTCAAATAATTGGTGTAACCTGTGATTAAGGCATCAATAAAAAACAAACTCCTTCCCAGTCATATTTAAAAGCAGGTGATCAGTATCTGTCAATATTATTTCACTATAAGTCTTCATGAAGTCTATCGTGCTTAATTTTGTAACTACTTTGTCGTTCGCGTAGGTCCCTTATGAGATTAAATGTGTATTAAAAATCGTGATTCCCTCGATTCGTATTTCATGTTACAGAGATTTGCTCACCAACATAAGAAGTAAAGGTTTCAATTCAGAAAGGAACCAAATTTTTGAGTGAATGATGAATGGTAGTCCTTAAAAGTAAATTACGATTTTGATTGATTGGTAAAGGATTATTACTGTAACAGTACGTAATGATCTCTGAGCAATTAAATACTCATTGTGTGTACTGCACAGGCACAGAAAAAATGGGGTCACCATTAAAACTAACATATTCATGAGCTCATTCAGTACGACACTATTTCTTTCTCATTGATTTTACTCATTTTATATGGAATTTTCGCTTTTACTGCACCTCCCAAGTACGTGCTTTCGTTGCTACACATCCCAAACAAGTGTTGCTATTTTAAAACATTCACATTAGGGTGGAATGAAAATATGAAGTTTGTGGTATCAAAATGTAATACCAGGGAAAACTTGTGGGCTGATATCATAAAGAACAGTGCAAAATATTTTTTCTCTAGCTTAATATTTAGAGGTGCCCCAAGAGCACCATATTTTGAAATTTTGATTCAGAGGTTCAGATTTGGAGGTTCAGATTTTTTAGCGAGAGCACATTCTCCACTGGTTTAATCTGAACAGGATACCAGGAAGATGTAAAAAAAAACATATGTTAAAAAACTCTGCATATTTCTGATTCCATTTTATTTCATCTAGAAGTGTCACAGAAACCTCAATTTACAAGAAAAATGGGCATAATCACAAATCTCTTAGGTATGATATAATTTATGAAAATTTATTATTCTTATGTTGCTGGGTATTTAAATGAGAACAGTGGCTCTAATTAAGACAAGAAATCTGACATTCTGCCCTGCATTCGGAATGTCGGAGGGGCTGAACCCATCTCAATTACCTACCTATCATAACGTAATAAAATATTATCTATGAGTCAAAAATGAATTAAAACTTGAGTTCAAATCAAAAGAACCTATTGTTGGAGAGATTTCAGAAAGAGTAGCTATCACATTCGATACTGAGTCATACAAGAATATTACAACTGATTCGTGCTTACCATGATCAATACACAGAAATACTGTGTACTGCAATCCCAAATTAGAGTCTTCCAAATAAAGTTTAAATATGTGATTTTACAGCAATTCACTAGCTATTTAATGAAAAACAAAATAATAGGACAAATATACAAAAAAAGGGAAAACAAATTATAATTTTAAGAAACTTCAAAGCCCTTTGGGCACGTCAAAAATTAAATATAGAAACTCTATATTTTTCACATTCCTAAGTTAAGTAAAAAGACAGGTTTTTGCAACTATTACATTTAGAAAACAGGGGGGCTAAGCACTTTACCACGCTTGCAGGAAATGTTATATATATTCCATAATTCTTGATGAGGTGATCTATTTATGTACTTTTCTGTTTGTTTATTTGTATAATTGTTTACTTGTTTCACACTAAATTATTAATATTGCATGTTGCCATTATCATGGCTAAAGATAAACTCTACAGCCCTGCATTAAATAAAAAAACAATTTCATCTATAGATTCACTCCACCCTAATTCACATTGTTGGTTTTCTGAGGCTCCTTTAAACGACAGAATATTCTGTGAATGCTAGTGATAAAATGCGTTAAAATTTCATTATAGAAGACAGATTTGCAATTGCACTTGTGTTAACAAGAAAAGAATGGAGATCCTAATAAAAACTTGAGGCTTTACGAAAAAAATTTCTGATGAAAATTATACCCAGCGTCTTGTCTTACAAGCAAACATTCTGATGGGGGCAGAGAAAAATGTCAATTTTTTTTCTTCCACTATGTTAATAATGTAAAAAGAACTGCTTATACAAACTCTGGCCACTCTACCGCAATTACAAGGGACGTAAAAAGTAAGTTCACCAGGGCCGTTAACAGAAAGAAAACACAATTTCCTTGACAAAACTTATTGAAATAGATATAGCAATTCTTGAGCTATGTTTCAACATATTCCTCATAAGAATTGAGATATTTTTCGTATCATAGGATCGACAAAGAGGTGCAGACGCTGTAAAACACTGGTTCCGATCCCAGTCTGCTGATTTCTACGACACAAGGATACAAAAATTAATCCCAGGATATGACAAACGTCTTAGTTCCAGTGGGGGATATGGTGACAAATAACGCAAGAATTGCTGTATCTGTTACAATAAATCTTTCCAAGAAATTGTGCTTTCTTCTGTAAAAGACATAAGGGAAAATCAGTTTCTGGACAGCCTCGTAATTGCGATCGAGTGACCAAAATTTGTATAAGCACTTCTTTTGACATTACTAACATGGTGGAAGGAAAAAATTAACTTTTTTATCTGCCCCCATCAGAATGCTTGCTTGTTAGAGCACCACGTGGTTTGTCCAATGACGTTTGTACGTGCAGTACTGCAGGCAGAACATGTTCCTATCGGAAACGAGACTACGTGTGGTATCTGAATGAGTAATCATTCACCCCGGAGATTGAGAGTCCTACCAAACAGGAAAGGGTAAAATTGAGCCCCTTGTCGCTTTATCATCGCAAATATATCCTCAGAAGAGCGCAGTAATGAAAGTTGTGGTGCCTGTGGCAACAGTATAGGATTCTTCAGATGGATGAGTGATTGAATACTGGTTGACAAGAAAGAATGGTGTTATAGTGAGAATGAAGTAGGATAGAAATGATGTAAAGGGAAAGAAGAGAAGGGGGTAAAAGAAGAAAGAACGAAAGTGGAAATGTATTAGACGTGACATGTGTGAGAAACGTTAAATTGTCTTCTGTTCCGTTCTGTTTATCTTTCATCACAACGTGTTTGTATGTTGCCAACTCATATATCATTGAAAAAGAAACTTTTCTGAAATGTATTTTAAGTATCGAGTTACGTGTTTGAGAGCCCAAGTTGTGGATATATTATATCGAATTCTGAAGCAACCGATCACCAACTGTGAAAAGTTTGAAACTTGAGTTCTTTTAACTCGAGAGGTTGTTGCAGCCTTTCTTGCAGACGGCTTGCGATACACAAAGCAGACGACAGTACAAACATTTGCAGGTCTTCACGAAATTATTCAACAGAAAATGGAAACTACTTTCTCATTAGTTTGTGATGAAACTGAGAACTGTATACGCCTAGTTATGAAATGCTTTGAGTAAAAGTAAAGTTGTGTTTATATGTCTCTATATTTGGATTCTAAATATAAAAATTGTCCAAAGCAATATTGATCCATTCTCTTATAGTTTGAATCCCACACTGCTCTCTAATGTCGCAATTCCTAACACGATCCAATAAAGTCTTTTTAACCATTTCTCTGAGTATGTTAATTTCAGTAGTTTCAGTAATTTGTTTTCTTCTTATAGTGTCAGCTCTTGCTTCAGCTGCATAACTGAATATCGGTTTTATAACAGATTTATAAATTTTTAATTTTGTTTCATTATTAAATATTTATTTTGCCCTATTGTATCTTTTAGGAATCTTGATATTCTTGCAACTTTATCAATATGTTATTACACTTCATATTGAAGAGCTCCATCAGATATATAAATTTTTACTTTTGTTTCATTATTAAATATTTATTTTGCCATTTTCTATCTCTTAGGAATCCTGAAATTCTTGCAGCTTTATAAATTTGTTATTACACTTCATATTGAAGAGCTCCATCAGATTTATAAATTTTTACTTTTGTTTCATTATTAAATATATATTTTGCTATATTATATCTTTTAGAAAACCTGAAATTCTTCCAGCTTTATAGAATTTGTTATTGAAGAGCTCCATCACATTTATAAATCTTTACTTTTGTTTCATTATTAAATATTTATTTTGCCATATTGTCTTTAAGGAATCCTGAAATTCTTCCAGCTTTATGAATTTGTTATTACACTTCATATTGAAGAGCACCATCACAATTATACATTTTTACTTTGGTTTCATTATTAAATATTTATTTTACCATATTGTGTCTTTTAAGAATCCTGAAATTCCTGCAGCTTTATGAATTTGTTATTACACTTCATATTGAAGATCACCATCAGTTTTATTAATTTTTACTTTTGTTTCATTATTAAATGTTTATATTGCCGTATTGTGTCTTTTAGGAATCCTGAAATTCTTTCATTTTTATGAACTTATTATTACACTTCATATTGAAGAGCACCATCAGATTTACAAATTTTTACTTTTGTTTCATTGTTAAATTTTTATTTTGCCATATTGTATCTTTTAGGAATCCTGAAATTCTTTCATCTTTATGAACTTGTTATTACACTTCTTATTGAAGATCACCATCAGATTTACAAATTTTTACTTTTGTTTCATTGTTAAATTTTTGTTTTGCCATATTGTATCTTTTAATATCCTGAAATTCTTTCATCTTTATGAACTTGTTATTACACTTCTTATTGAAGACCACCATCAGATTTACAAATTTTTACTTTTGTTTCATTGTTAAATTTTTATTTTGCCATATTGTATCTTTTAGGAATCCTGAAATTCTTTCATCTTTATGAACTTGTTATTACACTTCTTATTGAAGAGCACCATCAGATTTACAAATTTTTACTTTTGTTTCATTATTGAATATTTATTTTGCCACATTCTATCTTTTAGGAATCCTGAAATTCTTTCAACTTTATGAATTTGTTATTACACTTCATATTGAAGATTACCATCAGATTTATTAATTTTTACTTTTGTTTCATTATTAAATGTTTATATTGCCGTATTGTGTCTTTTAGGAATCCTGAAATTCTTGCAAATTTATGATCTAGTTATTACACTTCATATTGAAGAGCACCATCAGATTTACAAATTTTTACTTTTGTTTTATTATTAAATATTTATTTTGCCACATTCTATCTTTTAGGAATCCTGAAATTCTTTCAACTTTATGAATTTGTTATTACACTTCATAATGAAGAGCACCATCAGATTTATAAATTTTTACATTTGTTTCACAATTAAATATTTATTTTGCCTAATGTATCTTCCTATACATGATTTCCCAGCCAAACGGAATGAACAGTTGTGTCTACATTAAGAGTGTAGGCTGCTTGAAGTACATAGTTAGTGGATTTTCGTTTTTCACTCTAATCCATTTAATGTTTCTCCATTATCTTAAACACCCTGGTGATCCTTCTTTACCTTATTGAAGTCTTTGATTACATGTCCATCTCTATAAATAAAACAAAATTTTGTCTCATATTCTTTACCTTTGTGGTGACCAACTCGTGCTCTCTATGCGAGAGCACTCTTTACTGTACATGAGCAGTATGCGACAGCTGATCGTCCCAATGCTTTCAATGCCAACGTTGATTTTTTTTCTCGTGAGTGCACGTATTTGTACACAATGCCAAATAAGAAAAGCTGAGTTGCTCACCACTGCTTTAGCTGAAATGTTTTACATGCCTTTACAACTGAATATCTCCATAGGCCTATATAATATGTATATATATATATATATATATAATGTGTGTGTAATTTTATATTTATGTTTGTATATTTATTACAGATTGCTTGGACTGCAATATAACCCAGATATTTCTGTTAACCACTTCTAAATTGCTAAAAAAAATCTCACAAAATAAGCATGAGATCTATAAAAATATAACACTATAAAAATAAAAAATACGTTTATCAGAATCTAGACTGTGTGTTTCTTTTTATGGGTGCATAGTTCCGAAAATCTTTTACCATACAATGTTACCACAGACTCTAGCTTGAATCTGTCCGCAAACAAACTTGCATCTAGACTGGTTTTCTTCAAACAGTAAACTGTAATTTTTCGTTCTGAAATGAATGTTAAAATATTACATTTCTACGGATCAAATTTCTTCATATTTAAAGGACAAAACTAAAATTCCTTCAGTCACTTATTACACTATAACCTCTATTATCCTTGTTAATGAAGGGGGTTATGTGAACGGTTAATCGAAAAATCGAATAATCAGTACCATAAAGGGTTTTCATAAATTAAGTCATAATGCACACTCGTAATTTCGTTTAAACGCGCTATATAGTGGGTCACTAATTTCATTTAAGTCTAGTTTTCAACGACGGGTTTTTAATGGCCAAGAAAACTCCTTATGACGGCTGTACGTGAAAAAATAGGAATAGTAGATTCTCATGTTGTAGATTTACATACTTTATACACTTTATAATTTACGCTTTGTTTATCAATCGCGCACATTTGTAATTCCAATCTCGTATCCTGATACGAGATGAATCAAAGTTTCTCATTTTCCAAACCACTCAATTACTTCTATCTTTATTCAGTAGCACAACACGCTTTCTTTTTAAACCTGTGAAAGTCATTTTGCATAGAAGTTAGACTGTACGACCACTAGAAGAGTAGATCATACTAACAAAAACACTCTGTAGAAAAAATTCGTATTTATATCATGTACAGTAATTCATATTTCTTCAGCAAAAAATGAGAAAGAGAGAGAGAGAGAGAATCCTCAAATCGGTTAATAGGGTTACGGGTAATCGGGGTTATACTGTATTATAAAACACTGATCTCTTAAATTCAGTAAGCATATTGGGAATTAAATCAAAGGCTTTCCCGAAACACGCTACGAATTATTTCATATAAAACGATTTTTATCTCGAAAAATGATGAAAAAACGAGCAGTATTGTATTAAACTTTTTTGTTTGAAATATCTGAAGGAATAACCCCCTGAAATTGACATTTCTTACGGTTCACAATGTACATAGATAGGCCTATTATTTATTTTTAGTTTTCGAGAAGTTACAGAGGGCAATGCATTCAAAATCTTTAAATAATGTAGGTACGAAAAGGGGGGAAATTATTTCTCAGCAAGGAAATAAATTAAATAAAAACTGCTATACCTGCATAAAATCGAGTTTTTTTTATAGACGAGCTGTAAAAATTCAGCTGTCAAACTTCAACAGTTCTCTAGAAAAAGTTTCTTATGTTAGACATAAGCTACTTTAACATAGTCAATATTGGGAAGTCCCTATACCTTTAAGCAATAGTTTCAAACTTTAGAGTAATTCTTTTATTCAGCTACTTTTTAAAATAATGAAAAATATAACGAACCTATTTTCAGTTACATTTATTTAGCGCTTGGTTCTAAAATTATGTACCTACAGACTGACGTCAATGTACGAGATGTAAATTTCGCTAATATTCCTATGGTTGGTGTAGTAGTATTTTAGCGGTTATGTTAAACAGAAATTTGCATCCATATCGACATCGATAATTCATGCGTTTTGTGTCTAGGTGTTCATAATTTTGCATTTTAATATACGATATAGTAAATTTAATGCGTTCACAAATGATCATGGAGGAACATTATTTGTTCAGAATTGCTGTAGGGGTATAATATCAGCAAAGATACCTGTGAGAATTACCGTCCGAACATTTCAATATCATTTCGCTTTATTCTGCAACAGCTCAATTTGTGATATTGTAAGATAATAACGGTAAGACCAACACGCTTGTTATTAATTAGTTTAATAATAGAAGTAATAATAGCAGAAGTTAATTTCGTTACCATCATAAACATCACATGCTACCTCTTGTGACCTTTCGTGAACTCTTGACTCCACGGCTTTCAAAAGGGCAGTGTGTAGAGCAGGGCCGAGCAACTGAACGTTCCGTGGAGCAGCGGAGAGCGGCTATTGGTGAGGAGCAGAAAACCACTGACCTGTGATTTTATCACAGTGATCGAAAAATCACGATCACACCTGTGATTAAATAGCTCTTTAAACAGTTTTCACAGTTCGAGAACTAAACTGCTCACCAGCTGAGACAGTTAATGTTCTTTACTCACCGCGTGAGCTGCGCTGCTGTGCTTATGCTACCTAGCGACAACACTGGGAACAACTACGCCCGCGAACTGTGAGCGTTCGACTTTAACAATGCATTGAGTGTAGCCAACTCAGTAGATTTCAGGTTGAGTCTGGCAGATTTCAATTTCTTAAAGCCGTAAACTATACTATTGTCAGCCGACAGCCGAAAATCTGGCAGGTTTTTACATTGCTTAATTGATTCCATTATTTTAAGCACTGACATTATCAATTGGCCACACTAATCAACCAGTAAAATTACAATAATAACATAATTTTACCAAATATGACAATGATTTTAAAAATAACAATGTTTCATTCATCTTCTGAGTGGTGTGTGAATACACACACACACACACACACACAGACACACTATCTCAAAATTACTAATTTTCCATTCTTTTCTCTTATAATATTTCACTTCAGGAATAGTGGACAATATCAAATGTAAATCATTATATTGGGTAGCCAGACGACAGATGTTCAATTTGTCTATAGCATTGGATTAAATGAATGAATAAATAATTAGGCAAATCAATAAGTATATAAATAAATAAATACTGACTTTTAAATCTTTAATCTGTTTTTAAAATGATGAAACGCTTGTATTTACATCTCAGTATTGTGCTTACACTTGACTTCTGTGAAGTACAAACACATAACCTCAACATATTCTCGCCCTCACCTACCATGTGCGAAATATCAAGAGCACTGAAACATCTCAGTGAGACGCTGTGATGAGCGGGGAAGTTTGTTCAGTGTTCACCTCGAATAAGTTCGCAGTTCAATCACTGTTTCACTATCCAAGAACACAGTGATCAGAAATGAGCAATCACAGGTCGAACAGCGATCACAAAAGAGCAGTTTATTTCATCACTAGCGGCTATTGCTCACGAAATACTACTGCCAACTCTTCAATGTAAAACAGCTGTGCAGAGGCGGATTATAAATTAAATTTATCTTTCGCGCATGGATATCCACTCTCTCACCAATTAATAGGGTTTAACTGTAACTGAAATAAGCATATTTATAAAATTAGAACATTCGTATTTGAGACAATAAACTTACAAATTCAGTAAACTATAAATCGTTTAATAAGAGTACATAAGTATGTAGTATGAATATTGTAATAATGTGCAACTATATGAATAAGTACATGATTTATTTTTTATGAAACCACTATCAGACTTTCTCCTGGTAACATGCAGCAATTTATCACTGTGCAACGAAATGCACAGCACTAAGGAGAATCAGTATATTATACATTTTATTATACATATATTACATATATTATACTTTTCACGTGCGATATTATTCTTCTCTAGTGTTAATATTATATTATATAATTCCATCGCCGCTGTAATTATATTTTAGTTCCTATTTTATTTTACTTATTTATTTATATTATTATTATTATTTTTTATTTTAATATTATATCTGAACTGCGACCGAGCACGAGCGCTGCTCATTCGGTATCAAATTTTGTTAATACTACTGTATCTTCTTTTTATATTGCTTATATTATTTTTTTGTATTTCTCTTTGTTTGTTTTGTAATTATATTTCTTTATTCTGTAGCCTATATTTAAATTTAAATAAAAAAAAAAATACATTTCCACGGTATTCTCGGTATCACCATATTTTAACGATAATTTTCTACAAATTTAATGTGTTATGTAGAGCCAAAATTCAACTTTGGACGACGTTTAACATTAATTTTCCAGAAAGATATCTATCGTGCCTCGAGGGTTCTTTCACATTCCGCAAAAATTCTGGCGAAAATTTGGCGGTTTTTTATTTATTTATTTTTTTCGCCGAGGAATAAGCGAGGTAGTTAATGTTACCTTGCACTCTACAGTGACTTGGTATACATTGAAAGGTGATATATTTACCATTTTTAGAAAGCAGACTTATTAGTATATGCCAGTTTCTATCTGATGTTTTTCCAATTCACTGCGGGCTGAAGCAAGGAGATGCACTATCACCTTTATATTTTAGCTTCGCTCTAGAGTATGCCATTAGGAAAGTTCAGGAGAACACAGAGGCTTTGGAATTGCATGGGTTACATCAGCTTCTTCTCTATGCGGATGACATGAATATGTTAGGAGAAAATCCACAAACGATTAGGCAAAACAAGGAAATTTTACTTGAAGCAAGTAAAGCGATAGGTTTGGAAGTAAATCCTGAAAAGACAAAGTATATTGTCGTGACCAGAATATTGTACCAAATGGAAATACAAAAATTGCAGCTTTATCCTTCGAAGATGTGGAAAAATTCAAATATCTTGGATCAACTCGGGGGGAAATTAAACGCTGAATAAATATGGGAAATGCCTGTTATTATTCGGTTGAAAAGCTTTTGTCATCTAGCCTGCTATCAAAAAATCTGAAAGTTAGAATTTATAAAACAGTTGTATGACCGGTTGTTCTGTATGGTTGTGAAGCTTGGACTCTCACTTTGAGAGAGGAACAAAGGTTAAGGATGTTTGAGAATAAGGTTCTTAGGAAAATATTTGGGGCTGAAAGATGAAGTTACAGGAGAATGAAGAAAGTTACACAACGCAGAACTTCACGCATTATAATCTTCACCTGACGTAATTAGGAACATTAAATCCAGACGCTTGAGATGGGCAGGGCATGTAGCACGTATGGGCGAATCAAGAAATACATATAGAGTGTTAGTTGGGAGGCCGGAGGGAAAAGATTTTTGGGGAGACCGAGACGTAGATGGGAAGATAATATTAAAATGGATTTGAGGGAGGTGGGATACGATGATAGAGACTGGATTAATCTTGCTCAGGATAGGGAGCAATTGCGGGCTTATGTGAGGGCGGCAATGAACCTCCGGGTTCCTTAAAAGCCAGTAAGTAAGTAAATAAGTAAGTAAGTAGAATATATTTTTGTCCTCAACTTGAGCATCTGGCACATGGATTACATTTCAATGAATGTTGCAAAATATAAAATTAATTGTTCAAACAGAATTTATTTTGACTGCATTAAGATTCTATACATTTATTCGCTTTGACGGATAAATCGCAATATAGCGAACGCCAGTAGGGGAAGTTATCCCCACCCACATGAAATGTGCATTTGACACAACACTCGCCTATCACGTAGATTGTCTGGTGAGCTAGTAGGGGAAAAATAGAAGGGGTCGTGGGCGGAGCTTCTACGTTCGCTATATTGCGATTTTCCCGCTTTGACTAACATACCGGTACTGGAAAATTTTTAACTCTGCAGGTAAATTTTTCTAAAGACTTCTAAACTCATATCCGTAAATCATTTTATACCTAAAAGCATTTTCATTATTTATTTGACCAACAAAAGACTGCTTCATGTTAGCGCTCGTAGAAAAGTTGAAGTCATTGCTACAGGTTGGAATAGGCAATAAATTTCACTCATTTCCGAAAATATAGATTATTCAGAATAGTTTTACATTAATTTGTCCGTCTTTATTTGGATTACTTTATATCTCCATAAGTAAATAATGGGATATGTCCGTGTTTGGTTGAAAAGAGAGAGTCTGAAGAATAAGATAAATACGTTTCTTAATATATCGCTTTTGGATGCAAACCGCAATTTCTAAGGCCTTTTAGTGCTGGTTTTGTACACAATTGGTTG
Source organism: Periplaneta americana (assembly GCF_040183065.1). Classification (NCBI taxonomy): domain Eukaryota; kingdom Metazoa; phylum Arthropoda; class Insecta; order Blattodea; family Blattidae; genus Periplaneta; species Periplaneta americana. The sequence continues at coordinate 141,626,597 of NC_091121.1, read as the reverse complement.
AAAGTAATTAAAAAATCAGATTCCTTTCAGTACAATTCTATGAAAATAATACCAAACTCAATTATCATCAAAAGTCTATATGTTCAGTTCTGGAAACAAGCTTTACAGTTCAAGTATTAAAACGTTTGCTGAAACCGACCTCATTCTAAAATCCGTAATTATATTAATATCAATTTAAGACCCGTACAAATCCCATTCCCGAACACAGGCCAAGGTTAACTGTTATAGCTATATCGTACAACTTACACATAACATAAAACTACCCTCTTTGACTTCCCCTCCCCCCGACCTCGCTCGGAGACGAATGGCCTGACAGACAGTAATATTCCGCCCACCCCTCGCGTGTTATGCTTGCATGATTTTTACTTGTCTGCCCACCTGATCTGCACTTCCTTTCTGTGGTTTACAAAAACTCACGCTCAGTAAAAATCTTTTACTACATCCGATCTTTCATCACCGTCTAACAGTAACTGGAAGTTTCTACTTGATGTTGTGCCTCTCATTCCGATAAGGTGACTTATTCACTTACGGATTCAGTAAGCCTGGAAATAATTGTGTGTGTTTTCCAACCATACTTTCGCAGTTTAATTGGACTGAGTTACGCAATAAGGAACCAACCGCCAAAAACCTGTTTTCCAGATACTGACCATTGAAATAAATCTGGTTGTTTATTAAAACTTTAATGCAAGAAGTATTGTAACATTAATACTATTACAAAAATAGCTCAGAAATACCTTAAAAAAAGCTAACCGATTTTTAATAACAGACCAGCAGTTTATTTAATATTACAAAGAAAATATATCAATACATTTTATGTAATAAACGAATTTTGCTTTTAAATAGCAGCAAAGCTTCCAAGACGTTAAGTCCATTGAAACCATGTCCATATGACTTATGTCCTCTAATATTTTAGTCTACTTTCATTTATGCCCACATTTTTATGTGCGTCCATTTTTTTTGGGTTCACGACTGTTATGTCCACTTTCATTTAAGTCCATTTTTATTTATGTCCACTTTTATTTAAGTCAACTTTCATTTAATACTGCATTAGCAGTATTCTTAGCTTCCTGTTTTATTGGTCATCGAAAGTATGGAAACGGCTACCCTCTTTCCTCTATAGGGTACATTGAACCACAAGCATGGATGAAGGAAAATTGATCCAGTCTAAAAAAGGATAACCGTATAAGAAATGGCTTTCGACAATTTATGTCAATTTCTTTTGTACCACTGGAAGATGTTCAGGCTGTTTTTGATAGCCTTATAGATAATATTGAGCCTGACATAATAGATTTAGCATTGTACATGGAAAGAACTTACATCCGAGGAACACCTGCTCGGGGAAGAAGAAAAAGAGCAATGGCACCTAGATTCGCACCTTAAATATGGAACACTTATAATCAGGTTCTGGCAGAACAACATCGAACGACTAACGTAGTCGAGGGCTGGCACAACCGCTTTCAGAAACACATCGTCACACATCACGCGTCGATGTGGAAATTCATGGAATTTATCAAGAAAACCAAAGGAATAATAAAATTATAATAATCCAATTGCATGGCGTGCATTTGAATGTGCGACACCCATTAAAAGATCGTACCTACAAAATTTAAGTCGAGTAGAAGAGATTGTTCGGAATTACAACCATACAACGAAGAAGAACACAACAGAACTTACCTCAAAGCTATTAGTTATCATCTGAAGCTGTGTGAAGATGAACAGGGAGAAGAGATTGAGTAGGGAATTGAAGTAAATTTGTAGATGGACATAATGTATTGTACAATCATGTAGTGGACGTAAAAATGTGAACCTAAAATTTGAGCAATTGGACTAAAATAAAGTGGACAAATACTTCATAGGACATATATTTATGGACATAGTGTAATGGACTTTTATATAATGGACATTAAAATTGTGGACATTATAAAAAGGACCTAACTTCTGTATTTCGCAGCAAAATTCAGATATCGCATTCCTGATTTTCTCCGAATTAAATAATCCAGTCAACAATAGATTTGTGCAAATAACTCAATTTCTTTCAAATTTTCGATTGGTCTATTGTTGTGTAACTCTCCAGTTCTGCTCTCACCTATGAGCGTATTCCGAATCTCACCGGTGAGCAATCCGATGGCATCACATCACGGTGTTCCGAATTCCACCGATGACGTCATTGATGCTCCACCGGTGTCGCACCGGTGCCATCAACTTGCAGAGGTGATGGCAGTCTCCATCAGCCGCCATCAGTGAATCTGATTGGTTCTTGTATAGGGCGGGAATTAGCAGACGAATAACATCGTGCACTGTTGTGTCATGGCGGTGTGTTCTGCTTTAGTTCTGCTGTATTGTTTGTAATGAGCACAACGTAAAAACAGTATGTTAATGGCTTATGAGCGAACAGGTCAACGGACCAGTTATTACTATTGGTTCAAGAAATAAATTGTTTATGCTATCTTTTCTTTGAACGAGATGGCAGTACGAAAATTTCGCAAAATTTTGCTAGCGTAGCACAGACAACAGCTTGTACAGTCGCCATGACGGCATCGATCCTTCCAGCAGTTTTGTTCCTTATTTCGCTGCAACGTGACGTCATTGATGTCACCGGACCGGTGAGATTCGGAATACGCTGTATCACACAGCCATGAGGATCTTCTCTCAGTGTTGCCACTTTTGGTACAATTGCACGGATCTGGTACAATTTTAAGTGATCTGTACTGTGGTACGTACAACTACTTTTTTGGTACAATTTTCAATTATTTGGTACAATCTGTACCTTTTTATATTCTTTCAGTGGACTATTAAAACAGACATTATTATAAGTGGCTTTAATAAAGTTGAAAAAAATATTATGATTGCTACCAAAATGATATTACCAACGCTGTGATTATTATTGGCAGCAGACGATCAGATTTGCAGCTCACTTTAAGGTCATCACATCAACAGAGAATGTAAATAATTAAAACTGGTATTGAAGTTTTATTTTCTTTCATTCACCTTTTGACCCATTGGCTAGTCTTGACATAGATTACTACGATAACTGCCACTGCTACAAAAAGAAGGACTGGACTGGTTATTATGTCATTTGTCTGCAAGTCTGTGTATTGTATTTTTCACTATAGCGAGTTACTATTTGTTTGTTTTTTTGTTTTGTTTGTTTTTTTTTTGTTTTTTTTTTTTTTTGCTGCAATTCGCAATATGGTATTTGTCGAAATGTAGCTATAAGCTTAAACACTGTTTATGACTTTGTTATTCCAGTGTCCTCAATATTTTACCAACTTTGGAAGGTGGTATGATTACCAATCTATTCAAATTGTGTATTGTTCAGCGATGGTTATCATCTATATAGGATTAAAATAAAGTTTGACAGTTTTTTTTTAATGTTTGTGATTTTGTTTGTTAAAATAAAACATGTTTCCAGATGATGATGATGATGATGATGATAATAATAATAATGGTTTATTTTAACAGGCAGATTTGGCCATTCGGCCTTCTCTTCCACTCAAACAGTATGATAGAAAATTACTACATTGCTATAAATATAATATAATACAATAAAATACTGCAATACAAGAGAATATAATACATAATTAATATAATGCAATCATAATTCTTTTTATCTTCACAACAGCAATAAGATAATTATGTAATAATAATAATAATAATAATAATAATAGTTATACTGAAATTAAATTAAATTATTAAACTCGATCACAATTATAACTTCAATTTGACTGCGTCCATAAGAAATCGTTTAGCCTTTTCTTGAAAGTGGTTATTATCTGGCAGCCCCTAATCTTCTGAGGTAGAGAATTCCATTCACGGGGGACTGAGACACTAAAAGAGGATGATTAGTGAGATGTTCTATGAGAAGGAATTGCTAGGATTTGCCTCTCCTGTGACCTAGTGTTTAGATTGCGATTGAAGGATAAGTAGTTAAACCGGGAGCGAAGATAATCTGGAATAGAAATGTGGAGAACTCGAAACAGAAGAGACAGTGTCCTACGGTTACTAAGTTGCAGCCAGGATAAAGATTTGAACGAGGGTGTAATATGGTCAAATGTGTGATCATTGCTGATGAATCTGACACCCATATTGTGCACACGCTGCAGCTTGTTCGAAAGGTCAGTTGTCAAGTCTGTAAGCATTATGTTGCAATAGTCAAACAGTGGTAGTGCGAAGGTTTGCACTAAAGTCTGTTTTAATTCTGGCGGGAGGAAGTTTCATGTATTCCTTATATTCGTAGTCTTCCTTTTCTATGTAAATGTGTTCATGCTCTTTTTTTCTGTAGCCTATTTGTAATTTGTACAGATGTCGTCACGAGAAAATTAGCCTGGTACAAATTTGGTACATTATAGGAAAAAATCTGTACAATCTGGTACAATTTTCAGAGAAATCTGATACATTTTATTTTCGGGCAGTGGCAACACTGCCTTCTCTTCTGATCACACGGTATGCTTGAACATGAGTTTGAATCTCGCTGGGTCTGAATCGCTGGGGTTTTCCGAGCTTTTCCCCAGGTATTCCATGGAGAGATTCCGGTCTCATCTCACAATGAGAAATTCACCGTTGCTAGATAATTGGTAGTTGATATAGCGTTGTTAAATAATTAGTTAAAATGTATTACCAATACTTTAAATATTAGTGGTAAAATATCTGTAAAATGTTTAAAATCTGTTCTTTGCTGAGGTTCTATGAACCCAGCTGACCCAGGTTTCATACCTGACAGGATTTAATCTCTTTCTATGTATAATAGTGTTCTTTATCTTGTGTGTCGTCCTGTAATTTAAGCGTTGGCACTGAATACCGTGCTCAACGCATAAATATTAGCCTAATTTCGCGAAATATGTACCATTACTAATATTTTGTCACAAGCACAGTTACTAATATTAGTACTATTAGTGCTACCGGACTTGATACCACCGATATACGAGTAATTAGGTAGTAATAACATTTTTTTGAATGTCACTTCCTTTATAAACCACAAGTTCCTCTATTCTGCGTATTCATATCCCATTATAACAGAAACTGAAAGCTAATCAATGTGGAGAGTGAAATCTAGACGGTAATGACCGGAGAGCGGATTTTCGGTCCCTATACTGAACACTAGTTATACGTCAGTTGCAGGGGAGTCATTAAACACATTGCAACGCTTCCTCCATACGCCAAAGGAGTGACGTCTTGTGGCTGTGTAGGGACCGAAAATCCGCTGTCTGGTAATGATGTCGATAACGGCTATGTAGGTAAATATAATTGGAAAGAAAGTTTGGTACTTAAATCAATTCTGTTTTAAGCATTCTTCCTCTACAAACTACAAACAAATGAAATAATGACTCATGGGGAGAGATTATTCGGCGACCTAATACAGAAACTCGTACCTCGGATTTCGTCACATGTTTCATCCCTAGTTATATAGTTACAAATATGACTAATTTTCCTTACAGAAAACTCATTTCAGTTTACCAAGACAATAAATCGGGAGCATAAGAAATAATACATTTTTATTTCTTTTTTATGTAGGCCTATTAGCAGGCTTGTGGGATCTTGAAAAAAGCATGCGATTTATGTTTCCAGATTTCTAATTCTTCCCCTTGATTCCCTCCTTAACATTCAGTTGTACTCGGATAACATGTTTCCCATCCATACTGTCACGTTATGAGCTATATAACTTCCATTTGATGGACAATACAAGAGACGATGGGTGGGTTGTTGGTGGTGCTGGTATCAGTCAGTCGACCCCAACTCTGTTGCAGACCACCCCTGTGTATTTACACCCCCTAAAATCGCTTAAGGGGTGCGGTTGTAGAGTTGATGACCAGATCCTAGTATCTAAATCTATTATTGAATGATTTGAGGGATGTTTTTGTCTAGTCCCACCGGACTGTTTCCTTTTCCTTTATACGCCAGACACTCCAGAGCCCCTCTGGCAGCCAAGTTCTGAAAGCAGCCCTCGATACATAATTCTCCATTTCTTCTTTGGGATAGTGTGTGGGAGAGAGCAATACTCGTATGTGTGAATCATCCCTCTATCACGAGATACACACGCCCTCTGGCGGTCAATCACAAGTCACATTCACCCCCCTGTCTGCCAGGCGTCGCCCTGTTGTCCACATGGATCCCTGGAGATATTTGTAGTGATCTAGAAATTTACTCGGCCCACTCGCTTAAAAATCCCTCCGTATGTCAGGACGTGACAGGTCTGAATGTCAGATCCATAACATGTAACATACAATAGCCCCATTCACTTGCATACCTCATTTCCTTCAGCGCAGAGTATTTCTTCATTTAGCGACGCTTCAGATCTATGTAGACTTAACAATAGAACAAAACGATTATTATATTGATAATGTACTGTTAGTAATGGATTATTCGTGATGAGTTATTGATGATTGAGGATTTGTGATTTTTGTTAAAGGTGATATGATATCGGAAAGGGAAATAGTAGAATATATCTGGATCTCTGTAATGTAGACTACGTCTTTTTCGTTAAGTTCTTTTGCAAAGAAACTTATCATATAACAATTAACGTAACTCAACTAGTCCGTGATCGCTCATAGACCAGAGACAGACTCGGAACAATTATGGTGCATAGTTGCACATCGAAGAAAGTAGTGATCCTGGTAATAATTGTTTTACTTCATTTGTTCAGTTTCATTCTAGTTCGATTCTCACGCCGATTCGTACTCACACTTCAAATCCGCACTCCGATCCCACATCGTTTCTACTCCAATTTTCATTCCCACATCCGCTTCCACATTCATTTCACTCGAACTCCCATTCCCACTTCCACACTCGCTCCATTCCAACCCCCATTCCCACTCTTGCTTCCAAACTCACTCCATTCCGACTCCCATTCCCACTTCCATACTCGCTTCATTCCAACTCCCACTCCCACTCACGCGTTTACACTTATTCTACTCCAACTCCCATTCTCACACTCACACCACTCCCACTTCGACACACGCTCCATTCCAACTCCCATTCCCACTCACGCTTTTACACTCATTCTACTCCATCTCCCATTCTCACACTCACTCCATTCCCACTTCCACACTCGTTTCAATCCAACTCCCATTCCCACTCACGCTTTTACACTCATTCTACTCCAACTCCCATTCTCACATTCACGCCGCTCCCACTTCCATCCCCACTTCCACACACGCTCCATTCCAACTCGCATTACCACTCACGCTTTTACACTAATTCCACTCCAACTCCCATTCTCACACTCACTCCACTCCCACTTCCATTCCCACTTCCACACTCGCTTCATTCCAACTCCCATTACCACTCACGCGTTTACACTCATTCTACTCCAACTCCCATTCTCACACTCACTCCACTCCGACTTCCATTCCCACTTCCACACACGCTCCATTCCAAATCCCATTTCTACTCTCGCTTCTACACTCACCCACTCCGACTCCTATTCCAACATCCACACTCGCTCCAGCCCAACTCCCATTCCTACTCGCTTTTACACTCATTCCACTCCAACTCCCATTCTCACACTCACTTCACTTCAATTTCCATTCCCACTCACGTTTTTACAATCACTCCTCTCCAACTCCCATTCCTACTTTCGCTTTCACGCTCACTCCACTCCGATTCCCATTCCAACAGCCACACTCGCTCCAGTCCAACTCCCATTCTTACTCACGCTTTTACACTCACTCCACTCGAACACACATTACCACTCTTGCGTCCACACTCACTCCATTTCAACTCAAGCTTTTACACTCAGTCCAATCCAACTCCCATTCTCATTCATGTTTTTATATTCACTCCACGCCAACTGCCATTCCCACTTACGCTTTTACACTCATCCCACTTCAACTCTCATTCACACAAACGCTTTTACACTCATCCCACTTCAACTCTCATTCACACAAATGCTTTTAGACTCACTCCACTCCAACTCCCATTCCTACCATGATTTTACACTCGCTACATTCCAGTTCCCATTCCCACTCTCGCTTCCACACTCACTCCACTCCGACTCCCCTTCCCATTTTCACACTCGCTTCATTGCAATTCCCATTTTCATTGACGCTTTTACACTCTCGCTTCCACACTGACTCCACTCCGACTCCCATTCCCATTTTCACACTCGCTCCATTTCAACTCCCATTCCCACTCATGTTTTTACACTCCACTTCAACTCCCATTCCAACTCACTCCACTCGAACTCCCATTCCACTCTCGCTTCCACACTCACTCCACACCGACTCCCATTGTCACTTCCACACTCAATCCACTCCAACTCTATTTTCCACTCGCTTCCACATTCACTCCACTCCGACTTCCATTCCCACTTCCACACTCGATCCATTCCAACTCTCATTCCCACCATGTTTTTACACTCACCCCACTCCAACTCCCATTTCCACTCTTGCTTCCACACACACTACACTCCAGCTCCTTATTCTCATACCCATTTCCACACTCACTCAACTCCTACTCCAATTCCCACTTCCGCTTGCACTCACTTCACTCCGACTCTCATTAGACTACCGCTTTCACTCTCACTGTGACTACAGTTTTCATTGCCTGTTCACTTTCAACTAGCTCTCACAGCACTCCACTCCAAGTTCGCTCTATTGTTTCTTCGCTGTGTTACATTCCATTCGATTGCACAAGTACTTCTTTTGTTTACATATCGTAATGCATATTTAAATATATTCTACCTTCCAAGTCTGAGGCTAACGACTCGTTCCTTGTGGAGATTCAAACTAACGAGTCCATCTCTTTCTTGGACTTACCAAATCACTTCCTTTCTGTGGAGTGATATAGTTAGGGATAAGACTACTTCCTATTCTATTTCATTCTTTCAATTTTCCTGTATGGTTCAATTTACAAGGATGTAATATTTGAAGGAAAGATGTTTATTGCTACAATTTAGAATGTATGAGAATATGGCTTTTCCATAATCATTAATATTTCTACTTGAATTCAGTGTAACTTAATACAATTATTACTAGATATTAAGGACATTCGAAGAATAGGCTATAATAAAATTGAAGTTAATACACCTTCACTATTACGAAATTTATTCCTAAAATATAGTATAAAATTGTAATAAATGTATTATTTTATGACATAATACGATGATGCGTTTCCTCTGTTTCTTGCTACGCAGATCGATTTCCAAATTAGTAATTTAAAGCGTATTTATAAGCGAATCTGGTATTTCAATTACATTTAAAGGCATTATAGAAAATCTTCAGTTTTAGAGTTACGTATAAGAAATGCAATTGATTCCGCAACCTACATTTTCTTTAGCATCATTAAAACAAATCACGGAGTCCAGTGCATATAGTTATTTTTAATGTTTTAGCACCCATATACACAGTCTCAGACATCTTTTCTAGGTCATTTGATTTAATGCCTCATTATGTTTTTCTGTTTTACGGTGGACAGATTTAGAAAGTAGTTTCACATCACGTCAAGCAGTACCGAGGGTTGGAATGCTTTTACTGGTACACGGAGCCAGTTACTAACGATTTTATAACTGCTCCGGAACTGAGGACCTTTTGGACACAAGACGTAATTATCATCTTAGGAATTCTACTGGAAGAAAGAAGTCCATACTGCCTCTTCCATTTTCTCTCCACTTTCAGTACTGGTAGCTATAATTTTGCAGTTTGTATTATCTTCCCTCAGTTCTGGATTTACCACATTTTTTTTCTTAAATCTCTAATTAATTTTTTTCCATTCGCTTTTGACTTATCCAAAAGAATTCCAGTTTATTTATGGATGCCTCACTTCTATTATGATTTTGCCTCATAAGAACAAAGTTTTGAGTCATCATCATCTAGATACCGTATGTTACATTATCGAAGGCCTCTAGGCACTCCTGATCCGGTACATATTTGAGTTACTCCTTTCAAAACTTCCACTGTGTTTTAGGACAAATATATTCATTGCACAATACACAACCATGACAATGTACACACAACGATGTGCTCGTTATAACTTCATTGTGAGAAGGGTAGCCTTTATTGTACCAGCTGCCATCTAATACGCTGTTGTATCTGGAGTACATCATTCAACTTCTGTATCCCCTGCAGTTTTAACATACAGACTTTCGATAAACTTCCAAACTATTTGGGTTGTGTGTTATATTACAAGCAGATTGTTTACCTTCGCATATACATCATATTGCATGAAATTGTAAATTATATTTTATTTTATGACGCTCGCAATTGCCGAGGCTATATCAGAGTCGCAGGTGTGCCGGAATTTTGTCCCTCAGGACTTCTTTTAGGTCTATATGTCAGTAAATGTACTGACATGAGCCTGTTGCATTTAAACATATTTAAATGCCATCGACCTGGGCCGGGATCGAATCCGCAACCTCGGGCACAGAATACCAATACTCTACCGACTGCTTAAACCATTTGATCCCAAGACACTTTGCTTTTATTATATACACACAATACTTATTTTCCCAGCTACATGACACAAAATATGACTCTCTATAGGAAAAAAAAAACATGACATTTTGTCAACCATTCACTTTTTGTGGCATGTTCCCAAATGGGAACAATGGTCCCATGCGTTAGTCTTTTATGTTTTGTGATACATTGGTGAACAGTGTACATGCAATGGAACAGAACAGTTTACACATTTCATTCTACTGTTCTTCTTACACAACTCTGCATTGCCCCTGATTATCTGCTTGAAGAATATCATGACCAAAATTTTGCTTAGGGTGAAACGGAGTTTTCCAGTAGGTCCTGATCTTGGAGAAATCGGAGTTGATTCAAACAATCCGCTGACTACTCTTCTCGTGAAAGTCCGGAAATTCATTCTAGACTCTGATGAGAGTGTTAGTGTAATGTAAAGACGCCAAGCAGCAATTTTCAACATTGAGATACATTTGATCAAAATTGGCCAGTACCATTTTTTGACGTTATTGCTGGTCTGTATTGATAAATGAAGCAATCTAGTAGGTCAACGCCTCCCATGTATTGATTGTATGACCTTATCATTGCTGGCTGAGGGACTAGATATATTTCTCTGACTCTGGCTGAATCTCTTTGTCTGATGTGTGGGATGTACTGTGTCATAATTTGAAGCCACACAAACAACTTTATTCTATTATTGAGAAAATTGCGAAGTAATTCGAATGGCTGTAACCACGCTAAATGTGGGTACATTTTCTCTAAATTATTTAGGGTACCAGAAGGTAACGTGTTATCAAAATTTTCAGATTTTCTCCAATTTGGCATTTCTGTATTTCGATTTACTTTATTTTTAGCAACTGCAGCATTATCAGGGTTTCTTTGAATTTTAAATGGAGGTTCTTCAGGCATGAGCGTAGATTTTTCAGCACCTGCAGCATTATCAGAATTTCTTTGAATTTTACATGGGAGTTCTTCAGGCATGAGCATAGATTTTTCAGCAACTGCAGCATTATCAGATTTCCTTGAATTTTACATGGGAGTTCTTCAGGCATGAGCATAGATTTTTCAGGAGCTGCAGCATTATCAGGATTTCTTTGAATTTTACATGGGGGTTCTTCACGTATGAGCATAGATTTGTCAGCAGTGTTACCAATATGTAGTTCTAGATGCCCACAGACATCTATTGGCAGTCCAGAAGAATTATTAGCAGAATTGTCATCATTTCCAGCCTCCTCATGTGTGACATTTTCATCACCGCCTTCAACGGGCAATATCATAACATCTATTACCGTATCCGTATCAAATTCATCATTTTCTATCATATGCACGGCCTCTTCCACTGTGATAAATTGTTTATAAGACATCTGAAATATCCAATAACTAATATTAAATTTGCAAGCTCTTTTGCTTCCTAAAACTATTTATGATATGAAATTTATTGTAAAGGTTTATAACAGACACGTTACGTAAGTTTGCTTATGCATGTTCCCATTGTTCCCATTTGGGAACATGCATTTTGGATCGCCTATAAATAAACTTAATTGTAGAAAACTTTTAATATGCGAACACAGGCATGTTATATGTAGTATGCATAATCAATTTATCCATTTTTTAATCTTGCGTACACCACTTTTAACACTTGAATATAATTAATTGATGAACTAGTGGACTTACTCGTGTTAAATATGTAATATTCGTCCGGCTTACAGCTGTTTCAGTGCATCACGCGCCATCATCAGAGCCTACTAGATCGCGGCGTCATCTCGAACTTCTCTTCCTGTTAGGAGGGTGTGTTTTATTGTTGGAATGTGTTGGATTGTGGAGTCGAATAGTGTGTGTGTACTGAAATTGATCTGTATGTTGAGGATTTGATCGGGGTGTGTTTTAGTGTGTTTGTATATTTCGTATTGTTCTAGTGTGTTGAGTTTTTGGTTCTTGGGTTGTGTGTGTAGGATTTCCATGTCCGTATTTATGTTATTGTATGTATGGTTGGCATTGGTTATGTGATCGGCGTATGTAGATGTGTTGTGTCCTCTGGTTATAGCTTTAATGTGTTCTTTGTAGCGAGTTTGTCTGTCTGTCCTATGACATTTCAACACACAAAAAGCACAAACAAATAAATACGACCACACAGGTGTATACAAACTCACATGTAACAGTTGCGACAAGTTCTACATAGGACAGACAGGCAGATCATTCCAAACTCGCTACAAAGAACACATTAAAGCTATAACCAGAGGACACAACACATCTACATACGCCGATCACATAACCAATGCCAACCATACATACAATAACATAAATACGGACATGGAAATCCTACACACACAACCCAAGAACCAAAAACTCAACACACTAGAACAATACGAAATATACAAACACACTAAAACACACCCCAATCAAATCCTCAACACACAGATCAATTTCAGTACACACACACACTATTCGACTCCACAATCCAACACATTCCAACAATAAAACACACTCTCCTAACAGGCAGAGAAGTTCGAGATGACGCCGCGATCTAGTAGGCTCTGATGATGGTGCGTGATGCACTGAAACAGCTGTAAGCCGGACGAATATTATATATTTAACACGAGTAAGTCCACTAGTTCATCAATTAATCAATTTATATTACAAAACAAAAAATGAATGATTATACTTACAGTCATAGAAGAAAATACACAGCACTGCAATTAACTCGAAAATATCGCTACTTCTGCTCGTAATAAAACGGAAATCATTTACATTGAACCCCAACAATGGACTAAAACTTTTAATTTGAACGTTTAGCAACAATGTGAAACGACCGGAAGAAGCATTTCTCATTTACATTATTTTTAAATAATATTTTTCTCAGTGCTTCCATTCGGGAACAATGGTATCAAACGGGCCCGGCCGACTATTGCATGAACAAAACTAGTATTTGCATTGAATATCTTCTCGGAATTGATTGGTGAAGTCATTGTTGACGTTTCAAACTCACATTTTACTTGTACATAGTATTTGTTGTAAATCCTCTTTGTGCTCTTTTTCTTCTGAAACACAAACTCTTCTACTTTTATTAATAAATGTTAAAAGTACTGAGTTTTAAATAAGACTTTCTTGATTTCCTGATAAACACTGTCCAACATTTTTTTTACGTAGTAGGCCTACTACGTTTTCCTCCTTAAGTACTGAAGAAAACTTGAAAATTCATAGTCACATAAAATGATATCTGCTCTCGTCCTTGTATTACCTGTCTTTACCGAATTCTTCTTACCTTTCCCTTGTTCCGCTTATCTTTCTCGCTTTCTCCTTGTCTTTCCCGTGTTCTCCTTGCCTTTCCCTTGTTCCCCTTATCTTTCTCGCGTTCTCCTTGCCTTTCCCTTGTTCCCCTTATCTTTCTCGCGTTCTCCTTGTCTTTCCCGTGTTCTCCTTGCCTTTCCCTTGTTTCCCTTATCTTTCTCGCGTTCTCCTTGTCTTTCCCGTGTTCTCATTGTCTTTCCCGTGTTCTCCTTGCCTTTCCCTTGTTCCCCTTATCATTCTCGCTTTCTCCTTGTCTTTCCCGTGTTCTCCTTGTCTTTCCCGTGTTCTCCTTGTCTTTCCCGTGTTCTCCTTGCATTTCCCTTGTTCCGCTTATCTTTCTCGAGTTCTCCTTGTCTTTCCCGTGTTCTCCTTGCCTTTCCCTTGTTCCCCTTATCTTTCTCGCGTTCTCCTTGTCTTTCCCGTGTTCTCCTTGCCTTTCCCTTGTTCCCCTTATCTTTCTCGCTTTCTCCTTGTCTTTCCCGTGTTCTCCTTGTCTTTCCCGTGTTCTCCTTGTCTTTCCCGTGTTCTCCTTGTCTTTCCCGTGTTCTCCTTGTCTTTCCCGTGTTCTCCTTGCATTTCCCTTGTTCCCCTTATCTTTCTCGAGTTCTCCTTGTCTTTCCCGTGTTCTCCTTGCCTTTCCTTTGTTCCCCTTATCTTTCTCGCGTTCTCCTTGTCTTTCCCGTGTTCTCCTTGCCTTTCCCTTGTTCCCCTTATCTTTCTCGCGTTCTTCTTGTCTTTCCCGTATTCTCCTTGCCTTTCCCTTTTTCCCCTTATCTTTCCCGTGTTCTCCTTGCCTTTCCCTTGTTCCCCTTATCTTTCTGGCATTCTCCTTGTCTTTCCCGTGTTCTCCTTGCATTTCCCTTGTTCCCCTTATCTTTCTCGAGTTCTCCTTGTCTTTCCCGTGTTCTCCTTGCCTTTCCTTTGTTCCCCTTATCTTTCTCGCGTTCTCCTTGTCTTTCCCGTGTTCTCCTTGTCTTTCCCGTGTTCTCCTTGTCTTTCCCGTGTTCTCCTTGCCTTTCCCTTGTTCCCCTTATCTTTCTCGCTTTCTCCTTGTCTTTCCCGTGTTCTCCTTGTCTTTCCCGTGTTCTCCTTGTCTTTCCCGTGTTCTCCTTGCATTTCCCTTGTTCCCCTTATCTTTCTCGAGTTCTCCTTGTCTTTCCCGTGTTCTCCTTGCCTTTCCTTTGTTCCCCTTATCTTTCTCGCGTTCTCCTTGTCTTTCCCGTGTTCTCCTTGTCTTTCCCGTGTTCTCCTTGCCTTTCCCTTGTTCCCCTTATCTTTCTCGCGTTCTTCTTGTCTTTCCCGTGTTCTCCTTGCCTTTCCCTTGTTCCCCTTATCTTTCCCGTGTTCTCCTTGCCTTTCCCTTGTTCCCCTTATCTTTCTGGCATTCTCCTTGTCTTTCCCGTGTTCTCCTTGCCTTTCCATTGTTCTCCTTGCCTTTCCATTGTTCTCCTTGCCTTTCCATTGTTCTCCTTGCCTTTCCATTGTTCTTCTTGCCTTTCCATTGTTCTCCTTGCCTTTCCATTGTTCTCATTGCCTTTCCATTGTTCTCATTGCCTTTCCAATGTGTTCCTTGTCTTGCCATTGTTCTCCTTATCTTTCCCTGGTTCTCCTTGTCTTTCCCTTGATGTCCTTGTCTTTCCCTTGATCCCCTTGTCTTTTTCGCGTTTTCTTTTTCTTGTTTTCTTTTTCTTTCCATTGTTCTCCTTGCCTTTCCATTGTTCTCCTTTCTTTCCCTGATTCTCCTTGTCTTTCCTTTGATTTCCTTGTCTTTCCCTTGGTCCCCTTGTCTTTTTCTTGTTTTATTTTTCTTTCCATTGTTCTCCTGGTCTTTCCTTGGTTCTCCTTGCCATTCCCTGATTCTCCTTTTCTTTCCCTGGTTCTCCTTGTCTTTCCTTTGATTTCTTTGTCTTTCCCTTGATCCCCTTGTCTTTTTCTTGTATTCCTTGTCTTTCCTTGGTTCTTCTTGTCTTTCCCTGATTTATGTTAATACACATATATTTATGTTAGATTTGGGAATGTTCTTTGTAATGAGACAAGATATATTTTTTATACTTTGTTATTTAACAACGCTGTATCTATTAATGGGTTATTTAGCGTGGATGAATTGGTGATATTGTGATGGTATTTGGCTAGATGAGGCAAATGATTCGCCTTAGATTACCTCACAAGATTTGTATTTAAGATAGGACATTATAAATGGGGCAAGTCAACAAGGTTGTTCTAGAATTAATTTTCCATTTGTTTATAAAACAATATATGGCGGCTGAAACTTTTTTTGGATTCCAAATTTTTTTTGTTTATATCAACTACTAGATTATTTAGCGTCGATGGAATTGGTGATATTGAGATGGTATTTGGTGAGACGAGGTCAAGAATTTGTCATAAATTACCTAATATTCACCTTAGAGTTGGGGAAAACCTAGGAATCAGTCAATCAGTGCAAGCGGGAATCGAACTCACGCCCCCGACCAGCTGCGAAACGTGTGTGCCACCTTAGTACACCGCGCCGGTGACTTCAACATTTCTTACGATCGTCTTAGTTTATCTATATTTTACCATTTTAAACTCTTCTGTTTTCTTTTGAATTAACAATGGAAGGATCAACCAGTAAGAAATAACATATATGTATGATTTTGTATGTGACTATTCTGTGAACATAATATCTTGCTTGTAATGACTCTTCCAGACTTCACTACCTGTTTAATATGACTATTACACTTTTACTACGTTTTACTAATTTTGACCAATAAAACGGTACTGAATTACGTGTTTCGACCAATCATGGCTGCTCATCCTATAATTTTCATCACCTCCCTAGCATTTGTTTCTTTGTTTGCCAACATTACACTTTCAATAATAATTGTACATTTGAAAATGATTCCTGTTTATTTCATCATCCTTAATTAAAACTGTTCTATTATTTATCTTGTTTACATTATTTAGGTTATGTTATAGCTTCTGCTTTACGAGATTATGGATAGTCACGTATGAGAGATTGTTTAATATATATTGATAGTTTTATTAAAGTGGAATGCAATTATTACAATAAAAATGAAACTGAACAACAAAGCCTTCTTGACTAGTAATAATACATAGAATCCAATGAAGATTATATAGTTGGCACGACTGCTAACAAGAGAACAGCTGATCACAACACACTACTGACATCTAGCGGAATATTTATAATGATGAAATGGTACAAGTTTTCAAGACAGTTTATTATTTTTCTAAGTCAATTAATATTTTTTTTATGTTAGAGTACTTTATTTCTTCTAATCTTTATATACTTTCTTCTAATCCAATTAAATCCCACTCGAATTTTGATTTTCTCTAGATAAATGAAACCTTTAGCGAGCTTACTGTACATAAATTTTGAGAGCGCTGTTTTCGAGACCTTAGGAATAATAATAATAATAATAATAATAATAATAATAATAATAATAATAATAATAATAATAATAATAATGATGATGATGATGATGATGATAATAATAATTGGTGTGGAGTTTTTATTTTATTATTATGTTATTGAGAAATACGACATTCCCGTTCCTATATGAGGTTAACAATATGAATGTACACAATGCAATGTCCACGCCAATACTCTCAGCCAGAAGCGGGTCCTGAGCAAATATTGGCAACGTAAATAAACAAGGGGACGCTGTTCTCTTAATTATGAGGTTGAATAAGGGCGCGTTTCAGATTCTTCGGTGAATCAGTGTTTAAGACTGGTGAGGCCGGTAATTGATGGTGACACGGCTTCAGATAATAATGATGGATGTTGCGTGCAGTGATTGATGGCGTGTATATTAGTCCGGGGCGGATTGTTTATGCGGAATCCCTTCAGATTAACAAAAGACACGAACACACAAAGACAATTCCACTCCGATCAGACGATTGTGAATTTTTAGTAGGAGAGGCTGCTATTATCCGTACATTAAAGGGCAATTGTATTAACAGTAAGTTAAATATTAACTCTACTTTTAGCATTACTTTATAGGTGGAAATATTTTTATTCACGCTAGGTTGCTGAAACTCACTGTAGATTAGCCTTTAAAATGAAATTTAATACTCGTTCATTTCCCGTGGAATTTTATGAATATACTTATTTTTAACCTCTTGCAATTGTTTCTCGGTTCTTATTCAAAAAGTTGTCTTCATTCTGATGTCCCCTTTTGTAACTTCCTTTTTATTTTCTCTTATATTTCTCTTTTTATTTTTATTAGGATTTGTGTTCCCTTTTTCTATAATATACCAGTTACTCCTCGGTTATACTTACTTCTTAATTTCTCCTTTTCTATCTTATTTAAGGGTACACTATACTGAAATCGCTAACTTCCACGCTTTTAAAGCTAAATTCACAAAACTTTTATCACTGGTGCATCTGGTTAATAATAACACATGTATAAAGTGTCATCCTATATGATAAGTGGTTTGCATTTTATTAATATCTCAATAAAATATTGGATCGCTTTATAAGCTATAAGAAGTCCCTTACGCCACAATTCACATTATTTTCAAGTGATATTTACTAGAATCATTCTTTACATAGTGTACATTGGAACAAACATTACATTTCGATTTTTCTGTGTAGTGAATCGGTAAGTTACTAGGAATATTTGATGAATATTTATTTTATTATTATTTTATTCTTTTAGAATAAAAAAATTCTAGTAATTTACTAATTTTTAATTTCCAGATAGATGGATTTAATGAGCAATATTATACATACAGATGTTCTATATTATCAGAATTTTCTCTTAAATCCAATGCACGGGTCTTCTGACCGTACGTGCTTTGTACCTAACATAAGTTCTGCTTTGTTGGTCCCCCCCCCACCTATGTTTAGATCCAACCACTCTCCAAAGGAACACACAGATTAAAATGAAAGTGGCACAAACGGAACACATTATATAATATATCCTAATCTAAAACAGGTATAAAAGTGTATAATTGAGTAGTTACTATTATCCCTTCGTCAGTTCGCATCACAAACTTCAACAGATGAAGTTCTAATCTGCCTCGCCTTCAAGAAGAACAATCCACTCTCTTGTTCCCATTCTTTATTCTCCATGAGATCAAGACATAGAAGCGAACTCCTATTCTGACTTAACATCGAGGGTGGTAGATATTTTCTCCAGATATGTTCCGATTCGACAAACTTCAATAAAATTTGTCTCCAGGAGTCCTTTTCCCCGCACAGTGGACAAAGGCGCTCTCCTTCGCTGACAATTTTATTACCCTTCCATGCCCCCAATCTCAGTCACGCTAAATCTGCTCTGCTGTCTTTGTTACAACAATTTATGTATTCACACCTCCTGCAATTAAGCATGAGATCTGATTGTAAATGTAGCGAGGACTTTTTCGAACATTGGAGGTCAATCTCTTGCCTCTCGATATGAATTAAACCCATCTTCACATTACGCCATACATTCCTTCTATTATTATCACCTCTATCCCACACCCATCCCATTCCTATATGATGCAGCCCCCTCTGCAATTTACAAACCCACCCTTTTTCCCCCACCCCTCTCTTTGTTGAACTTTATAGCAAATCGACCGTAAAAGCGACCTATCCCCAAATTTAATTTTTAACCAGTATTTTATCACCCTAACTTAGTAATTTACTAATTCATTTTACAGCAAAACCCTATAGTAGGGGAGACTGTTGTAACTTGAACATTCTTTGTTTCTAATTGTGCTGCTACATAGAGGACTCAAACTGAAGTAGATTGTAGAGGAAGCCGCTAACTAACTCTTGTCATAATTTCGGTTTGATTTATTGCAAAGTGTGCAATTTTTTAGTACCAAAAGTAAATATTTCGTTCATTGTTTTATGTTTTCTAACAAATTGTATTTGTGACTATCAGACAAGTAGGGTGTGTTCCCTACCATCTGGTGAGTTAATGGCATTTATGTTAATTTCTATTATTTATTCGAATCTATATTTTTGGCAACTATATTTGTTTAAATGTGCACCCTCTCGTACCTTTGAACACAAAACATCATGTGTCATAGAAATGTTCCAAGGTACACGATACTATGGGTTTTGTTTTTATTTTATTTTAAGATCATGTCACGAAGTAAGTCTGGAGTTGAGAGGCTCTAGTTGATCCGGATGCCTCGAAGAAAGCGTTGAAGGCGTTATGGCTCCTCTAGGAAATAAAATCTCAATCAGAGAAGCCTGCACTGGTTTATAGTGGAAAATACATTTTAAATATGATTATGAGTTTTACAGCTACTATATATATCCCCACCTATATTCCATGTGTTCCAAGGTAAATGAACCTGTTGTACCTTGGAACACATTGCATATCCCGTCATTTTATTTTTTCCATTATTAATAAATCTATAAAACAGAAAAATAGATGCAGGAACTTACAAAGAAATCCTGAATAATTATTTCAAGCAATTTTTCATTAAAAAATTTCATTTCCCAAAATTAAAAAAAAAATAAACTTTGAAAAGTGTTTCAAGGTACAACAGTCTCTCCTAAGTTTTGATCCCACGTATACAAGAATCCATATAAGTGAATATCTGTTAAGAATAAAGTGAATTGTGTAAGAGACTTTTTATTATTAATATATCCTGTTTCTATAACAGATGACCATACAGGTTCGAAAAGCAACTAGAGAAAAAATACATTTACGGAATGGAGATAAGTAAGAAATATATCAATATAAAAGGTAGTAAATCAAGTGCAATATGCAATTTAGAAAGTTAGAAATTTAAACATTATATAAATAATTTTGTAAAATGTCTATGGATTTCTTTAAGATATTTAAAAAATATTTTTAATATCTTGGGATGTCATACCTTATTGCTTCAAAATGTCGGTAGTATATTTATACGCCGATCCGCGGGCACCAGAAAGCAAACCCCTCACCTCCCATGTGTAATCAATTACATTATATCCCTCACTCAAGTGAGGAACACATGGGTGGTAAATGACTTCTTTTTCTTGGTCAACCGCTAATGCTGGACATACATCTTTTTCCAATCGTACAGTTGGGTCCAATATTACTGCCTTTTTCGTCTGTCTATTAAGAGCAAATATATCCGCTCCTCTGTTACTGCCATCCTCAGATATACAATGTACTTCATGTACTTCAAGATTTTTATTTTTTCTTAAATGTGAGGTAATATAAGAGCGAACACTATGATGACGTACATCGCGCAATAAATCTCCTTTAGGACATAATCCTAGCACATGATCAAGA
This sequence comes from Periplaneta americana, assembly GCF_040183065.1. Lineage (NCBI taxonomy): Eukaryota > Metazoa > Arthropoda > Insecta > Blattodea > Blattidae > Periplaneta > Periplaneta americana. The sequence continues at coordinate 141,605,689 of NC_091121.1, read as the reverse complement.
GTCTCAGTCACCTCACATCCTGGAATTCTACAGTGTTGTGAAGTTGTTGTTCGTAGTGGTACCGAATTCACTGCTGCGGTATTGCATGGCATTTTAATGGCAGTGGTTCATTCTGATGACGATAATCCTTTTCTGTCAATCATCCAAGAATTTACTATTCAATATTTTGATAAAATATTATAAAATTCAAATCTCTTATCATAGGCCGGTGAAATTTTGTACATTTGTCATTATTAGACAGTGCATGCGGGATGACTTATCGTTGAATATAGGTGCACATTTACTATATGTTATATTTTTTTCTTTCAGACCATTGGCTGAACAGGTTTTAAACGTAAACAGACGACGTCAACATGCTACTGTATCTCCGTACAGTCAGAAGGAAAAGAAAAATAACGTACTGTAGTATATACCTTGCAAGGTTCAGTCCTCGTCATCATTGATGCAATTACCAGCGTTGCAGTAAACGACGATATATTCTCGTAAGTTGTCGAAGCTGAATCGTTTTCGCCTATCGCTTAAACAGTTTTTGTATCCATAGAATTTCTGAAGAAAACCTCTAAAATGGAGATCACTCAATTTCTTTAGAGGAATATTTGCACTGAGCATCATGTTGCACATGTCTTTTCAAAACGTTTCGATTAGACCCGCACAACTAAATGATGATGATGATGATGATGATGATGATGATGATGATGATGATGATGGTTCCTCAGATTTCATTTCAACGCATTTCCTGTGCGATGTACTGTTGCAATGTTTCTGTATAGCCTGAGTTGTTCTGGTTTTTATTTCAATTTTACATACATTACGCACGATATTCTCTTCGTTAATACATAAAATGTCACTCTCATACTTCTTAATTGCATTTCGTATCTCTAAGCGAATTTAACGTTTTGACTTCGACATTATGAATGGATCAGCACTACACTATTCAACTCGTACTAAATACTTGAGCAGGATAACACAACTGCACACATTGCGTTGCAATGTGGACAGGGGTTCCTTCGTTATGTACTCGCCAGGTAGGCCTACACAAAAGACGGACGTCGCGGCACGTGCCATATACTCCGATACGAAACAACTTCACTTTTCCTTAAGTCATCCAGTAGACACTGTCTTGTCATTATTAACCAGATATACCAATGATCAAAATTTGGCCAATTTAGTTTCGTAAATATGGCAGTTATTTATTTCAATATTGTGAACCCTTAAAAATATAGAACTTGGAGATTTGAGTATAGTGTCCCCTTATTCTATTTTCCATTTCTCCTCTATTTTATTTCACTTTATCTTCATGTCTTTTCTTACCTCTGTTTCAATTATTTATCTTCAGACACCCTTTTCTCACTTTCATTTCCAATAAATCATGGAACCGTCGGGATTTAAGAATTCAATCAAGTGAATGTGTATAAAAACGGCATATTTCACAATGAATGTACTCGTGTTCAGTAAAAATATCGACGAAGTACTGTTACTAGGTGCACTTACAACTTTCAGTCGATTACGCAGTGGAAGCCGACTTTACGATGCTTCGTGGGTGTGAACGGCATGAGTTCTGCGTGAGATCTTTTCTTCCGCACAGATTGGCTTTGTAAGAAAGGAACAAGTCCATAAAAAGCTATCTTCAGTTTTAATGTCAGGAATTTGCATATATTTTTGGCAAATTGCCCTTTATTCCAGATCTAACGCTAGAAATCGCTGCTGTCGCGGAATTGCTAATTGTCTAAGTGAAATCACTCGACAGTTAAAGTAGGGGTGTGAAACGGAAATGTCTTCAAGGGATAGTATTAAAATTTAAAGAAAAATGTGGGAATAAAAACGGAATTATTCGTCTAACAGAAGCGTAAACTTCATTGCTGGTCGAAATCCCACAGGCTTGATGTTACATGGGATAGGCCGAAGGGATTCGTAACTTAAAGGAATTCCATAGCTATATAAATTCTCTTTTGTACTAAAAAATAATTCCACTGGAAAGACTAGGCTACAAGGCCTATATTCATTCCTATCTTCACGTACTGCAGCGAACAACATCGAAGAAGAAACTACCTTCAGAATTCAAACTAAATTCAAAGTGTATAATTTATTATTATTATGTCCGAAACTCAGATTTGCAACGCCTAACAACTGCGGAAATGAGATTTCTAAGGAGTACTGCCGGCTACAGCTTCCTTGACCACAAAAGGAATGAACTAATTACAAAAGAATTGAAAATTACACATTTATGAACATCTCAACCACTATAGACGAAAACCATGTCAATAGGATGGACCGTTCCAGAATCCCAAGACATATTCTCCGCTATATACCACATGGAAGACGATCTTTGGGACGCTCCCTGAAAAGATGGATGGAGACCGTAACAGGCCACTAGGTCTAATACCTGCAAGGACGATTATTATTATTATTATTATTATTATTATTATTATTATTATTATTATTATTATTTACATTACATTACTATTTCTTTTTATTTTTATTTTTTATTATTAATTCATTGCAATTTTATTGTTATTAACTATATATCGTGTGCAGTTTTACTAAATTAAATTTATTCTTTTTGTATGACTTTAATTACACTTGTGTATGAAGAATGGTATCTAAATCCAGAAGCTCAATCCTGTATCTTGGATTTGTACGCCATCCCACTTCCAGTAGTATCTTTATTTCGCACAAAAGCTACAGGTGGTGTATTGCTTTGTCTTCTTGAGAGCGAAGTGGTATCGTCTCCAGTCGTAAAGTGATAGTAAGAGCTTTATAAGTAACTACATACTTACGTCTCTTCATTCATCCAGTTTCAAAATAAAATAGGACAAATTACATTCACTCAGGCTTCTATTTCCCTCTCCCTTACCATCCTCCGCCTTCTCTTCACTACAGTCATTCAGGTGAAGAATACAAAAGAAGGACGATGTAAAGGAACGTAAAATAGATTTTCTGTATTGAAAAGTATACAAGGACTTGGATTTCCTTACAGGAGACTCGGGAGTGCTAGGAAGATATTGAGAGGGAACGTAATTGACAGAGAAAGGGGAAACATTTTATTTACATTCCTATAATACACGTACGTCTTACAAGAGTCTCCCAGACATCAATACTTGAATACCGTAACTGCTAAAGAAATATGATAATGGTTGCTAAGCGCTTCAACTGTATTATATATGAAGGTTGTAACACTGTTAGAGGTTCATATATATTGTACAAGGTGAGTAAAAAAGTCTGGAACATTGCTTGTAATTTTCCTACTTCTACTTCTATGAAGAAACATAAATGGAAAATATAAAAATTGGAGATTTATCCTTCGAAGAGATGGAAACATTCAAATATCTTGGACCAATACTAACCAATATAAATGATACTCGGGAGGAAATTAAAGGCAGAATAAATATGAGAAATGCTTGTTATTATTCGGTTGAGAAGCTTTTGTCATCTAGTCTGCTATCAAAAAATTTTAAAGTTTGTATTTATAAAACAGTTATATTACCGGTTGTTCTGTATGGTTGTGAAACTTGGACTCTCACTTCGAGAGAGGAACAGAGATTAAGGGTGTTTGAGAATAAGGTTCTTAGGAAAATATTAGGGGCTCAAAGGGATGAAGTTACAGGAGAATGGAGAAAATTACACAACGCAGAACTGCACGCATTGTATTCTTTATCTGACATAATTAGGAACATTAAATGAAGACGTTTTAGATTGGCAGGGCATGTGGTACGTATCACAGTGGTTCATTTTCCCAATTTCTTGGCCAAAACCTCTAGAGATGTTTGAATTAATTTGAACGTAACAAAGTCGAAACATATCATAAAAGTAACATAATTAAGAATTAAATATCCACTAAATTCACATAAATAGCTATAGTAAATGCTTTTTGGCGTGGATGATCATTTCATTGCTTCTTAGAATATTCAAAGTTATGGTCTATTTTATCTATATATACATATAATTATGTATATATTATATGTATAATATGTATATAGTACAGTAATTCTTTCACTCGCTAGCATCAAAGTCTTCATCAGAGCCCTGAGTGGACACATCTAAATGTGTAGATGCATCTGGAGCTGACAGAAGTTATATTACATCTGCCCACAAACGCTTCAGTTTCTTTCTTGGGACTTTCAATATTATTTATGAAGTATGGTCCAACAATGCCTCCAGATCAGTTTCAGCAGACTTTTCTGTTTTTGAATGGCATTGGTATCGAGATAGCACGTCTTTTGTGCTTCTAGCACCGTTCTGTATTGCTGGAAAATGTAGGAGTTGGATTTTTAGTCTCGGACCTAATCTGGTTAGACTGGAATTTTGTTAATATAACTTCAACTAGACTGGACAATGCTTTCATTCCAGATAAAGGTATACAGTGCTCTGAACTTAATTTAAAATCTTTGCTGCATTTTGACGTAATGGTTGGTGTTGAAAATTGTACATCTTTTATTGCAACAGCAGTATAAATCTCTCCTGCTTCACGAAGACTCATTTGTGTGGCATATGCGAGTTCTCAAGAACCTACGTTTTGTCTTGATCCCTGTGCTTTTCGTCTTTTATACCGTTCACCACTTTACTAAATTCTAGTAATGGACGCTCGACTCTCTGTTGTGTTTCAGTAACGCATATTGGGAAACTCGAAGATTTTCAAGCCATTTCTTATTCTGTGGTAGGAATCTTTCAACTTCCTATTTGACCGTTGCCATCTGGTTTTAAAATTATATATTAAATGTTTAATACTTCAGTTCATCGAATGATGTTGCAGGAGAATCGGTTATGATTCTAATCCGTTCTCTTAAATAATCATACTTTTCTTCAAAATTAAATTATGAACGTACTGTAGAATAGTAAACATTTCATGCCTAGTGAGGTTTATGTGTTGACTTTCATATCCTCAAAGGAATTACAGAAATAATTAAAATTTTAATAAATTGATGAAGGATTAATATACGACACAATAATTTTTTGTGGCAACGTATTTCATAGGTAAACAAAATGATATAATGCACAAGAAAGCTAAAGGTTTTACTTATTCTTCGACATATTTCTCCCATCATGACACTTTTCAGTACACCTCGTTCATAAAACTCCTTTTTTTGGGCGCATAACCACATGCGCACGGCTGATTTCACTTCTTCATCCGAACCGAAGCGTTGTCCTCCTAGGAATTTCTTCATTGGTCCGAAGAGGTGAAAGTCAGATGGTGCAAGGACTGGACTGTAGGCTGAGCGATTGCCGCCTTAATGATGCCTCTGACATTGGGTGGTGTTGCAGCGGTCACCATTCGGACGGAACGCGCTTCGTCGGCGGACTTCTTCGAAGAACCTGTACCACCTGGAGATGTTGCTATGGTCCAGAAAATCAAGCGCCGCACACCTCCAATATTTCCCTGTGGATTTCACTCCAATGTTTTGTTTTTCGCAATAAAAAGGACTACACCTCGCTGCCCTTCACAAGTGAACGATGGTAGAAAACGCGTCATTTTTACTCAGTAGTTACAGCTCGTTTCGCAAGGGTGACGTCCAATCGAATCATTGCTGTATGTAGTGCAAGATTTAAACTAACTATCTGCCAAATTTGAACATCCTAACCAAAGTAGTATTCCGTTAGATAATTGTTGTGCATTACCTTCCGATCTTCCCTTGTATTACAACGCAAAGACGCTATGCGCACTTCAAAACTAAATTCGAGCTAGTGGGTCCAGTGGCAGTTGGGGGCAGACTTTCTTTATTGGTACATGAAAAGCACCCACATAGGTATGATTTGTAATGAGAAACTTGACAGGACCTCGCAGGACCGATAACTTTTAACCTCCGTGAATCCGCCGCTTTCACATTTTCAACCACAATTAACATGAGTATATTATTTAATATCTAAACGCCGTTAGTTAACTAGATAATTAATTTAAACTATGATCAAATATTCTACACACTTCCAGAAATCGAATCCATGCTTCAGTTTTTAGTTTCATCATTATACAACTTATGTATAACACTTCAAAAACGACCTTTCTTTCACCATGCAAACTCAGCAACTGCATTGTCCAAGAGAGACGCATTTTCAGCCACGTATTTACAAGCACAGGACTGGAGATGAGAGATAAGATATACGATGTCTACATGCCCTGTCCTTCCTCTTCAACTTAAGACAACAACCAACCCTCCACTATATGTTTCAGTTTTGGAGTTTTGGCCAGGAATTCGGGAAAATGAACCACTGTGCGTATGGGCGAATCCATAAATGCATATAGAGTGTTAGTTGGGAGGCCGGAAGGAAAAAGAGCTTTGGAGCGTCCAAGTTGTAGATGGGAGGATAATGTTAAATTGAATTTGAGGGAGGTGGGATATGATGATAGAGACTGGATTAATCTTTCACAGGATAGGGACAGATGGCGGACTTATGTGAGGGCGGCAATGAACCAGCCATTTATATGAAGACTTATTTACTAATAGGTGAGAAAAGCATTACTTTGAACATGTTTGTAAACAACTGCGTTTTCAAATTATGACGAATATTTAGCCGACCCGGGTGGCGCAAGCCGTAGAGGCACGCAATGACTCTACGGCTTGGTCCGAAGGGTTGTGGGTTCGAGTCCCGCCTCGGGCATGGGTGTTGTGTTAGTGTTAGTTAGTAAACAGAAACAGAAAACTGAAAACCTGAAAAACAGAAATATTTCGGAAAATGGCCTCTGGCCGGATGTAGGAAAAAAAAAAAAAAAATATTCCAAGACATCTATATTTGTTATGATTCCAAGAACTCACTTTCTCATTTTTTGGATTCTTTACTTCTCATAAACGGTCGTTCGTTCGTTCATCATTCATCCATTCATTCATATGTTCTGCTCAAAGTCAGGTCTTTCATTGCAAACCCAGCTTTCTCCAATATTTCCTATTTTCTACTTTCCTCTTTGTCTAAGCATATGATCCATATATCTTAATGTCATGTATCATCTGATATCTTCTTCTGCCCCGAACTCTTATCCCGTCTGCCATCTCTTTCAGTGCATATTTCACTAGACACTTTCTTCTCAGCCAGTGATTCAATGAATTATTTTTCTTGTTCCTAATCAATTTCAACATAATTCTTTCTTCACCCACTCTTTTCAACACAGCTTCATTTGTTACTCTGTTCACTTCACACGTTGCATTATTCTCCTTATCCACATTTGATATGCTTCTATTCGCTTTTCTTCACTTCGTCGTAATGTCCATACAATGCAACACTTCACAAAAGCACTTCCTTTGTCCAGAAGTCCGCAGAAGATGCTTCTTTTTCTATTAAAATCTTCCTTCGCCATTGCTATTCTCCTTTTGACTTCCTGGGAGCAGTTCATGTTACTGCTTATAGTACACCACAAGTATTTGAAGCTGTTCATTTGCTCTAGTGCCTCATTTAGAATTCGCAAGTTTACCTTCTTTATTTTTCATCCTATGACCATGGTCTTCGTCTTATTTGCATTTATCTCCATCCCATACCGCTCACAGCTGTCATTTAGATCCAGTAGCGTATCTCCAAGTATCATTTCCTCTTCTGCTAACAACGCCATATCATCAGCAAATCTTATAAACTTTATGTTCTTCTTCCTCCTACTATCACTCCTCCCATGTTCTGAAAACAGCTATTCATTAAATCCTCCATGTAGATATTGAACTATATGATAAAAAGTATCCCTAACGTACTGCTCTTCCTATTTCACTTCCTTCTGACATTTCTTCTCCTATACTAACTTTGACTCGTTCTCATAAACGTATAAGATCATGTTTTCAGCATTGTAAACTATATTTCATTAGCCATAGTTCCCCAGCTTGTGATGCCACTCAAAAATCACACACAACTTAATAACGACAATCAAATACATTCATATGAAATATATCTGTTGTAGGAACCCAGTGAAGATTACTTTTATTGAAGAACTTATTTGCTGAATCCTCAATGATCAGCCAGAGCCCTGACCTTGTGAATAAAATCTCATTTACTGTCGAATCTAATGGCTGTCTAAACGATAGTTTAAGTCATCACAGCTGCCATTACTGGGCTCCAGAGAATGAACACCATACACACCGTCCATGCACGTTATTATTCACTGCAAAGATCAAGATGAAAATGAACATTACGGCTCAAGCATGTGTTTACTAGTATAGCTTCAGAATGTCGGGAGTTGACTGTACTCCACGAACACTCAGCGACGACCTGTTCGTTTATATCCTTATCCGTTGCATTACCTGTGTTCGGTGTACTATATACCCAATGTGTCTTTAACTTCAGTCTTAGGTAGCTGAGATACGGAGCCTAGAAATGACTCAGAATTTTGTAGTTTTTGATGACTTCATTTTCTCAGACCATTTATTTGGTGGATTCCAAATAGACCTAATTCCAAATGACAAATTATGAGAAAACTAACAGAAACTGATAAAAGAAATTTGACGCCCTTAGATCCGTTTGAAAATAAATAAACGTTCACAGTTGTATATAGGCTTGAAAAGGATAAATTAAAACGTGAATAAAGCAAGTTAAAATCTTTAAAAGAGGACTTAGGGCATTTTGGAATCCACCTCTTCTATTAGACGTTATGTACTGTATGTCTCTACTATATAATCACAGAACTGTTGAACCCTTGTGTCATTTGGTTGTATTGCAATTAAATCATCTGTAAGATCTACAAAACAACTTAGAAAATTCTGAATCCTACCTGCTGTAATGGCCTGCCGGAATGACTTGATGTGCTATCTTAAGGCTAATCCATAATAAACTGGAAATGAGAATCACAACGAGAATTGGAAACTGAGGACGTGAAAGTGAAGATGTTTGATTCACAATAAACAGAGAACGAAAAAAGCTATGCATATTGATATGTAGGCTATGTCAATAGCGATATTACGCATTCTGGTGTTATATGTGTATAATTCACCAATGACGTTATCTCATGAGAACAAACCAGCCAACATAAACACAGGGTAAGCAACTTCAGAATTTATGACGCAGAATTTTTAAGAATTCGGCTCACATGGCAATCTGATCATATATACATGTAGCATATATTGAAAGTGATTCTGTTGACTTTCCGAGTTAGTTAGAAACGATGCATGAAGAAGAAATTATGTCATGGCCTCCTTGCTACAAAACTACAACGATCAAATAGCTTTGTCATGGTAACAGGATGAATCTAGTAGGCTGTGATCGGAAACGAGGACGACAAAGTTGAAACTTTGGCAAACTCATGTTCTCGTTTCCGGGCTCCGACAAGCTTCTCGTTAATTGTGAATGTTTACATTTAAATGTATACATTTTAATAATTTTTCCGTTCTCGTTCTGGTTCTCGTTACCGTTTGTGAACCATCCTTTATCGGTTTCACCGGAAATGGGACTGAGTTTAAGTGCAGTCCAGTTGATCTCGGTGGCCAAGCCACTGCACACCTTCCAGTAAAGCGAATGTGATAACGGATAATTGTGACTAAAAATGCAGCAATTTGGCTGCCAAAATAAGAAGGTGCGACATCCTGCTGTGTCTAAATCTGCCATTTGTTCTGAAGAGGAGCATTTTCTAGTAACGATTGATTACATACACACTTAAGGCTGGTCCACAATAAATCGGGAACGGAAACGGAAACGACAACGAGAACGGAAAAATGGTTAAATGTATTTAAATGTTAGCATTTTTCACGTTTCCGTTCCCGAGCTCCGGCAAGCTTCTCGTTAATTGTGGATGCTCACATTTAAATACATTTATTTTAACAATTTTCGTTCTCGTTCTCCTTGTTTCCGTTCCCGGTCTATTGTGGACCAGCCTTTACACTGTCTAAATTAAAAGAGACCGCAGGTCCATTATGATTGAGTTTCCGATATATGTATGTTCATGTGGTACCGATTTAAAATAAGCTAACCAATATGTCTTTAAGTTATGACCAGGCTTCGAGACTTCGGACCCAATAGAGTAGTTCAGTGGAAAATCAGCATAACGGCGTACTGAGTATAGTGGTAAGGCGTACAGTGGGTAGGGGTACTGCATAATGAATGCCAACAAGTAGCCTATGCAAAGAAAAACGCTCTGGATTTGAAGGTTCTGACGAATAATTTGGTTTTCATACAAACTGTGTCTGAAACTATTAGGCCTACACGGTTAGAAAAATCAGAGCAAGAGATGCCGGAAGCCCTCAAATTAGTTGAGAAAATGACACAGAGAATTAAAGAGACACCAAGTACACCGGTTACTGAACGTGTAAAACAGAAGTGGAAATCAATTTTATGTAAAAATAACGGATATGAAGCATTGTGTAATATAAACAGCAAATTAGTGGACATAGAGTCACCCGAGAATAAAGGACTGTCTCTTAGAGACTGCAATGATGTTAGGTTTTATCGTTTTGCTCCTATCACGTCATGCGACGTAAAGCGCAACTTTTCACAGTACAAACTGTGTTTGGCAGATAACCGAAAAAGATTTACGTTTGAGACACTGAAAATGTATCTTGTAGTAGGCCTACATTGCAATTCGGTACAGTAACTGCACTTCCTAAAGACGACCAATAGGATTATTAAAAAAATTAAAATTGCTACATGTGCATTTCCTCCATAACACTGTGTGTAATTAAACACAAATGCTTATAAAAGACAGGAGAATAAATGATTTTCACATTATTTTGACATTGTCATTTTGTAACGAATATTTACTTTCAGAATGTACATATGTGTGTGTTTCCCCATACTACCGTACTCTACTCTAAATAGCAACGTTGTTACCTGAACACATCTCTACCTTTCGCTATCTGCAGCGAGTCAACAGCCTATAGTACATGCACAATAAACTTATTGTATCGGGTCCCAAGTCTCGAAGTCTGGTTATGACCATCCTGTCGCGGGACATTATCTATAATGTTATAGCAACTCGCTACTAACTGGCAGGTCTTGGTCAAATCCCGAATGGTAGCGGGATTTTTTTCTTTGCCAGAACTTTCTGAACTACCCGAGGGTAGTTTAGTGCACATGCCATGAAATCATGGAGCTCTACCTTCTTGACCCCATGCTCCTTCATGTAGTCTAAAGGTCATAGATACATACTGACAAAATGTGCTTATTGAATAAGTGAAGCGTGTAATAATCTGTAAGGAAACTCTAATTACTGCATCATGAAGAAAATGTACAAATCAGCTATGACATTTATTATGGATTTCGTGAAGATTGTCTTCCGAGAGATTGAAACTACTAAGAAGGAAGTTGAATTTTCGTATTACTTCGTGAATTTGTGAAGTGTCGGTTGACTGACGGCTGGTGACGGGAGGTTTAAACTTTCAAACAGTTCGCAACTGCTTGTCAACCCTCAGACTTCCAGCGTCTTCGTGGAAAGTGTACAGGTTGGTCGAAAATTTCAGTTCTGTATTAAAACATACAATAATAAGGACACGTAATATCATACACACTCTCTTCGAATGTCGTACTGTGAATCTATTGTTAAGCTTTCTTTAGACCTGGATACAGAATTACAGGTATGTTTACCGTGCAAAGCGTTGAAAGTTATCAATAACTATATTAAAGAGAGAATAACTGGAAGTTACTTTGCAACTAGAGATGAACAAATCTAACTGCCGCTCTCGCTCGCTGTGTTCGTTGCATTTGTCTTTCGAGTCTCGTCTCGTCTCGTCTCGTCTCGTCTCGTCTCGTCTCGTCTCGTCTCGTCATTCTCGTGCGGTCCACACCTGTGGAGTAACGGACAGCGCGTCTGGCCGCGAAACCAGGTGGCTCGGGATTGAATCCCGGTCGGGGCAAGTTACCTGCTTGAAGTTTTTTCCGGGGTTTTCCCTCAACCTAATACAAGCAAATGCTGGGTAACTTTCGGTGCTGGATCCATGACTCATTTCACCGGTATTATCACCTTCATTTCATTCCGACGCTAAATAACCTGAGATGTTGTTACAGCGTCGTAAAATAACTCAATAAAAAAATTCTCGTGCGTTTCGAGTCTCGCTCATCATTCTCGAAATAGCATTTGGTCGGCGCGGAAAGATTTGGTAACTTTGAATAACATACACCATTTGAAATAAATAACATTATAAATGTTTAAATGAGACAAAAGGACAAAACAGAACAGTATCTTAGTTACCAAAATGTTCTGGTTCTATTATATAATATTACGTTTGGTTATATAAATAGAAAAAAAAATTCTCAAATAACGTTATGTTTCATAGAAATGCAAATTTAATATCTTTTTACTTGAGATTGCACACTTGATCTCAAACATATGAAAAGAAAATTCCTAGGCTTTTTAATAAGGGTCTAATAATTAAATAAAGACTGGAGAACGGATTATTATTCACTGAAGGTTAGAGATGATGTTTAAAATAGGCTACTTGATTGTTTATACATATATAACAATTGCCTAAGTATATAGGCCTAAGAGTTCAGTCAGATATAAAAACAGTGGCGATTCAAGGCTGCTTGACGTTCAGGACTTCGGGAGTGATCAATCTCGACGTCTCGAAACACTCGCAAGCAGTCTTTACGTCAACGGCGCAACATATAGGCCTACAACATTGTCGTGCGAGTTTTCTGCTTTGCGGGCGCTGTTAGTCTTGCTTTCTCGATCGTTGTTCTTCTCTAGTTGCAACATCCATCCTGAATGTCGGTCTTAAATGTACAGACTGTCTCAGATACATAAAGAACCAGGTGCATACGCAAGGCAGGGTTACCGAGTTTGAAACCCCTTCGAACTTTATATATATACACATAAAAGCAGGGAGATGCACTATCACCTTTACTTTTTAACTTCGCTCTAGAATATGCCATTAGGAAAGTTCAGGATAACAGGCAGGGTTTGGAATTGAACGTGTTACATCAGCTTCTTGTCTATGCGGATGACGTGAATATGTTAGGAGAAAATACACAAACGATTAGGAAAAACACGGAAATTTTACTTGAAGCAAGTAAAGCGATCGGTTTGGAAGTAAATCCCGAAAAGACAAAGTATATGATTATGTCTCGTGACCAGAATATTGTACGAAATGGAAATATAAAAATTGGAGATTTATTCTTCGAAGAGGTGGAAAAATTCAAATATCTTGGAGCAACAGTAACAAATATAAATGACACTCTGGAGGAAATTAAACGCAGAATAAGTATGGGAAATGCATGTTATTATTCGGTTGAGAAGCTCTGGTGTCCAAAAATCTGAAAGTTAGAATTTATAAAACAGTTATATTACCGGTTCTTCTGTATGGTTGTGAAACTTGGATTCTCACTCTGAGAGAGGAACATAGGTTAAGGGTGTTTGAGAATAAGGTGCTTAGGAAAATATTTGGGGCTAAGCGGGATGAAGTTACAGGAGGATGGAGAAAGTTACACAACACAGAACTGCACGCATTGTATTCTTCACCTGACATAATTAGGAACATTAAATCTAGACGTTTGAGATGGGCAGGGCATGTAGCACGTATGGGCGAATCCAGAAATGCATATAGAGTGTTAGTTGGGAGACCGGAGGGAAAAAGATCTTTAGGGAGGCCGAGACGTAGATGGGAGGATAATATTAAAATGGATTTGAGGGAGGTGGGGTATGATGATAGAGACTGGATTAATCTTGCACAGGATATGGACCGCTGGCGGGCTTATGTAAGGGCGACAATGAACCTCCGGGTTCCTTAAAAGCCATTTGTAAGTAAGTAAGAATATATATACATATACATTATGTCAATATATTTTATTGTTTCCGTCTATTTTCCTGTTATATAAAGCAAAATGTCTTACCTATCACATACAAATAACTATTGACTATATATTGTGCAAGTGTAATAATGACACAAGCATTTTTGTTGTACAAAATTTAACAGAAGATAAAATTTGTTAAAAATTGAATGGCTGTGAAAAAATTACATTTCAAAGATTTTGTAAGGATATTCATTATTATGTTTTACTGTATTAGAACACAGTATAATATTAATAAATATACCGTAATATAATAATAATAGTAATAATAATACACAAGATTTAAAATAGCGATAATGTAAATTTTAAACAATTTTAGTAATAACCCCCTCTCCGTGACAAAATTCTGCGTACGCACTTTAAAGATCAGAGAGTTGGATGGCCTGCAAAAGTTATTGCAGGCGAAGAAGTTTGTCTGCAACCTGCAGTATGTAAGAGTAGAATAACAGGATAGATAATTATCGGTCCCATGTTCGTATGGCATTTTATGCTCAAAATGACATATAGAACTGAATCCTAAAGCACGGGTTATTAGTTGTGATCCACCCTGTACGTGAAATGTAGAAATAGGCCTATACTGTATTAAATATTTATGCATGTAGACTTTTGAGACAAATTTTATTTAACATTTCCATTCACATATATGTTAAGCTCAATTGTTTGTGTAAAACTTTGTTTTGATTTATTTCAGTTTTGTTTATCCCATTTACTTCGTAATTTTGTGAAGAAGGTCATTGTTTCCCGTTTGTTTCCTTTTAAATTTAAAAGTATGTCATCGAGTACTGTTTTGTCTGATGACACTGGAAATATGCTTACACTGTTTATAAAGATATTCTGTCTGTAGCCTAAAACAATATTTCATTTATGTATAAGTTATTATGCGCAATAAGTGCACCTACTTTTATAACGAATGCTTATTGCAATGGATTTCATACCACAAAATTAGCCAAACGACCCAGTTTTCATATTTTTTTTTAGAAAAAGTCATATGTCTCTCTGCTGAAGAAGAAGAATAAAAATGAACTTACAGTTGCCTTAAGTTTTTTTTTAACTTATTGTGACGTAAGAAACAATAACTATTGCCGTTTTAGTTGGCAATTATAAATTGTCAAACTTACATTGATGTTTTCTTTGAACTGATGGTGTAATGAAAGAATTTAGTTGGATAAAACGGAAAATATTTCACTTTCTCCTAATAAATGGATATGTGGAGCCAAGAATATCTGCATGAGGAACTTAATTACTTTAGAACGGAACTTCTGATGAGAAATGATTTTTTTTTTTCATTTAAAGCAAATGAAAATAAAGTTCACTGTAACGTTCACACGCGACCCTTTCTCCTGGTTCTAGAAAGTAATATCAATTCTAATAAAGGTAGAAACTAATAAATGATTCACGGAGAATTTAATCCCATCAGTTTGTAAAGGGCATGCCTCTGATGTAGGAGGCTTTAAGGATATGGCTTTCATGTTCGACAAAGCATAATTTCATAATTATGTGGAAACTTGCTACTACTAAAAACATAGTAACAATCTTTATTCTGGAATGTTAGATATATTAACTTGCGTAACATTTCTGCGTAGAACACTTATCTTCATAATGTCTAGGTCTAATTTTATTTTCACATTTTCTTTCTATTGTCTGTTTTTCCTTCGTCTTTCTGGTTATCTGTCTGTACTGTTTCAAGGAATTCATTACATTTAGATATTTCTGCTCAGGGAATCTTTAAAAAAGAAGAGAAGGTCATAATAAAATTGTCGATTTCCGTGGGAATTGTCGGATTTAATTTTTATTCTTATAAATATCACGTCACACTCGGTGTAGAGCCAGTAATGGAAGGCAAATAATGTTTATTGGAAATTTTTTAAGTAGTGCACTTGTACCCCTTTGCCATAAATATTTCCTTCGTTATTGGTAACTCAGTTTTCCTTGGTACCATCAGAGATGACCACTACTTAGATATTTATTTAGCCTATATCCCATTACCAGAACATTTTGAGATGCTTTAGCTAACCAAAGATGCACTTAACTCATTTTTCACAATTTTCTCACTTGTACCCCTATGTTTCTGTCCCCCTCATCTGTGGTGTTTGGTCAAAACATTTTAATTCCAAAAAAACCTGTTTTGAGACACAAAAATGGTTATTTTCACTTTTTCTATAAAAATCATAATTCTAGTTTACATACAAATGTGAAACAAAATAACGTAAAATTAGATGGAGATATCACGGCTATACCAAACGAAAGAGGACTGTTTTTATATAGGGCTGCACTTTCAGCTAAAAATGGAAATTTTTGAAGTTACCATGTTCTGAAGAAACACCGCAGATATTTCATCATCTTGATCTTCTTCATCATCATCTTGACAAGTATTAGGCCGAATTTTCTTAGGTTAAACAAATTTTTTACTGACAATTATAGTAAAAGATATGAATTTCATAATCTCAGAATACATGTTTTGTTCGCTGTAATATAGTATTCAATGTATGCTTTGTACTGCACTATTTTATTACTACTATTAGTATTTTTATTATTATTATTATTATTATTATTATTATTATTATTACTATTCTTATTATTATTAATAATAATAATTATTATTATTATTATTACTATTCTTATTATTTATAATAATAATAATAATAATTATTATTATTATTATTATTATTATTATTATTATCAATATTTGTCTTATTTTTTTATACTTTGTATGTCTCATTTATTTTGACCTACTGTTCACATTTTATTATGCTTTTTCCTTTCTTCCTGTATGTTATATATTATGTCTGATTTCTACTGACTTGTTGTTTATATTATATTATTATTATCATATTCAGTTTTGTGTGTGAAATTGTAGTGTACTTTGTAAATTTGTAGTGTTTTTTGTAACGCAGTTTTACTCCTGGTTGAGTGTTAGAGAAGAGCGTATGATCTTAACTCTGACAGATTAAATGATTATTATTATTATTATTATTATTATTATTATTATTATTATTATTATTGATGATGTGTTTAACACAAAAAAAAGTTAGAAAAGTCTCTATAGGAAAAGGACATCATTTTATCACAACATTATATGAACAAAAGGAATTTTATACAGCTGTTCTAGTTACAGAAAGTGGATATACTGTCCAAATGAGGCCTATCCTATTACAATTCACTTATTTGAGTGTTGCATTACATATAACATATTGTAACACAACCTCCATAATATGGAATACTACTGATGACATGAATACTGTAATTTTGTTCTATAAAATATTAGTACCAGTACAGAAATACTTTAATATATTATAGTGTGATCACAATGTGTAAAAATCCCACTTAATTTTCATTACAATTACGTTACGAGTTGAAATATATCTGCGTTTACTTAATCATTTTATTATATTGATATCGGATTTCAATCAGATAGAGTAACTAATTATATGAAATATTCATTGTGTCTATTTTATAAGCTGGCAGCGCATTTGTATTTCCAAACGTACATCGGATCGAGTAGTTTCTTCTGTACATCGATTACATCACGTGAATACATAAGCAGGGTAAAATTGCAAACAGGTACGCACAGACTATTAGTCACAGTACAATACAGACGCTCCATCGTGAATGAAGTTCAGGTAAAACACCAATTTACGACTACATTGTGATCTGATTCTAATACTGAGTAAGTTGAATCTCCATTCAGACTTTTGCGTTAATATTATTTTAATTTATCAATCTATGTTAGATTGTGTTTAATTTTGATCTATATATTTTAAAATCATTTTCTAAGTGGGCTCGTTTCTGAACACAATTTTGTCCCATTCCAATGTCGCTAGAGCCTAATCTAATTTAACTTAATTTGTGAAATATACAATATTTATTTCTTCTTTAATTTATTTCTTTCAAAAGAATACCCTCAGCAAGATCTACGTTACAGTTGGTTATATTCGAATATCGCAAGGACTATTTCAGCATAAGAAATGGAAACTTACTGTGTTTTATGTGAAATGATGATCTGCGCTGTGATGTAATGTATTTTAAATATGCCCCTGTAATGTCATGTGACGTAGAAAGAACATTCCCTTAGTTTAAACAAATTTTATGTGACGTTCGTAAAAGATTTATATTTTATAACCTCAGAATATATATTTTCGTTCACTGCAACGCGTATAGGTTTTGATAAATGAATTATTATTTTGTATATATTGTGTAAAATATAAATATTGTTAAATTATATATTGATTTTTGTTATTATAATTGTGTCCCTGTAACGTCATGTTACGTAGAAAGAACATTTTCTTAGCTTAAATTTATACAAGTCTGGCTTTCAGGTAGAAGCTCCCTGTGAAGCAGGCTTGAATAATTTTAAGGGAAAAATTGTTCCGGTGTCGGGTATCGAATTGTGACTGTGTCGTCTATAGTTCCTGGGATTGCTCAATCGCTAGAGCATTTGTGCGCTAAGCGAAGGGTCCCGGGACCGATACCCGACCCCGGAACAATTTTTGCCTTAAAATTATTAAACAATTGTTTTACTGAAAATTATGGTAAAAATATGAATTTCATAATCTAAGAATATATGTTTTGTTCACCGTAACAGACCTGATTTTGTTGCATTAATTAATGGCATATATTGTATATGTGTGTATATATATAGAGTATATACAGTTATTGTGTACCATCTGTACTATTATGCCGTGTAACATATATTCCATATACTAATTGAGTATTATTATTTAATTGTATTTTCTGTCATATGTAGCACTAATATATTGTAGAACGCTAGTTTCGAAGTTTCAGTGCGTTTATATGCTGCGGCCTTTCACCGTTGCTATTTATTATACTGTATATATGAATCAAATAATTAGAGAATGGAAACAATTGCTTCATGGATATATACAACTCAATAGACATTTACAACTAGATTCATTACTTTTTGCAGACGATTTAGCTCTGGTGGCATCCTCAGAAGATGAATTACAACGTTCATTCTTTAATTTTAACAAAATTGGAATTAAATATGATATGAAAATCAATAAAGAAAAAACTAAAATTATGGCCTTCTCCGGAAAATACCCTGTGCCTAGCAAAATATGATTAGATTAAAAAATATTAGAAAGGACAAATTATTTTACATATTTGGGGTACAAATTATCTTTTTTCAATGAAGTAGACATTTCACAGAAAATTTTAAATACACCAAAACAATGGCAATAATTAACACCATTATGAAACCTTCCCTAGTACAAAGGTATACTCGAATTCGCCTTTACAAGACCTTGGCGAGGCCTGTACTTTGTTACGGCAGTGAGGCATGGACATTGAGGAAGAAAGACGAAAGCAGAATAACGGCTAATGAAATGTAATTTGTGAGATATACAGCGGGATATACGAAATGGGATCACAAACGCAAAGGAGATATAATGGGAGAATTACAACTAGAATCTGTAATTAATCACGTAAAACATTATCAGAACAACTGGATAAATCATCTGCATCGCATGCATAGAGACAGAATCCCAAAAGTCATGCTCCACTATCGTCCAAACGGGAAGAGATCTCTCGGTCGTCCAAAGAAGCGCTGGATTGAAAATTCAACTGTGAGATCGTAACAGGCCATTTGGCCTAATACTTGAAGGGAAGAAGAAGAAGTACAGTATATGGTTAAAAAGTAGCTGGACAGATCATTTCAATTTAGTAGCAACCCCACTTACATTTGTGATGTTCTATTATTATTATTATTATTATTATTATTATTATTATTATTATTATTATTATCATTATCTTTATTATTTACTGAACTATATCTTTCGTAGCGTCCTGACGTAAGCATTTAGCGTCGGAGATTGAACTCTGAACGGCCAGGATGTACTAACCGATAATTTCCCTAACTTGTTTGGGAACGAAAATGCGCTGCCTGTTTATAAAGTATAAGATAACAGCTGGAGAGAATATATATTATTTTATAATTAGCAAGGTCCTGAGTAGGCCTAATTTGGTAGGTTACCGAACTCGTTAAAAGTTAGAAGTTGTTTTCTTGAAATTCATGGGAAAAGAATAATGTTGAAGAAAATTAATTTTTATATTAAAATGGATCCATATATTCCATAAGGTAATGCAGAATGTCACAAAACATGGGTTGTTATACGATCTAGTTTATCAGAAAAAAGTGGAATCGTAAATGATGGATGTCATTTGGAACACATTTTTGTAGGAGAAGCAATTGGAAGTTTGAAATGCTTAGCGCTCAAAGCTTAATTGTGATTTTCCGATCATTACTGGACAATGACTATCAGTGTTAATGCCATATAACTCTCTACGTACATTCTATATGTCTTAAGCTATGCATTGACAGTCTTGGTTCATTTACGACAAGAAAGTGACATCCATCATTCTTGCAGTGGACTCTTCAAATGCTTTCCAAGAAATTCAAGAATGATGCTACACAACACTTCACATGGGTATAAATAATTTACTGATACAGTATTACTTTTTGCATATCAGTGATACCGCTTCTATAAACGTTAATTTCCACAAATGATTCTAAGTACTTTCTGCTATACTTTATTGTAAGAATTATAAGAGAAAGTGTTTTTACGTTCTCGTATACACTTAAGTCTTCCATTTTTAATGTTCTGTGTCACTTGTCAGTCTCGTCAACTTGATTCGATGCAAGTTTTACATACGCATTAAGATTTGCTTCGATGAAAGCTGACCATATAGTATTGAAAATGAAATTAAGCTTAGAAGAACTTCTGCCAACTGAAGGAGAGGACGATGGAACCGTGATTAGTTTCATTGAGAAGTTTTTTTTTTAATTGGTAGCTTGCTTCTATATTTCTACTAGAAAGAAAAACAAGAAGAGGTTTGCAAAGGACAAGGAGATTCAACGAAAAATGAATGAAGTCTACCGTCAGCAGTCAGTGCTCTTTTCATATAATAAGTGAAATATTAAACTGATAATTAAATGAAGTAATTGATAATAATTCAAATTAATAAATAGTAAAAGATTATGCGAAATTAATAAACAATAAATTATTTAATCATGACATCAAATCTATTTACCTCATTAATATGTGTTACTCAAAATGACTACCCTCCAAAGATTTTTGAGGCACAATTTCAAGCGAATATGAAGATAATGTCCTACTGTATATTCAAAGCGTCTCTGAGAGCGTGTATTTGCATTGCATAGATATTTAATATCGTTTAATATAATTATTTCACAAACGTATCGTGATTTTCTCATTGCTTGTGTGGACAAAATGTGGTAGCTCCTGAAAATACAGGGCCTGGCTTCTGATTTTTTTTTCTCTCCAGTAAAAATTGTCTCTTATTGCATATAAACTGCCTTTAAATAAATATTTTGTTAATGTTATTAAATAGAAGTGGTATTTTGTAGTACATGAGTACTAGAGATGAACAAAACTAACTGCCGCTCTCGCTCGCTGTGTTCATTGCATATGTCTTTCGAGTTTCGGCTCGTTATTCTCGTGCGCTTCGAGTCTCGCTCATCATTCTCGAAATAGCATTTGGTCGGCGTGGAAAGATTTCGTAACTTTGAATAACGAACATCATTGAAATTAATAACATTATAAATGTTTGAATGAGACGAAAGGAGAAAACAAAACACTATCTTATGGGCCGTATTCGTAGACATTCTTAGCGCGGGCTTCCGGTGGCTGATTAGCGAACTAACGTTTTTCGTATTCATAAACCAGTGTTAACGATATGATATGATATGAATCCTGTACAAGTAACTAGTCGTTAGTCGGGGCTAGTTTAGCACGCTCATAGCGCGGGCTAACGAAATGTCTATGAATAGCACCCTTAGTTATCAAAATGTTCTGGTTCTATTAAATGATATTACATATGGTTATATAAATATAAAAAAAAACAATCCTCAAATAAATTTGCATTTCCAAGAAACATGAAACATAACGTTAATATCTTTTTTACTTGAGATTGCACATTTAATCTTAAACATATGAAAAGAAAATTCCTAGCCTTTTAATAAGGACCTAGTAATTAAATAAAGATTGGGGAACGGATTATTATACACTGAAAGGTAGATAATTATTATGTTTTAAATAGGCTACTTGATTGTTTATACATATATAACAGTTGCCCTAAATAGATAAAAGTTCAGTCAGGTATAAACAACTGTGGCGATTGAAGGCTGCTTGACGTTCGGGACTTCGGGAGTGATCAATATCGACGTCTCGAAACATTCAAAAGCAGTCTTTACGTGTATACAACATTGTAGGGCGGGTTTTCGGCTTTGCGGGCGCTGTTAGTCTTGCTTTCTCGATCGTTGTTCATCTGTAATGACTACTATTCCTGTTGTTCACCTATTTATATATACAGGTACGTGGATAAACAGATGTAAACACAGTGCCGGACCTTGTGGGGAGACTGCAGAACTGCAGTGTGAATTATTGACTCGCAACTTGCTCTCCATACCAAGCGAAGCTGGTACACCTAACTTATATTCAAAATAACCAAACGCAGGAATCTACTTATGAGAGTAGTTTCATTATGAGCTAGTAAGATTCATGTGTAATACATGTAGCTGTTCATTTCTTAAAATGTTTATCTTTGAACATAGGACGCGCTATATCTGCAGAATAAAATTGTATACGGTTATTTTCTTCTTCGTATTTTCTTCTCAGTTTACTGTATACAGCCAAATTTGAGAGTTAATGGAGGATAATCTTATACCGAACATTTTGCTGAAAGCAGGTCATTTATCATGTTTGTCTAATTCATGTTTCCTCCTTCTATGTTTTGTACGATCAACATGCTCCTGTATAATCGAATTCTTTTCTAAATAAACATATTCCATATACAAAAAAAACAGAACAGCGTCTCGTTTGTACGACAAAGTAGTCGGTGGGAAACTAGTGAACCATTTGTTTTGCAATTACAGGTGTTTTTGACATCTAGATTCACACTAGACATGTTTACTGCAGTGTTTCACACAGCATACTGGCTGTTAAGAATTATGTTTCGTTTAATTTTAATTGTCTTGGCCACAATTTATTTCTCTGACGTTGTGCTCAAATTATTAGATAAAAAATTGATTTTTTTAATTTATAAATACAACATATTGGAACAAGAATGGAGACAAATACAGCTAATTGTTGGTTTAACTAGATAAAAAGCATATTAACTTCAAAAATATCTAAAATAAATTCACGGAATATAAAATACATACTTATTTTACTTTATAGTACCTCACTCATGCCAATAATTCTGCTACAGAAAAGAATAATAAAAATATGCCTTAATAAATTTCTTGATTATCCTTCAGAGCTGCTTTATTCAGAATTTAAAGTATTTTACTTCCATCAAATTTATAAAAATGTATTACTGAATTTCGTACTTAAAAACCGAAACATATTTAATTTATATTCACATAAATATAAAACCAAAAGATCACACAACTTATACTTGACAGTCCCTAAATGTACTAAATCTGTAGCATATAATCACAGTAGCAACTTCGGTCCCAGGCTTTATAATATGATAATAAATAAATTCCCAAACATACAATTTGCTAATCCGCCTTATTTAAAAAAAAGTCTATAAAAATGCTGTTAACAGAGAAAAATTTGAAGTTCAATTATGGTGATATGTCTTTTCCTTCTCCTTTTTTTCTTTTATTACTTTTGCTCTGTTATTCAATAAAATGTCTTAACATTAACTTACGTGGAGCACGAGTATGTAACTTACTATTTCTGGGGGTGCTAGAGAGTTCTTATATATAAAAAATCAATATGTATCCTTGTTCTGGCAACAAAGTATTATTATTATTATTATTATTATTATTATTATTATTATTATTATTATTATTGTTATTATTGTTATTGTTATTGTTATTATTATTATCATTATCATTATTATTACTTAAATACCTAAAAAGTGCCTTTGTTTAAAATAAATTCGCTAAAAACGCTTTGGGCCTATAATCAAGCAAAGTTAATTCCCTAACCGCTATAAAAATATGATCTACTATACACTACCACTAAAACTAAGCAAAGGCACTATACCTTTGACTACGAGATAGGCCATGATAGCATACATCATACAGCGTTGCCAGACCAAGCATCTTGAATTCTGAAAGCGCCTATATTGAAATAAATAAACTGCTGCAAGAAAACTTTACAAGTTTCATGTTTACGCAGTAGTAGAAGCGATACCAGCACGTGGCGTGAAAGATAAACTCAAAAGTTATTTTTAACGGTAGTTTTATGCCGTGATAATACACTGCGTACATGCATAACTGCATTGTTGCCGTGAAAGCATATGCTGCTCTTGTGGCCATCTGGAATCAGTACCAAATAATTTTCTGTTTACTTTAGTTGGGAACCTTTCAGTCCAATGAGAAGCTCTGTTTCATTCAAACTGTAATTGTAAGTAAGAATAGAAGCGTTAAAGTTTTGTTACCGCATGTTTTATAGTCAGTTTGAAAAAAAAAAATCAGAATTGTCCCCCCCCCCTCCAGAAACAAATTCTGGCTGCCCCACTGGAAGAAATAGAAATTGTGAAATGAAATTTGTGCTAGTTATTTAAGGTTATCTGTACAACTTGTTGTGAATAACGAACTTTAGCTTAAAAGCGAAATATTCTCTAACTTACAAGAAACGAAACTCACTTTGAAAATGATGACAATACTAGGACTACTAATTACACAGAAAACACAGCTACATAACTAAGAAGATGGAACTCTGGAACTCTCTACTAGGCTATAACATGTCGGAGACTGTAGGACATTATCTAGTTTCAACAATAAAATTAAGTTGCACTTTTTCAATTCAGATTCCTTTCAATTATAACCCCTTTTCTCTGGGATAGTTTTGTAAAAATATATATTCCTTTTTATTCCTTTTCATTTTTATTGATTGCCAGATGAATTCAGTGTCGTACCCTTTTTATTGTTGATTCTATTTGAATTTGTATTTTTTATTATTTTATTACATCCCATTTGTTATATCCTTCCTTAAGTTTTTCTCTGTTAACTATTTGTACTAACTGAGTTGCTTTTTGTTATATTACAATCTTTAGATCTGTATTTTTTCTTTCTTTTGTCTATTACTAGCTGAAAGCATCCGGCGTTGCCCGGATTTTCCTTTCTGCTTCTATTTTTAATTAAACTGGTTATTACATTTTCGGAAATCTCAGAAACCTAACTATACACAACCAAAACGAATTGTCTTTACTAAGTTTTCCTCGGCCATAAAAATGAATCTTTACTTAACGTTACTTACATGAATTAATGAACTCAGCCAAATGCCTGCCAGGGTTAACTCAATTTAAAACAGTTGTAAATCAGGCACCGCAAAGAAAACATTTCATCATGTGCCTGACGTTAAACTGTTGTTTTAAATTTATTTATTTATTTATTTATTTGTTTTTATTTATATATTTATTTGTTTTTATTTACTTTATTTATTTATTTATTTATTTATTTATTTATTTATTTATTTATTTATTTATTCTGGCGTAGTTAAGGCCAGAAATACAAATAAAGTAATAGAAAAATCAAACTATAAACAAAGTAAAACCCAACGAAAATATAATTCCTTCTCCTCTTTCTGATCAGTTTCAGCATCGAATCGATATGTACATATATAATTTAATTTATATCGGAAGATTTTTTTTACCTCTTGACCGCTGTACACCCACTTATATCATACCCAGTTTTTTTAATATAACTTGAAACTATATCTCATAAATTCAGAACATATTATATTAATTCTAATTTTATACACAGAATAAAGATACAATATAAACTCGCAATAAGTCATTTTTTAACATAAAGACTAATATTCTGAGAAACGTATAGGCCTACCGGTATTTTAGAAATTAAGAGATTTTTATTTCCACAACGTTTAACATACTAAATTTGCAACGTGATTATACAGATATAATTTCGCAGCAACACATTTTCGGATGTGAACAACAATATTTTGAGAATTAATACAATGTTATTTTCAGTGGACTTATGTAAATTCACATACTACATTAGCAACATGACAAAAGTATCATTGAATTGCTTATTGATATATGTAAAATCTTTTTTTTTTCATTTATTTGTATATAATATAGTTGAGGATGTGAAAAGCACGCAGTTTTTAAGTTAATGTCTGCAACTTTGAGCGATTGCCGTTGAGCTTCATTTAAATATGGCCATTGCAAATGCTAGTGGCATTGAAATAAAATTACAGTTGCTTAAAATTGAATAGGTATCTTAGCAATACGTGGAATAAAAACATCTCCCTTTATTTTTGCAGTTAATATTACCAATTCTATTACGTTTCGTATGAGTTTTTCACACCAATTCTTATTCGTGCATAATTCTGGTGGGTCAATATTTCGCAATCGAACTATTGGTTATTCAATATTAAGTAAATTATGTGGTAGCAATCCTTGTAGTTTCAAAGAATTTTAGAATTCAGTTGTATAAAACAATTTGCTCACTATCTACAAAACTGGATCGAAGAATTCATAATACGGTCCTGGACTGCGTAAAGATACTTATTGCATGAATTATCTAGTTTTAGCCTTCATGATCTGTAACAACAATGTAATTTAATTTCGTGTTAAAATTTCCGTGGCCTCGTGAAAGTTGATGTTGAATACAACAGACAATAATAAAAAAAACAATTGACTGTAGAAGATTTTGCATTTTAATATAATACATGAATAATTTTGATCTATTTACTTGTATTACTTACAATTTTAATTAATTTAACTTCCATTTGCACAATTTTAATGTTGCCTATGTTCTTCTCCTGGTTATGAAGGTTAAATGTGCAAACTTTGGCACATATCGGTTAAAGCGTGTAGATTTGTATAGAGAACATACACACACACATACATACACACATACATACATACATACATACATACATACATACATACATACATACATACATACCCACATTCAATTTTATATATTAAGATGATATTATTTTCATTTTTTTAGTGATATGCTATTGTTTTTTGTAATATGTTAGTATCCTGCCCTTTAACCTTCTGTTAAATTTTCACTCCTTGTATACTTTGTCACCTAGTAGAGTGTAAGAGAAGGCCCTATGACCCTAACTGTCAGTATACTGTATATAAATAAATAAACAAATAATAATAATAATAATAATAATAATAATAATAATAATAATTGTTGTTATTATTCTTATTATTGTTGTTATTATTGTTGTTATTATTATTATTATTATTATTATTATTATTATTATTGTTTATTTCTTGAACTCTCACTTTGAGAGAGGGACATAGGTTAAGGGTTTTGAGAATAAGGTTCTTAGGAAAATATCTGGGGCTAAGAGGGATGAAGTTACAGGAGAATGGAGAAAGTTACACAGAACAGAACTGCACGCATTGTATTCTTCACCTGACATAATTAGGAACATTAAATCCTGACGTTTGAGATAGGCAGGGCATGTAGCACGTATGGACGAATCCAGAAATGCATATAGAGTGTTAGTTGGGAGGCCGGAGGGCAAAAGACCTTTGGGGAGGCCGAGACGTAGATGCGAAGATAATATTAAAATGGATTTGAGGGAGACTGGATTAATCTTGCTCAGGATAGGGACCAATGGCGGGTTTATGTGAGGGCGGCAATGAACCTCCGGGTTCCTTAAAAGCAAGTAATTATTATTATTATTATTATTATTATTATTATTATTATTATTATTATTATTATTATTATTATTATTATTACTATTATTACTATTATTATTACTATTATTACTATTATTATTACTATTATTACTATTATTATTACTATTATTATTATTATTATTATTACTATTATTATTATTACTATTATTACTATTATTATTACTATTATTACTATTATTATTACTATTATTACTATTATTATTACTATTATTACTATTATTATTACTATTATTATTATTATTATTATTATTACTATTATTATTATTACTATTATTATTATTATTATTATTACAATTATTATTATTACTACTATTACTATCATTATTATTTAACTATCTATGAATATTTATTCGCACATAGCTTAACGAGCTCTTGATGCGTTTCGGTTACAATAATGCCATTTTCTTAAGCTGAAATAATTATGAGTCTTATCAGAAGACGTACTTAATTTCTTAAAGGAATACTATTTGAATATTACACATACACAATAAGTTAGATATAGTGACTATAAAATTACTCACGAAAATTGTATAACTTAACTCATTTCAATTTGCAGAGAATTTTGAAAAATTTATATTACGTAACATTTAAAGATGACATTGAGAACATTGTGTTGAGCTCTGGAAGTGCGAGTCTTTTTGGGACTGTGTTCTGAATTTTTCTTACAACCATATTTGGCACCGACTCACCCGTCAGGGAAATTGAACTTTAGCTCTTGAGGCGTGTACAAGATGCTAGCAATTGAAACGGGGCTCGGAATTCTCGGCTACCCCATAGCTCCGAGATGCTGCAAATGTTTCTATTTCTACTTTGATGCAGTAATGAGAATCCCGTGTCACAGCAGCAGTAGTGGAACTTCACCTCGTTCTGCCTCCATCTTCTATTTTGTCATTTTGCAGGCTTCTCATGCAAACGCTCTGCACAACTGAGTAGAAATAATGCCACAAAGTGAAATATAGAGATGATCGATATTATATATGTGTTTACAGAAGTGAATGTCTGGGAGACACCCACACTGAGCTCTACAGGCAAAATATTCGTCATATTGGAAAAGAATTCTTTTCTAGTGAAGGAAACAAATTTAGACACTTTCACATGGAGCAACTTGAAAATACAGTAGCTGTATTGAATTCAGATTATGTATGAAAAGCTGCTTAGTTCTCCAACTCTCTATTTTAAATAGAAGGGATATTCAGTGAAGATGAAACAGCTTTATGATGATAATAATAATGGCAAAAAAATACAAGTAGGCGTTAATTACAATTGGCTTTTAAGGAACCCGGAGGTTCATTGCCCCCCTCACATAAGCCCACCATCGGTCTCTATCCTATGCAAGATTAATCCAGTCTCTATCATCATATTTAACCTCCCTCAAATCCATTTTTATATTATCCTCACATCTACGTCTCGCCCTCCCCAAAGGTCTCATTTCCTCCGGCTTTCCAACTAACACTCTATATGCATTTCTGGATTCGCACATACGTGCTGCATGCCCTGCCCATCTCAAACGTCTGGAATTAATGTTCCTAATTATGTCAGGTATAGAATACAATGCATGCAGTTCTGCATTGTGTAACTTTCTCCATTCTCCTGTAACTTCATTCCTTTTAGCCCCAAATATTTTTATAAGGACATTATTCCCAAACATCCTTAATCTTTGCTCCTCTCTCAAAGTGAGAGTCTAACCGGTAATATAACTGTTTTTTAAATTCTTACTTACTTACTTATTTACTGGCTATTAAGGAAGCCGGAGGTTCATTGCCGCCCTCACATAAGCCCGCCATGGGTCTGTATCCTATTATACAAGATTAATGCAGTCTCTATCATCATACCCCACCTCCCTCAAATCCATTTTAATATTATCCTCCCATCTACGTCTCGGCCTCCCTAAAGGTCTTTTTCCCTCCGGCCTCCCAACTAACACACTATATGCACTTCTGGATTCACCCATAAGTGTTACATGCCCTGCCCATCTCAAACGTCTGAAATTAATGTTCCTAATTATGTCAGGTGAAGAATACAATGGGTACAGTTCTGCATTGTGTAACTTTCTCCATTCTCCTGCAACTTCATTCCTTTTAGCCCCAAATATTTTCTAAGGACCTTATTCTCAAACACCCTGAATCTCTGTTCCTCTCTCAAAGTGAGAGTCCAAGTTTCACAACCATACAGAACAACTGGTAATATAACTGTTTTTTAATTCTAACTTTCAGATTTTTTGACAGCAGACTAGATGACAAAAGCTTCTCAACCGAATAATAACACGCATTTCCCATATGTATTCTGCGTTTAATTTCCTCCCGAGTGTCGTTAATATTTGTTACTGTTGCTCCAAGATATTTGAATTTTTCCACCTCTTCGTATGATAAATCTCCAATTTTTATATTTCCATTTCGTAGAATATTCTGATCACGAGACATAATCATATACTTCGTCTTTTCGAGGTTTACTTCCAAACATACAGGTAGGCCTACGAGGGAAAACTGTAATCTACTTTCAACTAGGCTAAATATTCTAGTCTTCTTGTAAGAAGCATCTACTGAATGTTACATTGTGACTTAGCTTGTAATGCTTCTTGTTACTTTTATTTTGTTCTGTTTTTACAATTTCCAACTTGTATCTTAATGTTACCCACAAAATTGATTTAGAATGCTTCAATACTCTTTTTTTCAGGTCCAATAGCACCCATTTCTCACTGCGTTAACAGATTTTGAGTATTATATCTGTGGTGTTTGGTCAAAACACGATAAGTCCAAAAAGCGTGTTTGAGATACAAGCGTTTTCATTTTCACTTTTCCAATACTTATTTACTTACTTACTTACTGACTTACTTACTGGCTTTTAAGGAACCCGGAGGTTCATTGCCGCCCTCATATAAGCCCGCCTTTGGTCCCTATCCTGAGCAAGATTAATCCAGTCTCTACCATCATATCCCACCTCCCTCAAATCCATTTTAATATTATCTTCCCACCTACGTCTCGGCCTCCCCGAAGGTCTTTTCCCTCCAGCCTCCCAACTAACACTCTATATGCATTTCTGGATTCGCCCATACGTGCTACATGTCCTGCCCATCTCAAACGTCTGGATTTGATGTTCCTAATTATGTCAGGTGAAGTATACAATGCGTGCAGCTCTGCGTTGTATAACTTTCTCCATTCTCCTGTAATTTCATCCCTCTTAGCCCCAAATATTTTCCTAAGAACCTTATTCTCAAACACCCTTAATCTCTGTTCCTCTCTCAAAGTGAGAGTCCAAGTTTCACAACCATACAGAACAACCAGTAATATAACTGTTTTATAAATTCTAACTTTCAGATTTTTTGACAGAAGACTAGATGACAAAAGCTTCTCAACCGAATAATAACACGCATTTCCCATAATTATTCTGCGTTTAATTTCCTCCCGAGTATCATTTATATCTGTTACTGTTGCTCCAAGATATTTGAATTTTTCTACCTCTTCAAAGGATAAATCTCCAATTTTTATAGTTCCATTTCGTACAATATTCTGGTCACGAGACATAATCATATACTTTGTCTTTGCGGGATTTACTTCCAACCCTATCGCTTTACTTACTTCTACTAGAATTTCCGCGTTTCCCCTAATCGTTTGTGGATTTTCTCCTAAAATATTCACGTCATCCGCATAGACAAGAAGCTGATGTAACCCGTTCAATTCCAAACCCTCTCTGTTATCCTGAACTTTCCTAATGGCATATTCTAGAGCGAAGTTAAAAAGTAAAGGTGATAGTGTATCTCCCTGCTTTAGCCCGCAGTGAATTGGAAAAGCATCAGAAACTGACCTATACGGATTCTGCTGTAAGTTTCACTAAGACACATTTTAATTAATGGAACTAGTTTCTTGGGAATACCAAATTCAATAAGAATATTATATAAAACTTCTCTCTTAACCGAGTCATACGCCTTTTTGAAATCTATGAATAACTGATGTACTGTACCCTTATACTCTCATTAGAAGGGTACACGGGAATAACGATCAAGGTCCAGTTTAGAAAGTTTCGAGGAAAACGAGTTGTAAAGTTTAAGCACTTAATAGGCCTACTTGTTATGTATGTATTTAATAGAAATTGACATAGTGGAATGTCAAGAACGATGATTTCTTATTACTAGCTAGACCACATGATAGTACTTCTTTTCCATTATAAGATAGCATTATTAACTCAATTTCGATTTTTTTTATGGACCTTGATCGTTTTTCTCCAATATCTGTCGAATACAAAAAATCTGATCAAGAGTCGATCTATTACGCCTAAAACCACACTAATGATCCCCAATAATTGCATCTACATATGGAGTTAATCTTCTCAAAAGGATATTCGACAAAATTCTGTACGACGTCAGCAAAAGTGATATTCCTCGAAAGTTACTACAGTTAGTCAAGTCCCCCTTCTTAAAAATAGGTACGATTATGGACTCCTTCACTTTTCCTATATAAATCTTAATTCTAGTTCACATACAAATGTGAATGAAAATAACATAAGATTGGATGGAGATATCACGCCTATACCAAATGAAAGAGAAACGTTTTTATATCTAGGGCTGCGCTTTCAGCTAAAAACGCCATTTTTGGAGGTATGTTCTGACCAAACATCACAGATATAAAAACTTTAATGTATATATTTTCTTAAGTATTTCTTCGCAAAGCATTGTATTTATACATCTTGATTACACAGCTTTTAACATTATATCACTTCGGAATAAGCAGTTTATTGCTTTCGCGTGTTAAATATTAGTTACAGTGCCCTGTTGACTAGTAAGCCTGTTGTAAACTATCCTCTGAAGATAGTCCACAGTAGGCTGAAACTAGTCAACAAGGTACTGTATACCTATTAATTATCACGCGAAAGTAATACACTGCATATTCCGACATACCGTATACTATATTTATTTAAGTATTTTATATTGCTTTCCAGTTTATCGTTTGTTTTGTGAATTTTATATTATTAAGTATGGAAAGGAGCACGTTTGATTTATTATAAAATAAGTCTATTTTATCTCTTCATATATAGTCATAATTTAATATCGATATGAATTACGCGTCGTATTAAAGGGACTGAGTATCTCCTATCTTAACACATGTTAAATTATAGTAATATGCTTTACAAGAGCGGTATGCTGAAGTTTTCATGTTCGAGGAAAAGTTTGAAAAAGCGAAACGTAGTTGAGCTTTTTTAATTTCCGAGAATTGAAAGAAAACATACCGCTCGTGTATCGTACATTATTTTGTGCGAAGATCATTTATTACATACCTGAAAGAGGAATTTCTAATTAGTTACAATGAAATCTCCATCTTGGTTTCTGTTCAATGACGGCAAATTTGCAAAACAAAAATATCTATCTTCAACATTGTTGCTTTAAAATGTTTTCTGTGTTTACTATTCTCCAGCAGGCCGTGATATACGTCTGTCTTTTTTTTCCCCCCAGTCTATGATGAGTCTGGAATCTTGTTGATTTTTTTCACGGCTTCCTTAATGTTACTTGGATCACGAATGCAGTAACTTTAGTGGAGTTGTAGAGTTTACTTAATTTTTGCAAATATTTATAAACAATAATTAACAGTGCAATTTAGGTGAAATTGCAGTGGTAAATTTCCAATTTATAATTATGACTATATTGAACGTCTCTAAAAATAGTATGTTAAAAGCCTAAAACAGTAAAAACAATATGTCACTTAAGCGGTAAGAA
The DNA here is from genome assembly GCF_040183065.1 of Periplaneta americana. Lineage (NCBI taxonomy): Eukaryota > Metazoa > Arthropoda > Insecta > Blattodea > Blattidae > Periplaneta > Periplaneta americana. The sequence continues at coordinate 141,572,622 of NC_091121.1, read as the reverse complement.
GAGGGAAATTGTTGTGTGTGTTAGGTTGGGAATACTGAATGTGGAATTTTAGACTTTCCGCGGATTGGTTTTGTGCGGAAACCAACAAAATACGCACGATCTCGCACAAATTATATTTACTGTGCCTTTTCTCTCAGACTGTTGGGAGTAGAGCAATTAAACTTTTACAGCTTATTTCTAAAACTCTTATAAGTAATCGGATGGAAAGGATTTCAAAAATAACACAACTTTATAAATTGATGATTATTTTTTCTACATATGTAAATTTCTATCTATTTTTTTGTTTTATTTTTCAAGAAATTTACTTTAAAAACCATTGTTTTAAAACCCCTAGTCAATTTATGCTATAATACGAATTAAATAGCCTATACACACAAAATTTGGAATAAATCTAACTACTACTAGAAGAAGCTGCGACATCGGTGGTGTTCGTGCAAAATATCATGTATAAAAAAAATTCAAACAATTTTTTCCCCTCTAGACATGCATTATTTTGGTGCTCACATATAATTGTAGAATATCACAAGATGTGTTTTTATGGTACTATTTTAGTTTCAAAGTAATTGATCTCAAACCAACAAAAATATTCCGTTTTTTCCCCTTCATGGAAAATTCATAATTTTAACATACAACATTTTGCACGAAAACCAACGATGGTACATTTTATAGAAAAAAAATACAAACTAAGGGGAAGTGGCTGCCAAAGTTATCAGAACAACCTAGCTGCACATTCCTCATGGTAGATTGAAAATGTTTTTAAATATACCGTATTTAATAATAATATGGATAAATATTATACCGTTGGAAAGCGGATTTTTCAGAGAATATAAATCAATGAAAGAAAATTGGAATTTTTAGAATATTACAGGGTCCCTGCCCCCTTAAGATATTTGCACCTCTACTTGAAAATAAAATATATCAGAGGAACATTACCAAATGATACATAGAACCGTATATCTTCTCTGTTGTCTCCACCTACACATAGAGAAAATAATATTTGATATTTCGTTTACCTTAGGAACATTTGCATGCAATATATAAATGAACTACTCAAGAACTTCCTAAATGCGGGATTTTCACCATTGTATCAGCTGAGAGTCGAAACTTTTAAGAGAACAGCGGTCAGGTTAAACAAATTTGATTCTCATAAAAGAAACTGATTGAAGCCTCGCTGTTTGCCAGTAGCACCTCACAAAGAAACTTTGCAATATTTACGATGATTAAAAAATTAATGTAACAAAAGCTCTCACGGGTGACATATTCCCCCTCTTGTTCAAAATTTCCGGCAAAAAGCAGCAGCAGACTACAGCATTATCGCGCAGTCATTAGATGTCGCATAATTATGTTGCGTGAGACCCTCGCTATATCAGTTGTAAGATGGCTTGCGCTCATGGAAACATGGTCAGGCGTGGAAGTGTATAGTGTAATCCGGTCTTTGCGTCTGAAGGTCACGTCATTAACAAAAATTCGTCCTCAACTTGTTGAGTTGTGCGGTACGAAACGACGCTTGCTGTGGGAGGTCCTGGGCCAAACTTCCTACAGCCCCGACCTGGTATGCAATGATTTTTCATTGATTTGATTTGAAGAAGTATCTGGATGGTAATCGATTCAACACCGATAAGGCCGTTCACCAAGCTCACGTGGCTTCAGATACTTGACGCACATTTCTTCTATGCCGACATATGCCTTGTTCTATAGTCGAAACAAGTGTTTGGACAAGCATCGTGACTATGTTGAAAAGTAATGCGTACCAGTGCTCTACTAGGACACACGTTTAGATAATTTACTATTTTTTTAATTCATCTTCTTTTACTAACAAAACTATGTTCCATAATACCATTAATTCAAAATTCCTGTTAATCACATTATTCAGTTAATTTTGCCACACTTTTAAAAACTAAATGGAAGCACTTCTTTGTTCATTAGGACATAAAAACCCACCATGTTACACTTCGATAGCAGCTTGTAGCCCTTAGATTATACATAATATTTTTGCGAATCGTTTGAAAATCCATAAAATGGCGCTGAAAATATTTGGCTATAAATTAATTACAACATTGAAATAAATCATTTTGATATCACTGCAACTAAGTACTCCGAATTTTCAGGATCAAATCTCTTCATTCTGCTAAAGTGTAGTATAAGATTCAAAAGGTTACTTTTTTATTGCAATTAACAGCTTTTCTTTTCATTAAGCAAATACGTGGATTAGAAGCTACTTATTGTGTATCAGTATATTTGCCTGTGAAATAAAGTTCATCTATGAGAGCTCTTGTTACCTTACCTTTTGAAGAACCCTCTTAATACTGTAGTTTGATTGGTAACTATTATCGAGCCTAAACTCGTCTTTGAACTATTCTAGATCTCTATAAAGATAGCCTAAAATTGATTAGCTTCCTTTTTTTAAGTAAAAAAACTAACAAATCTTCGAAATTTCTTTTAAAATTTGGTAAGTATGAGGTTTGATCTGTGTAACATTAATCATTTTATGCTTCTGTGTGTTTTCTTTTTCTTTCATATCTTACATGAATGGCCGTACGGCTCTTGCGAAGGATCTTGTCTACATGAGTTTGTATAATTGTGTATCAATAAATGCACTTCATTCATTCATTCATTCATTCATTCATTCATTCATTCATTCATTCATTCATTCATTCACTTTATGCCTGTCACCTGTAATCCGAAAACTTGTGGATAGCTACTGCAATATGAATTGTAATGGCAGGTGTTTGCCAGCAATTCCTTGACTTGACTTGAATTTTTACGATTCAGTTTTACTGATCCAAATTATAAGCTTTCATTACAAAAATGAACAGTGTGTGTTATGGAATTTTATTACATTGCGTCGTTATGGAGCAAACTTATGTGTGATTTATATGCAAAATCCCTTGAATTGGAAGTCTTTATGACAGATTTTAAATAATAGCCAATAAAAAGCCAATAGCGGGAGAATTCTTCTGATGAAGAGGCAAGCATAAGAAAGACGATTATGTATGCGTTATAAAACATTGTTCCCGTGGTCTTCTCTCGTTTCGTTCGGCTTCTTTCCACACAGTTGCAAAGTACTTCCATACAGTGTCATATATGCCATCTTTATCTTCATAACCTTCTCATATAAAATCGAAATATCATACAACTAACATATAGGGACACAAAGATATGAACATAAAACTTGCGAGGGACTTATAGGACTAGTGAATCTAGAACCTTTCTTCTCTTTCTATTTTAGTATTTTTCTTCTATCTTCGGTTTTCAGTTTTACGATGAACCCGATTGACTGAGAAGTCGATCTTTTTGTTCAAAACTATAACATATTTTTATGTCCGTGTGTAAAATTTTATATATAAACGGATTATATATGGAAGAAGCGATAATGCGACTTTTTCAAAGTTCTTCAATACTCCAGTAGTGGCTACTAGTTGAATTCATCTTAGAATCTCGCTATCTATATTTCCTATTTCTTACGCCCTTTCTAAGCCTCTGTCTCTTCCTTGTCTATCCTCATTCCTAATTAAATTTTCTGTTTGTTTGACACTCAAATATTTTTAAGGGAGGAGGTACACCATTATCATGCAAAAATCTAATGAAATTCATTTTTTTATACATCAGCTACTATAATAGTTAATGAACAAGACTCATGCTTAATATACATACATTATGCTTTATCAAACACTATTCAGAATATTAAAATAGCTAATAATTACCTGTAAAAATATTAACAAATTTGCATATATTTTTTACAACCGTAAAACATTTACATAATAAAATATAGCTACAATTATTTAAGGGATTAGGTACAGCTTATAGCAGTAAAATGTTGTAAATATTCAACTTTTTTTTCTCCATTACTGTATCTTGTAGAATGATGAAAATTGGTATATTTAAAATACTGTCCTTCTGAAATATGAAAAAAAAAGATATTTTTAGGATTTAAAAAAATTATTTAATTTTTTTTTTTATTTTCCAAAATTCAGTTCAGTGTGCAGTGATAAAGCGTTTCCCACATAACTCAAAAACTATCCCACATTTGTGATGAAATTTTTTGTGTATACTTATACATGTCATATCTACAATATGATGCAAGATCACTCTTCTACCTTTGATAGATTGTCTGATAAAAAATTAATTCCTTTAAAAAATGGTCAAATATTAGTATTTTCTTCTAGTAAAAAAATAAAAAAAAAATTATTAAGGAATGTAGTTGAAAGAGCATGATATTGTAAATATGAGTTTCAACAATAAAATAAAAGAGAGAGAACATGAAAAGTTAACAAGTTTATGAATTATGAGGGAAACGCTTCGTCACTGCACAGTGAACTGCCACCATTTTTAATTTTGAAAAAAAGATATTACTAATTTGTTTAAATCGTAAAAATATTTTTTCAAATAGCAGAAAGACAGTGTTTTACACATACCAATTTTCATTATTGTACAAGATACAGTAATGGAGGAAAAAAATGTTGAATATTTCTAAAAATTTTACTGCTGCAAGGTGTACCTAACCCCTTATATATCTGCATCATTCTTTTACTAGAATGTTTTGACTCACATGAACATAGTCTACGATCTTTTACCTATTCCTGCAGGAATTTTTTTTTTATTCATACATTTTGGAAAATTGAATATTGCAGATAACAAGTAAGGAAAATGTATTTCCTGCAGAAATAGTTAAAATATTGTAAACTATGTTGTTGTTGTTCTATATCTTTAAAACATGCCAGTAAAATAATCATGTAGAGATTTAATTAATTGTCTATTTTATTATGTAAATGGTTTACGGCTGCAAAAAAATTATGCAAATTTTATATTATTTTTACAGATAATTATTAGCTATTTTTACCTCTGTTTGAGGTTCTGGATGATATGTACATCTATTATCAGGCAGTAGGCCCTACATCTCACTTGACGGTGATGTTTCAGAGGGAGAACAATATTGTTTGTATGCATCTGAAATCTGAATAGTGGAATATATAGGTAATTGGTGATTGTATGCAATGGAGGGGGAAAGAAACTGGCTTCATTAACTCCTGGTCCAATTGCCTTATGATTAATGCCTTATTGGTGTCATGAGGTTCAAACCTCTCTACGGACAGTTGACTAAACAACAAACAATTATCTATTTTAATATTCTGAATAGTGTTTTACAGAGTGTAATGTTTGTACGTCAAATATGAAAGGTTTTGTTCATTTAGCTTTTATAGTAGCTGAGATATAAAAATTAAGTTTCACTTTCAGTTTAATTTTACTACAGAAAAAAGTATTAAAATTTATTTAAAAAAGCAGAAGGATTACTCACCTGAATTGTTGTTTAAACATTTCAAAGTTTTCAACATTAAACAAATTCATTATTTTATTTTATTAAAATATTTTCACAGAACTCTTAATAACTTTGAAAGATATATACATAAATATAGAACTAAAAATATTAATTATCTCAGTTTATCTGAACCTAAATGTAAAACCAATGCAGCTTTTTATCATAGTATGAGTCAAGGTCCTAGATAATTATTAAACAAATTTTATTCTAATAATATTTAACCAATAATCTTCTCCGAATTAATAAAAGATATAAAAATGTGTATTGGATTTATAGTTGGGTTTAGATATTAAACACTTTTTTTTATCTGAATTAACTCTCAATTTTAATTTTATTTTTGTCTGTATTGGAATCCCCTCCTGAGCACGAGTCTTACTCATTTAAGAGTGGGCTAATTTATATTATATTGTATTTATTTATTTATTTATTCATTCATTCATTTATTTATTTATTTATTTATTTACATATTTATTTAATTATTTATATATTTATTTATTTATTTATTTATTTATTTATTTATTTATTTGGATATATAATTTCTTGAACCCTATTTTACCCGAAAGTACATTAGGGTTATAGTTATAGCCTGAGTTTATATTATTATAATGAGAATTAATTTGACGTGGGTAACCCAGTCTTACTACTTAAAATTAACACTTATATCTACTACATTAATTTGAATTATTTACAAGTTCTTAAATATATTACATATAAAATTACATTGACGTGGGTAACCCAGTCTTGCTACCTAAAATTAACATTTATATCCACTACAATAAGTAGTACAACAAGTTCTTAAATATATTACATATAAAATTACATTGACGTGGGTAACCCAGTCTTACCACTTAAAATTAACACTTATATCTACTACAATAATTTGAATTATTTACAAGTTCTTAAATATCGATATTATATTGTATTAACTGGTATTGATTTGAAACTTACTAGCAATAAAAATGAATAATAATAAATAAATAAATAAACAAACAAACAATCAAATAAATAAATAAACTAAAGTTTTGCAGGCCAATGCTTTACCTCCCCCCCTTAACTAATATAATTTGTATCATAGGTAATAAATACAAAAATAAACGTTCCTTTACTCAATATTACTACAAGTATTTTCTTCTAAAATGTTTTATATTCCTCCCAAGAACTCCGAACAAAAATAAACCACTAGAACGAAAATTCGTGAATAGACCTGATACGTGTTATAGCTTATAAAAGTAATATAGTTTGTATTGCGAAATATGCCCGGAATACATATACACTGGACACGTAGAATTTCCATAGCTCATCATGCAAGTGGACGATGACGTCATACGCATCCCCTTTTGAAGATATAACAGGTCTGTTCCCCTGTCTCAATTGACCTGAAATTTGGTTTCGGTCTTTTCCTTCCTTTTCCAACCACTTACGCTCTTTCTCTCCTGTTTTATATATCACCCCTCCCTTTTCCTATGACCGTCCACTACCCACTGCAAGCTTACCCCTGTAACACCCCCTGAAGTTCTATTTCCGTAACCTGCCAAACCGAATTACGTATATATGCAAGGGTTGGAAAACTCACAAGGGAGGTTATGTGTGTTTATGTTCGTAAGGGGTTCGGAAAGGAGTAGCAATGTGCTGACCCGATACCGCGGCGCCTCGTTTGTGCGTGTTACGCATTGTGTGTGTAGATCTTAAGTCGAAAGTTGCGTGTTTTTCCAAGACCACAGATGCGGATGTTTATCCCTTTTGTCTACTCTTTTCGAATGTTTCAGTGAATTAGATTTCTTTCTTTTCCTTTCCTCGGAGGGATAGGAGATGTAGAGATCCATTACAAAGCAAGGGGTGGTGACAGGAGGTTAGGCTTGGTTTTTATATTCGAATTTACCTTTCTGTATTGTTTACCGATAAACAAAGGAGCATCGACTTAGCTTTATCTTTGCTGGTTTTGTTAGACACATGCCGCAGAAAATAAAATATTCTAAGCGAGCGTTCGCCATTTTATCTATTGACGTGTATAACATTTCACAATATCAAGATAGGCCACTGTGTACTTACATGTGAGAAAGAATAGGAATAACAATTTATTTAGCTCTTATCGGAATTTTGATCTGTGGAGCAACAGCGATCCAACTCAGAAATACTGGGCGTAGGCCTATGATCGCCTTCACGAGGAATCATTGCTGATAGAATCACTGACCAATTACGCAGGTGATTTTCCTTTGTAGACTATTAACGGAGTAGATGGGAGAAATCTTGGTAATTTTCAGTCAAAAAAATCTTCTTTTTTTTTGTGAATAGTATTTATTTAGTATTTATTTATTTAATAATGCATCAGCAGTCGCATACGCGTTTACAGTATTATGTTGAGCAGGTTTGTTTTTTATTTTATTTTATTAGGTTATTTTACGACGCTGTATCAACATCTAGGTTATTTAGCGCCTGAATGATATGAAGGTGATAATGCCGGTGAAATGAGTCCGGGGTCCAGCACCGAAAGTTACCCAGCATTTGCTCGTATTGGGTTGAGGGAAAACCCCGGAAAAACCCTCAACCAGGTAACTTGCCCCGACCGGGATTCGAACCCGGGCCACTTGGTTTCGCGGCCAGAAGCGCTGACCGTTACTCCACAGGTGTGGACAGCATGTTTGTGTTCTGCTGCGCTTGAAGTATACAACTTAGGCCATATTTAAATAATAATAATAATAATAATAATAATAATAATAATAATAATAATAATAATAATAATAATAATAATAATAATAATAATAATAATTTTACATCTTGATTACACAACTTTTAACACTGTATCACTTCGGAATATGTATGATAAGAACTTTGTGTTAAATTTTAACAAGGTACGTTAAAATTTAACGCAAGAAAGTTCTTATCATACATATTTCGAAATAATGATTTATTTTAGCTGGCATAGTTAAGGCCGTAAGGCCTTCTCTTCCACTCAATCAGCAAAAAGTATACATACATATGTATGAACTTACAAAGAATTCAACGATTTGATTCAACATGTACCTATACAAGAGTTATTTACGAATTAAACAACAAAATAAGGTGGGTGCTCCTGTTATGGCCATGTTCCTGATATGGCCACCCCCCCCCCTATTGTGAGTTAGTTAACCAAAAAATCCGCTAAATTGCAGCAGCATCCAGTGAATAGACATCCTGGTATGTCACCTGATCGTTTTCCATCCAGTCAGGTTGAGCAATATGGCGTCAGTTGCCTGTTTTGCGGTTTTCATGTGACTTCTTATTTTTCTCTGGTAGGTCTCCTTTGTTTTATACATGTTTTTCAAATACTTGTTTCATGAAAACAATCGTACTCCATTCAGCTATTAATGTTCTGTTGATTGGTGTTGTCGTTGATGGCGTATCTTTTACGAGTTTTTCATAATCAAACGATTTTCGTGAAAGCTTACCTGCTCCTGATATGGCCATATCAAATGCACCATGGCCATATCAAGTTCATTTCACTTTTATTTTTTCACCTGACAAATTTACTTGCCTTATGGCTGGGATTACGCAAAAGGTTTGTATTTTAAGAAAAACAACTTAATTTTTTATGGAAATACCTGTTTTGACTATACTTTTGAATTATAAAAAAGATTATTAAGTGTCATATTTATTCATTTTACACCAAAATTATTTAATTTTAGCACAATTGAGCTATCAAACTGAAAACAATCACGATTTGTAGAACATGGAACAAGGGTGGCCATATCACGTGCACGTGTTCCTGATATGGCCACTAGGTAGACTTTTGGAATTTGGAACTTTTTGGACAATTAAAGCTATTTTTATGGGGAAAGGAAATTGTTTTAAGAAAGTCCATTAGACTGAGAACGAGTAAGAAAAAAGTGGTTTAAATTTTTTTTCAAAATGGCGGCTAGAAAAATTCTCAAACCTTAGCATGCCATATCAGGGACACCTACCTTACTCTGAACGAAGAATTAAACACTGAAATACAAACTATGAAGCAGAATTAAGCTAAAATACATAGAATGTTACTATATTTTAAATAATGTTATATATTAGAAAGAGATTATTATGAGACAATTTTGAAAATACAGCACTATGAAGATGCATGTCTAAAGGAAGAAGTAACAATATAGTCAGTGATAGTTAAGTCAGTATGATTGGAGTGAATTGTTAAGAAGGTTATCTTTTAAGCTATTTTTAAAAGTGTTTATTTTCTTGCAGCCCCTAATACTTTGTGACAGGGAATTCCATTGTCGCGAGGTGGATACTGTAAAAGATTATGAATAACGAGATGTCCTATGAAGAGGTATACTTGACTGCACCTTTCAATTTAAAGTCCATGCAAATTTTACAACTCGATTCAACGTTATTGGCCCCTGTCCTTGGTTGTTTGGCTAGTGAGCGAGCTGTGTGTTGAGTCATAAGAAAGAAATTTAATCACAAATGTACATAGGAGGGGAAGAGGGAAGAGGAAGAATGATAATAATATCTATGCTCAATAGCTGAGAGACACTCATGGCAAGAAAATATATCATGACATTGTTTAGTCAACAGACGTAGTCGTTAGTACCCGGACGTGTATATATAATTTTGTTTGGTTTCAGTGCGTTACAATGTTGAATGACAGTATTGATCTCCGATTATTTGCTTTTCACTTAACATACAATTTTATACAAACATATGTTTACTTATATTACATATACAAATACACAATTCTTGAATGTATTTTACATTTCTTTGAACTTATTACCCACATTGGCCTTTATCGAAGAAAATATTTTCCTAAGGATTTTATTATCTGTTTATATATTATATATACTATGGTTAACAGAATAAATGAGCATTTTTGATAAACTAAATATGTTGAAATTAAAAATAAATCGCATTTGTTGGACACTAAAGAAGTTAAATTTTGAATTTTGATATTTCAAAAAATATATATATCTCCATTTATAGATGTAAATATAAAATTCTGGATGCTTAGTTATTATGTAACAATATCTAAGATATTTTAGGAAAAAAAATTCGCTCCCGCGCCGGGGATCGAACCCGGGTCCTTGGTTCTACGTACCAAGCGCTCTGACCACTGAGCTACGCCAAATTCAATTCACAGCACTGAATCGAATCTTTCTCCTTCGATGTTTCCCTTTGTGGCCTGACTCCAAGTTAGGCATATATATGTTGACGTGTAACCAATGTCAACTGCCATTATACTACGGTAGGAGCGCACTCAGGTGAGTGACTTGGTGGCCGGGAATCCGCAGTTGACATTGCATACACGTCAACATATATATGCCTAACTTGGAGTCAGGCCACGAAGGGAAACATCGAAGGAGAAAGTTTCGATCCGGTGCTGTGGATTGAATTCGGCGTAGCTCAGTGGTCAGAGCGCTTGGTACGTAAAAAAAAAAAAAAAAAAAAAAAAAAAAAACAAGGAGCCGGGTTCGATCCCCGGCGTCGGAGCGAATTTTTCTTCTAAAATATTAAGTGTCAATATTACATATAAGTTCTGTAGGACAAATTAATATAGCTATAATATCAAAGATGTCTAAAAAAAAGAGTCATGCTTGAAACTTAAATGTTGTAAGAGGAGTTAGATTTTGAAAATATGTATACATTTTTGCTTACTTATTTGAATAACTCAAGAACCATTCATATTCATCTCCTCGCAATAAAACTTACGTGCGAGAATAATTATAGGAAGGGGGTGAAGAGTACAAAATATGAAGTCTATACCTTCCCCCCCCCCTCCTTTTTCCAGGAGGACACGTAGGCAAGCACAGCAAGGTTTATTGTGCAACTTCCTTATTTGGAATGATTTTGAAATCCTTAGAGCCGCTCTTCAAGTACGTGATTCACTGTTAGTTGCCATCTTAACTATTCGGCTATGGCATACAGTTCTGACGAAACCCGCGTGAACAGCAACGCCCCACAGTGGTCCAGAATGAAAATATAGCTGGAAAAAAATAAGAAAATCAACTTCTTAATAATCGGACTTCAAGTGACACACTGGTTTACACAAGAACTAAGGATGATGTAACCGTGTATAAAACATTTGGAAGCGTTATGTTATCTATTGGAGTTTGGGGCAGAACATGGAGATTAGAACAGATGTAGTCCGTTCTTCAGTTCGTAAAGGCAGAGGCTGTTTTATATCGTTAATGATAACTAATGTAAGCCCCCTCATACAGAGATTAGAGCAAGGTATGTACTTCAGTTTAATATGCGAAAAGCAATCAATAATACGTTAGAATTCATTTTTATTGACGTCTGCCGAACAGAGACGTTTGGCGGTGCAGTAAACAGCAAGTATTTCATGCATGCAGTACTGTTATAATGACTTGTTGGATAGCACGTAGCGTAATAATAGTAGTAATAATAATAACAATAATATTTAACTATCGACAGATAAAAATGTAATTAGGCAACAACACCCTCACAGTGAGACCTACTCCTTTTTTTGTTTACTTTTTTTACTTGGATTTTTAGCGACGCTGTATCAACTACTAGGTTATTTTTAGAGTCAATGGGATTGCTGATAGGTGCTATTTGGCGAGATGAGGCCTAGAATTTGTCATGTCCACACCTGTGGAGTGACGGCTAGCACGTCTGGCCGCGAAACCAGGTGGCCTGGGTTCGATTCCCGGTCGGAGCAAGTTACTTGGTTGAGGTTTTTCCGGGGTTTTCCCTCACTCCAATATGAGCAAATGCTGGGTAACTTTCGGTGCTGGACCCCGGACCCATTTCACAGGAATTATCACCTTCATCTCATACAGACGCTAAATAACCTAAGCTGTTGATAAAGCGTCGTAAAATAACCTACCAAAAAAATTGTCATATAATACCTGACATTCGCTTTACGGTTGGGGAGAACCTCGGGCAAAAACCCAGCAAGGTAATCAGCAATCACATGCTTTATACATACATACTACAAAACCAATCTTGGTTATTCAACGAAGACGGCGGGGCCTCGTATCTATATATATATATATATATATATATATATATATATATATATATATTGAACTGGTAATGGAAATTACGGGAAAACGGCTGAAAGGATTTTAATAAATGACCCCTCATTCTGAAGCTTGGAACCCAACGTTTTTCAGAAAAATAGTAGTTTTCAGTGAAGTGTCAATTTTTCAACATAATTTTCCTATTTTTTAAAATCCATCTGTCGTCACTAATTGCATTTCAGAATAAAACAAAACATACACTACAGTAAACAATATTACACGAAGGCCATGATCTGCAAGAATGGTGACATATTTTATTAAACATTTCAAGACTTACTAAAATTGATTTACAGGTCTGAGTCTGTGGTGTGTAATTTTCTGAGTACAGCTGTGTATTGGATATTAAAAACCACAAAACTTGAAGTGGCTTGATGACATTATTACCATTATAAATGAAATATTATTATAGTTAATGCCATGCTGTGACTATTTTTCATTATTATACTATTAATGCTATATTGATTGTATGAAAGAGAAACGTTTGGTTATATAAGTAGATGTAGAGAATATCTTATATTAGATCTTGATTTATATAATTTTCTGAGTGGCGGCTATATAGCATATGTCATTTAAAACTATAAAACTTACGTAAGATAATAATATTGTTATTAAAAATCGAATATTTTTGTAGTTACTAATCAAGTGGGTTTGGGTCTTTTTCATATATTTAACGGCGGTGTGGTATCGATTTATATGCGTGTTTCTCTTCAGTATTGGCTTGAGAGAGCGCAAAAATTAGAGTTCCTAAGGAAAGACCAAAAGGTATTATTATTTACTGATAAAATAAGAGGCCTACAAGATTTTGTAGTCTCCCGATCATTTCAGCAAGATCTCTTAGCAGGATAAAATGATTTTATTCTCTACAATTCAAGGTAGTTTTCGAAACATGAAGCAGCTATACGAAGATGCTATGTCTATTGTTCTAAAGCATGGTAAACCTGAAATTTTTTTTAACTTTCACCTACAATGCGCAATGACCTGAAATAGCTATTTTTTATACTGATTTAATCCCACATGAAAAACCGACTGATCGTCCTGACATTGTTACTTGCTTTTTCACGTTCAAACTAAAAAACGGAAGGTGTATAGGTTCAATAAAAAGTATTTGGCATAAAAAAAAACATTCAGAGGGAGTATGTGTCATTATTATGGAAGCAAATAACTTTCAGAATGTCTGATATTCTTCATTGAAAATAAATCTGAAAAATGTTTATTTGAACGTCTAATGAACTGCACAAGCCACTAGTATTAATTAATATATATTAAAGGAGTCTTGTATTTTACGTGTAGTAAATTTTATACATGTTATTGTAATGTAAGAAGTTCCAAATATTTTTTTAATTTATGTTTCTTGATTTCAGTGATTTGAGGATAGTATTTGGTTCTGCACTTGATTTAAATCAATTTTTGAGATTTATTTTTGTATGAGAAAGAGACATAGAAAAAGTGAAAGAAAGTAATGGATGAAGAAACAGGACTGGTTTGGTCTATGTTTACGAAGTGTTGTTCAATTCCTTGTTATGTAAAATCCGCCACTGGCTCCTTGTCATGAGATTTCCTATGAGTCGTTACTGATAAATCAGTGACACTGTGAGTTACTTCTCCGAGATGTTTCCAGTAAACGCAGACGGAAGTTTTGTGTTTTCGATGGGACTGCGGGGTTGAGGGAAGTGAATACAGTTATATACAATCGACCTAACAGTTACTACTATATATACCTTCTAACCTACGCGGAAATGACCCTACATTTATCACAACATGTCCTTCCTTCGACTTACGCTACGGAGGGTGGGAGGTGGCAGTAGAAGAGAATGCTTCCAACATGAAAAACTTTTTGGGTTTTCGATGCAAGAAGAGAGGAAAATATATTTATTTCCGAAACATTGACCACCGGATTTAAGACCTAAAAGATTTTTTTTCCCTCGGATGGGAATCAATAATATTAAGTTGTTTCCTTCAACCATTCGCAAACCCCAATCATAAAAGGAATATGAAATTTGGGGATGTGTAATAAGTGTAACCAATATTACGAATCGTGTTTATAATTCCAGGCTCCTATAACAATTTATAAAATTCAGATACAGATTTCATCTTTACTTTTACTCGCTTGTAAATATGTTACAGAACATAATCACAGCAGTAGGTTTGAGAAAGAGACTTTTTTATTTGGTTACTTAACGACGCTGTATCAACTACGAGGTTAATCATCGATGGAATTGGTGATAGCGAGATATATTTGGCGAGACGAAACCGAGGATTCGCCATAAATTACCTGATATTTGCCTTACAGTTGGTGAAAATCTAGGAAAACCCCCAACCAGGTACTCAGCCCAAACGGGAATAAAACCCGCGTTCGAGCGCAACTCCGGATCTACAGGCAAGCGCCTTAGTCGACTGAGCTACGCCGGTGGCTATTTGGGGAGGATATAGCAATACTACCTGATAAGCACTTTTGAATACAGTGAATGATTTGTACATGTATATTTGTTATTTCTTGCCTTATTCTGTCATTTTCTTCACACATTGAGTTATACCGGGTGTGCCAAAGTGCCATGCATGACATTTAAGAGATGATAGAAGAGAGAAAAGAAAGCACATTTTTTGTCAGGCAACTTAGGCGCTAGGCGTTAGAGTTGGGAGCTTTGCGTCACAAAAACGTCATCCTACTGGGTAGAGCTGTTACCTGTCCATTCTCTAAACAGAATAGGCGATCAAAAATTAATCCGAACAGAGCTCACAGCGATCAAACATTGCCTATCGAACTGTCTCAGAAATCCTGGGGATATCTTGTGTAACGCCATCAGAAGAACTCCATGCTGGTGAGGTCAGGAGATCTTAGTGGCCACACAACAAATCCGCTACGGTCAATCCATCTGTTTGGAAACACATTGTTCACAAACGCATGAACATTATGTGTGCAATGTGCTGCACATCAAAGACCGTACCCATTTCATTGGCCAATCTGAATATAGGTTACAATTTATTGATGTTATATATAATTAGTCATCTGTAATTTTTATATGAGCAGTTACTCATTATTTTAAAGAACTAATTGTTTTTAATTTTAATTGATTATTTTAACCTGGAACCATCACAGATATACAGGGTGTTAAGAAAAGTGTCCAGTATTTTAGGAAGTAATAGTATGCATCAAAACAAAAAATAATGCCTAATAAACATTCGTCCTACAACACATACTTTCTGAGATCTGAATACTTGTTCATAGGACGTGCTCAATGTGACGTCCACTAATGGCAATGTATTTTTCTGCCCTACAATACAACAGACTACCAGATAATCATACCGTAGTTGACACCCCTGGCATGGAATACTGATACGTCGCAAGGAATACTGAAAACAAGTTTGGTCGCGGATATGAGTGGGGTTCAGCAGAGATGGTGTTGTGAATTTTCGTAATCATCATGTGTGGGCTGATGAAAATCCCCATGCAGTTGAAGAAACAAGGCATCAATACGGTACCGATTCTCAATCAACTTATGGGCAGGAGTTCTTGGTGACAGATTAATAGGACCATACGTGCTACACAGAGATTAACTGAGGATCGTTATCAGGACTTCCTTATTAACGTATTAAAACAAATTTCAAAGAGTATGTGATTCCTTACGCCAAACGATAGAGGAATGCATTGCCATGAATGAACGTCACATTGAGCATCTCCTATGAACAAGTGTTCATATCTCAGAAAGTATGTGTTGTAGGACCCATGTTTATTAGACATTATTTTCTTGTTTTGATGCTGCATACTATCACTTCCTAAAGTATTGGATACTTTTTTTTTAATTTATGAATTTTTATAATTAAGACGGTTCATTATTTCTGTTCGCACCTTTATAAATTCAAGGTTTTTACTCTCTTTCAAACAGTTCTTGTTCAATTTATTAGACTTTAAGATGACTATATAACACAGCTTCAACTATTAATTTCTTAAGAATCAACTTCTTATGCTATCTGAGGATGCCTGAAAAGGCGAAAGTACTCGTAGCCATTACTTGATATCACATGTTGTTCACGTATTAAGAGATTAACAATAAAATGACAGTTTTTTTTAATTCTTTACTCTTTATATTGATTAGTCGCTTCAATACGTTTTCTAAATTAAATTACTTAAGATTAAATTCCTACGTCTGCAAAGAATTTCTAGCTGGTGACCAGCGACTTTCAATCTTTGGTCACTCTCGAATATCGTTGTAATCTCTTCATTGTGAAACTCTGTCAACAAGAAAAGTGTTTAACGTATGGTTGTTTCGTATACAAAGTGTTACATTTGCCGACTAACAATTTTTCTAACAGTCATTGACGTTCAGGTTATTTTTTTAATTAGGTTATTTTACGACGCTTTATCAACAGCTTAGGTTATTTAGCGTCTGAATCAGATGGTGATAATACCGGTGAAATGTGTCCGGGGTCCAACACCGAAAGTTACCCAGCATTTGCTCATATTGGGTTGAGGGAAAACCCCGGAAAAAACCTCAACCAGGTAACTTGCCACAACCGGGAATCGAACCCGGGCCACCTGGTTTCTCGGCTAGACGCGCTAACCGTTAATCCACAGGTGTGGACAATTCAGGTTAAAATAGTACTTATAAATTAAGTATTTCTTAAAACCTACATCCTAGACTCTTTCTTATGAATTTTAAAATTTTATATTTAAGATAAATAAGAGGTCATAATTTCATCTCTAAAATTAATTATTGCTTACTAGACTCACTTTCATTGAATTCTCTTGACTTTTCTCCATAATAAGCTAATATTTTTTTTAATTATTCGTCTTGAGGTAGGAATGTTTGCATTGCTTGTGTCCAACAATAACTGAAATCGATGTCTTTGTTATCGACAGTAGTTCAGGCTGAAGGCAGACTGAGTCATGATTAACTTCCGATTATATTTTACGGTTTCTCTGTGTTGAAGTTCACATACATGTCAGAGTTTGTAGTAAGTTTATATTTTGAGTCTTTTACGATCTGGAGTAAAACCCATAGTAGGGTCTCTCTAACACAGTGCGAGCATAACCCCCAATTATCTTTTATAACAACACAAATAGTTGCATTTTAATTCAGTGTACAGTGTCTCACTTTGAGAGAGGAAAATAGGTTAAGGGTGTTTGAGAATAAGGTGCTTAGGAAAATATTTGGGGCTAAGAGGGATGAAGTTACAGGAGAATGGAGAAAGTTACACAACACAGAACTGCACGCATTGTATTCTTCACCTGACATAATTAGGCACATTAAATCCAGACGTTTGAGATCGGCAGGGCATGTAGCACGTATGGGCGAATCCAGAAATGCATATAGAGTGTTAGTTGGGAGGCCGGAGGAGAAAAATACCTTTGGGGAGGCCGAGACGTAGATAGGAAGATAATATTAAAATGGATTTGAGGGAGGCGGGATATAATGATAGAGACTGAATTGATCTTGCTCAGGATAGGGACCTATGGCGGGCTTATGTGAGGGCGGCAGTGAACCTCCGGGTTCCTTAAAAGCCAGTAAGTAAGTACAACTGAGAGTTCAGTAGAAAGTCAATGTTTACCTACTTAGATATAACACACGGAGCAAATCCTCTGCAATCGACAAGCATCACCTTTAGGAGACTCGTAGGGAAAGAAAGTCAAGGAATATTATGAACAGTAAAAAATCGACCATACCGGAATGGCTATTTAAGAGTTGGTATAAACAGCGAATCTGATATAATGATGATATAAATAAACTTTATTTCCTAGAATATAATATACAGAGTATCGTACTGAAAGTCTTATGCAACACATTGCTATAATTTCAATTCCAACAATGAAAAAATGACGAATATATGATCACAATCTACAAACTTTACACTATATATTGACATATTGTGACGTCATTAACTTTTATCATGTGACTGCAGGCAATGTTTGCAAAATGGTCTACAACGATGGTTCGTTTTGACAGCGTGCTGTCATTAAATTCCTTGTTAAAGAAGAAAAATCTGCAGTGTTAGGAGATGAGTGAAACATTTCGAAGATGGGAACACGAGCATCCAAGATGTGCCTCGTAGCGGTCGCCCCCGAACTGCCTCCACGAAAAGCAACAAGGAAAGAGTTGATGAGTTCTGGGATGCATTTTTGTTGAATTTCTTGAACCTGGACAGATCGTAAATGCTGTCCGCTATATTCAGACAGTTCTGAAGCTCCGTCGTGCATTGCGCGAGAAACGACCTGAAAGGAAAATCATCCTGCAACACGATAACGCGTGGCGTCACACTGATCGTGTCACCGTGGAGCAAATCAGAACATTTTGGTGGGAAACTTTTTCGCAATCTCCCTACAGTCCCGACTTGGCTTTTCGGTTATGTAAAGGAGCAGCTGCGAGGCCAACGCTACGAGACGCTGGAAGACATCCGGAAAGTAGTGCGACAGTGTTTTCGGGAAGATGAAACGGACTTCTACAGCAAGAGAATTTGCAAACTTAGAGAACGGCAGGAAAAATGTGTGCAAAGAAATGGAGTCTATGTTGAAAAGTGACAGAAAAGTCTGGAGATTAAGATGATTTACCTGGTTACTTGCTTACTGGCTTTTAAGAAACCCGGAGGTTCATTGCCGCCCTCACATAAGCCCGCCATTGGTCCCTATCCTGAGCAAGATTAATCCATTCTCTATCATCATATCCCACCTCCCTCAAATCCATTTTAATATTATCTTCCTATCTACGTTTCGGCCTCCCTAGAGGTCTTTTTGCCTCCGGCCTCCCAACTAACACACTATATGCATTTCTGGATTCGCCCATACGTGCTACATACCCTGCCCATCTCAAACGTCTGGATTTAATGTTGCTAATTATGTCAGGTGAAGAATACAATGCGTGCAGTTCTGTGTTGTGTAACTTTTTCCATTCTCCTGTAACTTCATCCTTCTTAGCCCCAAATATTTTCCTAAGCACCTTATTCTCAAACACGCTTAACCTATGTTCCTCTCTCAAAGTGAGAGTCCAAGTTTCGCAACCATAAATAACAACCGGTAATATAACTGTTTTATAAATTCTAACTTTCAGATTTTTTGACAGCAGACTGGATGATAAAACCTTCTCAACCGAATAATAACAGGCATTTCCCATATTTATTCTGATGTACATGGTTCATTTAAAAAATAAAAGTTAATGAATTTTAATACTATTATAGTCACAATCATGCCATGGTATGAAAGAAAAATTACACAATCTCGAGCGGGAATCGAACCTGCGACTTCCTGTTCTCCGGTCAGGCGCTCTACCACTGAGCTATCAAGTTCGTCTCACGCCAAAGGCTTGGAATTATTGTAAAAAGTTTCTTCACACCCATAAGCAGTGCTGACTAGATCAGACGGTATGGACAGTACTCTATAACAGAGTCGCCATTATGAAAGAATAATTCCAAGGCTTTGGCGTGAGACGAACTCGATAGCTCACTTTTAGAGCGCCTGACCGGAGAACAGGAAGTCTCAGGTTCGATTCCCGCTCGAGGTTGTGTAATTTTTCTTTCATACCGTGGCATGATTGTGACTATAACAGTATTTAAATTCATTAATATGTCACATCAACGGACGTATATACGTCACCAAAAATCGTAAGATGAAGATTACATTTATAAAAATTAAGATTTAAAACAATAGGTTGCTCAAGACTTTCAGTATGACCCTCGTACACATATCAAAAGAATACAATAATAAATAAATTAATGAATATATGAATAAAAAAAATAGAAATAAATATACTATTAAGTAAATAAATAAGTAAAGAAAGAAAGAAAAGAAAGAATGAGTGAGTGAAGTTATGAAGAAAAGAAAGGAGTAAATGAATGAATGAGTGATTATATAGGAAAGGGATTAAATAAGGAAAGAAAAAATGATAATATTACCCTACTCTCTAATAATATCCTTAGCATTTGTGCCGTTTTCAAGGTGTTGTATAATATTTACTTTATCAGAAATACTTAGACTTGAAAGTGTTTTTGATACGATGCCTTACCGTTTAGACTCAAACACATTCTAATAAATCGACGGAGCAGTGTATATGTCATAAGTGGGATTTGAATCTACGTATATTAATCTTCATATACTTTGTAGGCAACACAGGTTTGAGTGTAAAAAATGTTCACTTCGAATCCTGTTTCCAGCTGTGGAAAATCTTTATGATTTACACGTTAACGTTTCATGATTTATGAAATCTGAATTTCCTTTCTCAGTATAAAAACTTTCCCTTTACTTCGTGTAATGCAAATTTCTGTGTCCTGCTTGTTTAAGTTGTGAAGTTCTGGTCACCCATCTAAAATAGCGCTACCAGTTGTTGACCATTAGAAGACAGTTCTTGCTCCAGCGCGTGTCCCTGTTCACATATTTACAGTGTTCTCTACAAACAGCCGTCAGTATCGGACGGGAAATATGAGACTCGAAGCTTCTGCGTGTAAGAAGCGATATTTGATCTTAAGCCCACAGTGTGCCGTCCTCATTCCACGTTCTGTAAGCTGATTACGACTATAAACTGAGATCTGGCAATTTTCTTGGATTTCCCCCTCATCTGCGGTCATATGTACTTTTAGACGCCGCTCCGGTCCGTCCGTAGGGATGAAATTGGGTAAACTTATCGCAATACGAGCACAATTCTTGCGGGACATAATCATGGAAGAGGCTAGGTTGAAGTGTCTCATACTTTGAAGTGTTATTGCTAGCGTAAAACTGTTTTCCAGCTTATGCGCCATACTGAGGTATTTTCAAACATAGAACACTCTGAGTAAATAGTGTTTTCTCTTACATAGAATTGAATTAAAATTTTATAATATTGTATTGCATCGTTCATACCACCATTCATTTTATTATTCGAAACACAGAAAATGACGTCCAAGTATCATCATCCAGCCAAGAATCTAGGCTTTGAATTTGTTGCGTTTCAATGTTGTCGCCCAAAATCCTCTTTAGGAATCTCTCTCTCTCTCTTTTGTCTTCTTCTTTATTCATAGTTTACTAGCTGATTCGCAATCCTCGTGTTGTTCAACCTCGTCAGTTGCAGCAGTATATTATTTCTGTATATTAAGATAGAATTTAATTACTAATTCACAGATTATGCTATAGCTTTTATGATTCTGCGATGCACATCGGGCCGTTCTTTGAGATAAATCTCATTTTGGCAAAGTAGATTACGGTGCGATGCTTTTGGGTATTTGCAGAGCGTTATACGCACACATATCCTATAGAATAGTTCTTGGTAACGGATCCAACTTATAGATTTTATCGTTCCCTTCTTTCTATATTCCATGATGTTGCAAATGTTATGTTATGTTATGTTATGTTATGTTATGTTATGTTATGTTATGTTATGTTATGTTATGTTATGTTAAAAGACATGTACAATTTTATATAGCTCAACTAAAATATGTTTTTATATTGACTTAATCTGTTTACTATGTATTGTATTTTTTTGTTTAGCATAACTGATGAATTGTATGTACTGTAAATTGAATAGTATACTGTATAGGTCAACTGATGAATTGTTTAAGCTTATAAATTGAATTAATCTACTTCATATGAATTGTATAGCTTAACGAAAATAAGTTTGTAAATTGAACTAATTTGATTGTATATGTTTGTATAGTTTGGCTGATGAATTGTATATGTTCTTAAAATGATTACTAGTCTGTGTAGCTCTACTGATGAATTGTATATAGACCTACTGTAAATTGAATGGTAATATGTATAGCTCAACTGATGAATTGTTTATGATTGTAAATTGAATTAATCTACTTGATATTAATTGCACAAATTTGTATAGCTTAATGAAAGTATGCTACTTTGTATTGTATATGTTTGTATAGTTTTGGCCGATGAATTGTATATGCTTTAAATTGAATAGTAATCTATATAGCTCTACTGATAAATTGTTTGTGTTTGTAATTTGAAGTAGTTTGCATGATATGTATTATCAATTTCTGTATATCACAACTGTTTGAATTGTTTATGCCTTAAATTTAATTAACTTGTTTTGTATTATAATATAGCTCAACTTATGAATGATCGTTTGCGTATGTAGATTTAATAATCTGATTGGCTATGTATTGTATACTTTTAGTAGAGCCATCGATGTAGCTCAGTCGGCAGACTCGCTGGGCTGCTGATCCGGAGCTGCGTTCGGGCTTGGGTTGGATCCCCCTTTGGACTTTGATTTCTTCGGAGGTTTTCCCCAGCCGTGGGACTGAAGCCGGATGGTCTATGGCGAGTCCTTGGCATCAACCCCTTTGATTTGATTACCCCCCTTTGATTTGATTACCTGGTTGGGTTTTTCCGAGGTTTCCCCCACCAAAAGGCAAATGCCGGGTAATATTTTGGCGAATCCTCGGACCTCATCTCACTACATCTCGCAAAAAAAAAAATGTAAAAAATTGCACAAAATTGTAAAAATTTTAGAAAATTACAAAATTGTAAAACTATAAAAATTTGTAAAAATTGTAATTGTAATATTGTAAAATGTTGACTTGTTCCACATCTTAAAGCTTCATTGCTCATGTAAGATTTATGGAATAAATAAATGAATGAATGAATGAATAAATATGTTATGTTATGTTATGTTATGTTATGTTATGTTATGTTATGTTTTCACACTGCAAATTGATAAATACCCGGTGGCATTGGTAACTAATTACACTAAATAGTGACAATTAATATAAATTGCAATTAAAACTAATAATAATAGTAATAATAGTATAGCTAATAATATTAACAAGAAGCATCCTAAATTAAATGAAGTACGATCACTTAAAATAACATTTAAAGTAAATCTATTTTGTATTTTAACCCTAAGTTCGAACTTAAACCCACGAGTATACATATGATATGTTCATACATGCTCAAGTACCTTTCAGCACGACACTCATTTCGCTGTCAACTCACTACACTGGAACTACGACACATTTCACTGACACTATCCTGATTTCACTAACACTTCAAAAACATTTCCCGATCAAATACTTTGTTACTACCACTATAAACTATAAAACTTCACTGACACAAAACACTTCTTCACTGATACAACACTTCATATAACAAAACATAAATTACACTCTTATTATTTCCTCCTAACTATATTAACCTCAAAATCGCTAGCCTAGATCCTATTGCAAGCTATTTTAGCACGTTCATTATAACGTACACCCTTTCACTGTAAAGCTTAAAGCATATAGCTACTAAATGTTGGACTTCTCCACATCTACAACTTGGTGCAGATTCCAAAAGTCTCGCACCACGCTGATGATCATAAATATCTCAAATCACACTTCAAATAAAATTTGCTTCTCTTTCGTTGAAGACAAGTCTGATACCAGTATAATACAGCTGTTAGTGCGAACGATTTGCGTAAATTATTTTAATGTGTATGTATGTGTATGTATATATATACAGTATATATATGTATATACAGTATATACAGTATATATATATGTATATACAGTATATACAATATATATATATATATATATATATACATACAAGAAATAATATTATTTATTATTCTCTGGTTTCTAGCATGTTCCAGACTTGTTTCCCGACTGTTTTTTAAAGATATTTCACCAGTTTTAATTTAATAAATTTTTGTATATCCTCGTGTGTACTTCAGAATTATTCAATGTTAGTTAAAAGTCCAGCACCATTAATAACTTTTGAAGCATGTGGTTCAGTGACGTGAAACTCGGTGTGTGTGTGTGTGTGTGTGTGTGTGTGTGTGTGTGTGTGTGTGTGTGTGTGTGTGTGTGTGTGTGTGTGTGTGGACTACTATATACTAAGAACTCAATAATGATATTACTGTTGACGCCAGCGTTTCTGGCACGTATCCTTGAGTACAATGCATAGTTTGAGAGCGTCTGTTGATAGTGTAGCTGAGAATGGTACCACCTCCTATACACGTCACGTCAGAAATCTGCCAACCACAGTTGTCAGTCTTGCTGTCCAAACTGCGGCAAAAGTAAGATACTCGCCTTAACATTCCCTACATAGCGTTCCTTCGGTGTTTCCTTGAGTACAGTGTCCAGTCAGTGAGTTCCTGTTACCACTGCAGCTGATAAAGGTACTTCCTTGTAAATACACGTCACATCAACAATCTGCCAATCACAATTGTCATCTTTATCGCTCATGGACTACTGCAAAGGTAAGACACTCGCACTTAAGGTTCCCATTACTTACTTCACATCCTAAAGACGGTGGCGCGACCTATACCGAGTCTTTCTACCTCCAGTTTAACCGAAAGTAACCCTAACGCTTTCATTTAAAATTAGAATTCTTTCCCTTTCACTCAACATCTTATAGAATTATTTAATGCACTAGATGCCAGATTCAATTTCTTAAATAAGATGTTTCTGTATCAATACACATGATTCCATGAATATAAAGAAAGGAAAATGAGGCAATAAACAAAAGAAGCATTTTACTCGTTTACTGTTTTCTTGATTTAGCAACAATAAATTAATAGAGAAGTATCTAGTGTGGGAAGTTTTTTAAAAGCTCTTAATAAGCATTATTCGAAAATGTAAAAATAGAGTGTGTCCGCAGAAACATTCCGGGGTATAAATTGCTATAATTCTGTTACTATGTGTTTTACGAAATTCATACCGGTGTCATTAGAAAGAACAGCTCAAAGAATTTCAGGAATTGCGTAATTGATCATTGTTGACCGAAATACAGATGGCAGCACAATAAAGAAAAAAAAAACCGTTTCCGTTATTTCGCTTGTCATCAAGGGATTGTTGGATATAAGCAAATTGTGTTAAATGAACTGAATTTAAATTTTCAAGTCTATGTGAATTGTGTTTCTTTATTTTTCTATTGACGTGGAACGTTGCCTAGTCACTAAAAATGAATTTGGCTGAAAAATCTTCATCATCCGCCATTAGTGTCAATAAATTTTCACAGAAAACATGTCGTTTTGCATGGTCATCAGGTTTCAACTTATGCACTAATTGCAGTTTCTGGAGGCGAAATCACAGACGAGAACGTAGGACCTTTGAAACGGTGGATTTAGAAATGTTTAACTACAGGCTAGCTCTACGCACAGACTTTCGAGGACTATGTACAAACGCCCCCGCACCTGTTCTACGGTTTCGGCACTGACAGGACGTTTCACTGAATGGCCTTTCCTTTCATCACATACGCATCCATGCTCTACATAATCTCTATATCACTTGAGAATCGTTTTGTCTGTAGGTGCCTCATGATGAAAATTCCGTCTGAAAGCACGCTGTACTCTTACTACACTCCGAGTACTATGATATTCCAATACATACCAACTACGTTCCTGTGGATTCGCCATAACCTAAATAACCCTTTAAATGCTGCAGAGTTCTGACAAACTTAAAAATTTAACATTCAGATCTCCAAAGCGTTCGATTGTGTTGATCACAACTTAATTTTACCAAAATTAGAATTTTATGGTATTCGAGGGAATACACTAAATATTTTTAGAACCTATCTTCATGGAAGAAGACAATTGGTCTCAATAGGTGAAAATTGGTCAAGGCTCTCCACTATACATTATGGTGTTCCACAAGGCTCAATAATTGGTCCACTGCTATTCTTAGTAGCAATAAATGACATTCCTAAATTCATCAAAGCTATAACAATTGTGTATGCTGATGACACTACATTCTTATGTTCTAGCTCTACTCTGAATGAATTACATGCTCTAACCAATGATATTCTATCACAGATGGCTTAATAAATTGAATTGTATTGAATTGAATTGAATTGACACGATTTGCTTATATCCAACAATGCCTTAATGACAAGCGAAATAGCGGAACCCCCTTTTTTTCTTTCTTCTTGTGCTGCCATCTGTTGTTTCGGTAACAATTATCAATTACGCATTTCCTGAAATTCTTTGAGCTGTTCTTTGTAATGACACGTGTATGAATTTCGTAAAACATAGTGACAGAATTATAGCAGTTTATAACCCCGGAATGTTTCTGCGGACACACTGAATATTGGGTATTCCATTTCAAATAAGAGAGTTGAAGTTACTTCCGGTTAAACCGAAAGTAGACAAAACTCAGTAATACCATTATTGAGTTATTAGTATACGGCTATCCCCACACACAGAGTTTCATGTTATTTAGATGGTGCCGGACTTCCAACCAGCCCTGTATATACTACAACCTTCCGAGATTGTTTTGTGTTAATTCAAGTCTCATTAATTACAGTCAGTATTGCCAGTGGTTTTGTTAATTATTTATCTGAGGTAGAACCCTTTATTACGGCCACAGTTATACCGAAAATTAATTCCCTTTTACCAAACTCACAACGCGTCTAACTACTACACAGCATAAATGACTTCAAGTTGATTTTAAAATAGGAAAATGTTTTGAAATAAAGGCTGAGGCGCGTTAAATTGTCACATAGGACATTTATGCACTTAGGTGTGGAAGTGTTAGGGGATCGATTTCAGTATCATCCTACGCCACGCCGCTGCCTTGGAAATAGTGTGCGGAACGGAAAGTAGGGCACAAGATAAGAATTAAACGATATTGACATGTGGGAGAGAAAATTCTAACTCTTCTAGAAATTAAAACAGACTTGTACACTTGGTTTTCAAGACATTACGGGAGGACACAAATATTTAGCATTGATGAAAATGGTTTCAATGTTCAAATACCTGTGTTTCGTTAAAAATTCTTACATATTTAATTGTAAATTCTTATATAGAATTTTCCTATATACCTAAGAAAAAGAAACGTTTGTAGTTCACTCAAGAAATACGCTGCTGAACTGAGGCAGCCGAAATTCGGAGAAATTTTGTAATCGAACCTAATACAGCTACTGACCTCTACCTTTCTGTCCCTGTCACTTTATTTAGCTTAGGAGCGCTGTAGGAAAAATGACTACATGATCGACATATTAACCCGAGGATTCTACTTCAAATCCTGCTGAAAAATTAAATTATGGTTTATTTAACGTTGCTCGCAACTGCAGAGGTTATATCAGCGTCGCCGGTGTGTCGGAATTTTGTCCCGCAGAAGTTCTTTTACATGCCGGTAAATCTACTGACATGAGCCTATCGCATTTCAGCACACTTAAATGTCATCCGTCTGGACCGGAATCGAACTCACAATCTCAACCACAGAAGGCTAGCGCTATACCGACTGCGCTACCCATTTCGACTCCTGCTGAATCCAAATAGAATTTGTTGGATGAAAAAATCTCGGACAGATTTCCGAGAGGTTTATGTCGTCTCCTCCTCCTCCTCCTCCTCCTCCTCCTCATCATCATCATCATCATCATCATCTTCATCTCCTTCTTCTTCTCCTCCTCCTCCTCCTCCTTTCCTTGTCCTTATCATGTATTACAGCTAGTAGCTTGTTACCGTCTCAATTCATCGTTTCAGCTTACTTTCCTAAGGTCTTTTGAAGGACAATAGTTTATTATTAGGCGTGGTATTCTTGTACTGTATATGACATTTTGAGTAGGCCTACATGAGATTTCCATTTATGTCTATAACTTTGAATATTCTCTGTTTAAAAAAATGCTAGTGGCTTGTGCAGCAAATGCTGCAGCAAACTAAGTTCGTTAGACGTTCTAATAAAAATTTTTCAGATTTATTTTCAATGAATAATACTTGTCTTTTTGATAGTTATTTGCTTCCATAATAATGATCCATACTCCCTCTGAATGGATTTTTAGACCAAATACTTTTTCTTGAACCTATCCAACTTCAGTTTTTGAGTTTCAACGCGAAAACGCAAGTATCAATGTCAGGACGATAGCAGTAGCTATTTCAGGTCATTGTGGATTGTAGGCAAAAGTTAAAAAAATGTCAGGTTTGCTAAGCTTTCGAACAATAGCATTTTCGTATAGCTGCTGCATGTAGAATTTGAAATGTAGAGCGTAAAATCATTTTATCCTACTAAGAGATCTTGCTGAAATGATCTGGAGACTACAAAATTTTCTACCCCCCTTATTTTATCAGTAAGTAATATATTTTTATCTTTCCTTAGGAACTGTAATTTTTGCGCTCTCTCGAGCCAATACTGAAGACAATGACACATATCAATATCTACACTACACCGCTATTAAGTATATGAAAAAGATCCAACCCCACTGGTTTAATAAGTATAAAAATATTTGATTTTTAATAACAATATTATCATCTTGCTTAAGTTTTGTAGTTATATATAGCAGTCACTCAGTAAATTATAGAAATGAAGATCTAAATTAAGATATTCTCTTCATTTACTTACATAAACTCAAAACGTTTCACTTTCATGTCATCAATATAGCATCAATATTATGTACAATTAATGAAGAATAGACGCATCATGATACTAACTATAATAATATTTAATTTCTAATGGTAATAATGTCATCAAACCACCTCAAGTTTCGTAGATTTGCATATCCAATACACAGCTGTACTCAGAAAATTATACACTGCAGAATCAGTTTTTAATAACAAATTGAATTGAGCTCTAAATATGTCAGCAATCATGCAGGTCATTGCCTTCGTGTAATAGCCTATTGTTTATTGTAGTGTGTGTTTTGTTCTGAAATTCAATCAAGTCGGCCGTGATTCAATAAAATTAGTTCTGAAAACTGACAACAGATGGATTTTGGAAAATAGGAAAATTATGTAGGAAAATTGACATTTCACTGAAAACTACTACTTTTCCGAAAAGATTTCTATGCCAGGCGTGAAAATGAGGGGTCACTCATTAAAATCCGTTCAGCCGTTTTCCCGTAATTTCCATTACCAGTTCAAATTATATATATAGATATGTTTTCTTTTTGTATAATTGATTACACTGAACAACAAGAATTTTGCTCCGATTTAAAACAATGTATCCCGTACGGTTTGATTGCGCTGAATCCGAAAATGCATCTCTTTTCTTCGTATCAAGTAAGGTCTTTAAGATATTCTATGATCCCCCCCCTCCCAGGAAACATCTGGTGTGGGTTGGAAGTATAAACCAAAACACAAGCTAATGCATTTTATGAGTTTATGCTGATTTCCAGTTTCTTATGGTTGTTGGAATGTTTTTATGTACTTCTAATAAATAAACAGATATTGGTCCCTTCTATTAAGTAAATTTCATAACAGTTCAAAGTGAGGTCTATGCAAGGAACAAACAAGGGTGTGGTTTTCAGTATTTAAAGGAAATGTTTACCAGTTTGAGTGAAGGCAAATTAAAAGAGGGTATTTTCATCGGTCTACAAATTCACAAAGTTATGACTGACTCTTAGTTTGAGGAAAAGCTTTCCGTTACAGAAAGAATGGCATAGCGCGCTTTCAAAAACATTTGCTCAAATTTCCTTGGAAATTCTAGGGCAAAAAAACTACAATAGAACTTGTTGTGGAAACCATGTTAAGTGCATATGACAAAATGGAGTGTTGTAATATGTCTCTCAAAATACACTTTTTACATTCTCATTTGGATTTCTTTCATCCTAACTTTGAGCGGTAAGCGACGAGCATGGGGAAAGATTTAATCAAGAAATATCTTAAATGGAAAGACGATATAAAGGAAGATCATCATCCAGCATGTTTGCAGACTATTGTTGGATCTTTCGAAAATACAGTGCCGGGTCTAGTTATAAACAGAAGTCATCCAGAAAATTATTTTAAATAGAAGTTCAAATTATGGGGTTTTTTCTCATTATAAGCATAAAATATTTTTATTGTTCTTCTATTATAAACTATGTAACATTATTTTTGTATCCAGTATACATTTTTTAAATATTATGAGGAATTTTGAAGTCCTAATGTGTTGTAATTGTATCAGTAGCAGTGAAAAATTAAAAACAAATAAGTTTTTTCATAAAAAATGTAATTCATTTTCCCCGGAAAATGGTACGTGATGGGGCAATTTGGATTTTAAATTCAGATTTAGGAGACACATATTAGTAATATTCACCTGTTTTTAATTCGGAGCAAGACAAAAACTAAAAATTTGTTGTTCAGTGTTATGGGCACAGTTCTTCTTAAAAATTTCATTTCCTTGGTAGTGATTCTTTGTTCATGATAACAGAAAGTGTTGTCTCAAACAGGCACATTTCTTTTTACATCTACATCTCTAAAAGTATGAAACAGATAACTTTAGACTAAGTTTCCAGCGGAACACGCTGTATAAGTCTACTGATCAAATTTTGGAGAGCTCACAGTATCATTTTGCTTAATAATTCACGAAGTACCACCATTTTACTGTTATTTATACAGAGTTTTCACGAATGTGATTTATTTTTATTCCTTGCCAGTTACTGCAAGTGGACTTTTTCAAGGGATCAAATTTATTCTGCACAGAGAAAATGTTCAGTAATGACTCACAATCCTCGAAGCCCTGGGGGATGCTTCACCCTTAATAATACACAAACTAGGATATTTTCTCTCTTCCTTTATTTTTCCTTCAGGTCTTTTCATTACAGTTTTTTTTTTTAATCTGTAAACTTGTACAAGGAACAACAATGTATACCCGTGCTATATTTTTGTATACTTGTCTGCGTAAAGACCCTAAAGCGAATCGGAATAGAAGTTGGCAAATGGATAGGTGGTTACAGCAGCAGAGACAGCGTGCATGTGGGTCTAAACCCAACCCCACCCGCCCACGCTTTCTAACACCGCAGAATGTTCCCACTGATACATACACTTGTGTGTATTTTTTATTTTTTTTTACTATACCGTATGCTCAGAGGCTGAGTTTGAATTGTGTGACTATATTTTGGCATGGTCTTCTTTTCTCTGGTTTGGACATACCAAACGACTTTTTTTATTCTACAGAGGTGAAGGTATTGTGGGGTGGGATTGGGTGTTTTTTTTTAAGAGTAGGGCTGGGAGGGAGACTGGGCACCCAAAACCCAATGCCTGGATGTGCAATATTTCTCAATTTCCATCAACTGGGGGTTGAGGGTAAAAGAAAGGGGAGAGAAAAAAAGACCAAAGAGGACATTGCAGCTCGATTTCAGCTGTACGATTTTTTTATATTCCCCATCTTCATTTCTCCCATTCACTGATCTTCCATCCATCCCAATCCCTATCTCCTCATTCCAGTTACTTTCCCCTTCTCCCTCTCTCTCTCTCTCTCTCTCTCTCTCTCTCTCTCTCTCTCTCTCGCTGCATGGACCCTTCAAAACTACCCTCTGGACCCTTCAACAAACTCTGAAACTTTCGTACCAAACCCCATCCAATAAGCTTCTCTCTAGAACATTAACATCTGAACAAACAAAGATATCTGTAGGGGTAATTTTCAATCATAAAAATAGGCCTGTAAAATGAATATCCTCCTACCAAAAAAAAATTGTGCTGCCCTCAAACTCTCAATATAAATGTCATTAAAGTTTAATCTATGGCTGGACAGGGGATTGTCTTTCGGGAGGACAAAGTACACAATAAATCTGGATGCGTATTTATAAATACATTTTATTAACACAAGGCAGAGAGCTTCTCTTCATCCAGCTCATATTTAAGCAGGTTGCCTTTTGTTTCATTTCAGAAAATGTTATTAAAAAGTGAATCCGTTGCGGAGCCCAACAGCTGAAACTGGATCACATTTAGGCATTAACATAATATTTTTGCAGTCAAAATGGGAAGGTATAGAAAATTTGCAATTCTATTTAATCAAGGCTCACTGCGGCTTTATCGCATCTCCTACATTGTTCTCCCTTCTTTTTTCTGTCATTCGCTCCCGCCTCCTCCTCCTCTCTGTCTTTTTGTAGCAACTGTCCGCTATCGCTTGGATGCTTATCTATAGAACGCAATTCAAACCACAGCTGCCAGATTCGTGCCAGAATATGCGAAAATATAATTGCAACAGTAATATGCGTATTTAGTATTGAAATATTTCTAAAACAGAAGTTTTACTGTGAAACTTATAAATGAGTCTTCTAGAATCAAACTGCAATTTCTGCAAAATTATGAAAAATGGTATGAAGATATTTTTCAGTGTAGAATATAGCAGGGGATATGATAAACTGCTCAGTTGGAAGCGGACTACATTTTATCTGCTTTAACTTCAGTGGCAATGAGTTATGTTGCACTTGTTTAGCAACGGCAACGAGTTTTGCCTCACTTGCTTAGCAAAGGCGAGTTATATGTTATATCATACTAGCTTAGCAACTGTAACGAATTACATCGCAGTATCTATAACAGACTTAAGTCAATTTAGGCAAGGAGACTGTGAGAATAAATAGAATACATAAATTCCACAAGGGTAGCTGCCCTTCAGTAAAAAGACAAAAGACAAAGCATACTAAACAATAAAAATAAAAATAAACATTTGTGTTATCAGTATTTATGAAGAGTCCACTGCAAGAATGTTGGATGTCATTTGGAATACATTTTGCAGGAGAAGCAATTGAAAGTTTGAAATGCTTAGCGCTCAAAGCTTAACTGTGATTTTCCGATCATTACTGGACAATGACTATTAGTGTTAATGCCATATAACTCTGTATGTCTTAAGCTATGCATTGACAGTCTTGGTTCATTTTCGACAAGAAAGTAACAGCCATCATTCTTGCAGTGGATTCTTCAAATGGAAGCTACCCTTGGGAAAGTACTTTTATTCAACAATTATTAGTAATCAGATAGAATATAAAGAAATTTAGGTGTGCAGGTGATTACGTAAAATCTGAACAGAATATTTCATCACGCCTATAGCAATAATTTTCAAATTATTTAAAGGAATTCCAAAAGACTTAAAACATTAAACTGATTATTTTGGAATTGTTCCCCTTCCTCCGAGCAGAAGTCCAGATACTTCAATCTGTCCTTGTATATGATAATAATCCCAAAAGAATTGAATTCTAGGGTCATAGATGGTCTTATTTTCTTCATGTATTGCTACAGGTTTTTCAACTGCAGTTTCAAAGCGCACGGTGGGATCGATGATAATTGCTCTGTCATTTCCTCTATCAGTGGCAATTATTATTATCATTATTATTATAACTATTTCTTACCAGTGTTTATTATTGTCACACTAACATTAGTTATCCAATTTTTATTATTTACTTTAATATTGTTTTATGATCTAGATATTAATGTAATAACTGTGTAAGCAAATGTATTTAATTAGAAATAGAGTCTGGCTGGGCGGAAGAGAAGGCCTACTGGCCTTAGCTCTGCCAGATTAAATAAATAAATAAATTATTATTATTATTATTATTATTATTATTATTATTATTATTATTATTATTATTATTATTATTATTATTATTATTATTATTTCAACTAGCCGAGAACTTCCATCTTTTGCAAGGCAGTGGATTTCTTGGTGAACCTCGTAGAAGGAAGGAAGACTTTTAGCAATAAGTTCTCATATTGCATGGTGTCTAATATTCCGGATGAGAGTTACATGTTGGCAGAATCCCAGGATGTGGGGTAAGGTTTCTATCTCAGTGCAATATCTACACTGGGAGCCATTCTGAGACCGACCTGGCACGGCACGCACGTTTGACACTTGTCCTATCACTTTAATTGCCTCCTTCCACTCGGATACAGAGAGAATAAAATAGAATAAAACAAATAATATTTTAATGTATTATTATACATTCATAAAATAAACTACGTAATATCTAAAATAAACGAACTCAACATGTTTGCTAATGTAACAGTCATGATTTTAGTACAATCTAGTATATACAGTCACGAAGCTTGAGGTGATGAGAGTACTAGGAACAATATAATGTGCCGGTACTATTTCGCATTGTCTGTGGAGAGGCGATAGTAGCGAACCTAGTGGTTAGCAACGAGAGGATCCCTGCAAGGGGAGTACAGTCCTTGCGGGGTAAGAGGAGAGAGTAAACCAGTAAGTACTCAGCGTTCTGGAAGAAGAAGGTGGGTGGGGTGATGTCATTGGTCGGCTGGGACAAACAAGACTCAGTCAATGGCCAGCCGGTTCCGTGTTGGGGATAGGTTGTAAGAGTGGGGGGAAAACTTGCATTCCTTGCTCGGATCTTCTCGTGAAATGCAGACAGTAGCCTATCTATGGATGCATATTTCCTACCCTATTGAGCTTCGTGATTGTATATACTAGACTGTGATAATAGTTTCATTGCAACATGAAAGCTACCAAGAATTCGAGGAATGTTTTGGCCTACATGAGTGCACATAGTTATGAATTTATCTTTAGTAATGAATGAGATATTACAATATCGTTTAACATAAATTTAACAAACGTTTCCAACCACTAATGGTCATCGTTAGGTTAGGTTACATTTACATAGTGAACACATTTAATTATATGGTAATAAAATCGTGTGACTTTACATTAAAGTTAACCTAATTTACACAAACATTCTCAGTGAAAGTCATTGTCTATATAAGACTAATATTGTTACAATATTAAACAAAAACATTAAAAAACATACAGATTAAGATATTACATCATTAAGGTAGTATGTCTAATGTATACGAATGGAAAGAAGTAGTAGAATGGGGTAATAATATTAGACCCAAATTATAATAAAAATAATATTTTTAATAGGTTATTTTGTGACGCTTTATCAACATCTTAGGTTATTTAGCGTCTGAATGAGGTGAAGGTGATAATGCCGGTGAAATGATCCGGGATACAGCACCGATAGTTACCCAGCATTTGAACATATTGGGTTGAGGGAAAACACCGGACAAAATCTCAACCAGGTAACTTGCCCCGGTCCACACCTGTTGAGTAACGGTTAGCGCGTCTAGCCGCGAAACCAGGTGGCCCGGTTTCGATTTCCGGTCGGAGCAAGTTACCTGGTTGAGGTTTTTCCCGGGATTTTCCCTCAACCCAATATGAGCAAATGCTGGGTAACTTTCGGTTTTGGACCCCGGACTCATTTCACCGGCATTGTCACCTTCATCTCATTCAGATGCTAAATAACCTAAGCTGTTGATAAAACGTCTTAAAATAACCTACTAAAATAAAAGAAAAAAACTTTCCCCGACCGGGAATCGAACCCGGGCCACATGGTTTCGCGGTTAGACGCACTAACCACTACTCCACAGGTGTTGACTTAAAAATAATATGATGGTGTGTCACTGTCAAATGAATTTCACAAATACGATGTTTTCAATAGTAGGCAATATCTTTGAAACATTACATCAGACAATTATGACTTTTAAACTATCTAAAAACGGTTAAATGTATTATTTGTTTATTTATTCCGAATATACATTAGTTTACAATAATGTGACTGACTACATGCCTACAGGGGCTCTGACTTTAAAAACAACATGAATATTGGAGGTAGAACATTCCAGAGGAGAATAGTATGCCATATTATAGGCTAGCTATAACGTTGTGAATATGACAATAGTACATTATGCAACGAGTCTATAATGGTAGTAATTAAGACGCGAGTATGTTCATGAAACGAGCGCAAGCGAGTTTCATAATTTTCATACGAGCGTCTTAATTACCATTATAGTCAAGTTTCCTACGACTTTTTATGCTCGACCATATTTCTAACTTGAAATTATTCATAAGTATTCATGTTATTGTTATCTGACTGAGGAGCGGAACTGACCTCGTGCAATACCTCGTAAATTGTGAGATGTGCGCAGACGCGAAAGTATTGATTTTTTCCGAGAAACAAATGTCGACATTGACCTTGATGTAATCTGGAGAGTAAAATAAACATTAGGCCTAATCTTGATATAACCTTGAAATTGAATTAGACATTCAAAAACGAGATGACATATTGAATTTATTTGAATATTATTTACAATTAACGCGAATTATTATAGTAACAGAACTAGTTGTCTTTCGATTGCATATCCGAGAATAATCGATACTTGCGCTTTCATATTGCTACAATGGTATTTTCTGATTGGTGGAACACCTGAACTTTAATGAATAGGTGTACTTTAATGAGGTCCATTAAAGGGCTGCTTCCAGGTGTATAATTACTACATTTCGGCATGGTCGAGCATAAAATAAATTAACATAATACATAACCTTGCACTTCATGTTATTGGCGATTGTCTTCCACATATCTATTTCCTTTCAGAGTATTACCACAGTCTAGTATATACAGTCACGAAACTTGAGTTGTTGAGGGTACTAGGAACAATAGACTGAGCCGGAACTATTTCGCATTGTCTGTGATGAGGCGATAGTAGCGATCCTAGTGGTTAGCAAATATCAATGGATGCATATTCCCTACGTATTTGAGATTCGTGACTGTTTATAGTAGACTGTTGTAATACTTTAAAATATTAATGCAATGAAGTGAAT
This sequence comes from Periplaneta americana, assembly GCF_040183065.1. Taxonomy (NCBI): domain Eukaryota; kingdom Metazoa; phylum Arthropoda; class Insecta; order Blattodea; family Blattidae; genus Periplaneta; species Periplaneta americana. The sequence continues at coordinate 141,536,103 of NC_091121.1, read as the reverse complement.
CAAAATCGACAAGTGAAGTTACATCAACGCAATCAGTTAAAAATACAAAGATAAGGACGCGAATTTAAGTATACAATAACAAAAGTGTATTTAATTGAAATACAGGTGATGATGTGAACACATTGACGTTCACTGTTAAGATTTTTCACAGTTAGGCCTACTCTGAGCGTTACTGGCAACGCCTTTGGTGGCCATACTTGTATCGGCTAGTTCTCGTACTTATTAATTTACAATTCACAATAACCATCTCGTTTTACGGAAGCAGTGTGGTCGTTGGAAGTCTTTAAAACCTTGTTAGACAAAGTAATAATGAACAATTTTAATTTTAAACGAATGAAATACCGAACTTCTTGCTTTTATGAAAGTTGAAGTTCCTCCCTGCGTAATAAAGTCTACAATTCTTGTATAAAGAGTCAGAGTCGTGCATTTGCGTCTTAATTCAATATACTGAGGTCATCGCCCCTTCTATGTTCCTTGTATAAATATACAACTTTCATAACTTGAGCCATTAAATTCCTTTTCTTTATTTTATGTTATAGGAAAGTTAGAGTTAAGTTTCAAATACGAGATTAGGTCTATAAAGGTTGAGGTCATATAAGAACAGATCGTTATTCCCAAACAAATAGCGTAATTTCGCAGACCCGTCTAGCGTCTAACTCCTCCAAAGTACCCTGCGTGCAAGGAAAATGACCGCAGTATTCAGCCGTTTTGACTAATTGCTCGCCGATGTTGGTTCAGCGCATTGGATTTAATTGGTTAGTGGGGAGCAACGTATAATTAGACGATTAGTTTTCCTTCTGTGAATGAGAAAACATTTTAAATACACAAATAACCATTTGGAACCATTTACTTTTCCGTTATTTCTGTAATCTTTAACGTCTGTAAATTTTTTCATGGATTTGTCTACACTGATGTAAATAAGCAGTTATTAATATTCAGGCAACCACCATTATCTTTCAAAGACATTTTCAGTATTAGGCTTACACCGCTATAAAATTTAGTAGAATGCATCTGACAAGCAAACGTTCTGATGGGGACAGATAAAAAAGTTAAATTTTTTTCTTCCACCATGTTAATAATGTCAAAAGAAGTGCTTTTTACAAGTTTTGGCTACTCGACCGCAATTACGTGGACCATAAAAAAATAAGTTCGCCAGGAGCCGTTAACAGAAAAAAAACACAATTTCATTGGACAAATTTATTGGAACAGACATAGCAATTTTTGAGCTATTTTTCAACATATTTTCCATCGGAATTGACACATTTCTCATATCATAGGATCGACAGAGAGAGGTGCAGACGCAGTCAAACGCTGGTTCCGATCTGAGGCGGCTGACTTCTACGACACACAAATTGATCCCATGGTATGACAGATGTCTTAATTCTAGTGGGGGATATGTTGACAAATAGCGCAACAATTGCTGTATCTGTTTCAATAAAATATATTTCCATGCAATTGTGAATTTTCTGTAAACGGCCCCAGAGAATATCACTTTCCGGATGGCATCGTAATTGCGGTCGAGTGGCCAAAACTTGTAAAAGCACTTCTTTTGATATTATTAACATGGTGGAAGAAAAAACATGTAACTTTTTTAACTGCCCTCATCACAACATTTGCTTGTGAGTCTAAACAAAGCTGACAACAGTACAAGGTAGTCTGTTGTAGTGACGAGAATTCAAGTCCCCGCATACCGGTAAGGCATCATGTCACAAACACTTTCAAGTCTGAGTTTTTCTGACAAAGTAAATTTTATTCACTGCCTTGAAAACGACCCAAATATTAAGGATATTGACGGAGAGAGGAAGGTAATATTTATTTATTTATTTATTTATTTACTTCTTTATTTATTTGCTTATTTATTCGTTTATTTGTTTAGTTACTTATTCATTCATTCATTCATTCATTCATTCATTCATTCATTCATTCATTCATTCATTCACTCACTCACTTGTTGACTAGTTCCCTTATTCTTTTATTTAACTTTCTCAAAAACTGGACATTTATTGCTTGTCTTGTGTTTCTCCTGCGTTGGAATGCGAAGATCTTGTGCCATGTTGAATAAATCTGCTAAATGTTTAGGCCTATAATTATTATCTAAGAAAATACGTTATGAATTCATTTTAATGGAAATAGTTAAAAGTAGTGAATATGTTGCGAGAAAATCCACAAACGATTAGGGAAAACACGGGAATTTTACTTGAAGCAAGTAAAGAGAGAGAGGTTTGGAAGTAAAATCCCGAAAAGACGAAGTATATAATTGTCTCGTGATCAGAATATTCTACCAAATGGAAATATAAAAATTGGAAATTTATCCTTTGAAGAGGTGGAAAAATTAAAATATCTTGGAGCAACAGTAAGAAATGTAAATGGCATTCGGGAGGAAATTAAACGCAGAATAAATATTGGAAATATCTATTATTATTCGGTTGAGAAGCTCTTGTCATCTAGTCTGTTCTGAAAGAAGCTGAAAGTTAGGATTTATAAAACAGTTGTATTACCGGTTGTTCTGTATGGTTGTGAAACTTGGACTCTGACTTTGAGAGAGGAACAGAGGTTAAGGAGTTCGAGAATAAGATGCTTCTGAAAATATTTGAGGCTAAGAGGGATGATGTTACATGAGAATGGAGTAAGTTACACAATGCAGAACTGCACGCATTGTATTCTTCACCTGACATACTTAGGAACATAAATCCAGACGTTTGAGATGGGCAGGGCATGTAGCACGTATGGGCGAATCCAGAAATTGCATATACAGTAGATTGTTAGTTGAGAGGCCGGAGGGAAAACGACCTTTGGGGAGGCCGAGACGTAGATAAGAGGATAATATTAAAATGAATTTGAGGGAGGTGGGATATGATTGTAGAGACTGGATTAATCTTGCACAGGATAGGGACCGATGGCAGGCGTATGTGAGGGTGGCAATGAACCTCCGGGCTCCTTAAATCCATAAGGAAATGGTTAAGGAACAAACACTGATGAATATCATTTTCGGATAACATTACCCATCTTATCTCAGAATACTATTTACTCCAAGTGGAGCAGATGTATATGCCTGTTATTTTAAAATGTTCTTATTATTGTCTTAACGGTTAATGCGTTAGGCAGCGAAACCAAGTGGCTCGGGTTCGATTCCCGGCCGGGGCAAGTTACCTGGTTCAGGTTTTTTCCCTCAACCCAGTATGAGTAAATGCTAGGTAACTTTCGGAGCTAGACTCCGGACTCATTTCACCGGCATTATCACCCTCATCTCATTCAGACCCTAGATAACATAAGATGTTGATAAAGCGTCGTAAAATAACCTACTAAAAATATTGTGTTCGTTAAATATTTGGAATCCAACTTTTATATTTTAGTACTTATTTACAACCCTGTCAGTTCCAGTCACTTCTAGCAAGTACGAATTATTACGTTGCATTATAATATGTACCCTATGATTATTTGAGAAAATTATTTCGTGTACTGTAGTTAATTTCCAGAACTTATATATTTTTAAATCCTCATACGTTTCGAATTGCACGTGCAGATCACATGTGATAGTATAATACAAACAAAATAATTTATGATGTGTAAACGGTGGCTATTCGAAGCTGCAGATATTTAGTCTGCGAATCAGAGTAAGAGGTGAGTGATAAAATATATATCTACAGAATTGTAGAACTTGGCAGAGTTAATACAGAAAAATCTTATTAAGGCTACTGGGATTTGATGGCTGCCTATTTTAGCTCCTGAACTTGCAAATGACATATATCACAGATTTACGAAATTTATACTATGCTTTAAACAATGCTTATAGTATGTTTTGATGAAAAATTAAATCACTTAACCCCAATAGAACATTTATAGAGTGCTCCCAAATATGGGAATTAGAATTTCCCGTAACCCTGATTGTTCAAATCTTAGGTACACTTATCTCGTAAACTAATGAAGATAGAGTCATAAAATTTTTGTGATATATACATATTAATTCGCCTTTTAAAATTAATAGAGTGGTTTTCTTTTAAACTTTATCCTTGAATTTTTTTAAATTCAAAATTAAGAAAATTTTTGGAAAAAAAAAATAATGTTCATATTTTTTTAATGTTTTACATATGTGGTGTTTAATTTAAGAAAGTAGTGCATTCATTTTGTCATGTGATATATTCTCATTATACCAGAAAAAACTACAGGTTTGTTTAAATTTCTATGAGGTATGTGTGTGTAACAGGTGAACCATGCGTAACTATTTATTTTCTAATTACCATATATTCTATTAGGGATAATTGATTTAGTTTTTCATCAAAAGATACTATAAGCATTGTTTAATACGTGGTATAAATTTCATAAACCTGTGACGTAGGAATGTTTCAGTATATGTAATTTGCAAGTTCAAGGGCTAAGATACGTAGTCGTCACGTTTCAGTACCCTTAAGAGGAAAACTGGAGGAAAGTAGTCCTGAAAATTTTAGGATAACCCTCTGATTCAATATATGATAAGAAGAATTATTATATTACAATTTCAGTCAACACCTTATCAGATTGGTACAAAAACAAGTTTTGTTACAATGATCACATTATAATTCTTGGTAGTGTCCAGTCAACAACTTATCAGATTGGTACAAAAACAAGATTTGTTAAAATGATCACATTATAATTCTTGGTAGTGTCCAGTCAACAACTTATCAGATTGGTACAAAAACAAGTTTTGTTACAGTGATCACATTATAATTCTTGGTAATGTCCAGTCAACAACTTATCAGATTGGTACAAAAACAAGTTTTGTTACAGTGATCACATTGTAATTCTTGGTAATGTCCAGTCAACAACTTATCAGATTGGTACAAAAACAAGTTTTGTTACAGTGATCACATTATAATTCTTGGTAATGTCCAGTCAACAACTTATCAGATTGGTACAAAAACAAGTTTTGTTACAGTGATCACATTATAATTCTTGGTAATGTCCAGTCAACAACTTATCAGATTGGTACAAAAACAAGTATTGTTACAGTGATCACATTCTTCGTAGCGTCCAGTCAACAACTTATCAGATTGGTAAAAAAACAAGTTTTGTTACAGTGATCACATCATAATTCTTGGTAGTGTCCAATTACAATATGATCATTGTAACAAAATTTGTTTTTGTACCAATCTCATAAGTTGTTGACTGAAACTGTAATATTATAATAATTCTTCTTATATATTATTCAACTTAACTCAACTTTAATCTCAACATGACTCTTAAATTTATGGTTAAAGTTTTTTTTTTCGGAAAATTATAAGCTGGGTATGCTGCCACACAATTCTTCATCTGATATAACTTCATTAATAATAATAATAATAATAATAATAATAATAATAATAATAATAATAATAATAATAATGTCCGTATCACGACACCCTATGGAGCGCCGTGCCCGACATGCCAATTACTGACCTCATGTTTACATGCCTCATCAATGGTGAACAATATTATACAACCCATAAGGATATAACATGTAGTCAACATGATTATTCTCCTCCCCCCCAATCATGATAGTGGGCATACGAAATCAATTTATGTTTATGATTATAGTTCCAAAAATTTCGCATGGTGCTAGATGGACACTGATCCCATACACTGGCTGGATTTTTATTAGAAAATTTATTTCCCAAGTGAAATAAACCCAGCAATTATTTCGTACGCTAGGCTTAGGCATGACGCCTTAGACCATTCTGCCATCACGCGGGATATACTGTAATTTAGTTAGTCGTTAAAAATAAGACAAAACGTAAAGAATAAATAAAATTACATTAACGCAGAACTCTCTACTGAGGAAAGGGTTGGTTCATCAAGTCAGTGTTTTTAATTACCTGCTTGGGGAATAGACGAGTGGCTACAGAGAGAAAAGTTTGAAGCAACCAATTCTTAACTCATTCGCATAGGGTAAAGTTTCTGTCTCTGAATTGAGAATGTGTTTTAAACTAGGGATAGCACAGATATTTAAACAAACCTGTAATATTGTAATGAATAAGAATATTGAGCATTAATTCTACCATTATTATTACAAGGTATCGTATTATTTATCATCACATTGTACGAAGTTTACTTAACCACTGGTAGAAGGTCTACACAACCATTCCAGGCAAAGAGGGAATTCCAATGAAAAAGTATTTTTAAAAAATATTAGGCCTAGAATATTATTAGGGTAAGACATAAATAACTTCCTAAAATTAAATATTCTAATGTTCTCTTTTCAACAGTAATCTCAATAGAGTTTTTGATTTATCCAAAGGAAATCAAAACTCGAATAGGATTTAATTGACCATCACACTATTAGAAGAAAGTGTATGAAGATTAGAAGAAATAAAACACTTTGTTACACTAAAATATTAATTGACTTTCTAAAATTATATTTCACCAATGTTAGCTTCACCTAAACTTTTGAACGGACCCGCCATTTTCAGTTGACTATATATGCGGTAAACAAATGACGATCGCTAAGCATGTTTTATAGAGTGGACGGCAATTCGGAAGGCGGTAGTCTGCTAGCGTCTGCGTCGAGAGAGACAGAGAGGGCAAGGCAGCGTACAACATTGCCACACCGTACTTCACGCGCACTTGCAATACTAAAAGCGCAGGAGAGAATTTAAATTACCAAAAGACAATAATCACCTTAGCCGTTGATTACTGTAAGCATGACACCAAACAAACCCTCTTTCCTTCACTAACAATAGTCTTTGCACTGTTCTCAAACTCAAACCAAATGCTTTTGCAGTCGTTTCTTGCGCGTTGTCAACGTTGCAACCAGCATCAAGATGGCCGGCAGCGTTCTGCTGGTCAACGTTTTTAAAATTATTATTCGCCTTAAACACTATTTTCCGCGCCTGCCTGTGCAATACTTGTCTTTTCACAGTCTCTTCTTCCATTTATTTATATTACAGTCACATAGTAAATCTTAGTTTTACTTATTCAATGTATTGAAACACTCACACGTGAACAAACGAACTCCGGAAGTATTTGTTAGATTCCGATTGGTTCCACTGTACAAGCTTGTGATGTCACATACCAGAAATGCTATGGTGCATATAGCAGCTGACAGCCTTCCGAAATGCGTTCTAGTCTAGTACCGTAAAGAATGTACAATTTGAAATGTTGACAAACAAAGGACCAAATGCTAGGGAAGTGATGAAAACAAACAAATGCTAGGGAAGTGATAAAATTGTAGGATAAACAGCCATGATTTGTAGAAACACGCACGTGTCCTTGAGTACAATGCACAGTTTGCGAGCATCTGTTGATATTGTAGCTGAGAATGGTACCACCTCCTATAGACGTCACATCAGCAATCTGTCAACCACAGTTGCCAGTCTTGCTACCCAGACTGCGGCAAAAGTAAGATACTCGCACTTAACTTTCCCTACGCTAGCGATCCTACGGTGTGTCCTTGAGTACAGTGTCCAGCCAGTAAGTTTCTGTTGCCACGGCAGCTGAGAACGGTACCTCCTCCTAAATACACGTCACATCAACAATCTGCCAATCACAATTGTTAGCTTTATCATCCATAGACTACTACAAAGGGAAGACACTTGCACTTAAGATTCCCATTACTTATTTCACATGCCAAAAACGGTGACGCGGGCTATACTACAAAGCTATGTCAGTGAAAACGTGATGAGTTTTTCTATCAGATGGCATTGCAACCAAATTCGTATATTTTATAAATGAATTTCTGTAAGCTTAAAAAATTGTATAGTTCTTTTGGAATCACTCTGTATATTTCAACTAGACTGTGACTATAATTAACCGTTTATAGTAATATTAAGATTCTTTTGAATGTTCCATATACTAGCTGTGAAACGATGTACGAATACCATGGAACGTAAATAAATACAATACAATACAATTCTTCTTTGTTATTGAAATAACTGCCCAATGTGGAAAGTCTATTATCTATTACCCATAAAGGAAATCATTCTAAGACCCGGGTTTTCAAGTAGCACAGACAAATTACTGAAACGGGAAATTTGTAATTTGATATGGCAATAGACAGACAGCTATCTTTGTTGTGCAATCTGAGCAGCGCAAGGGAACATTATTTCATAACGTCAAACATGATGGGCGATCTCTGAAATATTTTTTCAGTTTGGAAGTGGTCGTAAGCCGTAAGCGGTTCTTCAATGCATATAATGCGTGTGCCTGGGAGAGGAAGGCATGACATATTACATTCAGCATTGACAGGTTTTGGGGTTGTGTTGAAATATGTCCCCACAACGTGCGTGGGCATGCTAACATGAGGCCTCTTCACATAGTAATAATTGTTTCTTTTGCCTCTAGCGTTCTTCCACATTGTTTTCCCCCAAACCTTCTTGAAAGGATGATATATTGCAGAGTGTGCCACCAACATGCAAAATAGATACCGAGGATCGATGAATCATCCGAATCAAATTAAGTTTATGATGATCCATGTATTATAGAACAGATTTTACCAATAACTCAACCGTCTTCCCTCTATAAGAAATTCGGCATGTAAATTAGTTCTTCAGTCTCTGCTTCCAAGAAGGAAAATAAAAAGCGAATATTTTTGTTAGCACAACTTTAATAGATTCTTATCAATACTCGAATCATTTTGGTTTCAAAGTTATTTTGTCCGTGTTTTCTTCTTTAGATTAGCTTCCAATTTGTTAGATATCTTGCTCCAATTCCATTCTTTTCCTTTCTTAGTTTTTTATTTTCCTTCTTTTCTTTCTTCCTTTATTTCTGCCTTTCTTTCCGCTCTTTTTTAATATAGGCCTATTTAATAACTTGTTCGCTCAATAATTTCCTTAGGCGACCAGTCGCCTATCTACCTATAGAGCGTTGGAAATTTAAAAAGTACCATTGGGTATACAGTAGCGTACATCCTTTTCTTTGTAATATGACTACAGAGGTGGCCAAATTATCAGACTAAAGTGATTATATTTGTAACAAAATTGTATTTTTTCGGCAGAAATAATGAACAAAAATATATTTGTCACGGAAATAATAAACAGAAAATTGATTCTGGAGATTACTGATATTTATCGGCAGAAATAAGGAACGAAAATATATTTGTCACGGAAATAATGAACAGAAATTAAGCCTGGAGGTTACTGATATTTATCGGCAAAAATAATGAACAAAAGTATATTTGTCACGGAAATAATGAACAGAAAATTGAGTCTGGAGGTTACTGATATTTATCGGCAGAAATAATGAACAAAAATATATTTGTCACGGAAATAATGAACAGAAAATTGAGTCTGGAGGTTACTGATATTTATCGGCAGAAATAAGGAACAAAAATATATTTGTCACGGAAATAATGAACAGAAAATTGAGTCTGGAGGTTACTGATATTTATCGGCAGAAATAATGAACAAAAATATATTTGTCACGGAAATAATGAACAGAAAATTGAGTCTGGAGGTTACTGATATTTATCGGCAGAAATAAGGAACAAAAATATATTTGTCACGGAAATAATGAACAGAAATTAAGCCTGGAGGTTACTGATATTTATCGGCAAAAATGATGAACAAAAATATATTTGTCACGGAAATAATGAACAGAAAATTGAGTCTGGAGGTTACTGATATTTATCGGCAGAAATAATGAACAAAAATATATTTGTCACGGAAATAATGAACAGAAAATTGAGTCTGGAGGTTACTGATATTTATCGGCAGAAATAAGGAACAAAAATATATTTGTCACGGAAATAATGAACAGAAATTAAGCCTGGAGGTTACTGATATTTATCGGCAAAAATAATGAACAAAAATATATTTGTCACGGAAATAATGAACAGAAAATTGAGTCTGGAGGTTACTGATATTTAGGGCTAAGAATTGTATGCCGTTATATTGCGCTTCATGCGCCTCTGACTTTAGATACCGGTACGTAGTTGCGTTGGGATAGGGGATTTCAGTTGTTTTTCGTTCAGCAGTAAACTTCAGTTGATCGGTCACATTACGACCGAATACTGCTATTCGTAACAGGCAAAATTCAACGTCTTGTAAAGAAGAATAATAGCAAGATGCCGAGGACGAAATTTGTTACTCAATTTCAAATGAGGAAATTTGTGATAATGATACAAATTTTGAGATACATAATGCTTGTGTAAAATATTTCAAATATGCCCTCATTGTTTCTGCAGAAGTGGAACGAACGAAGTTTCTCCAGATATAGGGCTGTGTTTTCTATCAACAGGCAATCATTCTCCTTTGAAAATTTTAAAATGGGTTTGTTATTCACTGCAACAATATATGAAATGAAAAATTATGTAAAACAAAAAAGTAATACACTATCATATTAATATAGTGAAATAATAAGGCTGATACTTGTCAATGTCATTTTAGGTGTATTTTCTACAGGCATAAAATAGCATGCAGTCAATGATATTGTGCCGAACCGAATAGTTGGAACAGTAAATAGGAAAAAATGTAGCAAACAAGATGGAAAAAATGTTGGATAAACATTATGGATATTTAGCTGTATGTAAAATTTGTGACAATTTCAAATGAGGAAATTTGTAATAATGATACAGATTTTGAGATATAGCCTATAATGCTTGTGTAAAATATTTCAAATATTCCCTCATTGTTTCTGCAGAAGTGGAACGAAGTTTTTCTAGATGTAAGGTGGTGTTTTCTAGCAAGAGGCAATCATTATCCTTTGAAAATGTGAAAATGTGGTTTGTTATTCACTGCAGCAATATATGAAATGAAAAATTATGTAAAACAAAAACGTAATACACCATTGACATAGTGAAATAATAAGGCTGATACTTGTCAATGTTATATATTAGGTGTATTTTCTAGAGACAGAAAATAAAATGTCTTTAAAATAGTGAAATTTTTCATTAACCAAGAAAATGATGTCTTTAAATTTATCTTTAGCAGATAGTGGTATTTCAAAGTCAGAGAGTTGTATTTTGAAGTTATAGGAGTGGCTTTCAACCACCCAAATGCTGAGGACTAACTTACCGTGATGATAAGCATGAGTTCAAACGAACGAAAGACACTGCGTTAACTCACCCCAACTCTGAGACGTACTCAAAGTCAGAGGCGCACGAAGCACACTGGTAGTATAGCGGCATATATTTCTCAGGCCTACTGATATTTTATGTACACTCCCTTAATTTTCATTAACATGTTGGTTTTGTCAGGGAAGCTGGAAACCAAAATTTGACATTTTTCTTTGAATAACAGTATCATTTAATCAGATATAAGACAGTGCTTCAATGAATCCATGCTTTCTTGTAAGCTTTTTCTGTTCAGTTGCATCTTCAGTATAGATCACACATTTCCAATTTGGTTCATATGCGTCCTTTTTTGCACGCCATGGAAGAACAGAATGTTGAATATCTTCTGTAGTATATAATTGTAACACCAATAGTACTAACATAACCAGACAAAATATATCCAAACGTTGGAAAAATTTACCAGAAGATGTAACCAGAGGTTCCCAACCGATGTGTCGCATAGCCCCACAGAGTGTGTCGCGAAATTTTCGAATTGAAAATTAAATTGTATGCCATCCAAAATAGTAATATACGTTACAAGAGCGGTATGTTGACGTTTTCATGTTCGAGGAAAAGATTGAAAAAGCGAAACGTAGTTGAGCTTTTTTAATTTCCGAGAACATGAAAACAAACATACCGTATCGTACATTATTTCGTGCGAAAATCGTATATTACATACCTGAAAGATGGATTTCTAATTAGTTGCAATGAAATCTCCATGTTGGTTTATGTTTAATGACGGCAACTTCGGAAAACCAAAATATCTTTCTTCAACATTGTTGCTATAAAATGTTTTCTGTGTTTACTATACTCCAGCAGGCCGTGATATATGTCTGTATTTTATTTCCCCCCAGTCTATAAATGCGAACTTAAAACAAACGGTAAGGTTATGTAATGATTTATTTTTCATTTTAATATTTTAACAATATTATTTATATAACATATTGCAGTAATAACATCGGCATCTGGAATCTCGTTGATTTTTTCACGGCTTCCTTAATGTTACTTGTATCAGGAATGCAATAGTTTCGTGGAGTAGTAGACTTTACTTAATTTTTGCAAATATTTAAAAACAATAATTAACATTGCAATTTAGGTGAAATTGCAGTGGTAAGTTTCCAATTTATAATTATTACTATGTTAAACGTCTCTAAAATTAATATGTTAAAAGCCTAAAGCAGTAAAATTAATGTCGCGCTTAAGCGGTAAGAAGAGGGAAATTGTTATGTGTGTTACGTTGGGAATACTGAATGTGGTATTTCACACTTACCGCGTATTGGTTCTCTGCGGAAAACAAGCAAATACGCACGATCTCGCACAGTGTCTTTTTACAATGCATTTTTTAAATTTACAGCGAAGTCTTTGATTTATGATGCATATTATTTTGAGAGAGTATGAAACGTGCAACACCTACAACAATGCATGCTCAGTTTAATTTTTCTGCCTGACGATAATAATTCGAATGAAAGAGAACACCTGTAACAATGCTTAGTAATTCGTTTACTCTTCTCACTTAATAATAAACAGAGTTTAGAATCGTCAGAATTGTGAACGGGTGCTAATGCGACTATTTTATAAAAAGTGCTTTCTTAGATTTTATCATGAACAAAATGTTTAATTCGAAAAAGACAATCTGAATCAAATTCAGCGATAATTCAAATAATGTGAGCGAAAATTTGCTTCAGGTTTCACAAAAACGTACTGCGATTCGTAAATATAGTGATTAATACTTGCAATACGGTTTTACGTGGTGTGGAGATGAATATACAGAAAACAAAATCCCGAGTGTCTTATATGCTGAATGTTTTGTCAAATCTGTCGATGGTGCCGAATAAACTAAAAATAAATTTAGAACGCCGTTTTCAACGTCACACTTGTGTGAATCAGCATTTTTTACCATGAAAATCGTGAAATATAAACAAAGGAACAGACTGCTTTATCTTGAAGATGATTAAATTGTTGGCCTGTTCTGTCAACCATAAGACCACGTATAGAAAAAAATAAAATAAAGAAAATTCACTTCCACCCTATATATTCAGTAAGGAAATAAAGATAAAAATAATCATAATTTAATTTAATTTAATTTATTCCATTCTGAATCATATACACAAGAGTTAGCCTACATATAAGAACCAATTGCTTAAAAATCTAAATAGTACAATAACATCCAGCCGAGAGAGTAAACTTTTATGCAATAAGAAATCCAATGTATTTGCTGTCACTTTTTCTTAATCTCCACACAAATATGAGTTAATTTTTAAATGATGAAATTTTATACAATTTTCATATATACCTACGTCTGTGATCTCCATTCTTTAGTTACTCCGACATTTGAGTGATGTGATGAGTCAGCACCATTCTTCGACCTCTTTTTACCTCCGGGAAATACTCTGTACTCAATTTGACATTAGGCTGACTGGACGTCGATGCCTTTCTGGAGATCTGGCAATGAAATAAGTCACACAACGATCCGTTCCTAGACAGTTGCTCTATCGACTGGACTGCAAGGTTAGCATTTATTAGAAAACTTTTCTAAACAATGAACGAACTGTTTTTTCATAAAGGCAATCTAGTAATGTTCATATGTCGGCGACTGTTACATAAACTTACTCAACGATTGACACTTTTAACGTCAACGTTAGATGAAAGTTACAGTGACAGTCGTAAAAAACCAACATATGATCTTGGCATAAACACATCTGGAATGCGAAGTATATTTTTATAATAAATTCTCTATTTAGGCTACAATACACTGTTGCGTCTTAGCAGCGTTAGCGTTAAATCTGTGCAAGTGATGATCGTTTAGTGGGAGACGAGAGTTGCTGACACGTATATACCAGAACCAATAACATCCGTTTTACTTTATCCTGGAAGTTTGTCTATGTCAGTCAGTTTTCCCAGAATATCTGAAATAAAGTTTCGTAATTCCTCAGCGTTGTTAAAACTTGATGTTTTTCTAAAATAGTGTATTTGGTATTTAGTTTTTAAAAGCCAAATTTTTAATAACATCAAGTAACGAAAGTAGAATAATAAACGAAGAGCAGAGGTTCCCAATGTCACCAACTTTATTTCACATTTATATAAATAATTTAATTAGTACCTGGGAAATTGCACTAACTACATACATCATGATTGATAACTACCCTACAATACATTACTTTATGTAGATGAACAGATTGTTCTAGCCAATTCTGAAAACAACTTACAAAGAGCAGCACATATATTATTTAAGGTACCAAACGTTATAATTTCAAAATTTATACAGGGACATCATTTTATTTTTATTAACACATTTTATATTAACCTGGCTATACCTTTAGAGAACCGAAAACACCGTTTGCTACACCCTTCCACAACTGTAGTTCGATGATACTGCCGTAAAACACAAACAAATCACTTTACTAGGTATAGGAGGGAAGAAAAGTAGTTCATCCATTCACGTAAACTATGAAATATCGCGATTTTGAGTTCGATAATTTTCGTTAGGTTTTTGTTTAATCAAAATGCAGTACTGTATTAAGAATAAGTGTTTTTACTCACGAACTGAGTTATCCATTCGAACGTATTCATTATGCAGTGTATATTATACTGTCTACAGCACATTAGCGTACAATATAAAGAATGAAGTTAAATTGAAAAATAATCATAATATGGATATTTAAACACATTTTTGAAAATGGTGACCGTTCATTTCGATACAGGCTTCAGTTCTAATGGGCATATTATCGTACTATAGACTATTGTACGTAATTCCTATTACCAGGTTAGTACTTCGTATCAGTAACTCATGTTGAAATAATTCTGTACCTACTCTATAAAAGAAACCTTACGTACTGTAAATTCAATCTTTACTTCTGCCCGATCCGAAAAGATAAAATTACTCAGACATGCTATCTACTGTCCGTCCAAGTGGTTACGTCGCAGCGTCGTAGAAAGGGAGGAAATCACGTGACAGTTAATTACTTAACAAGGCCCTTTTATTTAAGTTATTTTAAACAATTGTTTGGGTATAATATTACGTAGACGTCCAATTCCTAACAGAAATTAATGTTTTCAGAAAAGAGCTAAGACAGTCCAGCTTTTACAGAGGGGCGAGCAGAAGCAGGTGGGGGAAATCGGGATGCGACGTAGGCAAACGGACAGTACCTGTGCGAAAATATGCTTCAATATTGCAAGCTCTTTAGTCACTGGAAAACGCGAACATATTTCTGGAACGTACTATACTCACTAACTCAGTGCTGTTTACTATATGCGGCCTCAGTTCTGTGTGGAGGACACTTGGAACTTCATTAGTAGAAGGGGTGGGAGTGAAGTACTTCAAAAACTCAGGTACAATAAAAATTGAAGTAAAAATAAAATGATGTCCCTCTATAACAAAAAAAAAAAAAATAATTGCTTTTAATGGAGAAAACTACGTAAGATCTAAAATTGTTATTAATAACAATAGTATTGAACAAGTAAGGTAAAGTACCCAAATAACAGACAGGGCCCTAATAAGAGAGACATTGTTAACTTCTCCGATATAATTTTCCATCTCTCGACGACTATGGCAAATCAATGTTTGTGCTTCTAAGGCATTGTGTTCTTTGTCTAACCTCAGTTGAATGTAAGCAACGAAGCTGAGAGCAAGCAAAGTAATTTTTCACACTTAACTTTTTACTGGTTTTTGTTGAGGAAGAGAACAGCAGTTAATGTAAGCTACAAATATTTATTATTAATTTTATAAAATAGCTGGCAAAATGTTGCATATAATAAGGTAGATTGCTAATAAGGAAGAAAATAATTTATGACCTCGGGTAGTTATTTCATTTTTATTTACTCCGTTCCCTAATAAGAGATACCTAGGAGTCCTATTAAGAGATAGTATCTCTTATTTAGAACCCTTATTTGGCTCACCTTTGAGAGTTTACGAAAAGCGTTAATGCTTCTAGTCGTGTCAATTTGTCTACCAGTAACTACATAAGAACCAATGAAAGATTAATTGAACTATTAATTAAAATTAATTACGAATTAGGTCAATCATTAATTATCTATTGTCCTCAACTATTTATTACAAAAATTACTAATTGAAATGATTAAGTTAAATTTAATTTGGAAAAATGCCAAATAAACAACAGAATTTCTGTTGAGAGGAGTTAGACCACTGTTGCAATGACCCCTTCAATTTTAAAATGTTCCCGAATTTATTAAAGTATCTACATGATTTCACAAGGTTATATATTGCTTCAATTTTCAGCCACACACGTATCTCTTATTTGGAATCTCTTTCCAAAACATAAGTATTTTTCCAGTTTTACTTTTTTTACAATTTAAAGTGATAATAAAAACTGAGTAAAATTTGTATTGTCAATTCTAAAAATAGACGAAATGCTAGCCTATATGTATTCCACTCATTCACATTAAAAATGTCTATTCCCATCCTCATTTATAAACAGCTGAAAAAAGTATCTCTTATTTGGGTAGTTTACCTTAAATGCATAAATGCATAAATTCAAGAGATCTAAATATCAAATTAGCCAAATTTCAGCAACGTTTAGGTACAATGTAGTCGATATTGTTTAAAAAACTATCCGCCCAGTGACAACTTTTAAATCTTATAAAGTAACGGTAATTCCAACTTTTTTTATCAACATTGGGATAACTTCGAAGAATAGAAGCGCAGAAATGAGATTATTAACGTAAGACCTTTGGCGAGACATAAGTGGTCGACAAATATTATGTCATATTAAATGCAGCCCAGAATACACAGCAAAGGGAAAGGTAGGAGGAGAGGATATCCAAACTGTTTAACTTTGAATGAACAAGTAATGGCTAAGGGGAGGAAGATCATGCTTTACCCCTCTGCCCTGCTTGTGTATTAAGGGGTTGACTCGCGAGTCAAGAAATGCCGGTCTCAGCTCTATATGATTATAAAAGAAACGTCGACATCAGGAAGTAAATATCACCATCAGCGATACTTTATCAAGGTACCGAAACAACTGGTATGAACATATATTACGGATGCCCAACAACAGGCTGCCACAGAGGATATTTAACTAGAATCCCTATGGGAAGAGAAATATAGACGACATAAATAGCAAAAATAAGATCCCAGTAAAGGGTCATAATTTGAGATGTGATATCAGTCCTATGAATATTCCACAGAGTGATGGAGTGCCAATTCACCGTCAAAGCTGGAGTAGCACTGACTCCTCCGAAACATATCCTTCAAGATCTGAATTTAATCCGATTTCTTTTAATGGAGACAACTAACAAGCTGAAATTTTACGCAATGGCTCGTGAATTTAATTAAGGATCTGGATGTCCCTAAAATTAAGGCATTAATTCTGGGATCACTGTCAAAAGAAGAAATCTAACCACGACATTTCGGTTTGGTGCTACAGGGACAGAGAATTTGAGTTCTTAATTTTTTGCTCAACAGACAAGTTTGTGTATTGCCATAGTGTAGGCGATTTGATTACTGCACTTGGAATTTAATACAATTCTATTCAATGGAAGTTTATTCTATAGCTCTTCTAAAAGACACAAAGTAGTGCTCTTCACAATGGTTAACACAATTCCCTGAGCATCTCTTGCACAGCCATTATCTATTTGAAATAAATTTATAACAACTTTAAACTTATGCTAGAAAAAGTTAAATATTACATGTGTTGACGTTAAATGTTGACGATCGTTCTTGGTCAGCAATTCTGTTTCTTTGCCAGTGGGATAGCACTGCAAGATATGTCGACTGAGAAACAAAACATTGACACACGAAGATATCAAGTCATTACAAAAATTCAATTATCTATGAATCAATTCGTGAAAAGCCTACTTCATTAAAGAAACGTACTTCCGATATCAGAAGTCCAGTTTTACACAAAAAATTGAAGCGATATTGAAGGCTGATATTTTTTAGGTATCACAAATATGCCATCTCATGAGAGATACTATAATTTCGTAAACAATTTAGCGAGAGACATTTTATAAACATTGTACCACACAGAACTCGTAAGATTTTATCATTGTTTTTTAAATTACTAAAAACACTGACGTGATAGAGAAGAACGACAGTAGGTGTTTTTCCCACGAATCAGAAAAAAGTTTTAAAACGCATACCAGTGTACTATTATTATGAATAATAGCAATTTTTTATGGTTACTTATGAAAGGTAGAAGTGACTCTCAAAGATTGGACAATTTGACGCGTTCCGTCCTAATTCATGTGAGGATTATGTTTCAGTATGACGTATTCACCAGTAACGGGACTCTTGGACCATGTGATGAAAATGAACTGAGAGCACCTCTTCTCAAAAGCCATTCCGCATGAGAGGAAAATAAATCTCCACTTCGCTACTGGGAATCGCACTGGAGTCCTCTAGATGTGTGATTATAAACGCTACAATGTCTACTTAAGCTATAGTGAATGACAACTTACGTATTGCTTATTTTCTTACAACCATAATGAAGCAATATTCCGATGGCTTTCATGCACCTGTCGGGATTAACTTTAACCAGTTTTAGTGCTTTCTTGGTCTGAGATTAAACGAAAGCATGTCAGGACTCTTGTGGGTTGGGTCAGTTCCAACACCGAAGCTCCACCGGATATCCACAAGATATTGCAGTGACAGCAGTCAAATTACCATGCCTTAGCTATAAGGACTTCGAATCTACAGTGTATTGAAGCATCGCGTCTTAGCTTTTCCGTGAACTGCAGTCGGCTGATGTGGGAAAATATAATGAAATAACGTTAAAAGCTTCCCCAGAAATAGTGAGATTTGATAATATAATAATAAAATTGAATTTACTCTTTCGGCTTAACTCAATTTTTCACATTTGAAGCCGTAATAAAAACTAATTTTAAAAGCAGAAGATAGGTGGTAGTGGAGGTAGTGGTAACGTTAGTGGATAGTGTTGGTGGTTGTGCTGGTTATAGTGGCTGTTGTACTGATTGTGGTGGTGGTTGTGTTAGTGATGGTGATGGTTGTGGTTATGGTAGTGGTGGTTGTGGTGATAGTGATGGGAAGCTACCGGCGTAGCTCTGTCGGCTGAGGCGCTTGCCTGTCGATCTGCAGTTGCGTTCGGGCGTGGGTTCGATTCCCGCTTGGGCTGATTACCTGGTTGGGTTTTTTCCGAGGTTTCCCCAACAGTAAGGCAAATGTTAGGTAATCTACGGCAAATCCTCGGCCTCATCTCGCCAAATACCATCCCGCTATCACCAATCCCATCGACGCTAAATAACCTCATTTGATTCAGCGTCGTTAAATAACCAAGTAAAAAAATGGTGGAAGTGGAGGTGATTGTGGTGGTAGTGGTAATGGTAGTTGTGGTGGTAGTGGTGATTGTGGTTGTAATAATGTGGTGATTAAGGTGGTAAGTGTTGGGAGTGGTGGTAGTTATGATGGTGCTGGTAGTGGTGGTTGTGATAGCGTTGATTTAGTGGTGATGGTAGTTGTGGTTGTGGTAGTAGTGTAGTGTAGTAGTGGTTGTGGTAGTAGTGTAGTAGAGGTTGTGGTAGTAGTGTAGGTTGTGGTTGTGGTAGTAGTGTAGGTTGTGGTCGTGGTAGTAGTGTAGGTTGTGGTCGTGGTAGTAGTGTCGGTTGTGGTTGTGGTAGTATTGTAGGTTGTGGTTGTGGTAGTACTGTAGGTTGTGGTTGTGGTAGTACTGTAGGTTGTGGTTGTGGTAGTAGTGTAGGTTGTGGTAGTGGTGTAGGTTGTGGTAGTGGTGTAGGTTGTGGTAGTGGTGTAGGTTGTGGTTGTGGTGTAGGTTGTGGTTGTGGTGTAGGTTGTGGTTGTGGTGTAGGTTGTGGTTGTGGTGGTGGTGTAGGTTGTGGTTGTGGTTGTGGTGTAGGTTGTGGTGTAGGTTGTGGTAGTGGTGTAGGTTGTGGTTGTGGTAGTGGTGTAGGTTGTGGTTGTGGTAGTGGTGTAGGTTGTGGTTGTGGTTGTGGTAGTGGTGTAGGTTGTGGTTGTGGTAGTGGTGTAGGTTGTAGTTGTGGTAGTGGTGTAGGTTGTGGTTGTGGTAATAGTGTAGGTTGTGGTAGTGGTGTAGGTTGTGGTAGTGGTGTAGGTTGTGGTAGTGGTGTAGGTTGTGGTTGTGGTAATAGTGTAGGTTGTGGTTGTGGTTGTGGTAGTGGTGTAGGTTGTGGTTGTGGTAGTGGTGTAGGTTGTGGTTGTGGTGTAGGTTGTGGTTGTGGTAGTGGTTGTGGTAGTGGTGTAGGTTGTGGTTGTGGTAGTGGTTGTGGTAGTGGTGTAGGTTGTGGTAGTGGTGTAGGTTGTGGTAGTGGTGTAGGTGGTTGTGATTGTGATAGTGGTGTAGGTTGTGGTGGTTGTGGTTTTGGTAGTGGTGTAGGTTGTGGTGGTTGTGGTTTTGGTAGTGGTGTAGGTTGTGGTGGTTGTGGTTTTGGTAGTGGTGTAGGTTGTGGTGATTGTGGTTTTGGTAGTAGTGTAGTGGTGGTTGTGGATGTAGTGGTGGTTGTGGTTGTAGTAGTAGTGTTGTGGTTGTTGTGGTAGAAGTGTGATGGTGGTTGTGGTGGTAGTGTAAGTGGTGGTGATAGTGTAGGTGGTGGTGGTTGTGGTTGTGGTAGTAGTGTAGTGGTGGTTGTGGTAGTAGTGTAGTTGTCGTTGTGGTTGTGGTAGTAGTGTAGTGGTGGTTGTGGTAGTAGTGTAGGTTGTGGTAGTAGTGTAGTGTAGTGGTGGTTGTGGTAGTAGTGTAGTGGTGGTTGTAGTGTTGGTGGTTGTTGAAGTGTAGTGGTGTTTTTGGTTGTGGTTGTAGTGTGGTGGTGGTTGTTGTGTAGTGGTTGTGGTTGTAGTGTAGTAATGTAATGGTAGAAGTAGAAGTGTTAGTAATATGTCCACTAACGATTAGCATAACTGTGAAACAAGCGGTTCCGGATTCATACCCTGGTTGACTCAGTTACCTGGTTTTGGTTTATATCCAAGGTTTCCCTCAATATATTGAAGTAGAAATGCTGGTTAACTGTCGACGTGGGACGTCGTACTGATTTCGCCGTCATTAATTTCAAATTCATCTATCTCCATTAAATAATTTCAGGTCAACAGATAATGCAGCAGGATATAGTACCGTTGAATTGCATACAGATGGCATCGTTGTAACAAGGCTGTAGTACTCTCAGAGGGACAGAGGGATGTTAGTTCGAAACTGAGTGTTGTGTAGTTGAATCGATAGATGCTACCAAATAATGAATCACGATCCTTACAGAAGTTTGGTCCTACTGACTTTAAACTATCATTTCTATGAATGAAGTGGTAAACACAATAAGTCTTGAGCTTCCTTGCAAGCCTTCGGACCCCTCCTCAGCAAAAAAGTAGCAGTGATGTTGGTAGTACCACTAGTGGTAGTCGTGGTAGATGATTTATTTACCTATGCTTTAAAGTACATAAGTTATTCAGAATCGAAATTTAATGTGGACAAGAAATGCCCGATAAATTTGGAGGGTTATTTTACTTATCGTCATTTATCGAAAATCACAACTTTACTCAATAATGCTCTCACCGGGGTTTGAACCAGCAATCCTCTCATCCGACAGCATGGTAGCAGCGAGATAAATCAGAACGAAGACAAATGGTGATAAAAGATAAAGTGTGGGGAGTAAAGTGGTATAGATCTATCTATTATGAAAATAATTAATTTAAACGAAATATTACTTCCTTATGTAAGTTTACTCTATTTCGTGCGTCAAAATTTTCTGCCCATGATATGGTTTGTATCAGAACATTGCGGAAGTAAAAGATTCGTATAATCGATCCATTGCCTCTTGAGGAGTGATGGAGAACTTTCGGAAGTCTTGTTTTCAAGTGGATATGGGCTCTTTCTCTCCTCTACCCATGCCGACATTGCTTCAGGATCAGTGTCTTGTGGTACTATAGGGAGGAAAAAAAAGCTTGTTGATGCGATGAACTACGAAATCTTCTTTCTTGAATAGCCCGTCGAGAAGAAAAAGGACATGGCCGCCCTAGTTTCGAGTTTGTGCATGTTGTAGGACTTATGCTTAAGTTTTCCTCCAAAACTTGATATCTTCCCTAGTGGAGAATATCCGAAATCTCAAGCATACTACAGACATTTTAACCTACTTTCCTTTTGAGGTTGGCACTATTGCTGTTGTTTATGGTACAGGTTATAAATGAGGTCACCCTGTTATCTTTGCGAAGTTTGTTAAACTATTTTTATAATCTAAGGCTAAGAAGTGTGTTTCTCATGACGGAAACCGGAGTTCGAGTGAAATTTATTATCCACAGTCAGTGAGTGGATAGTACCATAATTCCTTCGTAAGCATCATCATGACCAAGTTTCGCATGTTTATCACAAGAGCTACATTGAATGGAGTAGTACATTAATGACGTCAGTCAAAGGCACAAGCTGGCTACAAGACCTCTATGAGTTCTGACTTGAGTTGTGTAGAAACGCACGTTGTTATGTATGTTTGTATGTCGATGATTTCATTGTGATGCCGTTCAGACATAGAGGAGGTGCACCAGGAGACAAATGCCGCCACCCAATATCTACACTGCAGTTCTTTATTTCGGAATTTTGAAATGATATTTTTTTATGTAAGGAATGGTAACATATTCTTAGAATGTATATTTTTTGTCATTGTAATAGTAGTTATTTCAATAAATAGATGTAAATTATTGTTTTTGTGTATGTATTAAACTTCTGTTGTATATTTATTTTCAGATTATTAATTTTGAAATTCAACTGTATTCAATGGCGTGGCAAACATATTTGTTCAAAACGTATCAATTGTGCAAACCATTAAAATTAAGTTGCAATGTTGTCATGATATGCTCCATTATATTTTACATTCACCGTAGGCCTACTGCACCGCCACATATGCAGTGAGCGCCAGACTTTTCAACTTCTTCCGTGCAAGGCTATATTCCTCGATAAATTCAACAGTGACAAAAATACGAAGCCTGACATAACGCTCTCAGACAGTGGCCTAAGGCCATTTCGGTCACATTGCACATTTGTCGGTTTAAGGAGGATATAATGAAAACAATCACCCAATAGGTTATACAGGTTTCCAATGCTATCCTCCGCTGAATTGAATTATTCAAATTAAAAGGAATAGAAATGTAAATGTATTTGGTAAGATGATTATTATGAATTAAAGTTTCTTAACATGTAGCCTACAAAGCAGAATTATATAATCAAAATACAGGGTGAACCAGCAAGGGCTAGACTCCTAACCGCACTCACGGCGGCTGATTCATACGTAACAACGCTATCATATTCGGAGGATTCGCCCCGAACTTTTGCGGTTAGTATTGCGTAATAATGTACTTACCGAATTCACAATTCATGTTCCAAATGACACTCCTGTAATATGTGGCGGGCTGCACATCTCCTGAAGACATAAATTTTGAGTTTATTTGAGTTCCTGAAGACATGTCCAGCAACTCGCCGCAGTTCGTTCTCCGAAATGGCTCGAATTTATGTCATGTAGCGGTTGTTCGTGAAAACGGTGTGGATTTTCACTGACTCAGTAACGATTGTTTTGAGTGCTGACGACTTACAACTTTACATTCATTCCCGAACTTGTACAATCAATGACTCTGTGACCAGAATTAATGAAGATCTAGCATCTGTAGCTCAATGGGCGCAAAAATTTGGACTCAGACTAAACCCAGACAAATCACAAGCTATAATAATGGGCCACCAACGAGCATTAAACAAAATAGATCTAGCCACTGTATTTATTAATTGTAATCTTATTGTTCATGTTATAGTTGTAATCCCCTGGTAGAGGGGCAGAGAAGGCCTGACGGCCTTATCTCTACCAGGTTAAATAAATAAATCTAATCTAATCTAATCTAATCTAAATACAAAAATAAATAATACCACAATTACATATAGTAAGACAGTAAAAATTTAGGGGTATATTTAGATTGAAATTTAAATTTTCAAAGTCAAGTGACCTACATATGTAAGAAAACTTTTTCCATAATTCATTCCCTGAGACACTTAACCAACGTTTTACCTCTCAGCCTTGAAAAGAACCTGATCCAAACTTTAGTGATGCCCCACTTCGATTATTGCGATTCTCTATTCAAGGAATCTAAATACTGATCTTGCCCATAGACTACAGCGTGTTCACAATATCTGCGTTGGTTTCGTTTCTAACATTCTCTTTGTTCGAGGAACAACTTTCCGTTACAGAAAAAATGGCATGGCGCGCTTTCAAATATTTTGCTCAAATTTCCTTGAAACTTCTAGGGCAGACAACTACATCGAATTTGCGGAAAACATGTTAAGTGCATATGAGAAAGTGGGGCGTAATATGTCTCTCAAAATACACTTTTTGCATTCTCAATTGGATTTCTTTCCTCTTAACCTTGAGAGGTAAACGACCAGCATGGGGAAAGATTTCATCAAGAAATATCTTAAATGGAAAGGCGATATAAAGGAAGATCATCATCCAGCATGCTTCCGGACCATTGTTGGTTCCTTGCAAAAGACAGTTCCGGATCTAGTTATAAACGGTACTCATCCAGAAAATCTTCTTAAATGATAAATTCAAATTCCGTGATTTTTGTCATTCTACATAGGCCTATTAAATATTGTTGTGTGTTTTTAGTTTTAAACTATGTAACATAATTTTTGTATCTAGTAGGCCTACACATTTTTCAAATATTATGAAGCATTTTGAATCCCTAGTCTGTTGTAATTTTACTAGTAGCAGTGAAAAATACAAAAGTAAAAAGTTTTTTCATAAAAAAAATTCAATTCACTTTCCCCGGAAAATTGTACGAGATGGGGAAATTTGGATTTTTAATTCAGATTTAAGGAACGCATATTAGTAATATTCACCTATCTTTATTTCGGAGCATGACAAAAAATAAAAATTTGTTGTTCAGTATAATGATTTACACTGATTCAGTAAAAAGTCAGGAATTTTATATTATCGGATCTATGTGAATGCTTTCTCATTATTTATTTCACAAAGTATCGTAACTAATAAAGTTTCTGCTTTACATAACATTACGTCAAAAGAATAGTGCACAACCTCTGTATAACAGATGTCTTTCTCTTCGTAAATTCACAAGCCTGCCATAATTTCAGTGCAGTTACCTGCATAGAAAAAACCATACCAGTTCAGTTAAAGAATTGAAGCTCAAGGCTGTTACTTGTATAAATGATATTTTCCTTTGGGGTGAGAAACAGCAATTCGAACCTGATACAAGATGAACTTAAAAGGGAATTCTACTGTATTGTAAATTATCACTACAAACAATTCAAGTGCTTTTCCTTTTGTGCTTAATTAAGAGAGAAAAAAGAAATGCAATACTTATCTCCCTGTGCTCTATGATCCTTCAAAGCATGTACACGGCTATTTTGCTTGCAAACAAGCTTTATATCTTTGTTCTAATATAAACATGAAACGTTGGTGATTGCACACGTTACAATAATATGAAAACTAAAATAATTCAAGCATTGGTCTGTAAAGCATCCTTATCTGTTCAAAGCTTGTAAATATGAAGTGCCAATCTACGTTATAAAAGCAGAAACAAATATAGACAAAATTGTCATTGTCGAACTCTTTAGAGCTAATCTGAATACCATTTTAATCGATTAGTGAGTGTTTACGAGCAAAATGTATAATAGTTTTTTTTTTAACAAATGAATTTTTCGTTGCCTTTAGAGAAAGATGTCGTGAAGATTACTAATGAAGTTCGAAATGGGTTGATTCATAGAAATATATAGGCCTACCATTAATTCAATATAGCCTACATGTTGCTTTTTCTATTCGAAAACTTTCAACGGATACATAGGGCCTAGACATGGAGAATTATTTCCGCGAATATTGATAGAAATTATTTTGTTGATTGTGTCTTACGGATGAGGTCTATTTTCAGTTCATGTTTGCAGATTGTGAGTAGAATAAATTGTAAGTTCTCCTTGCAGAAGTCTAGATCTAACCTGTTTGTTCTACCTTGCCATTTATGTTCAGCGTCTTCCTCCCTTTGGCCTTAAATATGCCAGATTAAATAAGGACGGCACTGATTTGATTTCAATATGTTCATCTGTGGAAA
This sequence comes from Periplaneta americana, assembly GCF_040183065.1. Lineage (NCBI taxonomy): Eukaryota > Metazoa > Arthropoda > Insecta > Blattodea > Blattidae > Periplaneta > Periplaneta americana. The sequence continues at coordinate 141,510,073 of NC_091121.1, read as the reverse complement.
AAAAAATTGCTCACACTTAATAATAATAATAATAATAATAGTAATAGTAAATAATAATAATAATGATGATAATAATAATAATAGTAATAAAATAGTGCAGTACAATGCATACAATAAATACAATATTTTTAGGTACACACAGTAAGGAAAATTATGATTATATATAGCTAAAGTAATCACATTTTAGATATACTATTATAGGGAAATATGAAAACAAAAAGACAAAATAAGTTAAATATCACTAGAACATAAAAAAAGTGAATACGTGGAAACATGCAATAGAACATTTGTCATAATAGTAAGTTAGTTTGGCAACTCGTCATAAGATAATTTTCTAACTTGGATTTAAAAGATTTCAATGTTGGCAGCCCTTGACTTCAGGCGGCAGAGAGTTCCAGTGACGAGAGGTAGCAACAGTGAAAGATGAGGAATACAGAGATGATGTGTGAAGTGGAATTTCTAGCGTGCCATCGCGTTGTGATCGAGAGAGTAGGAAAACGGGCGAATAAATAAGAGGGGGATGAAGTGTGCATAATTCGATATAAGAGAGAAAGTGAGTGCAGATTTCTCCTCTCATGTAACCTAAGCCATGATAACTTCTCGAAAAAAGGTGAGATATGATCATAGTATCGAACATTACAAATGAAGCGGACGCATGCTTTATGAACACGCTGTAGTTTCTGAGCGGAATCAATCCTGAAATCACTGAACAAAACGTCGCAATAATCGAAGTGCGGTAGAATGAGTGTCTGTACCAGCGTCTGTTTTAATTTAGAAGGATAATGATACAATCTTTTTAGTGAATGGAGAATAGAGAATACCTTCTTACATGTATATTTAATATGCGTATCCCAATTGAGATTAGATTCGAAATGCACTCCGAGATTTTTTACGGTAGGGCTAAACGGGATGATTGTTTTACTCAGTTTCACAGGTGGAATATTCAGGTCGTTGACATCAGGAATTAATCTACGGTTCGCGAACAGAATAGCCTGTGATTTACATGGTTGACGCATGAATTGATTCTGTGCAACAAGCAAAAATGATGATGATGATGATGATGATGATGGATTATTATTATTATTATTATTATTATTATTATTATTTTTATTATTTCTTTAGAATTTTCTATTTCAGCACAACGATAGAAATGTCTACAGGTAAATGTTGTGGAACTAAAACGGATCTTTCTGATGTATACACCGGAAAATCGCTTTCAAATCGATGTTACACAAATTTAATTAGCAAGTCAGAAGTATGATAATGAAGCTATGATAGGCATGGCTTCATACGTGTACTATTTCGTTCATTGTGCATATTCTACATTACAAAAGGTCCACCGCTGTGGAGTAACGGTTAGCACTTCTCACCATTAAACTAGCGGTCCCCTGGTTCGAAACCTGATTGACACAAGTTACCTGGTTGAGGTTTTTCCGGGGTTTTCCCTCAACCCATTAAAAGAAAATGCTGTGTAATTTTAGGCGTTGAAACCTAGACTCATCTCGCTTGAATTATCGCCATCTCATTCAGATGCTAGATAACCATAGAAGTTGATAAAGCGTTGTAAAATAGCGAAAGAAGAATACACTTCAAAATACGTATCACATTGGCTTAATTATCTAGAAATTACACAGCATGAAATCGATTCTAGATGAGTGTACTGTATGGAGGTGTTGGTATTAGATATGATGACAAAGCAGACTCTCTTGTAATTTATTACATTTCCCGACTATTACCGCTACTAGTACTTCTATTAATATTTCCTCCAACATGTGCAGTCAGGTGGTAACCAAACTTATCTTGTGCCTATGATCCATGGCCGTATAATGAAAAACAGAATGAACAATTAACATTGTGTAAAAAAAAACAGTAATTGGCAATTATATTGTCTGTAATTTTCAATATAAAATATTTTACCCTTACATATAAGAATAACAAACAAAATACTGTACATAATAATATATACCTAGCCTTGTTATAATTGAAGGGTTCAGAACCATAGTGGGCTAAGCGCCATTTACTAAAACCGTAGAAAAGAAGGGTTAAAATGAAGTTATTACCATAATTCAATGGAAACATATAGCAAGTAATATAAAGTATGCACATTAAAACTCTTTGATATGTCAATCTTCATTAAACTATGGTATTTATTTAAATTTTACCCTTGCTTTCTCCGTTTTTAATAAATGGCGCTTTGCCCACTATGGCTCTAAACCCTCCAATCAATAATAATAATTTACATTTTCAGTTTAACAAAAATATACATTTTTATCTTCAGAAAAATAATATATGTATCCCTGCAAATGTTCATTCTAGGTCACAAGACGTAACTGGAGCATATCTGAAGATATATCATACGGTCCACATCTGTGGATTAACGGTCAGCGCGTCTGGCAGCGAAACCAGGTGGCCAGGGTTCGAATCCCGGTCGGGGCAACTTACCTGGTTGAGGTTTTTTCTGTGGTTTTCTCTCAACCCTAATACGAGCAAATGCTAGGTAACTTTCGGTGCTGAACCCCGGACTCATTTCACCGTCATTATCACCTTCATTTCATTCAGACGCTGAATAACCTGAGCTATTGATACAGCGTCGTAAAATAACCTAATAAAATAAATAAAATATATCATATAGTATTCCTTACTGTATCACCAAACGAATGACTGCTTTGAAAATGTAATATTGGATTTCGTATATTGAACATCACAATAAAGCCATAATCCGTTTCAAGAATACTTTTAAGTTTTTGCCTTCATGGATATTGAGATTTCTGCAGAGTGACTGCTGGAGCCAATTGTTTGAAGGAATATTAAAACATATCAACATCATACATAGGTCGAGAAAAAGCAAAAAATGTCTATTTAGAGTCAAATTTTGAAATAGAATATTTATCTTGATTGTTGTAGAAAGAAAAGCATTCCATATAAATATTTCATAGTATAGCCTCCCTGAAATAAAATTCATTCTTTACTTACTGTATACACAGTACATAATTTCCACGTAATATGTATCTCCATTTCCTGATAGGCATGTATGATTACCAGTAAATCTTGAAGTTTTTATTTCAACTTCGTGTGATTGGAATATTGAAATTCTGCAATGTTAGAATCCGCTTACTAAACTGCACAACTTCGCTGCAAACGTTAGCACGTAATGAATCTGCTTCTCTACTGTACCTATTGTTGTAATGTAGTTACGAATGTCATCCATCCACAACTACGGAGATACTGTGAATTGTTTATGTGAACAGAATATATAGTATATACAGCAGACAACTAGTGAGATGATCTATATACGTAGCTGCACTCAAACTGAAATCTATGTTTTGGTACGAACTTCTTACTCTATAATCAAAACTAATATTCAACTTCAGAATATGTACAGGGAATCTGGCATTCCTGTAGATTTAAATATCACCGAATCACTTGTTTAATAGAATAGGAGACTCATAAAAGTAGTTGAAAGACGAAAAATAATAGTATAGTTAAATTATATCTAATCAGATTATAGGTAAATGGAACAAATATAAGGGTAATTCAAATACAAGAATTGTTTGATTGTCATACAGGTGAAGAATGTTAAACTGAAAAGATTATTTTTGTGAACATATGATATGATTGTAAGTTAATTTTATATATTTGTTCTTTTCCAGGTATGTGAGGATGTCTGGAAGTGAATTATAGGAAATTGAACGCCATAGTGAGTAAGTAGAATGAACAATTTAGAGCTAGACATTAAAATTAGGTTTATTCTCACTCAAGATACCGTTGCAAAAATGCTTACATAGCTAACTCACGTCATATTATGTAGCTACATGACACTCAATGTCTCAATGAAGGATTTGTGATTGACAAAACTATGTTTCCTGGACTTCAATTTACCAAACCTTCGCTGTCTCATTGTGAAAGTATCCGGCCTTACCAATAACCATTGCATTCTATTGTATTTCATTTGGGATGGGGGAACGATGACTCATTGCTACGACCCACTCAATTCATTACTCTTAACCTCGAGCTAGGCGAATTTCGAACTCTCACCGGCTGACTACAGTAAGGTTCGCTGGATATCTTCGTGCGTTGCCAGCTGAAATATGGAAATCGGATAGAATGATGTTGATGCGTAACGTTGAGAAACCTACTAACAGTTTACTAGGCAATAGGAAATGGTTTTGCGGAATAAGAGCCGCAACACTTTCATGATTAGTGATAAAATTTTTCCAGAAAATTTTAAATTGGAAATAATTTCCACTTATTAAACAAGCTTCTTCATTTTGATAAGTTTTATAATAAATTGTACTGGTTGCCCAATAACGCTTGTACATTTCCAGAAAATATCTGCACTACTTATTAAGCACTTTCTCAGCTTTTTATTTTACTTACTTACATACTTACAGGTTTTAAGGAACCCGGAGGTTCTTTGCCACCCTCACATTAGCCCGCCATCGGTCCCTATCCTGAGCAAGATTAATCCAGTCTCTACCACCATATCCCACCGCCCTCAAATTCATTTTAATATCCTCCTATCTACGTCTCGGCCTCCCCAAAGGTCTTTTTCCCTCCGGCCTCCCAACTAACACCTCTCTATGCATTTCTGGATTCCCCCATACGTGCTACATGCCCTGGTCATCTCAAACGTCTGGACCTAATGTTCCTACTTTGTCAGATGATGAATACAATCCATGCAGTTCTGTGTTGTGTAACTTTCTCCATTCTCCTGTAACTTCATCCCTCTTAGCCCCAAATATTTTCCTAAGCACCTTATTCTCTAACACCTTTATTCTCTGTTCGTGTCTTAAAGTGAGAGTCCAAGTTTCACAACCATACAGTACAACCGGTAATATAATTGTTTTATAAATTCTAACTTTCAGCTTTTTTGACAGCAGACTGGATGAGAAAATTTTCTCAACCGAATAATAACACACATTTCCCACATTTATTGTACGTTTAATTTCCTTCCGAGTGTCATTTTTATATTTTGTTACTTTTGCTCCAAGATATTTAAATTTTTCCACCTCTTCAAAGGATAAATTTCCAATTTTTATATGTCCATTTTATACAACATTCTGGTCACGAGACATAATCCTATACTTTGTCTTTTCGAGATTTACTTCCAAACCTATCTCTTGCTTGCTTCAACTAAAATTTCTGTGTTTTCTCTAATAGTTTGTGGATTTTCTCCTAACATAGTCACGTGATCCTCATAAACAAGGAGCTAATTTAACCCGTTGAATTCCAAACCCTCTGTGTTATCCTTGACTTTCCAAATTACATATTTTGCTGTGGTCGTCCCAGAGAATCAGTCCCATTCCGAGGCTTATTTTGAGGTTTTGTAACAAGCTGTTTTTTACGGTGATGGATTTTAGCCCTTCACCCAACCCCCAAGTTGGAGGACCACCCCTTATCGGCTGTCCGCGACTGCTTATTCAATATATTCGCAGCAACCCTCCATATCTGGAGGCCGTCTCGTCTATCCGCAACCTGAAGACGCGCCATGCCGTGGTGATTGGTACCCACAATACATGGTTTTTGATTTTACTAAGTTTTAAAATTGATTCCACTTATTTACTTGCTTATTTATGTACTTCTGTAAAATTCATGTAGAAGAGTATACTGAGTCCTTCTAGGCTACCTCCAATGGGAGGCAGTTAATAAAATAAATTATACATTTGCCTGAAAAAGTCCTGATTATTAAGCAATTTTTCTCAGCTTCTTACTTTTGCTACGTTTTATAATTGTGTTGATATTATATATGAAGAATTTTTTTTAGCTTCTTCATATTACTACGTTTTATAATATTATAATGATATGATTCCAAATTGTCCCATTATATAGCCATTTTTTAAATAATCATGGTCGCTATTATAGGCTCTTTCTCAACACTCGCACTCATTATTTTGTATTCCCTTATTTTCTAATCATATTTTGTAAACAACTATTCCAAATGGGCCTTTTTTAAAATAAATAAACAACATTCTTAATCCATCTTAAAATACTTTTTCTCGCCATTTCGTATATTGCATCTAGAATATAATACAATACTGATCTAAATGTGTACAGTACAATCTCTGTGTGTGTTTTCTTGTGTGCCAGATAGATCTATATCTTAACTCTTTTGCTATTTACGTTACGTTCTCATTTGAGTGTTAACTCCAATTTTAGGAGGTTGAGAAACTTTCTTAGATATTTTCGATATTTACAGGGAAGACAACTACCTACTGTCTGCGCTTTCGCTGCCTACAAAATAAATATCGGTGTTACTGATGGCTAAATTGGCTTCGTTTGTTTTTCAAAGGATCTTGTACTTACGCTTTCTTTGGCGCATTGTACACCCTATGAACGAATATGTGATGATTTTCTCATTCCGATACATGGCTTGCCTCTGTCCTGACAAAGTCATATGCCATCTGAAGAATTTCGGTGGAATGATAGAAGTAAACGGGAGTACCCCAAGAAAATTCTCTGCAATATCTGATATTAAGAATTAGCCACGAAATCCTGTGAAGGGCAAGGGCCTCCTGACTATGCAGGGTGCTTGTCAAGCAGTTCCCGGTAGGCCACTCCTGGAATGATGGTCACTTTTGTAATGTAATAGTATGGAATGCTGTCTGGGTTAACACTGAAGCGTCTACTGTTCACTAGTCACTGTTTGGGTTGCAAGTCATTTTGTGATTAATTTCCATTGTTGCCGGTCTTTCGCTGTTCTTGACCATAGATGGCTGAATCTTGATCTAAGTTCGTCTGCCCACCTTATCTTCTGTCTTCCAACGTTGCGTTTGCCAATCCTTGGGTCCTATGTCGTAAGGATGTATATATTGTACGTCAACCGGTTCTCGTTGAATCGCATCACGTGTCCTGCCCATTTCTTCTTCAGCTTGTCGGCCGTTTCTGCTGCGTCTTTGAGGTGTGTTTGTCTCCTATGTCTTCGTTACGTAGTCAGTGTCTGAGCGTGATGTTCAGCATCTTCCTCTCCATTTTTCGTTGGCACTTTTTCAACATGTCTAACTTTTTCTTAAATATGGGTGTTACTGACGGCTAAATAGCTTTGTTGGTTTTTCAAGGGCTAGATTCGGAAAGGATCTTTTCACTTACGCTTTCTTTGGCCCATTGTTCACCTTATGGGCCTATATGTGATGATTTTTCCATTCCGATAGGTGGCTTGCCTCTGTCCTGACAGAGCTAGGTGCCTTCTGGAGAATGTTGGTGGAATGATAGAGGGAAACAGGAGTACCCCAAGAAAATTCTCTGCAATGTCTGATATGTCAACCACAAATTCCATCACGAATCAGGGCCGTCTACATGGAAGACCAGCACGCTAATGTTAGTGTCTCAGAAGCAGGTGCTAAACGTATTATTATTGCCTTCATGATCATATTTCTTCAGATTTATCAGCGACTTAAAGACTGCACAGGTATAATTGTGCCACTATGTAATTCCTTTTGATATCACTAAATAATGTTTAAGCTGCAATACGAACATACGAGTATAATATGAAAAAAAGACTCTTCGAAGCAAATAAGAGGCTTACGAGATTTTCAGTCTGACAAGTGGATTGCAAGTATATGTTAGAAAGGGAGACCGTCTTATTGTTTGCCATGTAAGGTCCGCAAAAAAAAAAAAAAAAAAAAAAAAAAAAAACAGATTTTTTTTTCTGGGAGGAATAAGTACTTTGGTCTAAAACAAGAAATAGAAACACGTCAGAGAAGTCTGGTAATTCTATGTGCAAAATTCTGAAAACTACAGGGGGAGAACTTTGGAAAAGGAATAGAAATTGACAAAATTGTAGATCGTAATAAATCTACAAGACTAATGGGAAGAAGAGTGAATAATTATCTACTTACTTACAAATGGCTTTTAAGGAATCCGAAGGTTCATTGCCGCCCTCACATAAGCCCGCCATCGATTCCTATCCTGTGCAACATTAATCCATTCCCTACCATCACATCCCACCTCCCTCAAATCCAAATTAATATTATCCTCCCATCTACGTCTCGGCCTCCCCAAAGGTCTTTTTCCCTACGGTCTCCCAACTAAAACTCGATATGCATTTCTGGATTCGCTCATACGTGCTACATGCCCCGCCCATCTAAAACGTCTGAATTTAATGTTCCTAATTATGTCAGATGAAGAATACAATGTGTGCAGTTCTGCGTTGTGTAACTTTCTCATTTCTCCTGTAACTTCATCTCTCTTAGCTGCAAATATTTTCCTAAAAACTTTATTCTCAAACACCCTTAATCTATGTTTCTCTCTCCAAGCGAGAGTCCAAATTTCACAACCACACACAACAACCGGTAATATAACTGTTTTATAAATTCTAACTTTCAGATTTTTTGACAGCAGACTAGAGAAGAACTACATACATACTGACGTAAACGATCACGTGGATAATGATAATAAACGAATTAGCTCAGTTATTAGCTATTTGTTAAGTTTATAATTATTTTTCCTGGTCAACTTATATTTTCAATAATTTCTTGGTACATTTGTTTTTATATTAAAATTGTAATAAAAGAAAACATGCTTGTACTACTTTCGTATCATTTGGATCGTCATTATATTCTCCTAACGATACACTAATTTTACCCACACTTATAACTAATTTTACTCTCACACAATTCAGTAGAGAAATCTATCTAGTTATACCAGAAAGAAATTGTTTGTTTTTGATGCAGTCGTAACCTTCAGTAGCATTAGCATCAGAATCTTTTAAATTTCCGTAGTGTATTTTTGGGAATGGAGAGCATAACCACATCAGAGGAAGATATTTTTCACCTTGTTTAATTATTTAATCAATAAACCGTCCACCATTTTGAAGCTACCTAAACTACACTTCATTACCTAAAAAGTGAATATTATAACTACGAGTAAATAAACGTTTAATGCTATCAATTAGTGAGGTATTAGTAGAAGCATGCAATGAAGAGGTCTAGAGTGAATGAATGGTTTTGCTGTTAATATTTATGCAGCACACAGTTCCTGTGTCGGCATTTATGACGCAAAGACAAGGATAAACTACTACAACACTTGAAACAAGGCACGTAATTGCATGTGGATTGTAGAGCACATAATATATTTGTTATCACACTGGTATTACAAGTACTTAAGGTAGTTCATTGTTATATAGCCTATTTTGTGGTCTGCATAATTTAATATGAAACAGGCGACGAGACACAATACATATTATAACATTTATTATTCGTATTTCCCTCAATTTCTTCCTTCTTTAGTTCTTCCTCTCTCTCTCTCTGACCTACATTTTTGCGTTTGTTTCCTTCACAATATCTAGTGAAATGGAAATTGTCATATTTTACTTCTCCCACGAAGTTACATTTTGCGAATTTCATGATGAGAAGCCAGCAAGACACAGGTCTTCCGCCTAAGACCACACAATATCACACTGATATCCATAGTCTAGTTCTTGAAGTGAACAACAAACCGGTGTGTGTGTGTGTGTGTTTTTTTTACGCAGAATTCAATTATTCTTCTCACTAGATGTGGGGGTAACTGTCATGAAAATGCAACCCCCTTCTCTATTCTCTTTATGTCCCCCATTTTGTCCTTGTCTTCCCCTTGTTCTCCTTGTCTTCCTCTTGTTCTTCTCGTTTTCCCCTTTTTCTTTTTTCGTTTTCTTGTTCTCTGTGTCATCCCTTGTTCTTCTTGTCTTTCGATTGTTCTCCTTGCCTTCCCTTTGTTCTCCTTGTCTTCCTCTTCTTCTCGTCTTCCCACTTTTCTCTTTTTCGTTCTCTTGTTCTCTTTGCCATCCCTTGTTCTCCTTTCCTTCTGCTTGTTCTCCTTGTCTTCCGCTTGTTCTCCTTGTCTTCCTCTTCTCGTTTTCCCCCTCTTCTCTTTTTCGATCCATTGTTCTCCTTGTCTTCCGCTTGTTCTCCTTTCTTTCGCTTTTTCTCCTTTCTTCCGCTTGTTCTCTTTGTCTTCCGCCTTTTCTCCTTGTCTTCCGCTTGTTCTCTTTGTCTTCCGATTGTTCTCCTTGTCTTCCGCCTTTTCTCCTTGTCTTCCGCTTGTTCTCAATATCTTTATCTTGTTCTCCTTGTCTTCCGCTTGTCCTCGGTGTCTTCCACTTCACTTGTTCTCAATATCTTTCTCTTGTTCTCTTTGTCTTCCGCAGTCAGGGAAATGGAACATAATATCTTAATTTATTGCAGTATTTTATAATAATAATAATAATAATAATAATAATAATAATAATAATAATAATAGATGAAAAGGTTAACTTACCTTTAATTTATTTTCAAGTCAAAAGGAGGATAGCAATGGCCAAGGAAGCTTTTAATAGAATGAAGAATATTTTCTTCAGACCTCTGGAAAAGGAACTACGGAAGAGACTACTGAAGTGCTTTGTGTGTAGTGTGGCATTTAATGGGGCAGAAACATTGATATTACGATGAAGTAAAGAGAAGCATTTGAAGTGGACAGACAGAATAAGAAATGAAGCTGTGTTGGAAAGAGTGGGTGAAGAAAGAATGATGCTGAAACTGATCAGGAAGAGGAAAAGAAATTGATTTGATCACTGGCTGAGAAGAAACTGCATACTGAAAGATGCACTGGAAGGAATGGTTACCGGGAGAAAAATTGGAGGCCAGAAGAAGATATCAGATGATAGACGACATTAAGATATATAGATCATGTGCGGAGACAAAAAAGAAGGCAGAAAATAAGAAATACTGGAGAATGCTGGGTTTGCAGTGAAATCCTGCCCTTGGGCAGAACACTATTAGTGAATGAATTTATTTTCGAAAATTTTTGCTGTATGAAGTCAAGTACAGAGAAGACAGTACCTTGGTTTAACTATATGTAATGTTTATTAATATCAAGATTCACAAACATTTAGATCAGCGATCATCAGAACACTACACCCTCGGGCTAGCGTCACTTACCCGCCGACAAGACACTGCCCAAGCTTGCATTCGTGGCTGCTGGCGGGTATGCTGTCTCTCTATCCCTTGTGCACGACGGAGCATATTTCCTTACCCTCCATTCACTCTACCCATTTGAGCGAGTGCTGACGACCACTGATTTTGACTTATTTTAATATATTCGAAGTTACAAGTTGGGTAAAGGCATTTATTATCTGTAAGTATTGTACGAAGCATTTAATAAGCAAAAGATGTCTTTCAAATGTCACTGTCATTCAAATTTTCTGCTTTGATTCTGTGATAGGAAACACCGGTCCTACGAGCAGAATTGGCGTTACATGGGAAACAGTTTAGAGCTGCATGCAGGTTAATACGCTTTTATGATATTATAATATTATAGATTTATTAATTTGTCAGACAGAATAATATCTGTAATATTGACAATTAATACTTAAGGAGAAAAATTCGCTCCGACGCCGGGGACCGAACCCAGGTCCTTGGTTCTACGTACCAAGCGCTATGACACTGAGCTACGCCGAATTCAATCCACAGCACCAGATCGAATTCTCCTCCTTCAATGTTTCCCTTTTTGGCCTGACTCCATGTTAGGCATATACGTTGACGTATTTTACTAGGACATAAAAAATTACTATCTTCCATCAACATTAATACACTTTTGCATTGACTTTAAATAATACTATAATACCATTCAGTACTACAGTTAAAAACTTAGGTTTCCATTTCGACTCGAATCTCAGCTGGAATGCACAGGTAAAATATGTCTGTAAGAAAACTTTCTCAATCTTGCATTCACTGAAAAGACCGAAAAATTTCTTTCCTTCTAAACTGAAACAGATCTTGATACAGACCCTGGTGATGCCTTACTTTGACTATTGCGACGTTTTGTATAGTGATCTTAGTGTTGAATTGTCATTGAGGCTTCAGCGTGTTCATAATGCTTGTGTTCGTTTCATTTTTAACAGCCGTCGCTAGGATTATGTCTCCGAATATTTCTTTCTATTACCTTGGCTTCGTTTACGGGAGAGACATTCAGTTCATTCACTCTGTTTGCTGTATCAGATTTTAAATAATTCCACACCTATTTACCTAGTTCCTCGCTTCACACTTTTAGCATCCCACCACAACCGTGATACACGTTCACAGCATAACCTTGTTCTATCAATTCCATATCATCAAACATCTCTCTACTCTGCATCCTTCACAATACACACAGCTCGTTCCTGGAATTCCTTGTCACAGGAAATCAGGAGCAGTCGGAGTCTCAAATCTTTTTAAGTACACTCTCCTTAGAAATGTTTTTAATGAACATAACTAGACTCTTGCGGAAGTTTCTAAATAGTCTTAAATGACCAAGTTGTTATTTTTTTCTCCTCTCTTTTCTTCCTTTTTTTTTCTTTTTTTTTATTATATTGATATATTACTTAATAATTTGTATTTGTATGCCATTTAGTACGACTTTGCTAATCAACATTTTATGTCTTGTAACCCACATGTATTCTCCTATTAGTATATTAACTGTATAATGTATCTCAAGTGAATTAATCGTCGAATTTATCTCGAGCATTTTAGGTCTTATAAATTGTGTGTTTGTGTGTGTGTGCGTGTCCGTGTGAGTGTGTGTATATTCCCCTTATGTTATATAACTGATTTTGATTATGTGTAATTTTCTACTTTATTTTATATATTATGTAACCGATCTTGACTATTTGTAATTTTACATTATGTAACTGATCTTGACTATTGTAATTTTCTAGTATATTTTATGTAATTTCTAAGGTATTTTCTTTTGTGTTGTTTTGTAATCTAATTTTGTATTTCATGTATATTATTGAACCTGGTTGAGTGGAAGAGAAGGCCTCATGGCCTTAACTCTGCCAGGCAAAATAAACCTACTACTACTACTACTGCTACTGCTACTGCTACTGCTACTGCTACTGCTACTACATGTCCATGTCAACTGCCATTATATTTTATTAGGTTATTTTACGACGCTTTATCAACATCTTAGGTTATTTAGCGTCTGAATGAGATGAAGATGATAATGCCGGTGAAATGAGTCCGGGTCCAACACCAAAGTTACCCAGCATTTGCTCATATTGGGTTGAGGGAAAACCCCGGAAAAAAAACCTCAACCAAGTAACTTGCCCCGATCGGGAATCGAACCCGAGCCACCTGGTTTCGCGGCTAGACGCGCTAACAGTTACTCCACACGTGTGGACACCATTATATTAGGAGCGCACTCAGCTGAGTGACTTATTTGGCCGGGATTCCGCAATTAAGTGCACAGTAATCTGCACAAACATATGCACTGCTAGCTATGAGAATATTATAGATTTATTAATTTGTCAGACAGAATAATATCTGTAATATTGACAATTAATATTTGAGGAGAAAAAAAGTCACTCAGCTGAGTGCGCTCCTAATATAATGGCAGTTGACGTTGGACATATACGTCAACATATATGCCTAACATGGAATCAGGCCAAAAAGAGAAACATTGAAGGAGGAGAATTCGATCCGGTGCTGTGGATTGAATTCGGCGTAGCTCAGTGGTCAGAGCGCTTGGTACGTAGAACCAAGGACCCGGGTTCGATCCCCGGCGCCGGAGCGAATTTTTCTCCTCAAATATTAATTGTCAATTTTATGATGTTTGTTGATGTTACTTACAGCCCTTTCCATATTTCTTAGTGTAAATTTGTGGCGATTCTTTTCTATTGTACCACGGACATTAAGACTCATATTTCTTTATATTGTAATATTTTTTTCTTTTTTAAGTATTCAGCATTTTGAGGCGAAAATTAAATCTTCAATATTTCCTAAATAAATGTTTCATATATTTATTTCATTAAATGCAAAATCAGTATTTAATATGGATAATAGACGTAAATTCATTGGGAGGCAAAGCACCTGTTTTAATAATGTGTTTGCATTGATTTGTAAAACCAGAAGGGAATCGAACCGTTCAGCAGGATAACGAAAATTAACCACCTGAAATCGGCAAATGCTAACTAAACATTGTGAATACATCTGATTCCCGTTTCCCCCTTCCCTCTCTAGCATGAACTCTCATACCCTGTTTCCATACTTTTGCTGAATGCAATTACAATATCTGAACATAAAATACAGTGAAATTATGCACAGTAGAATAGCATTATTGCACATATGGCTTCTGAATGTGTCCATCCGTCAGTAATGGATTACTTGCTTAATTGAAAAACCCTCCAGCGTTATTATTACTGGCTAGAAAAATCTATCGCATTACTATGATTGGTTACAAACTTGTGTGGTGTATTATCATCTGCATTTTGATGGCATTGGGAAAGGGTTCCAGCACGATTAATCCAGAAGAACAGAACTTATGCTAGTTGAATCAACTGTACAGTCATATGATTCAGTAGTCTAACTGTACGAAATAATTATAGTTATTTGCATATATCAGTAGTTACATAATGTATGCCAAATTTTTTAAATCACGAATGTTTATTATTACATCTTAGAGATGGGCAAATGATTTATTTACGAGACTATTTTATTTAATGGGTGTATGTTCTTTTTTTATTACTGCAATACCAAGCGGGTATTCTGGCTACCCCAGCTGTAAAATTAGTGTAGGCCTATAAAATCAGTGTACGCTACAACAGCTATCTGTGACTTTGTGGTATTGTTAAAAAAGCTTCTCACATTACAACAATACATTATATACTTACTGTTTTCTGTTTTAGTTAGTAATATTGTTTGAAACCGCCTGGTGTAGTAAGATTACCCAGCTTGGTGTGGTATGGCATGGCATGTTTTTTTCTGCCTCTTCTCGGAAATTTGTCATATTTTTCATAAATTTTATTTTAGTTGTTTTTATGTTGTATCGACGTACGGAGAGACAGAAGAACGGCCGAACAGATTGACGGACCGACAGAGAGCCGGATGGACAAACAGACGGACGCACGGACAGACGAACATACGGAAACACGGACGGACGCGTGGACTGACAGACAGACGAACCGACACGAATATAGCCTACGAACAGGCAAACAGATACACAGGTAGATCAGTAGGCACAGATAGGCAGATATATAGATAAAAGTAATATTAGGTTGGTGCGTAAGTCAGTAGCGTTCTTGTTTCGCGTGTTGGTACTCCGGTTGCTATGGGTTTATTCATCGGTTGTCATTTTTTATTTGAAGTTCAACCACAGTCTAGTATATATATAGTCACGAAGTTCAATACGTAGGAAATATGCATCCATAGATAGTTGCTAACCACTAGGATCGCTACTATCGCCTCATCACAGGCAGTGCGAAATAGTACCGGCACAGTCAATTGTTCCTAGTACTCTCAACAACTCAAGCTTCATGACTGTATATATTAGACTGTGGTTCAACTGTTGTGGTTTACATATTAAAGTTTTCATTTTTGCAGATAGTGGAGCCGTGGACGCTAGAAAATTGAGAGTCAAGTGAAGAAATTTTAACATTTCTCGTATATTCTTCTTTTTGAGTTTAATAGAGGAGCGAAAGCAGCTGAGGCGGCCAGAAACATTTGCGCCGTGTATGGAGACAATGCTCCATGTATTGTGGGTCCCCATCACAACGGCATGGTGCGTCCTCAGGTTGCGGATAGAGAAGACGGCCTCCAGATATGGAGGGTAGCTGTGAATATATTGAATAAGCAGTCGTGGACAGCAGATAAGGGATGGTCCTGCAGCTTAGGGGTTTGGCGAAGGGCTAACAACCCATCACCGTAAAAAAACAGATTGTTACGAATCAATACAATAATTAAGGACAGACGCTAAATAACCTGAGATGTTGATAAAGCGTCGTAAAATAACTTACTACTAAATAATTAAAGATGTCTGAGAATAAGGTTCTTAGGAAAATGTTTGAGGCTAAGAGAGATGGAGTTACAGGAGAATGGAAAAAGTTACACAACACATAACTGCAGGCATTGTATTTTTCACTTGATATAATTAGGAACATTAAATCTAGACATTTGAGATGCGTAGGGCATGTAGCACGTATGGGCGAACCCAGAAATGCATATAGTGTATTAGTTGGGAGACCGGAGGGAAAAAGACCATTGGGGAGGCTGAGACGTAGATGGGAGGATAATATTAAAATGGATTTGAGGGAGGTGGGATATGATGATAGAGATTGGATTCATCTTGTACAGGATAGGGACCGATGGTGGGCTTATGTGAGGGCGGCAATGAACCAGTGAGTTCCTTAAAAGCCATTTGTAAGTAAGTATGGGGACAATGCTATCGGAGAGAGCACGGCAAGAAAATGATTTTCTCGTTTGAAGGAGGATCGTTTTGACATTAGTGACACTCCACGGTCAGGAATGCCTACGGGGTTTGATGAAGACCGTTTAAACACATTAAGTCACAATGATCGACGTCAGTGTACTCGAGAACTGGCAAATGTGACGAACTGTGACCATTCCACTATCGTGCGACGTTTATTGCCACCAACTGATACGTCTTGCACACGCAATCCAAGAAATACGACCAACAGGACTGCGTGAAGTGATGGTACTCCACGATAACGCCTGTCCGCACTCTGCTAACCTGACATAAAACGCTGTCCAGGAGTTAAGTTGAGAAGTCATTCCGCACCCACCTTATTCACCTGACCTTGCGCCCTCAGATTTTCACCCTTTTCCTCTCTCTATCGAACAACTTTCAAGGAACTTCCTTTCCGATGAAAATGCGCTACAACAATAACTTTACGATTTCTTTAACTCAAAGCCACGCGATTTCTACAGGAGTGAAATCGAAAAACTACTCCAACGTTGGCAGACTGTTGTAAATAGTGAAGCAGAATATATTGCTGATGATTAACTTCTCTCTTATGTATAGGCCTATCTCATGTGTTTAATAAACTTACGAAAAAAATACTAAGAACTTATTCACCAACCTAATATAATGTCACTAAATAATGAAAAATTGCTTCAAACATTTGAAAATAAACAAAAATTTACTGGGTATTTCAACTACCCTTCTTGGTAGCAGGAAAGTCCTGGAAACCTTGGGACCGGGAGGTTAATTTGTCCAATATTTCGAACTTTTTCAAAACTAACAGTGGGCTCCATGACACAGTTTCAGCATATCAGGCGGCTGCTTACGGCGATGTAGGAAATCATGTTGACAAACCCAGAGATGCCTGTCTTTGACGAACTCTAACTTATATATAACTTCACGCAACGTCAAGAGAGAAGGACCGGTTTTGTGCAGAAACGTGTTCACGAGCATTCCCTTATTAAGTTGACGCAAAAAACCGATCTTCCTCTCGCTCAGTAAAATTGTAGTAAATTCTCAAAAAGGACTGTCACAGTATTACTCATATCACAATTTTATCAACCTTTACTCTACATAAAAAAGATAGACAGATATAGAAAAGACAGACAGACATATACATAAAGAAAGAAAGAAAGGAAGGGAGGAAAAAGTACCGATAACTAAATAAGTAACTGAGTAATAAATAAGAAAATGAATGAATGAATGAATGAATGAATGAATGAATGAATGAATTACCTATCCATTTTACAAACCGTCAGCGATATTGCATTTTAGTTACGCTACGCTTGAATGCGCGACACTGTCTGTTTACATTTGCAACAGGTTTCCACTGCCCGCCCACCAAGTGCCCAGGCGCCCAAAGTGCAATATGCCCGCCGTGAGCACGTCTGATTTAATGGTTTAGGGAGACACACAAAACGGACCATAGCAAGTGGATCCTCCAGATCTCGAATGACACTATTTTGAGAATGGAACCTGTATGTAGTTTCGAAAATTTGAGAAATTAAATTTACAAATTTGAAAATCCCCAAACAATTTTATCAGAATTGTTTCATTGTCACGTTGTAGTAATAGTCAGTTGCTGATGATTGTTTTGTACTGATCGAGTAATATGAAATCCATTTACTTCCCACTCGATTCGCGATCACTTTTCTGCCTTTTTGTTACAAATGAATTAAATAGATGTTGGGAGGCACTCTGTTCTCTCTGATGTTACAAAATTATGTACGATTCACCTATGGCCGACTGAAAGCGCTGTGAAAAGTCCAGTGCTCGATTATTCTGCAATTGTTTTCCAGTCTATCGACAGCACAATTGCCAGAATCATTTGTTCTCCTGTAACAGGATTGTCAACTCTCCCTCTACGCGGTGGATTTGAATAAAAGAAGAGATCTAGCCGCGGGGTACTCAACTATTGTCCATTGAAGTTCATCTGTAATGAGATTTCAATAGTGAGAGAGCAAATTATTGCGAATCGGTTAAACCATGACGGCATTATGTGGGAAACAGCTTTATACAAAGGCACGAACTTTCACACACATATATAATATATATAACTTATATATAAAATTATATATATGTATGTATTTCGGGTAAATAGGGATGTCATTTTTTATGCAGATGGAATTTTGTTCCCCAGATGAAATTATACAAGTGAATGTGCAAAAATCAAAAGAATACTAGAAATTGATGTGTTTTATTTGTGTAGAAAATTATTTGCAATAAGGGTTCCAAGTTTAATTTTCATTTATCTCCAAACTCATTTTTTTTTTACTTATTTCCCTTTACCCAAACAACACATATTTATCTTTGTTATGATATCGGCTTGTACGAAATCTCGTCTCTAAAGTCAAATACTCAATGGTACCAATATTAGACCCTCATAAGTCATGAACTTTTCTTGTTTAACACGACATTGGCCTACATAAATTTTGTACAGTTTCGAGGAAAAAAATGTTCCGCGGCCGGGTATCGAACCCGGGACCTCTGGTTAAACGTACCAACCCTCTACCAACTATACCAACCACCGATCCAACTTTTCCATCTGTATCCACAAACCTCAAAGTGGGTTGACAACAGTCAAACAACCAACATCGAGTGCACACTAACTGTGTGTGTCTTAAATTGTGGTTTTCTGTTAACGAACAGTGATGTGTATTATGCAAATCAAGTTTTCAGGTATAACACCCTATAAAGTTTATTTGTATAATTTCGAGGGAAAAATTGTTCCGGGGCCGGGTATATAACCCGGGACCTTTGGTTAAACGTACCACCGCTCTACCAACTGAGCTACCCCGGAGCTATACCAGACACCGATCCAACTTTTCCCTCTATATCCACAAACCTCAAAGTGGACTCAGTTGGTAGAGCGTTGGTACGTTTAACCTAAGGTCCCGGGTTCGATACCCGGCCCCGGAACAATTTTTCCCTCGACATTATACAAATCAACTTTATAGGGAGTTATACCTGAAACCTTCATTTGCACATAACTTTTCAGTGTTCTATATAAACTTTTAACACTTATAAAGTCAATGATTGACTTTGTACCTTCCTTACTTTGTTAATATGAGGAATTTTAACTGGCTGACTAGTTTCGAAGTGGTGTTCTTCATTTTCCGAAGCCTAGTGAAGATTCCGCGCTATCTTCGAGTTTCCTCTTGTGGTGGAGCGTGTGTTTTTAAATTGAGTTGAGTGTTCAAGATGTGCTGAATATGTGTTTTTGTATGTCTGTAAATTTATTTACATTGCATATAACGTCATTTATTCCTCAATCTCAATTACTTTTTCCAATAACCAGGCTATTTATAGTTTCAACACATACTCGAAGTACTATCTGCGCATTGAATTCCATTTCCTTACCTTCATCCTAGATCATATATACCCAGATTGCTCGGCCTTATATGCTTTTAACGGTAACAACTTTTGTCAGGTTTACTATGCTGCCATCTAGTTGTTACAGCAGGAATCACGTCATAACTCCCATTTGAATTGCATTAGCGACCGTACTGCCATCTCGTGTTAATTTACGCGGACGGGTGGAGATCCTGGCGGTTGTTCTCTTCAAAGTGCTACCGATTTTATCATTGGAATTAGCAATCTGTTATATATAATATATATGATCTAGGCCTTCATCCCAAATCTTAGATTTCTCACTGATATACCGATTCTTTACAGAGTACGTTTCAGTTACAAAAATGCAGTGTGACTGTGCGTGATATGCTTGAAATGATCAGGAGCAGCCGACCAGAACGGAATACAATTAATTACAAATACGAGCAATATCAAAAACTAAAAGCCCATCCGCCAACTGATTTCGATTCACTACATAAGTCTTCAGAAAAAAAGATTAAAGGAAGAGATGGGTGAAATTTCTAACTTCCGTAGTTTCGAGCTAATTTCTTCATTTTTGGCACACATATTTCATATATACATGCTGCAAATTTTCATGTATTTCACATAGATATTTTCTGAGTTATGCCCTTTTTCTAAAAACATACATTAGGGCATATTTTCAAAATCTGTCTCCTCGTACAAAATTTAAGTATATTATATAGAAAAATATTACAGTATCTTTGATGTACTCAGAAAAGCACTAAGCATCCATATTTTAGAAATATATCCTCAGAATAGAGAAAAAAAATTGTCAAAAGTTATTTTTTTTTTAATTTTCTACTGCGTACTGTTATACAAATTATTTTAAATTTACAAAGTAATTAACATATACACAGTCTGATACTCTGATTTGTTAAGCAAAATTTATACGAGTAGAACATGCAGTAAAAATTTCTTGTTTTTTTTTTTAGTAGGCTATTTTACGACGCTTTATCAACATCTAAGGTTATTTAGCGTCTGAATGACATGAAGGTGATAATGCCGATGAAATGAGTCCGGGATCCAGCACCGAAAGTTACCCAGCATTTGTTCATAATTATTGGGTAGATGGGAAATCTCGAAAAAATCTCAACCAGGTATCTTTCCCCGACCGGGAATCGAACCCGGGCCACCTGATTTCGCGACCAGACGCGCTAACCGTTACTCCACAGGTGTGGACAATTTCATGTTCCTAGCATAAAAATTGTAAGAGCCTTTACACTTCGAACTAAATTAAATGTGCTTAAAAAAAAAGTGTGAGAAAACAGCTTGTAAAATTAGGATGGAATTGCAGTTCAAGGGTGCAGACATATTTTATATGTTGCGTAATTTTTATGCTTTCAAGCGCCGTAGAGCATTGAAACTTGCTCAACATATAAATAAAAGATTGCTGATTCATTTTTTACAAGAAAGAGAAAATGCGATTTTTGACGGAAAATAACCAAAATTTCACCCTTCGCCCCCTTTAAAGGTTAACCCAAATTACATGAATCAAACACTATATACAACAGACATGACCTTATATTACATATAAGCATATTTGTATAATTATGAGCAGAATTAATTCAAGCTTACAGCACAAATATTTATATACACATATATCAGTCTATTTAACAAACAATGAAATTTATTTGAAATGACTACGTAAATGCTCGTACAAATAGATCACATTAGTTAACTTTTATGCACCTAACCCAATCTGTAAAATGGCTATCACTTTAAGTTTTAGGTACAAAACTTAGCCTACATTTCGCCAATAATAAATTTAAAAAATATTAGTAGCAAGGAAATAAGAAATAAAAAAATATGTATGCACCAAAATTACAATAAATAATAGAAAAAAATAACTCTTTCAATCCAAGCGAAATGTTCTTCACGAAAGACAGACACTCTTTACTCCCTACGTCAGCTCTACCAGGCCTCTGACAAAGCCCTCCGTTTTCTTCGCCGTCCCAGGAGGAAGAGAAACTCTTCAGCTAATCAAAATCCACGTCTGTAATCCATGCCCCTTCCTTAAACTAGTCCGAGAGAAACACTAAATAAATTAATACTGTCTTCCAAATCTGATTGGAGGAGAAACATAAACGTAAGCAAATGTTAGAGAGTCACAGAAACAATTGATAATGATCAGACAGTATTATATAGAAAATACATGTATTTGATTAATACCATTATCGATTTCAAACGTAAACAGATATTTCCTTCAGTGAAGCAGTAAGAAGATGTGGGTATACACATTGATAGAAGTTTAACAGACAGTGGATTTTTCTACGATTTGATATATATATATATATATATATATATATATATATATATATATATATATATGTAGTTTGAATGCTTTCCAGTCTCTGCGCCAAAATAACGCTTTGGCTAATAAACACAATATCGAGAGGCATCACGAACTTTTGCAATAACATGATTTTCAGCGAAAAAGTAGACAATTCTGTAATTTCTTAAAGGAGTAGATTAATGAAAATACTTTTTATTTATTAATTTATTCATTTATTATTTCATTTATTTATTTATTTATACATATTTATTTATTTATTTGCTTTTCTGCTGATTTATTTTTATTTATTCATTTATTATCCATTTATTTACAAAACTTATTTATTTACTTATTTATTTGTTTATTTATTTACTTATTTATTTATTATTTGCTTTTCTGCTTATTTATTTTTATTTATTCATTTATTATCCGTTTACTTACTTATTTATGTATGTATTTATTTATTTATTTATTTCAATATGTGACTATCCAATGTGTATAACCCAATTACAATGTTCACTTATAACTATACATACGGGGAGAGCCAGGACTTCTGTGACAAACTGTGAGTAACGATAAACCTCTCAATGAGGTTCATTTTTCGTGCAACAACCCATGTTCTCTGGCGCTTCGTATAGGAGCTATGCGACATAGAAGAGAAGACAAGTTTTGGTAATATTTACATTATTATGAAATGAATTATTCATTTCTTCAAGTATTCTTGCGAACAGGCTACAGAATGTGTTCAAAGTGTGTTCTCTGAACCTGATTATTTTCATTACACCATCGTATCAGTCACTACTGCCGGATTCTGTCGAACGCTTCAAGTCTTTCACCAGCAAAATTCTACCGTAAACATCTGGGCTTGAATTGTGAGTGATCATCTGCTGGGACCTGATATTTTGTCGCCATAGATAGAACGGGACCTATTACGTGACCAGCGCGATCACCCGACTTCACGCCCATACATTAATTTTTTTCATTAGGACATGTGGCGAGTGTCGTGTATGGCACTTCAGTTGATACCAGAGAGGAAGTGTGAATATTAATTGCTTTTGATCAAATTCGACAGATGTTCGGTAGTATCCAATAATCACTGGTATGACGGTGAAATGAATGTAATAGGTTCAGGGTAGACACCTTGAATACTTTCTGTAACTTGTCCGTAAGGGTAGGCCTACTTGGAGAAATAAATAAATATTCAATTATAAATATACAGTATATATGCTGGGCAAAAAACTGGCCCGGAAAATCTGTAATATTTTCATTTATGATTCGAGCAATGTTTTCTGGTGTTCGAACTCTTTTCGGATAGAAGATCTTGCAAAGCAGGAGCATATATAAAAAAATTATTTGTCTATTTTCAGAAAAATTAATTTTGAAAACAGTTTTTTGTTATTCACCTGAAAGTTTACAGATACAGAGTATTACTTCTTAGCCATCGATTTACTCTTGCGCTACTGAAAATTTGAATTTATGACATGCCGACCGCTACCGGTTAAACCGACAACGTGAATGCCGTGACGCCAACTTATATGGGCCCGTGGGTCTGAGCTCATCCAGTAATTCGTAATGTTATTGTTATTATTATTACTTTATTATTATTTGTATTATTATTTTATTATTATGTGTATCATGTTTATTATTTTATTATTATGTTTATTATTTTATTATTATTATGTTTATTATTTTATTATTATTATTAATTGCTCATGGTTTATGTTCTTCTGGTTTATTTTTTTTTTTTTGGCTAATATTTCCTATGAACGGTTAGGTAGACGGAGATTATTAATTAATAAGGGCTTAATAGGATTTATACCTAGAATAACTATATGATGATTTTTATTGAGATCTTGTAATATAGCTGCTCGCTTATTATTTTATTATTATGTGTAGTCTCATTATTATTATTATTATTATTATTATTATTATTATTATTATTATTATTATTATATGGGCTATTTTGTTATTTCTATGTGTATTATTTTGTTATTATGTGTATTATTTTGTTCTTTTATTATATTATCATTATTGTTATTGTTATTTGTATTGTTTTATTATTATTATTTATTTTCTTTGTAATTATTATTAGTATTATTTATTATTGTTATTATTATCATTTATATTATTATTATTATTATTATTATTATTATTATTAGTTCGATCATTATTATTTATGAGATTTATTTATTTTAACTTATAACTCAAGTGTTTGAGCTCACCAAATGTTTTCCAACAGTTGGTACCTACAGGTGATCGCATGTACCATAGTTCTCCGTAAAGATAGGCCTATACACCATAGTAAAGCTGTGCAGTTGTTTCCCTTTATTTAACGACGCTGTACATATCAACTACTATGTTTTACCTATAGTGTTGTTGGAATTGGTGTTAGCGAGATTGTATTTTGGCAAGATGATGTCGACAATTCGCTATATATTACCTGACATTCGCCTTGCGGTGGCGAAAAAACTCTAAGAAGTCGCAGTCATGTAATCAGCCCAAACAGGAATCAAACCCAAGCCCGAGCGAAGCTCCGAATCACGATTTTCCTGTTACATGGACATGGGTGGCATCTGGCACCCTAGGAAACGATTATTGAGACCAGAAGACATTTTTTCTTGTGGTCGTAGAAGGACTTCAGGAACTGTGATTGTTGCAAGAAAAGTAATAGAATTGGCTATATAATTTTGCAATCTGATGTAATTGATGTAATAGTTAGGGACCGGATTTTTATGTGATATCAAGGTGTGAAATATGTACATATATATGTAAGAAAAATAAGCTGAATATGTACCAAAATATGTAAAATCGTTAAAATATTTAATATCAATATCTGCTCTGGTTTGTATTGTTAAGCCTAGATATTTATAGTCTGGTACAATTTTTAATTTCCCGTTCTTCATGACGATTTCTACTGTTTCTGGTGCTCTTTCCGCACTTTCAGAGTATCATCATTTCCGTCTTGTCCACATTTATATCAAATTTGTCTCTATTGCATCATTTTACCATGATGTTTATTGTTTCTGTGACTTTGTAAGGTCTTTAGACCCTACTACTATGTCGTCCGCGTATGCGTATGAGATTATTACCTCCTTGATTTTTACAATACAGAGTAGTTGTATGAGAAAGATTGCCTTTTGTTCATTTATATTTACAGCTTTTTTTTTAATAAATTTAGACCGGCCAGAGGCCGTTTACCAAAGTTATCTTTGTTTTCTGTTTTCGTTTTAACTTGTTTCCTTTGTTTTTACTTACACTAATACAAACACAAAACCCATGCCCGAGGCTGGACTCGAATCCACAACCCTTCGGACCAAGCGAAGAGACATGCCGTGCCCCTACCGCTTACAGTGGGCGGTAAGGGTGAGTGCCTCTTTTACTTCCCGGAACTTAGATGTTATGTTTCGTCCTGAAATATATCCTTTCTCGGGTACGTAAAAAGGCTTATTTCAAATTGCAAACTTCCCCAGCAGCAGTTTTCTTTTTCCTTTCAATGAAGTAAAAATGAATAAAACCCCCAAATATGTAGATTTATGTAATACCAAGCCATAATATGTAATGTGGGGTAAATATGTAAAAATATGTAGTATCAAATTTTAATATATTAATGGTAATTGCAAGATTCGAAAAGATTTGTTATTTATATACGGTTAGGTTGAAATGTATATAATATGTAATTACATAAAAATCCGGTCCCTAGTAATAATACATATGCCAAGGTCTTATCGGTGCAGTAACGGCAGGAAAAAAAACCAGGCGGTTGAATAGGCACACAGTTCGTAATCTCAACAGCTGATGACCAACAGATAAATGGGTCTCGGTCTTACGACAGTATGGTCATGCGTTTTCGTCTTAGAGTTGGAAATGCGATGTTGTAGGATTAAACTCTCCTCCCTCCCTCTACAACATTATCCAACCCCGTCCACCAGCGCTCCGTTTCACATTCGCTTGTACCATTTACACGGATTACCCTTCTAGAAACTGCGATCTGTATCACGGCCGTTTACTTTACATGGCCATGTTTATTTTCGGGATTAACCTCCCCTTATTTCTCCCCCCCCCCACTCATCTCTCTTACACAACTTTCTCCCATACGCAGTCGACTCCACGACAAGACCTATACCGGCTTCAAACTCCTAGTTTTCAGAGTGCACACACTATCGTTCTTTTCATCTGTTTTGCTAGCGGTTGCAAAGGGACTGATACCCATCACCTGGCAATGAATGATGACGTGAAGCCATGCATATACGAAATAGAGAATCTTTGTTAATGGGATTTTTTTTAACGGTCGATGTTTACCCCGCTCCAATAAGCTGATAATGTCATTACCTAATGGTGGTGTGTATAATGCGTGGTTTTCTGACAGGGTCCCCGTATGCGTATCTGTGTATAGCAGATTTTAAAAGCTGATCAAACTTACATTAACTATATGTTTCAATGGTGGTTTCTTTCTTTTTATCAAGGCTCGTGTATAGAATTCATATCAATAGGCAAACTTTTTTTCTTATTTTTTTTGTAACATGTTGGTTTCTTTTGTGGATAAAGCGACCACGAACGGAATTCAATGCTTTTAGGCGCAACAAAGTTAGCTGCTGAGGGTTATTAAGAATTCTTTAGAGAACATGATTCATAAAGACCACACTTTTGAAAAGAATTCTGTTGCATAGAATTTCCTCTAAGGATTCACGTGTTGATTGCTGTGTGATATCCCTAGATCCATTAGTAAAGTCCATGGATAATGATAATAATAATAATAATAATATTCATCATCTTCATCGGTATCGTTGGCCCGGTTGGCGCAGTTGGCATAGCGCTGGCCTTCTGTGCTCGAGGTTGCGGGTTCGATCCCGGGCCAGGTCGATGGCATTTAATTGTGCTTAAATGCGACAGGCTCATGTCAGTAGGTTTACTGGCATGTAAAGTAATTCCTGCGGGACAAAATTCCGGCACACCGGCGACGCTGATATAACCTCGGCAGTTGCGGGCGTCGTTAAATAAAACGTAACATTTCATCGGTATCTGCAAAGTTGGTCATTTTGTTAGGAGAGAGATATTTTCAATATTGTTTGCTTCATTTAATTTATATGTGCGCGTAGGCCTATACTGGTAAAATAAGTAGTATTTTTCAGTTTGATTTTAGTAGTCGCGTCATATTAATTGGTATCCACCGTCATTTAGATGTAAATCGAAAATGTTAAATGTTTGAAATGCGAAATTGAGTACAAAATGCGAAGTAAGAGCGAAATTACATTTTAAGATATATTTTTGTGTTCTTACTTTAATTTTTTTAAATAGTTTAGTCACTCATACATGTTAGCTTTTACAGTAGGCATGTAATCTACCTGATACAACCATCTTTGTTGTTATCTGTACCGCTATTTCGAGTTTTCAACAAATCTATGCGTTTGTAGAATATAGGTGTCTATGCAATCTCTCTAACCCTGTGGTACTCAATAAAAATTAGAGGAGAGATAGAAAAGCTGAGTAGTAATTTCCCGACAACCTCAACGCATTTCACAGTATTGAAGAGTAACAAAATTTACGGATTTTTAATTATATCGTCTTTATTAATTAATAATATTTTATTATAGATATCAATACCAGCAGGTTGATTTGCTGTTTTATTTCGCCCGTACTCTGTTTTGAATTTGGAAAGTTAGAAAATTGTGCCACATACAGCCAGAAGGCACTCCACATCTGTAAATGGCTTATTTTTTTTTTTGGTTGGTGCATGAGTGGCATGAGTGACAAAACGTAAGAAAGTGACAAAGTGAAAAGAGTGATAGTGACAGAAAAGACGGTAAGGAAAGGGAATAATGGTGAAAAAGGATAAGATACAAGTAATAAACAGAGAGTGATAATTAGTAAGTAGTGATACAAATATAATAAAGAAAGTGGGAATGGAAAGGTAATGAAACTGTAGAAACTATTTCGTCTGAAAATATACGGATTAGATTAATGGGAATAAGTGGTTAGTGAATGTTAGTGATTCAAGTGAATAAATAAGTTAACAACTATGGAAGAGTTCAACAAATATAAACAATGTTCGGAACAATTAATAAGAGATTGAGAGAAGTCATTGTTTAGTTAAATGAGATTAGTAAGAATAAGATAGATAACTAGGAAAGGGAAGGGTAAATATAAGAAGAAGGGAGGGAAACAGAAGTGAGGGCCGTGATAGAAAAGTGATCAGGATCATTTATATGTAATAGCCGGAGGTTTAGAAAAAGCGTAAGCAGAAAATCATGTATCCAAGGGAGTGATGGCACTGTATACAGAAATGTGAAGAGCCATCACGACCGATGTAAGCTGGTGGAATAAATATATCATATTATATCATATCATATCAAATGGCTTAATTTCTGCTACGTCATTTCGTTTTTATGTACAGTGGAATACATTACTTTCAGATATTACTTGCATCTTTAACATTTTCAGTTTTTCTATCCTTGGTTGAGCACCTCGCAGTTCTAGAAACCACTCACTATCTCTCGTGTAGTCCGGATTTGTGCGAGATTGGCTTCACACCTCGCACGTCGCATGCGTCGGTTCATAAAAACCAAGGCTATACGATCTGATGCGCTAACCATCAACCTAGGCGGATTCCCACACTCACACCGGCTGACTACAATAAAGCCCGCTGCGTACCCAGGTTTCGAGCAGGCAAACTCTCCCCGTGCCTAGGACAGCCCAATCTGTGCGTCGCCAGTCTGCGATCGGGGAATGCTGTGAAATGATGACCAAATGGAGAAATGGTGACGGAATGATGTAGATGCGGGGACGGGAGAAATCCGAGAAAAATTCCAACTGCGATTTTGTCAGCCACAAATGTCACTATTTATTTTTTGAATGAAAAATCCCAGACCTGATCGGGACTCGAACCTGGGTCGCCTGTGTGACAGGCTGGAGGTCTGACCGCTCAGCTACCGCAGGGGTTGTGTTTGACGGAATATGCATAAATTAGTTACGTAGGGGAGTACGAAACCGTTGCTTGGTATCTTTTTGTTTCATTTAGTGTTACATAGATGCTAGGGAAATATTGTCCCCTAAAGACAGAATAATAAACCCATGGTGGATAACGCGCAGTAAAGTACACTCTTAAGACCCGGGACGAAAAAGAAGCTCAACACTGCAACCTTGCATTCTATTCGCGATCCTCACGCATTGAAAGTGTGGCCAACCGGATTTACATGACATACATAATAAAAATGATAATACGTCGACCCCCCTTTAGCCTTTTCACTGAGCCGATCTCTATTCTTCCATACTAGGTTCAGTCATCACAAATTCGGCCAATCATCAAGAGTATTTGGACAGCCTTCAACACTGCTGAGCTGCCATCTGCCATGTGACGCACGTGTTATGCCCTTCAGCAAAATACAATACGATTTTCTGTTTGCTTTTCCGCTTTTCAAATAGCAAATTTTTCGCAGACATATATCTTATGGTTCGATATCTTTTTGTGTTAGAGACGTTATTATGTATGAAGGGATGCAGACATGGCTCGCGTTAGGCAGTTGTGTTGGTGTAAAACAAATTATTGCACGTGATGTACGAGGGTGATTAGGTTCAATACGAACCACGCGCCGCTCTGCTTTATTCATAAATATAATCGCTATTCATTCTTCACACGTCCGTATTTTGTATCCCTTATTAACGGTTGTCTGTTACATTTATGTCAACAGACTTGATGGTTAGGCTGGAATACTACGGGGAGTGAGAACTTTAGTTATACATATTCTTGCTGCACAAAAGTGTTCAATATGAGAAAATGCGTACGCAACGGCGAAGACTCGGGTTTCACGTCGCTTGTATCGGCTACAAATATTATATTCCCATAAATGTTGAGCTACAGAAATGAATAACCTTAATCAAGAAATATGGTTGTAAGTTCTCTGTACCAAATTTTTCCGTTTTCTTTACATATTATGTAGATTACTTTCTACGATTGAGCAAAATTTCAAAACTAGCATTTCAAGAAGCATGATAGCACAGTCTAGTATATACATTCACGAAACTTGAGTTGATGAGGATATTAGGAACAATAAATGGTGCAGGTATACCTTATTTTATTTCGCATTGTCTGTAATGAGGCGATAGTAGCGATCCTAGTGATAAGCAAATATCTATGTATGCATATTTACTACGTATTGAGCTTCGTGACTGTATATACTAGACTGCGATGATGATAATAATAAATTAATCCGGTGTAGTATTTAATTAATACTAAAATAGTAGGTCCAGTATCGGAAAGAATATAATCTATAGCTTATGACCCCGTTGTGAAGCTTGGAGTCTCACACTGAGAGAAGAACAGATATTAAGGGTGTTTGAGAATAAGGTTCTTAGGAAAATATTTGAGGCTAAGAGGGATGAAGTTACAGGAAAATGGTGAAAGTTACACAACGCAGAACTGCACGCATTGTATTCTTCACCTGACATAATTAAGAACATTAAATCCATATGTTTGAGATGGGCAGGGCATGTAGCACGTATGGGCGAATCCAGAAATGCATATAAAGTGTTAGTTGGGTAGATCGGAGGGAAAAAGACCTTTGGTGAGGTCGAGACATAGATAGGAGAATAATACTAAAATGGATTTTAATGAGGTGGGATATGATGATAGAGAGTGGATTAATTTTGCACAAGGTAGAGACCGATGGCGGGCTTATGTAAGTGCGGCAATGAACCTTCGGGTTCCTTAAAATCCATTTGTAAGTAAGTAATGACCCTGTAAATTTGTGAAAAAAAAAAATTAAGTGAAAAGCGGTGTAAAAATGTTCGTCATAGAGGGATATAACCATAATATTTTTTTTCCACAACAGTAAGAAAAGATATCTTAAAATCTAAATAAATTTTTGAAATGTACAGTATATCGACACACCAGATAATAGGACCTATAATTATCAAACATCTGCTTACAAAAATTACTATCTATCTTAATAGAAGTTACGCATTTAACACGACCATTCAAGTTCTAACTTGGAAGTATTTCTACCTAATCTTAAAATAAACAACTATGTACATAGTATACCCGTGTAGATACAATGTAAACTTTAATCCAGTTTGGCGACTGGCTAAACTGGTTTCATGATGCTACTACACTAGTCAGAATCTAATATGGCGAGTGACTTCGTGATGCTACTACTGAAAATATGTCATAATAACTTAGAAAAATATATTTCGTATGAAATATTGTACCAAACCTCAAAAAAATCTCATTTCGCATAAAATGGACGGAGATGTGCAATAAGAGACTAATCAACAAAACTCTGTTTCCGAGATATTGACCATTGAAGTAATCTGGTTATTTAGTTAAGATTTTATTCAAGAAGTATTATACAAAAAATATATAGTAGTACAAGTAGTAATAAAAAAGTCTAACCGATTTTAATAACAGACGTGCAGTTGATTTAATGTTTTAAAGCAAAATAATGAAATTAATTTTTTGCAATGAACGGATTTTGGCAGCTGAGTGCAAATATCGTACTCTTCATTTTTTGTGTAAATAATCCAGCCAAAAACAGAGCATAAATGAAGGTAAGATGGCTTTCAAACTCTATCAACCCCATCCCAATTTCGATTAAGTGACCGAGGAAATTCCAAGGCTGAGTACGCAGTTACACCATAACAGCGTTTGTCATTTCTGCCTGATTAATCTGTTTCTAGCGTTCCAACAGTGAATGTACTGTATAAAAATGTCGAAACGTAAAATGTTTTCTTTGGAAGATATGGCTAATATTATAAGTGACATTGAACGTGGTCTTTCATAAGCGGACGTGGGTCGACAGCATAGTTTAAGTAAATCAATTGCGAGTAACAGTATACAGCAGGCATGTCAAAATCCTGCACATTGTGCAGACGCGCATATTGTGCAACTTTCTCTGTGCGATGTGCACTCTTTATTCCCCTACCTGGAGGGAGTGAATCGCCTTGGAGGGGAACGCGACAGGGCTATACAATACCTGCAGCAGCTTTTGTTTTAGTAACACAGTTTCAGTACGAGTGCCGATTTGGCTGTGTCTGTGAATGAGTTATGATAAATAAAGTGAGGTGTTCACAGATAACGAAGAAGAGAATTTACAAACCATATAACATAATTGTTATAATGTTTTCCTCAGCCAAGAATAAGAATTACTTTAAAATGAAAGGGTTTCATTAGCCTATGTCGAGGTAATAGTGTTGTGAGGTGACAATTTAGATTAGATTAGATTAGTAAAGTTCTCAAAATATGATATTGCCAGCGCTTATTTCTTAATCAGTACTCTCACAGAAAAAGTACTTGACAATGGCGTTGTTTTGGAGTCTGTACTAACACAGTCATCAAAGGTTAGACGACTTACGACTTTCATTTCATAAACTGGTAAGTGATGAGAACATAGTAAGGAATACATGTGGGGCTCTTGAGGTTGTAAGGAGAGAAGAAAACAACTATTTGCAAGGCGGAAAAATTTTCTGGAAAAATATATAATGGCAAATTTTCCATCTCACGTCACAATATTAATTCAATATACTGATATTAATAATTTTTTTAATCTGACATAAAGAGAATATCGTCGCTTCACAGCTTGTGAACTACACTTTTAATTTCTTTGAGTAACGCTCCCAACTTTTCGATACTTACCCTCAACGTTTTCAAATAAACTATATGTGAATTAAATTCTAAGCTTAATCTATATTTATTAATATTAATATTAATTTATATTGACATAAAGCAAAGAAATGATTTCAGTGTAAAAACTTTACAATGTCCTACTGCATGTAATTAATTGGGAGTATAATATTTTCTTCAACATTTGTGTACCAATGGTCACAGTAAATAATAATGCTTGACGAACAATGAAAGAGTAGGGTCTATTACTTTAAAATAATTAGTACCTACTACGTAAAATGAAATGGATACTTGTCTTTTTTTGTTGTTTCGAAATTACCACAATTTTTTTTTCTTCAAATAATGTATAAAAATCGTATTAATAAATTATGCTTTACAAACCACCACTTTGTGAAGTATAACTGAGTAAGCCTAAAGTTTCTTGTATTACAATTGTCAAAGATAGACACTGATAATAACTGTGTTTTTTTCGTTCTACTAACTATGTTTATAATGTCCAAATGTCTATTTAATCCAACACTAGAAGCGCAGAATAGATTATTGTACACCCCTCCAGCTAAGAACGGGTAAGAGCAACGCTTGATTGATGCAACCTGCACAGACCGGCCATCCGCGCATATAATTGCACATTTAGAGTCTGATTTCTGACATGCTTGGTCTACAGTGTAATCCATTTCACAAAAATAAAATATTTTATTTTCTTGTTCACAATTTCATTAATTTTTGTCATTTAAGAGTAGGGGAGAGACATTGGATTTAGTGAACTTCAGATATAGTGAACGAAATATGCAAGTTCGCAGAGGTTCACTATATCCGGAATTGACTGTACAAAACATCAATGTACGCACTCATTATATAAAGTTATTATTATTTTTTTTACTTTCTCTCTAGCCTATCAAATTTATATCTTGTAATGATTGTTCTTATATCATTTAGGCCTATTTCAGAGTGGACAACGAACAAAAACGGGAGTCGATCAGTTTGTCGATATCTAAGCTATAGGAAATATGAGCGATAGTAGCAAAAATGGAGAAGAAAGAAAACGGACATCAACGAGATGGGCATCGTAAATCTAGTGAAGACCGGCTTCCGACTTCAACACTCTGATTCATGCTGTCATAGAAGTTCTCGTCACATCAAGAGTATAGCCTACTGTTTATCGTTTCTTCGACATAAAGTAACCTATTCCTAGATATTATGTATGTACGAGTAGTTATCAATATACGCACAACTTCACAACGTAACACCCATTCCCTTCACAGATTTCCTGTACGTCCGACTAATAATTTTAGCACTTGAAAAATAACAGAAATGAACAGTCAAAATGATTAAATGCGTTGGGCTTACAAAACAGTGGACCCGGGTTCAAATTCCGGTTGATCCATCTTTTATTGGACAAGCCTGTGGATCAAGTAACACAGAGAGTTTTACTCCGGGTGCGCGGTTCCCCGTGACTCCAACAATTCTCCATTGTTATCATTCATTACGAGTGCAATGTAGAGCCACCGCCTGTATCGTCTCTGGCGAACTACGTTGTCTATACTTCTCCACACTAGTGACATCTGTGAACCACGCTTTGGAGTCAGAGCAATATTACGGGCTTACTGTTAAAAATAACAGAAAAGAGATCCTTGGTGATATACTAGTTTCCGTTATCGAATCTGGACACGAGTTCAATCCCGGGAAATTTCATTGGGTTTTAAAATAAGACAGGATTAGTGCGACCTTCATCCAGATGAGGAAATAAAGCAGTTGAACCCATGCAGTATATTTGAGGCGTTCAGAAGTCAACATGATTAACTCCACTTTTCGTTATTTCAGAGTTTCTAAGTTGGCAATTTATTAAATTGACCATATTTTCAGTGATCAATGCGATTAACTCCACTGTTCAGTAAAAAGCCCACAGAATGCAATATTCTTCTTGACTACATCACAGAATTAATTGTGTGTATTTAACTTTAACCTTGAATATCTCAAAATCTCTGGAAAAGGAGTTAATCATGTTGACTTATGAACGCCTCATTTATTGCTTTTGTTTATGAATAAATATGAATTAAGTATTGGTAACAACACATACCATCACAACGAAAAAGGAGATCTCTGATGGAGAAAGGCTGAAATATGTCATTCATAGTGTCTCCGTTCCGCTGTCTTTAATATATAGCAAACTCGCCGACGTATATGAAAAGCCTTGGTTTTTCTGAACTGACGCATGAGACGTGCGAGGTACGAGGCCCGCCTCGTGTAGTCCGGGTTTGTGCGAAGCGGGCCTTGTACCTCGCACGTCGCATGAGTCGGTTCAGAAAAACCCAGGCTATAGAGGATCACAAAACTAATTAATTAATTGATTAAGCGCAGGCTGTTTCAGAGGAACCAATAGCTTAAAGTTGTGAAATGCTGTAAAATAAAAACGAACCTTCTAACTAAAGAATTGCTAACTCTTCGATTTCATATCTTTATCGACGTACAAATTTTCTTCAAGTATTTGGTTCCAAAATTCAAAAGTTACCATGCATAGTTACAAAAGAAATTTGTAATATTAAAGAACCCACAAACCAATATCTTTCAACTTTATGTCCGTAGAAGTTGTCTATTTAAAATGCTTCGGCCACTGTTTTCAAATTAATTGAAGTTGGAAAGTAGTAACCATACATTTTCATGCAATTTCATTATAGCAATTATATCAAAACCCACTATCATATTATATTCTTACTCTAAACTTGAGACCATATTACAACAATACTTCACGCAGGTCCCCTATTTTTACTTAATCTAAATAATTCATGGATCCTGAATATTTTCATTGGTTCGAAATGTTTATAATCCGTTTCATCTCAATACATGTTCTCTTTGATGAATCAGATATTGCGACTATAAAACATAAATTGAATAATCATGATTGTTAGCTGCACAAAAAGGGAGAAACTCTATTAGGGCCCATATTATTATTCAATTCATCTACGTTGCATTGCATTCATTTGGCTGCGTTGCGTTACATTTTATAGCTTTTGAATTTGTAAGGCGTATTTTTTCATTATATTGTATTGTATTGTATCGCAGCGCTTAAATAGGCTTAGTTTCGTTGAATTGACTACATAATGAAAACGCATTATATTTATCTTATAACAATATTTTAGTTCTCTGACAAAAAATAATTCGTATAATAATTGATAATAACAACACAATATAATCATTTAAAATATTGTAATAGACATAAAGAGAAGAAAAATGTATTTTAATCGTGTTTTGTAGCCTATTACGGAAATAACTCAACATACTACTGGGCTCACAAAAAAAAAAGTGTCTTGCCTAATTTTAATCTTGAAAGCGATTATATTTACTTACTTACACATGGCTTTTAAGGAACCCGGAGGTTCATTGCCGCTCTCACATAAGCCCGCCATCGGTCCCTATCCTGAGCAAGATTAATCCAGTATCTACAATCATATGCCACCGTCCTCAAATCCATTTTTATATTATCCTCCCATCTACGTCTCGGCCTCGCCAAAGGCTGATATTATTAAGCTTACAAGAGCCGTTGGTTTCACTATCACTTTCTAATTTTTGTTTATAAGTTAAGCTATTTAAAATAAGATTAGTTGATTGCTAGAAAAACAAGTATCAGTTGTTCTGAGTCTAGCGTAATTCATCTTAAGGAGGAGATTGCCTCTGAAAGCATTCGTCGCGCATTGCAGTTCGGAATTCAGTTGTGTTTAGTTTATATTGAAGCATGTTGTATTGTTTTCAAATGCTCAATCTCTGAGTTTAATATTCCCATTTTTGCTATAGTGTTTTGTAGCTATGGCATGAAAAGTATGAATACTGTCATAAAATACAGTGAAACATCTGTATTTGGACATCTCTATATGTTAGAACCTCATGATATTGGACATATTTTCTTGAAAACGGACACATTTCTATGCTTATTCATGCCCAATATATCCTTTATGTTGGGCAATCTTTAATCCTGGAAGCTGGACCCGATTTTCGTTTACCTTGGACACCTCGTTAGGTTGGACATTTTTTTATTGAATAATTTGTGTCCGGGTTAGAGAGGTTTCACTGTATAAGCATATTTCACTAGCTTATGAAATGTGAAACATAACTCGGTTGAAGAATTCATACGCACTAACACTACTCATATAAATTGAGGGAAAGAAGACAGAGGACGGACACCGGAAAGTTTTCTTTTCTCAATCGTACTATCAGGGACTGGAATGCTTTACCTGCAGACTTACTAAAGGCTTTACCAATAACCAAAAATGTATTTAAAAATATGCTTAAGGACTTTACTAATAGACGGTAGTATATTATACACACTCCTTAAAGGATGTAATTGATATCTTGTTATTTGAAGTCTATGAGCGAGGAAGTGTGTTGTCAGTGAAGTATGTAGTGTCAGTGAATTCTATTGTGTAAGTGAAGTGTGTTGGTGTCAGTGAAGTGGCTGTGCAAAGTATTGAACAGTGAAATGGTTAGAAGTGTTAGTGAAATCAGGTAGAATCATTGCAGTGAGTGAGTTGACAGCGAAATAAGTGTAGTGCCGAAAGGTACTTGTGCAGATATGAACCTGTCACACTCGTGGGTCTTAGTTCCAACTTAGGGTTAAGATACAAATTAGGTTTACTTTAAATGTTATTTTAAGTGACCATGCTTCATTTAATTTAGGATGCTCCTTGTTATTATTATTATTATTATTATTATTATTATTATTATTATTATTATTATTATATTATAATAATAATTATTATTATTATCATTGATTATTGTTTTTTATTAGTTGTGTTTATTATTAATTGTCATTATTGAGTGTAATTAGTTACCACTGCCACCGGGTATATACCCATTTGCAGTGTGAATAAATACATCCATACATACTTTAAGTAATATGTTGATACTATAAAACTTCCCTTTCTTGTAAAGAACAGATTACATTTTAAAAGCCCAAAAAAAAAAAAAAACCACAAAAGAAAATTATTTGTGTACTTGTACCATAAATATCCTGGGCTATCTTTCGTTAGTAAAGAACAGGCAGCGCATTTTCGTTCCTAAACAAGTTAGGAAAGTTATCAGTTGGTATAGCCTAGAGTTTTAGGGTTCAAACTCTGACCCTAAATGCTTACGTCACGACGCTACGGAAGTTATAACCTAGTTCGGTACAAAATAATAATAATAATAATAATAATAATAATAATAATAATAATAATAATAATAATAATAATAATAATAATAATAATGGAGAATAAATTGTAAGTGGGATTGCTACTAAATTGAAATGGTCAGTGTAGCTAATTTTTAACCATATAAACGCACTAACACTGCGAAACTGGCTCTGTACAAAATGTTAATGCTACATACGACAGAAAATATAATTAGATCGATAATCTAGTATATACAATAAATATTATATGGAACATAATAGTAAATATGATGCACATTAACTCTAAATATTCTATACATAATACATATAATTAATTCATTTAACGAAATCAAATCCGTTACCGTGAACAAAAACAAATATTCCGAGATTATGAAATTCATATATTTTACTACAACTGTCAGTAAAAATTTGTTTAAGCTAAGAAAATGTTCTGTGTACATCACATGGCGGCGTTACAGGGACAAAATAACAAAAATCAATATACAAATGATCAATATTTACATTTTACACAACATATAAAATAATTCATTTATCAAAATCAATCCCGTTGCAGTGAACAAATACATATATTCTGAGGTTATGAAATGCATATCTTTTGCGAACATCACATAAAATTTGTTTAAACTAAGAGAATGTTCTTTCTATATTATATGACATTACAGGGGAATATTTATAATACAGTAAAACCTGTCTGAAAGACGACCCCTATTGAGAGACCACTCCTTCTAAAGGCCGATTTTTTTAAAGAACCGAATTAAAAATCCATAAAACCAATGTCAATCACACCCCTTTTAAGATACCACCCTTCTCCTTGACCACCGACCACCGACCAGTGATTGAATAGCTATTTCCTTAATTTTACTTCTTTTAAAAGACCATACTGTAAATTAAAAATTTACAATTAAGTATTTTATTACATTACTGTAGTCTAAATAAATTCCAAGAAATTCGTACAGTACTAGAAGTTAAAATGATGTTGGGCAACGTTGTTAAATGATACAGTATTCACGTTGAATGCCTGCCTATCTCTGTCTTTAATCCCTTAAGGAATGTTAGGGATTGCTACGAAAAAGGTACAATGACCACTTGCAAGCGGCCTCCGAGGTATGACAAAGGGTTATTTGCACCGCTGTTTAACAGTTTCTTGAAAGGTAAGATTTCTCATGCCGTATGACGTTTAACTTATCGTTTTGTACATTAAAAATCAAATTGTTACTTG
Source organism: Periplaneta americana (assembly GCF_040183065.1). NCBI lineage: Eukaryota > Metazoa > Arthropoda > Insecta > Blattodea > Blattidae > Periplaneta > Periplaneta americana. Next base: position 141,471,255 of record NC_091121.1, on the reverse strand, counting down.
TTAATTACAGTGCAATAATTTATTTTTTCTTCCTCCTACCTATTACAAAAATCCGGTGATCAACCCACCGATGACGAGGATGAAGTCAAGAGAGAATTTAAATCCGAAAGAATGTGACTAGAACAAGCCAAATGTAATATTGAGTTAATTCAACAATCGGCACCCCTGAAAGACTATGAATCGAGAACATATAAATGAACTTCTTAACTTGTTAAAGAATAGTTTTGAAAATGGGATTGTAAAAAGGAAATGTAAAAAAGTTAATCAGAGTTCAATTTATGATTTTGTGAAGGGGAATCAAAGGAGAAAATTTGAAAAATAACATAAAATAAGAAATTAAATTCTGATTACAAGCTTTTATTATTAGTAGACAGTGGATCCGGGATGACTTATCGTTGTATGTAACTGCACATTTACTATTTTCATTCAGACCATTGGCTAAACAGGTTTCAAACGTAAACAGATGACGTCAACATGCTACTGTATCTCCGTACAGTCGGAAGAAAAGGAAAAATAACGTACTGTAGTACATACCTTGCAAGGTTTTTTTTTTGTAGGTTATTTTACGACGCTTTATCAACATCTAGGTTATTTAGCGTCTGAATGAGATGAAGGTGATAATGCCGGTGAAATGAGTCCAGGGTCCAGCACCTAAAGTTACCCAGCATTTGCTCATATTGGGCTGAGGGCAAACCCCGAAAAAAAACCTCAACCAGGTAAGTTGCCCCAACCGGGAATCGAACCCTGGCCACCTGGTTTCGCGGGCAGACGCGCTAGCCGTTACTCCACAGGTGTGGACCCTTGCAAGGTTCAGTCCTCTTCATCATTGATGAAATTACCAGCGTTTCAGTAAACGACGATATATTCTCAGAAGTTGTCGAAGCTGACGTCTTCGCCTATCTCGTAAACAGTGTTTGTATCGAGAGAATTTCTGAAGAAAACCTCTAAAATAGGGATCACTCAATTTCTTTAGAGGAATATTTGTACTGAACACGTGTCGTTAGACCCGCACAACTAGATGATGATGATGATGATGATGATGATGATGATGATGATGATGATGATGATGATGATGATGATGATGATGTAGATGGTTCCTCAGATTTCATTTCAACGCATTTCCTGTGCGATGTACTGTAGCAATGTTTCTCTATAGCCTGAGTTGTCTAGTTTTTATTTCAATTTTACATACATTACACACGATATTGTCTTCTTTAATACATAAAATGTCACTCTCATACTTCTTAATTGCATTTCGTATCTCTGAGCGAATTTAACGTTTTGCCATTATGAATGGATCAGCACAACATATTCAACGCGTACTAAATACTTGAGCAGGATAACACAACTGCACACATTGCGTTGCAATGTTACTATGAACTGATCGGGGTTCCTTCGTTATGTACGCTGCTGTACTCGCCAGGTACACAAAAGACGGACGACGAGGCACGTGCCATATACTCTGATACGAAACAACTTCACTTTTCCTTAAGTCATCCCGTATCCACTGCCTAATTGTTAGCAATATTTCCCACATTTTTATTTGATTAACATAGAAACATTTTAACCCATTATTTGTGTAAAATAACTCCCCCTAATAAAAGACCAGTTTTTCATGGAACCAGCAGTGGTCGTTTAATACAGGTTTTACTGTACATTACTTCATTGCTACTTAATGACCCCATGCGTACCTGCTTGCAATTCTACTTTGCTTATGCATACACGTGACGTAATAGATGTACCAGAAGAAACTACTTGATCCGCTGTACGTTTGGGAACAAAAATGCGCTGCCTAGTAAGGAATAGCTATACTACCAGAAAATAAATTAGGTATAGAATGCGAAATAATATTTCTAAGTCTTTGAATTGTTTGATGTGGTAAGTATGCATTGGATGTCTCAGTTCAGCCTTAATTTTCTTTTTAATATATGACCCTAATTAAACACACACTGGAGTGCAATTTAGAATTTAATATGCTGAGCATCGTCACAGCAACAGATTACGGGTCGGTATATCTGCCTCACTTAACATCTATTTGCACCTTTTCTTCATTGCTATCGTTTCATAATGTAAGAGGTTGCCTTACTTTACATTCCTCTCACACACGATTTTAAGGACGGGGAAGACTTTCGTGATGAAGAGCTAAGATCTTGTGTTCCAATTCCCAGCTTCTTTCTTTCCTTCCTCACACTCCAGTCCTTGCGAACTTCCCTTCTTCCTACTGAACCGCAAGGGTTACAGGGGTCTGAGAGGTCGACATGAATACAAAGGTTTCATAGTTTAAGAAGCCTGGAATCTGCCATAAGGTTCATATTTTGTCACGCTATCTAACATCTTATGAAAACGTTCTCTTGAACAAGTGGTGGAGTCACATTGTCTTCCCTTCAGCACATTAAAGGCTAAAGCACCGCACATCAATCGATACGAACATCCTCCAGTAATAAAATACTTTGTAGCCTCTTTGTTCTCGATATCGAATTGTCAACTGGTATTAATATCGGCTACAAGCAAATTGCTAAAATAATAGTAAAATCCTACACTCATTTCATAAATGTTTTTGTTTATATCCTTAAATAAATGCTGAAAAAAAGTACTTTCTCATCAAAAATATTTTCTTTCCCTGTCATCGGAAAGGAACTGTACTTCTACTTTTGGGGTAATGCTTCAACATATTATTTCCCGGGCTACGATATTGCATCTCGAAACACCTCGACTACATACGTAACATTAAAATAGTTTTTCTTGCATCATATACCCACACCATCATCACCGCCGCTATCCTTACTATCATCACATTACCACCATCGTCATCATCAGCACCGCCACCTTTACCACTGTCATCAAGATCACCTTCAACACTGTGACACCCACCACCATCTTCACTACCAGTATTATTATCACTATCACTATCACTACAATCAGCACCACACAAATTACCATTACTACGGATGAGGAGGAATATTACCGCTTAAGATTAGTTGGTTAGTTCGATAGTATGTTTTAGTTTGTTTTCCTAATATATTAATGTTTATTTAATTTATATTTAGTTTGTTTGCTTTTGTTAGGTAGCTAATTTGCTTCCTTTTGTTAGCTAGCTAGTTAGTTTTCTTTTATTAGCCAGTTACTTTGCTCGCTTATCTTATTTTGTATGCTTTTGTTAACTAGTTGGCTTGCTTGCTTTTATTACCTCATACAAAATGAATATGTGATGTATTGCTTGCTTTTGTTAGATACCGGTAGTTGGTTTGCTTGCTTTTGTTAGCTAGTTGGCTTGCTTATTTTGTTTGCTAGTTGGATTGCTTGCTATTGTTTGCTAGTTTGATTGATTGCTTTTGTTAGCTAGTTATCTTTCATTCTTTTGTTAGCTAGTTAGTGTGCTTGCTTTTATTAGCTAGTTAGTTTGCTCGCTTTTCTTATTTTGTATGCTTTTGTTGGCTTGCTTGCTTTTGTTAGCCAGTTGGCTTGCTTGCTTTTGTTAGCCAGTTGGCTTGCTTGCTTTTGTTAGCTAGTTGGCTTGCTTATTTTGTTTGCTAGTTGGATTGCTTGCTTTCGTTAGCTAGTTGGCTTGCTTTCTTTTGTTAGCTAGTTAGTGTGCTTGCTTTTATTAGTTAGTTAGTTAGTTTGCTCGCTTTTCTTATTTTGTATGCTTTTGTTGGCTTGCTTGCTTTTGTTAGCTAGTTGGCTTGCTTATTTTGTTTGCTAGTTGGATTGCTTGATTTAGTTTGCTAGCTGGATTGCTTGCTTTTGTTTCCTAGTTAGCTTGCTTTCTTTTGTTAGCTAGTTAGTTTGCTTGCTTTTATTAGCTAGTTAGTTTGCTCGCTTTTCTTATTTTGTATGCTTTCGTTGGCTTGTTTGCTTTTGTTTGCTAGTTGGCTTGCTTGCCTTTGTTACCTAATTGGTTTGCTGGCTTTTGCTAGCTGAATTAATTAGTCTGCTTGCTTATGTTAGCCTAGTTAGTTAGTTAGTTTGATTGCTTTTCTTACCTAACTGGTTTATCTTTGCTTGCTTTTGTTAACTAGTTAGTTATTTTTATTATTATTATTATTATTATGTATGGTACAATATGCTATAGCCTACTCTCAGGACTAAGGAGAATAACATCCTGAATGTCAATATACCTATAAAATTATTTTAAGATATATCTTTAATGATTTTTTGTTCACTGTTGTACATTTTCTAGATTTTTTTTTGATATCATTTATCCTAACAATCCTTTCTTAGCTCGAAGAAAATTTACAATATACTTCAGATTCGGAGTACAAAACAACTTGAAGGCTTGCAGATGAAAACTATCGAGTAAAGATTGCATCCTATACTTTAGTAATAACAAAAATATGATAATGTTACGATTTAATTTAGAGATTGAAACATGGCAGTGCTATTGAAATACAAAATTCCATCTACGAAATTATACGAGTTCCTTTTAAATGGATGCAATGAACGGTGTATTACTGAACGTTGCAGATACCGAATTGACATCATCCTTCAGTTTCTGTAATGTTACACTGAAAGTGATTATGATACTCTTTGAAAAGTGATCTAGTGTGTGTCAAATGCTTTATAGATCGATACGTAACGCTTTGGAAAAGGTTATATAGAGAAGCAACCACTCGCTAAAACTCCTAACAAGGTACGCTTAAAGAGTGAACACTTTTTTTTTTTTTTCAGTGTCGAGCACGTCATTCACCCAAGCGTCCCTCATTTTGAGGAACGCGCTGTCACTGTAGACCCTTTGTCTCTGTAGCATTGCCCTTGGTGCACCATGGAAGGCGCACCAGTAGACTATTATGATTGATGAGCAATGGAATGCCGGCAGAGAAAATGGCGGTATGCTTGCCCTGAGAAAACCGACCACCGATCAATTTCTCCGTTCGCCACCGGGATTTGATTTCAGATTTCCAGAATATACGATGCCCTAACACAGACGTGTCCATTTAGTGCAGCGGTCGTCAGCACAGAGCACCCTGGGGCTAGCGTCTTTTACCCGCGGAGAACACAGTGCACCATGGTGCACTCGTAGCTACTAACGGGTATGCTCTCTACCTCTTCCTGTTACACGGCGGGGCACACAGGACGACTCCGCTTACCCTTTGCACATTTCAGCGAGCGCTGACGACCACAGATTTAGTGAGTTATTTATTTATTGTTTTAACCTGGTAGAGATAAGGACATCAGGCCTTCTCTTCCCCTCTACCAGGGGATTACAACTACAATATTAAGAATATTACTTACTTACTGGTTTTAAGGAACCCGGAGGTTCATTGCCGCCCTCACATAAGCTCGCCATTGGTCCCTATCGTATCATATCCCACCTCCCTCAAATCCATTTCAATATTATCTTCCCATCTACATCTCGGCCTTCTCAAAGATCTTTTTCCCTCCGACCTCTCAACTAACACTCTACATGCATTTCTGGATTCACCCTTATGTGCTACATGCCCTGCCCATCTCAGACGTCTGGATTTAATGTTCCTAATTAGGTCAGGTGAAGAATACAATGCGTGCAGTTCTGGGTTGTATAACTTTCTGCATTTTCCTGTAACTTCATCCCTTTTAACCCCAAATATTTTCCTAAGAACCTTATTCTCAAACACCCTTAACATCTGTTCCTCAAAATGAGAGTCCAAGTTTCACAACCAAAAAGAACAACCGGTAATATAATGATATTAACTTATACTTTAATGTTTAACTTCTGTCAGATTCACTTCTCAAAAGAGCTTATTTTTAGTCCTCTTCCACCCGGTGTATGAAATAGAATGTAGACAGTTTTAAGGCAAGGTAACATTCTCAAATGAGGTTCCAAAGAGCGATGCTGGTGTCCTACTTTCTTCATTGGATTAAAAAGTTGCATAATTAATAAAAATCAATCAAGTTTGCTAACAGCAGTAGGACTAATATTTTCTGTAGACTAATCTCTCTTCACTGATCTCTCTACTTTCCTTTTCTTTTGTCTCAGATTCCTTGTCTCTCTTTCTTCCTTCACTTTTCTTACCTTCTCAGACTTAATTCCCCTTTCATTTTTATTTTCTCTCCCTTTTTTATTTCGCTTTCCTCTTCCACTTCGCTTCACTTCTTTTTATTATGTTTCTAGCTTTCTTATTTTCTCTATAATTTATTTCTCCTTTTCATCTGCCTCTCTATCTTACTTTTCTCCTTTCATTCTCTCGCGCCCCAATTTTCATTCACTGTTTTTCTACCCTTCTTCCTCCTTTACCCTTCCTCCTTTCTCTTTGATATCGTTATACTGTATTTCCCTCTGTTTCTAACGCTACAAGTTGCAACCCATGCTATATTAAATTCAATGGAAATAGTAGGCCTATTAGACAATGGGAACAAGGTCAATTGTCTTCCTGGTACATTGTCTACCAGTTATTACTTGTCCACCAATTTTGGGCGCTGTGTATTGCTGTCGGATTATCGGATCGTGATGTTAGAAACAGCCTGACGAGCCTGCGGCGTCTGGAAGAAGCAAACTTCCTACGAAGCACAAAGACGGAATTGAAAATTTATTTGGATGATATCCGGGTACCTACTTGAGGTTATATTGTATAAGCCACACAAAGGTGGAATTATGCCTGTACTGACTTTGAGAAGCGTACATGTTACGAACAGTTCCCTCGCATGTCGAAGAGCCGCTACTTTTTATTCCAAGTCTTGGGTACCGCTACTGAGGTTGTCTGATGCGCTGAAGACTGCAATTGTTTAACATTTTGTATTTGCATAGTAAGGATCAAACTGACTGACATATCTCCCAAATATTGTTTTGGATTGAACAGTGCATGTTCAAATCTGGGCGGACTACAGAGGACCTACATATCATTCAAAATAATCCAATAACATTTATTTTATATAGTACAGTAATCTCACTAGAGGTTTTGATTTATCTAGGAAAAATCAAAACTCGAATGGATTTAATTGACTATTACACGATTAGAAGAAAGTATATAAAGATTAGAAAAAGTAAGGTATTGTAATATAATAAAATATTAATTGACTTATGAAAATAATAAACGTCTTGTAATATTGTACCATCATATCATTACAAGTATATCGCTAGATGGCAGTAGTATATTATGATGAGCTGTTCTCTTGTTATCAGTTCTGCCAATTATAGGCCTACAATCTTAATTGAACTCTATGGACGATTATTAATCAAGAAAGCTTTGTTGATTCAGTTTTATTTTTCTTAAAACAGTTCCAAATTCCATTTCAGTTATCAATATATATTAAACAATCTCTGATACGTGACTATCCATAATCTCATACAGCACAAGCTATAACATAACCTAAATAATGTAAGCAAGATAAATAATAGAAACGTTTTAATTAATGATGATGAATTAAATATGAATCATTTTAAAGGTAGCTACAATGTGTCTATTGGCAGTACAATGTTGGCAAACAAAGAAAGAAATGGTATGGAAGTGATAAAAACAAATGCTAAGGAGGTGATATTGTAGGATAAGCAGCCATGATTTGGTTGAAACACATCTTTCCGTACCGTTTTATTGATAAAAAATAGAAGTACGACGCACCTATTAAAAGTGTAATAATCATTATGAAACAGTTATATGATCGATTGCTTTGTATGACTGTGAAACTTGGATTCTCACTTTGAGAGAGAAACAGAAGTTAAGGTCGAGAGTCACTGGCTGAGAAGAAACTTTCTACTGAAGAAAGCACTGGAAGGTATGGTGAACAAGGGGAGAGTTCGGAGCAAAAGAAGATATCTCATCATTTATTTATTTATTTATTTATTTATTTATTTATTTATTTATTTATTTATCTATCTATCTATTTATCTATTTATTTATCTATTTATTTGTCTGTTTATTTATTTATTTTGCTAATAATTGTAACATAAAATATAATATATATAGGGAAAACGTTTCAGATGGGCAGGGCATGTAGCACGTATTGGCGAATCCAGAAATGCATATAGAGTATTAGTTGGGAAGCCAGAGGGGAAAAGATCTTTGGGGAGACCGAGACGTAGATGGGAAGATAATATTAAAATGGATTTGAGGGAGGTGGGTTATGATGATAAGACTGGATTAATCTTGCTCAGGATAGGGACCAATGGCGGGCTTATGTGAGGGCGGCAATTGAACCTCCGGGTTCCTTAAAATCCAGTGCGTAAGTAGTAAGTATACAGAAAAACTTTAGCTCGCCCCTGAAAGAGTAGAACTCTTGCTCAGGGGTGGATTGCTGAATTGAAATTAATAAGTATATAATACAATTTGTCTTTTGTCTACTATGCAATTACAATATATAAATTTAAATTTACAATTTTTCAGTTTTTATAAAATCCATACGTAACTTTTTTAATTTAATACTAGAACTACTATAATTGACAAGATTAGGATATTTAAATATAAATTTTGTAAATATTCTTGGGCCTAAATTACTACTATGGTTAAATACTGTAGCAGTGTTGCACGATAGGTAATATTAAGTTACATGGATCATAATTATGTGGGAACTAAGCAAAAGACAATATGAAAGATTGGAGTGAAAGACCTACTCTTGGACAGAGAACTATGAATGAATTAATTTCAGTTATCCTCAATATCTGAAATACATAATCACTACTCTATATGTTACTGAAATTTGATTGTGAAACATCAGAAGAGTTTACAGGTAATGGGATGTTATTTTTGAGACAGTGTGTAGTGGAGAGTCGCCGCAATATCCGTGCGAAAATAATCGCGGACCATTATTCAGTCGTGCTGGCGGTGCTTTAGCCCGATGGACATGAACTACGTCATTGGATTCGGATATCGGTGATGTTACGGCATCGGGTTTATGAAGCACGATCAATACATCACTTTTACGTTTCCAGCAGCCATAATTCAGTTTGGTGTACACTGTACTATCCAATTCATGTGGACATTATAAGCTATATCCCTTCGAGCGAGCGAGACACACAGAGGGAGTATTGAAAATGAAAAGTGATTGCATCACGATAGACTGATTCGCTGCTACACGTTTTAAACCCATAGACAGCAAATTCATTTTATTATTTAATTAATATTGCTTAATTAAGAACTTTCTAACGCTGTTAATTCAGCCAGTACCGAGATTAAAAGTATCGAAGGTTACAAATTTAATATCCCACAAGAATAAGAAATGCATTCTTTGACACATCCATGCGACCTACCTTTTCCAAATGAATGACAGATTTTTCAGCTAATGTGCTTAAGTAAATAAAAAACATACGTTACTGTTGCATAAACAAATAGAAGAATATCCCGTTCGGTATAACTCAAATAAATTACAAAATTTGCGGCCAGCTTTGCTCAAACGAATCATATAATTTGCGGCCGGCATTATACTCGAACAAATGTTAGACTATGCTACAGCTAGCGATATTCAAGCGATTGGAAAAAATTTCGACCAACATTGCTCAAATGAGTGGCAGAATTTTCAGTCAACATTGCTAAAATGAGTGGAAGAATTTGTGGCCAGCATTGATCATGTAAATGAAAGAATTTGCGAAAATGTCATTAGCCCGCATGATCGCGTAGTAAAATTCAAAGGCTGATGAGAAGCGAATTATATTTCAAAGGGATCAACACATTTCGCTAATTTGCTAAGTGACGGATATTGTTCTTCCGGTGGTATTACCGCCATTTTTAAAGGGCCCTCCAGACAGATGTCGATATGAAATTCAAGAAATACAGTGCGTTCGTAGGTCGGCCGAACCGTTATAACTAGACAGTTGATGCGGGATGACTTATCGTTGAATGTAGGTGCACATTTACTATATGTTAAATTTTTTTCATTCAGCTCATTGGATCAACAGGCTTTAAACGTAAACAGACGACGTCAACATGCTACTGTATCTCCGTACAGTCAGAAGGAAAAGAAAAATAACGTACTGTAATGCATACCTTGCAAGGTTCAGTCCTCGTCATCATTGATGCAATTACCAGTGTTGCAGTAAACGACGATATATTCTCGTAAGTTGTCGAAGCTGAATCGTCTTCGCCTATCGCTTAAACAGTTTTTGTATCGAGAGAATTTCTGAAGAAAACCTCTAAAATGGAGATCACTCAATTTCTTTAGAGGAATATTTGCACTGAGCCTCATGTTGCACGTGTCGTTTAGACCCGCACAACTAAATGATGATGATGATGATGATGATGATGATGATGATGATGATGGTTTCTCAGATTTCATTTCAACGCATTTCCTGTGCATGTACTGTTGCAATGTTTCTCTATAGCCTAAGTTGTTCTGATTTTTATTTCAATTTTACACACATTACACACGATATTGTCTTCGTTAATACATAAAATGTCACTCTCATACTTCTTAATTGCATTTCGTATCTCTAAGCGAATTTAACGTTTTGACTTCGACATTACGAATGTATCAGCACTACACAATTCAATTCGTACTAAATACTTGAGCAGGATAACACAACTGCACACATTGCGTTGCAATGTGGACCGGAGTTCCTTCGTTATATACGCTGCTGTACTCGCCAGGTACACAAAAGACTGACGACGCGGCACGTGCCATATACTCCGATACGAAACAACTTCATTTTTCCTCAAGTCATCCCGCATACACTGTCTGGTTATAACATAACTAAATAATATAAACAAGTGTTAGAAATTTTTAGTTAGGGATGATGCAATAAACAAGAAAACTTTTAATTAAGGATGATGAAATAAAAAATGAACATGAATAATTTAAAAGGAACAATTATTGAAAATACAATTATCAAATTTGAATGTTTTAGTGGTCCGGCCGAGCTACGAACGCATTGACATCCACATTATTTCGGGAATATTTTTCGATTATATTGCTTTACATTCAACACGGATTATAAAGAAAGAATACGGGCACTTACAACTACTATTTCTTATTTTTCTCCTTAGAATGTTACGGCTGTTACTCTGTTTGGATATACGTATTACAATTAGTTCACATATACTGTACTGGGCATTCACTTAAAAAAAGAAAACAAAATAAAAACTATGCAAATTCAAGCTTTAATTTCTTTTGGATGGCGTTGCTTTTGGCCTTCGTGGTCAGTGTTTCCAAACTAGCAACACTAAAATCCACCCACGTAAAAACCAAATTATACATATGACTTGAGAATACATTTTTGTGCACTGTATTCATGCAGGATGTAAAGATAATTAATGTACAGTAATTGGATAGTTTTCTGCATCCAACGCTGGTGTAGTTTCCCCCCGATATTCACACTTTTATTATTATTTCAGAAATAGGCCTATCTTCCATTCTATAACAGTTGGCTATATAGTGTTTGAACTTATGTATGTATCATGCATACATTAGAGCGTCTCGTTTAGGCACAGTGAAAACATAAATGAAGTGCAGGTAACATGTGGGGTAAGGACGAGTCGTAGGATATACGAGGGATGCACAAGGTTTTAAATACAACATGTATGGCGGAGCATTAATTGAAATTATATTTTCCAAAAACACACAAAACCAAAGAACACAAATTGCATAATGTTATCATATACACATTTTAACAAACAAGTAATTGTAACATTGAAATAATTCAATATAACAAATCAAATTTTGCTATTTATATGATGTTCTTTCAAGTACTTAGCATTTTTTACGGTCATGAATTTCATTCTCTGTATGACTAACATAATATCACCGTCTTCTATGGCCGACTTAACAAAACTACAGTACTGTAATTATGTTAAGGAAATAATGTTGACACTCCAGACCTAAGAAACTTATTCTCAAACATCCTTAATCTCTGTTCCTCTCTCAAAGTGAGAGTCCAAGTTTCACAACCATACAGAACAACCGGTAATATAACTGTTTTATAAATTCTAAATTTCAGATTTTTTGACAGAAGACTAGATGACAAAAGCTTCTCAACCGAATAATAACACGCGTTTCTCGTATTTATTCTGCGTTTAATTTCCTTCCGAGTGTCATTTATATTAATTGTTACTGTTGCTCCAAGATATTTGAATTTTTCCACCTATTCGAAGAATAAATCTCCAATTTTTACATTTTATATTATTATTATTATTATTATTATTATTATTATTATTATTATTATTATTATTAATTGTATATTGCTATATTGCTATCATTTTTATATTTGTTATTGTTCTTATACTGATTGAATGGAAGAGAAGGTCTTATGGCCTTTTCTCTGCCAGTAGAAATAAATAAATAAATAAATAAACAAGCTCAACGTGGATACTTTCGTTTTCGGCCACGGTTCCACATAGTCTTTCACAGCTCCATCTCTCCTAGTCACCAAGAGTCGAACTCTAGACTTAGTTATGCCGTCATGCATTCACTTAACTTATTATATTATTTTGGAGCCTAATAAGATTTTCTCGAACGTAGTGCTTGAGAACTAATGTAAAGCTATAATTTGCATCATAGCTTATACATCAGTTATGCGGCTTCCTTACGCTCATTTAGCAATTCCAGACTCTTATCTGAGCAACTGCCTGCAGCAGCCACAGGTGAAAGGATAGCAGGAAGCTAGCAAATGAAGACATGCTGTCTAACGTCTGCGAGATCTCCATGCGAATATGAGGATAGCATTAAGACGGATCTGGCGGAAGCTGAATAAAGGTATAATAGAGTAATAGAGTTCATTGTAAGGAGTTCCCTCTACGGAGAATAATTATTCAACCCGACTTCTCCTGTCTCTGATGCCGCACATGAGCGTGAAAACACCTGCTATGAAACCATAAACCATATTGATAAACGTTATATCTATGAATGTCAGTCATTTAAAAATACATCTCTCTCTTTCTCTCTCTACCTCTCTCTCTCGCACGCACGCACGCACGCACGAGTGCACACCTACGAAGGCTCTCTGTCGCTTCAATTCAAAACGGGAAAGACGAAGAAGAAGATGAAGAAGAAGAAGAGACTCAGAAATTGAGAAGAATTGAGAAGAAAATTTGGGTATAGAAATATACTTGGCCATTGCAAACAATTTCTTAATAATTTACAAAAAATAAATAATGAAACAGATAATAATACTTAAAAACCCTCAATGGCAACGTCTAAACATAACTGGATTAATTTAATGATACTCAAACGACGAATACTAATGAATACCACAAATCTTATTCACTATGGACATTACGACGAAGTGAAGAGAAGCGACTAGAAGCATTTGAAATGTGGATATGGAGAAGGATGAAACGTGTGAAATGGACAGACAGAATAAGAAACATAGCTGTGTTGGAATGGAATGGAATTCAACTGAGGGGTGTTGCACGGATGGCCCAGCACTGCGACCTGTTAAGATCTATTGCGCTAACCCTCGATATGGAATGAGTTGCGTGCCACAGATCCCCTACGCGCACCAACCCAACACATGACTCCCTAACGAACGGTCCCTACAGCCGACAGAATCCATACACCATTTCTGCTTCGGCAACTTCCCCCAAGGCTCCCCTGTCGGTCCGAGGCGAAACTCCTCCCCCGAGTAGGTCCGCCTCGGGTGCCATTGCAGAAGCCAGCCAACATCACTTAATTACATTCCACGGAGGCCGGTCGAGAAAGTAAGCAGCTTTGGGAGGCCGCCGGTAGAGTGATCTGAAAAACCAGAAACAGGATGATGGGGGAGGAAAGGAAGTGGCGAAGATGAGTGGGGTTCCAATCGCCTGATAAAGTTACCTGATATTCATCCATAGGAGTGAGGGGGGAAAACGCCGAGAAAACCTCACCCAAGCAACTCGTCCTGACCGGGAATCGAACCCGGGACCGCTGGATTCGGAGTTAGACTCGCTAACCTCTCAGCCACAACGGTGGACAGCTGTGTTGGAAAGAGTGGATGAAGAAAGAATGGTGCTGAAACTGATCAGAAAGAGGAAAAGGAATTGGATGGGTCACTGGTTGAGAAGAAGCTGCCTTCTGAAGGATGCACTGGAAGAAATGGTGAACGGGAGAAGTCTTCGGGGCAGAAGAAGATAAACGATATTAAGATATAGATCATATAAGAAACAAAGAGGAAGGCAGAAAATAGGAAAACCTGGAGGATGCTGGGTTTGCAGTGAAAGACCTGCTCTTGGGCAGAACACTATGGATGATGTTTCTGTAAGAGAAAATACAAATAAGAAAGCCTCGAAAGATTTAGATCCAGAATTTAGTCTACATGGGCAGTATTCATAGACATTCTTAGCGCGGGCTTCCGATGGATGATCAGTGAACTAACGTTTTTCGTATTCATAAACCAGTGTTAGCGATATGATATGATATATGATATATGATATGATATGATATGATATGATATGATATGATATGATATGATATGATATGATATGATTCCCGTACAAGTAACCAATCGATAGCCGGGGCTAGTTTAGCCAGCTCGTGGCGCGGGCTAGTGAAATGTCTATGAATAGCAGCCCTAGAGACTATGTATCAGACATACCTTGTGAATGGGCATTAATAATTGTTTAAAGCAGTGGTTCGCAACCTGTGGTAATTCGAAAGGGGTCCGCAGGAGCAAGTTATATTTTTTCAAATGACATTTCAATTAAACTTAACTTCGTCGCTTTCTCTGATTTTTCTCAGCTTGAAAGAATATTTGTTTTCTTGTGTCATACAGAGTTCACCAGGAATGAGATCACTTGAGAGATTTCTCTTAGCTTGCAAGTCTAGCTTACCCATCTATTACTGTAGATTTTTAAATTCTTTGAATTAAATTTTCAGGATCCAGTGTTGGCCGTTCAGGATAAGATTAAAGCAATGACAAAGAAGTCACACTTGTGGTCTAACTGTGTTGTCAATCGAGAATTCGATTAATTTTTCAATCTAAGTAACTTCTTAGCAACAAATAGTGGCTAACTCTTGTCCGATATCGTTGGGAGTATGAAGAACATCTTGATTTATTAACATTAAAATTAAGGGAATATTATCCTTCCTGAAATTAAAAAAAACAATTGGGTGAAATCTCGTCTGTGTGGAAAAAAATATTTCGTCAAATTAGAAGAGAAGCTGTTAGTTATTATCTTCTGACTCAAGCTTAAAAATCGTGTTTCCCACAACGATCTTGTTGCAATCTTATCTATATTCACCCATATATCCCCATGTCTTCCGATCTACTACACAACACCCAAACGTTATTTGCATCAACATATTTGTGCCCAGTGTAAATTTTCTGTTGGTCCCCATGAAGAATTGGTACGGAAAATCTAAGAAACTAATTTAATTTTTCTCAGGACAACATATATCTTTGTATTTATGTGTTTTCAGGTTGAAATTGTATTCAGAAGTTTATCTCTACTAATTCATTAAGAATACTTAATTCACAACATTATGAAAATATGTATTGAGTAGAACGTATTTATGGGCCTAAATTACGCAAAATAGTTTGGGGCCGCCAGCATGAAGTAGGAACTTTAAGCGGTCCGTGACACTCAAAAGATTGGGAAGGATTGGTTTAGAGCATGGGTGTCCAAACGCCTAAAGAACTAGGAGATATTGCACGTCAAGCATGCTCTGCTAAGGTCAATAATTTTCCATATAAAATAGGAAAAACGACCTTAAAGTATGTGCTGCCGGTTCCTTACGCCAGGGGTTACCTCGTACGAGTTACAATTGGACATCTATGGTTTACAGGATATTGAAGACGGAAAAAATTAAAAAGTTATATGTACCAAAATGTACATCAATTCCGTCAAACGCTGGTTTCGAACGGTATATGCCACATATGTTATGAATAGAATTATAATTCCCCATTGAAATACGTGTGGCATTGTTCGTGTAAAACACGTGAAAATTATGCAGTGCTATTACGTAGCTATAACAAAGCGAAACAAAATCCGATAATTTATTACTCCATGTTTCATGTGCTTAACTCGCGACTTTCTGCCATTAATGGTCATACGAAAAGGAATGAAAAAGTTGTTATAGCTTACTAAATTCTGTCATCTATTAATTTACAGGTGAATCTGTTAAGCAATGATTTTGGGCTATTATATATTAAAGCAGAAATAATACGATAGTTTCCCTATTGACCATCATCCTCACTATTATCCTCGGGGGTAATACTTTTCTTTCCAACTGTGCCTTAGTCTTAGAAATTGAATTTAAATCTGCATCTAGTCAGAATTCTAGTAGATGTTACTTTACTAAATATGACGGTATTGAGAATAAAACTAACAAATCATACGAAGACGATTAGAGATTGACCAGTTTCCTGTCAACAGATCGAAAAACGAGTTCCGACTGATGAATCGAGTCCTCGACATCGTTCACCAGTCCATGGTTTACAAAAGCATAGTTGAATCTGTCTGTCGTCTATATTTGATATCGCTGAGATTCTGACGCCATGCTTTGCCATGAATTTTATCGAAATGAGGGGAACGGGATGGAGAAAAGGCGTGTGTTAAGTGGACTGGTGGGTGAAATATCTATTTTCTGCAATTTTTATGGTAGAGACTTCATATTTTGTACACTTTATCCCCTTGCTATATAAGTATTCTTGTGAGCCAAGAAAAAACGGCACAAAATTATAAATACTCTATTTTCGGAAATACATAACTTTAATTTATAATGAATACACTGTTGCATAGAGTAGACTTTAAAGATGACAGGACTTTTTATTATGTTTTTTGAGGATCATTTAAAATATTATGGAGGTCAATACACAATGATGCGAAAAATGTGATTTTTGAAGACAATTTATTAGGCTACTTCAAATTATAGAAACTGAATGTTGGTAAAATTAATAATAATTAATGATCTTTCAAATAATCAAAATCAAAAATGATGCTCTATGTGACCATCATTTGCCCGCACAACCATTCGTGGGCTTCTTTTTCTCCATTGTCCAATAGCACTGGATATCTGTCTTTGATCGAGCCGGTGCCAACATTCAAGAAGGCATTGCCTTAAATGTTCAATATTACGAATTCTTGTTTTGTAATAAACTGCTTTTTGTAGTTGACTCTTTACAAAATAGTCCATATGATTAAGATCTCGTTTGAAACTCCAGCGGAAACCATCAGAGAATCTGAGAAATGCGATCTTTCACGCAATAATCTCTCAGGAGGAATATCATATCCGTATCATTCTAATCAATCGTTGTACACTGGAAACAGACCATTCTCGCTAAGCGTAATTCCTCACAATTTGACGGGCAGATAATTATCATATTGGTGCAAATGTTTAATGAAAATCTTGTCTTTGTTCGTTAAGCGACCTATTATTCAGAAAATGAGAACTCAACACGGAAGAAAACAAATGATGATAACGCAACAAACGGCTCGGCCTGCTGAACTCGTAAGACCATAATGCTTAGTTCAGCATTAACGATCGATTTTGCACTGCCTTACAAAACAAAAATAATGTTCAATAAATGGTAAAAAATTAAATATTACAGTACTTTTCCGGTCTTCGAGAACTGTGAAATTTACCTGTGAATTTAACTTTCAAGTGAAATCATTAGCTACTGGAATATAACCATTTAAATTTCGTGCTTTTTTTTTTTTTGGTCCACTGTGTATATACGTAAGTTTCATTATGACCAGATTAGCTCTAATGGATATTTAGTTATTCAAATTTAAGAAAAAATTTCATATTTTCAAAATCTATATTCTCTTACAAAATTTGTTTCATACATGACTCTTTTTTTATTACAGCACCTCTGGTATGATTCCAGAATTTCAAATTTTCAGCTATAAATGGAAAAAAAAATTTTAACAAATACGCAACTGCAAAATTTATATTTTTAGTGTTCACTAAATAGGTTTAGTTTTTAATTTCCAAACTATTCAGTTATCAAAAAATTATACTGTGCTTCGTTAACCGTACTATATAGGGTGAATGGTAAGCTGTACACCAAAATTTAAGAGGTGATTCTACAAGTTAAATATAACAAAACTTATATTACACTTTTCCTTCGATGAAGCACCGTTAAGAAGAAAAAAAGTTAGTCTTTGCCTAATATTTACAGCGCTTTATTGCTATACAAGTGGATAAATAAAAATAATCTGAACAGGTAATGTCTTGAATCTTTTTTGCAAATTAAACCGTTTAGCCATCAATTTAAATTGAATAATAGCGAAAATCGTTTAAATAAATCTTGCAATGCAGCGCACGTCGCGTGTTACCGACTGAGTATAGCAGAGGGGGAAGGGAAGGTAAGGAGTGCAGGCCACGCTTGCTTAGAGTTATTGCAGCAGCCGTGATGTTGCCAAATGCTTCATAGAAACATAATGATTTCCTCTAAAACCGTGAATGTTGGAGAAAAACCTATTTAGATTTTTCAAATCTCTCTTCATGATCTATTATCAGTTTCATTTTGGTGCAGAGGTTACAATCCACTAATATGCACTAAATATTTCATTTTCAATTTGAACATGACGAAATGTGCTGAAAAAGTGTGAGAAAAAGCTTCTAAAGCATAGGTGGAATTCAAGTTCCAAGGGTTCAACCATTTAAATATGACGTAATGGTTATGCTTCCAAAAGCAGCAGAGCATTGAAACTTCCTTAGTATAGGGGAGACTGTTATACCTTTAAACACTTTACACATTTTATTTTATTTTTTTTTTTTTAATTTTGGGAAATGAAATTTTTTAAATGCAAAAATGCTTAATATAATTATTGAAGATTTCTTTACAACTTCCTCTATTTATTTTCCTGTTTTACAGATATATTGAGGATGGAAAAAAATAAAATGAAGGGATATGTAATGTGTTCAAAGGTACAACAGGTTCATGTTCCTTGGAACATACCCTCTTGTAAGTTGGAACACATGAAATATAGGTGGGAATATAGCTGTAAAAACTGACAATCTTATTTAAAATGTATTTGCCATTATAAACGAGAGCAGGCTTTTCTGATTGAGATTTTATTTCCTGGAGGAGCAATAACTGCTTCAACAGCTTTCTTCAAGGCATCCGTATCAATTGCGGGCCTCTTAACTCCAGAATTACTTCATGACATGATCTTAAAATTAAAGAAAAACAAAAACCGATTGTATCGTGTACCTTGGAACATGCTCCATGGTACAAGATGTTTTGTGTTCAAAGGTACAAGAGGGTGCACTTTTAAACAAATATGGCTCTCAAAACTAGAAGTTCGAATAAATAATGGAAATTAAAACTCACCAGTTGACACACCGCACTTCAAAGTTATTAACAAATAATATCTGGTTGTGTGTTAGAAAACATATCAATGAACGAAATGTTTGCTTTTGGCACTAAAAAAATTATTTTGTCCACGGAACTGACACTTTGCAGTAAATGAATCTGAAACTACGGCCAGAGCTACTTAGCGGCTTTCTCTACAATCTACTTCAGTTTGAGTCGTTTAGGTAGCAGCAAAAATTAAAAAAAAAAAAAAAAAGTGTTTAAAGGTACAGTGTGCTAAAGGTACAACAGTCTCCCCTATAAACGATTGCAGCTTTCTTTTTTTTTTTTTTTCAAATACTATTTTTAACTGAAAATGATCAAATTTTCACCTGTCTTCCTCCTTGAGAAATTTGTGAGTTTGAGTCAAACGACTGAAGTCGTTTACCAGAGCCAACGCCGGGAATCGAACGCAAGTTCAAGAAATGCGTTCTAATACTGAACTGCCGGAGGGGTTGCCTAATCTCCGTTTTATAGAATATAACACTGAAAGGATGCTGTTGGTCAACGATGTCGATTTCTACAGGCACTGAGGGCAGGAGAACTTGTAGTGAACCAGCCACAATGTGTGCTGGCACGTGACCGAAATCACTGATGTAATGGAGTCGGGTGAATGGATTCAGTCCAAAAACGATAACCGGAAGATACCGTGTAGTTTTCTTCTGGATGCAATAGCTCTCAAAAGAGAACCGGATATGGGCCATAGACCAATGGTTGAGATTCACGTATTTCAGAAAAAGGAACATTTTTACCATAAGAAAAGACATCCCCTTTGTGAGACGAAAGCGTTGTGGGGACTATTAGGAGTGTGGGGAGGCTTTATTGACTTGTATAGAGTGTGGAAGAAGGCGCCGTGCTGGACACAGGGACGGCGCATCACAGAAAAACCTCGAGGTGCAAAACAAACTCACCAGCATCACTGGGCTGGATTTGATTTTATGAAAATAAAAATGGAAATTGTAACGTAACCTGATTGTGATCCCCGTCAGCATCGCATCCCATTGCTGCCAACCTTGCTGGACCCACTATGGATGCAATGCACAAATACAATGAAGGGAGTTTGTGAAAAGCTTTTTGTTATGGAAACGTACCTAAACCCTGACCAATACAATTTCACGCTTTTGCACCATGTCCGTTATGTCACTTCACTATTGTTTATGCATATAATATTAAAGATGGATTCTTTATATTGCTCTGTCTTTCTTCCTGTTTCATTGTGTTTTTTGTGTATTTTGAATTTTATTTCTTTTTTATGTTTTATTTTATGCTATATCTCTTGTTCTATTATTTTTCTTTATCTTTTATTTGTTACCTGGCTGCGCTGATGGTTATTGGGACTCAGAATACTAGAAGACAAAGATTGAAAATAATGTAAAATTTATTTAGCGACTTCTACTCGATCTTGTAATTATTCCACTTAATGAAAGATAATGTAATACGAAGAAATTGACATTTTAGAAATAGGTGGAGATGCAGGAAGGAGAAGCAAAGAAATTGGGAGAAGAATACATGTAGTAATTTTTATTGCTGGCAAAAATCACAAAAACAAAGAAAGTGTGTCCTTTTTGCAAGCACAGCCGAAATGTGAAATACAACTGCTGAAGAAACGATATAGAATTCTCACTGTCAGTATAGTAAAATGTAATTGAAGGGTTCTGAGCCATTGTGGGCCAAGCGCCATTTATTAAAAACGGAGAAAGCAAGGGTTAAAGTTAAGTGGATACCATAGTTCAGTCATGTCAACTGATGTCCATAGGGGCAAGCGCGCGAGTTAGAGCTCAGGAGAGCCTGAGCGCTTTACAGCGGAAAGGAGAGAGACAGACGAAAGAGTTAGTATATGCTGCTTGGTCGAGCTACATACAGGGATGGCGAGCACTAATTCAGTGGATAAAGGGAAGGGAACTTATTAAAATGTATCCATGTTTATTTTTTTTATTTTAGTAGGTTATTTTACGACGCTTTATCAACATCTAAGGTTATTTAGCGTCTGAATGAAATGAAGGTGATAATGCCGGTGAAATGAGTCCGGGGTCCAACACCGAAAGTTACCCAGCATTTGCTCATATTGGGTTGAGGGAAAACCCCGGAAAAAACCTCAACCAGGTAACTTGCCCCGACCGGGAATCGAACCCGGACCACCTGGTTTCGCGGTCAGACGCGCTGACCGTTACTCCACAGGTGTGGACAGTATCCATGTTAATTCTTAGACTAATCTGAGAAGTAGGCTATAATTGCATTATAAGAATGTAAGTTTTAATTTTAATGCTCACTTTTCACAAGTTTGTTTTTTATTCAAAGAGAATATTTTTTCTACTTTTTTTTTACAGAAAAGTGAAATTATCAGATATGTTTGTTTAGTAGCCTTACAGGTACTGAAACAATGTTTTCCTAAATCTAATATATCGTAAATACGTATTACTGAAGATAGTGCATTACAAATTTGAAAAATATTGACATGGAAAATGTTTGTAAGGAAATGAATTAAGTAAGCAACTACTGTTACATCATAAACAAAAGATATGGCCCGATGTGTTGGTAAAACGTCAGCTCTATAGCTTCAGCAGATTTCGAGAAAATAATTTAATATTCTCATGGTAGGAAGTTGCGCTCCAAAAGCACCTTAAAAGCATAATGCGGTAAGAGTTTTGTTACATAATATTAGGTACAGTTAAAACATATACTTAGGTAACTTTTCTTTGTACTGTAATATTGTTTTGATTAGTTCATTGGTTATTTTTATAAGACTAAAGCTACAAACAATATAAATTCCAACTTATCATGTCATACTCAATGTCTTTTCTTGGGATATCACTTTCTTTATGAATGGTGTGTTTTATTTACTTATTACAGTATAGTTAAACTGCTATGGAATTTATGTGAATATTCCTTCTTAAATCTTTATTATGTTATTAACGTTTAAAACACAACTGCAATATTAAGAAATTGGTGTAAATACTTTTATTTTACAAGCAATATAGATGATGTCAAACAAAAATAAGCCATACAAAAACAACGACATATAAAGGGTGCGTCAGAAAGAACGGATGGATTTCAAACTATCGATACGCAGCGAGGGGAGGGATATAGTGAGGGGGACCACGACTGTTGGGTCAGCCAGAGAATGCAGTTTTAGTTGAGAACATGGTGTTGGTCTGGTGTACAACGTGCTTTCATTGTAGAGATATTTTTGAAAAATGAAGAGTCTGTGATCGCCACTCAGGACTCATTTCGACATCGGACGTCACGCTAGGATTCCAGCGGTGGGTGGCTTCATTTTGTATCACAGGTTCAACATTAAATAAAAAAATCACCTGAATGAACACGGAGCGCGTGTACACCTGCAAATGTGGAGACAGACACTAGGTTTTCCAGCCACCTCAAAGATCAGCCCGCAAACATGCTATTGCACTGAGATTGTCCGAGGCTACGGTAAGATCTCGCGTCCTGCGACTTCTTTCTTTGGGACCATTTGAAGCCGTAAGTTTGTAAACATCGATCACATATACTGGATGAACTGAAGACGGCGATTCGTGAAGAAATCGTGGCAATTGCACCAGCTATGACTGTGAAAGTGATGGCGAACTTCAGAAAAAGCCTCGATGCCTGTATTGAAAGCCAAGGACATCATATGGATTATGTTGTTTTCCATAAATAAATTGCATGTATTGGTGAATATGTTGATAACAATAAATTTTTAATTAACGAATCCTTACAATTTTCTTGCCATGTGAAATCCATCCGTTCTTTCTGACGCACCCTGTAATTTCACGCTCCGTTTGAAGTTTGTACACCACTGTTTTCTGAATCAAACAGGCTGCTTAATCATATACATAACCTTTCCTCTTTACATACGTAGGCCTAGCGCTTCATGCCCGCTTACGGCGTCAAGGTCAGAAGAATGCGCATGCTTTGACATCACTGCCATAGTTTAATGAAGATTGATATATCATTTAGTTTTAATGTGTGTACTCTATTTTACTTGCTATATGTTCCCATTGAATTATGGTGATAACTTCATTTTAACCCTTGTTTTCTACGGTTTTATTAAATGGCGCTTGGCCCACTATGGTTCTGAACCCTTCAATTATTCACAACTTTTGAAGTTAGCAGAAGAACAGAATAAAACACAAGAATAAGAAGAAGAAGAAAAAGAAGAAGAAGAAGAAAGTAGCAAAGAAAAATAATTTAAAATGATGAATTAAATATTTATTTTCCGTTAATTAAGTTATATTTAAAATTGTAGCAGTGCAAGTTTTTAGAAAATTAGTGAAGATTAGTAGAAAATGAGACAGAAGAATAAACAAATATGGAGAGATAATAAGGAAGACAAGGAGAACGAAGCAAGAGTTCGAAGAAAAGTGGTGTAGAAAATAGAGACAAAAGGCAATTTATGGAATGTAAAACATAAATTTTCACAATATAAGACTCCGAAAGGTGTCCTTCTTTAAGTATAAGAATCGGATATCCACAAAGTTTTAAATGAAGTTAAACGTCCGAGATAGTGGACGACATAATGAACCAGAGCATCTGAATCCTTCATATGGATAAAAGTAGCCTACATGAAGATGACACAAGAAATGTATAGTATGTTTTATTACTTTCCGTATCTCATCATGTACCAGTGGCAGTTCTCTTTAAGTGTTATCCAAAGCACATATGCCTACATAAAGGACATCACTTGTTGAACACTGCAAAGTACAGGCGTTGCTTTTGAATAATTCCTGCTGCTTTATGTATTTTGAAACATGATTATTATGCAATAGCAGAGCCCTTCATTGACGTTGCTCGCTCCGACTCTACGAGCAAGGCTCATACTGTAGATGTTGCTAGTGCCGGGAAACGTAGACCAATTCGTCAGAGATTATCCAGTGTGCAACATAAGCTTAGGCTGTGTGTCTTTAATGAAAGATATGATATGATACGATATCATTATTTTAATTGGTTATTTTACGACGCTTTTTCAACTGCTATGGCTATATAGCATCTGAATGAGATGGTGATAATGCCAGCGAAATGAGTCCAGGGTCCAGCGCCGAGATTTATTCAGCATTTGCTCATATGTGGTGTGGTGTGGTGTGGTGTGGTGTGGTGTGGTGTGGTGTGGTATTTGTTTTGTGTGTGTGGTGTATTTGTTTTGTGTGTGTGGTGTGTTTGTTTTGTGTGTGTGGTGTGTTTGTTTTGTGTGTGTGGTGTGTTTGTTCTGTGTGTATGTGGTGTTTGTTCTGTGTGTATGTGGTGTTTGTTTTGTGTGTGTATGTGGTGTTTGTTTTGTGTGTGTATGTGGTGTTTGTTCTGTGTGTATGTGTGGTGTTTGTTTTGTGTGTATGTGTGGTGTGTTTGTTTTGTGTGTGTGTGTGTGGTGTGTTTGTTTTGTGTGTGTGTGTGTGGTGTGTTTGTTTTGTGTGTGTGTGTGTGGTGTGTTTGTTTTGTGTGTGTGTGTGTGTGGTGTGTTTGTTTTGTGTGTGTGTGTGTGTGGTGTGTTTTGTGTGTGTGTGTGTGGTGTGTTTTGTGTGTGTGTGTGGTGTGTTTTTGTGTGTGTGTGTGTGTGTGTGTGGTGTTTGTTTTGTGTGTGTGTGTGGTGTTTGTTTTGTGTGTGTGTGTGGTGTTTGTTTTGTGTGTGTGTGTGGTGTTTGTTTTGTGTGTGTGTGTGGTGTTT
Source organism: Periplaneta americana (assembly GCF_040183065.1). Classification (NCBI taxonomy): domain Eukaryota; kingdom Metazoa; phylum Arthropoda; class Insecta; order Blattodea; family Blattidae; genus Periplaneta; species Periplaneta americana. The sequence goes on along the minus strand of NC_091121.1, from coordinate 141,446,482 downwards.
GTTTTGTGTGTGTGTGTGGTGTTTGTTTTGTGTGTGTGTGTGGTGTTTGTTTTGTGTGTGTGTGTGTGGTGTGTTTTTGTGTGTGTGTGTGTGGTGTGTTTTTGTGTGTGTGTGTGTGTGTGGTGTTTGTTTTGTGTGTGTGTGTGTGTGTGGTGTGTGTTTGTTTTATGTGTGTGGTGTGTGTTTGTTTTATGTGTGTGGTGTTTGATTTCTGTGTGTTGGTGTGTGGTGTGCTGTGTGTGTGTACTGTGTACTGTGTGCGGTGTGTGTTGTAATGATTAAGAATTTGTTTCTCACTGGGGAATCACAGTATCTACAGAAAACCTCTGCAAGTCTTATTACTTGGAGTACGATCTTGCCTACCAGAAGTTAGAAATTCAGGATAGATCAATCTCAGGGCGCTAGTAGGCTACTGAAACACCGTGGCGGTAAAACAAGGATGTTAAAATACTATTCTAATAATATGAAGTATGAAAATTAAACCGCTAGTTGTCAGTGATATAGCGTTTATTCTTTTCTGATATTAAAATTTTCCGTGGATAAAAATTGCCGATATGATAAAGAAAAAAGGTTTCGGAATATTTCACTAGAATTTACTGATCCATTTCGGACACTGTGATTAAATCAAGAATGATCACACATCCGCAGTTCAGTCGGAATCCCTGTTTTATGAATATGAAGCATATTTCACTATTAGTACACAGTAAAGGCTTATGGCTTGGCTTGGGTTTCGAGGTCTTTGCACTTAGATTTGCTTTGGTCCGTTGTAAGCGCTATACATGCGATAATTGTCCAGGTCTGGCTGATGGCATTCTTGAATTCAATGTTTGCATGCCTGATCCCGGACAGAGCTAGGTCCCTTACTCAGACAAGATCCAAGGTCCGGAGCCCCAAGCTCTTCCTCTGTCAGCATCGGAAATCAATACTAAATTATTCCAAACCGGCCTTTTTAAATTATTGGACATGATAAATGAAATGTGGGGAAAGTAGAGAGTGTTGATGGAATTATAAAGGGAAATGGGAGTACCCGAGAAAACCCATCTGCAGTGTTTGATTTGTCCACCACGAACTCCATCATGACATGGCCTGGGTTCGAACCCGGGCTGCCTGGATGGAATGAGAATAACAGACAGCGATCCCATCATATGAAAATTACAATTATACTGTACAACGAACTCATAAGTAGAGAGCTCATTCGGGGTTAGTAAAACGCAAGGTTAACTATAACATCGATTATAGGTATGACCGTAAGCAGAACGTAAGGTACTGCAGTGTACTGTCCTCAAACAGCCAGAACCACAACGAAACTTGAATATATAGAGCCGTTTGAGCTATATTTTTCTAGTGTACCGTGAATGCACATTAAAATATTAACCACATATTGCTTACATTTCATTTTAAGTTGTTTACTTTTTTTCAATATGGACAGTCCGGTGTGTTACAGTATAATACGCATATTTACAATTAATTTGTACAGATAACCACATATAGAAAATGTATATTATCTTACATAGCACTACTTTCCTCTGCTTCAAGGGTGCACTTTTTGCAATGCACAACAGTATACACCGTGTTTCAAAATTAATATCAGTGTTTTAAGGATTTATAGTATTCATTACATTTAACGTACAATTATAAATAATACATGAAATGAAAGAGTAACTCAAACAGTTTTGTACGCGCATGCACTGTTTCCTCTGTCTGCCGTTGAACGAGTGAGAGTCTTTCGCGCGTAGCCCCCAGAAATCTGTTCGGAAGACTAGTCGTGAATTAGCAATTCCAGCGATGTCTGTGTGGAGAATTTTAAGGAGACGCATATGAAAGTACGCAATTGGTTAAATGACGTTGTACCTGATCGCTGGATTGGCCGAAAGGGGCCGAATGAGAGAGCTTGATTCGCATGGCCTCCACGTTCACCAGATTTTACGCCATGCGATTTTTACCTTTTGGGGATTCATAAAGGACCGTGTGTATGTACCTCCGCTACCAGGTGACCTACCAGACTTAAGACAGAGGATTGAAGCATTTGTTGCAACAATTCCTCCAGACACACTGATCAAGGTTTGGAAGAACTCGCTTATCGATTCGATGTGTGCCGTGTGACGAATGGTGCTCACATTGAGCACTTGTAGAAAACCTGTTTGAGTTGCTCTTTCATTTCGTGTATTATTTATAATTGTACGTTAAATGTAATAAATACTACAAAGCCTTAAAACCCCGATAGCCATTTTGAAAACATCCGGTATTTCATTAGAGATTGAGAGGTGAACCTCTTACGATATTCAGTTAGGCAGTGTTTATAATGCGAAAAAATTATCTCTACAATGCATGATGTGGCAAGGTGGAATTTAAAATATATCTACAGATACATAATTATTTTAGTCTATTTCGCAAAGAAATATCCATGATAAATTCTTAAAATTACGAAACAAAAAAAAATTAAAATTAAGGAAACTAGATTTACGGGTACAATAAAAATATTCTTCTTCTCGCAAAATTGTCAGTAGAGAAGTGTTGAGATCCGAACTCAACAAACAACTGCAGCTTCAAATGCCGAGACTTATTTGCTTTCGGCATATCATACCGATGTTTTGGTATAAAGAAAAATAATTGCCACGAAATTAATAAAGGAGTCCGGAAAAATGAGAAACATTACGGTGGGAAGTAAAGAAATGCTGTACGTAGTGCAGATGTACGAATAAAGAAGTGAAGACGTGCGGATGAATGCGAAAAACTAAGAGAGGAAGTTAAAAAATATGCCAGTAAATGTAGAAGTACTGGAGTAAGCAAAGAACTGCCAAAGAATGGCAAATAAATGCTACGAAATTACTTCCGCTATCAGTGACTTGTGAGCGTTAAGTTTGTGTACCTAAGAGATACAGAGACATCATTTTATTTTTACTTCAATTTTTATTGTATCTGAGTTTTTGAATGTACTTCACTCCCACCCCTTCTACTAATGAAGTTCAACCGTCTTCCACACAGATCCAAGACCGCATATACAGTCATAGTAGCCTTACGGTCATAGTAAACAGTACGTTCCAAAAATATGTTCGCGTTTTCCAGTGACGAAAGAGCTTTCAATATTGAATCATTTTCGCACAGGTACTGTCGTCCATTTGCCTACGTCGTATCCCGGTTTCCCCCCCACCAGCTTTTATTCGCCAGCTAGTAGCTGGGCTGTCTTAGCTCTTTTCTGAGAACATTAATTTCTGTTAGGAATTGGACGTCTACGTAATATTATATCTACAACTGTTTAAAAAACTTAACTAGGCCCTTTTATTTAAGTAATTATCTGTCACGTGATTTCCTCCCTTTCTAAGATCCTGCGATATAACCACTTGGACGGACAGTAGATAGCATGTCTGAGTAATTTTATCTTTTCGGATCTGGCAGAAGTGAAGATTGAATTTACAGTACGTAAGGTATTCTTTTATAGAGTAGGTACAGAATTATTTCAACATGAGTTACTAGTACGAAGAACGAAACTGGTAATTGGGATTAGGTGCAATAGTCTATAGTGCGATAATATGCACATTAGAACTGAAGCCTGTATCGAAATGAACGGCCACCATTTAAAAAAAATGTGTTTAAATATGTATATTATGATTAGTTTATGATTTAACTTCATTCTCTATTTTGTACCTAATGTGCTGTAGATAGTATAATATGCACAGCATAAAGAATACGTCCACATGGACAGCTCAGTTCGTGAGTAAAAACACTCATTGTTAATACTGTACTGTATTTTGATTAAACAAAAACCTAATGAAAATGATCAAACTCAAAAGCGCAATATTTCCTAGTTTACGTAAATGGATGAACTACTTTTCTTCCCTCCTATACCTAGTAAAGTGATTTGTTTGTATATTAGGCCAGTATCATCGAACTCCAGTCGTGGAAGGGGCTAGTAAACGGCGTTCATCCAGAGGTATAGGCAAGTTAATATTAAAAATGTTAGTAAAAATAAAATGTTGTCCCTGTATATCTTCACCAATACTCGTGACCTCATTAAATCATTCTATGTAGGAGTAGTAAACTTGTATTCTCTCAATACGCACCCCACTTGCGCGCCTTACTCGTAAGCAGAGCTAGGAAGTTGGTACGAAAACTGTTAAGTTGTGTGAGCTTGGACTATATCTCTACAGAATGAAAAGTAACAGCGCATCTCTCAATGCCGGTGAACCAGAACGACATACATGTACAGCCGGGTGGTAACTAAACATGTGCTCCAATCATCCACAGCCTTGGAACAAGAAAATAATAAACGAATAGTATAAAAAAGCAATAAATTGTAATTATAAACTTCGTAACTCACAAACTAAAATAATTTACCCCTACAGTAGCTACTTAGAAAAATAACATACAAAGTATAAAAATATGATTCTAGCCTCATTATAATAAATAACAACGAACATTTTCGTTTTATCAAAAGAAATACTCCTTTTATGTTCAGAAAAAAGGAACAATATTTGTGCTCTGAAAATATTCGTTCTACGTCACAGGACATTAATGGAAAAAATCTGAAATATGAAGCAGTATATCTTATTATCAGGTGAACAACTACTTTATGAATCTAATAGTGTATCTCGTATGTGGAACAAAATATTAAACCCATTGTTAAAAAAAAAATATTTTCCTTGAAATGACAGCTAGGAAGTTCGTATCGTAATTCCGATGTTGAACTCGGACTGCAACGCAACCGAATGCATAGCTGCACGATGTCAACAGTTAATAAAGAATAATCCGGGAAAAAACAAACTTGTTACACACTCCTGGTTGCATAATTATTTAATAACTGAAGAGTTTACTTTTTTTTTGGAGTCATGCGTAATATTAACATTACGTAAATAATACAATAATAACAGAAAAGCTCACTTTGTTCATAACCTAAACTATTGATATAAATTAAAAATATTCTTCAAACTATTCACGACTCTTCACAGCTCCACAGAATGTCACAATGCGTTGTTTATGTGAACATACTGTGTATCGTCTGTAGCGAACGGGTCCACATCTCTGTAGAGTAACGGTCAGCGCGTCTGGCCGCGAAACCAGGTGGCCCGGGTTCGATTCCGGTCGGGGCAAGTTACCTGGTTGAGGTTTTTTCCGGGGTTTTCCCTCAACCCAAGATGAGCAAATGCTGGGTAACTTTCGGTGCAGGACCCCGGACTCACTTCACCGGCATTATCACCTTCATCTCATTCAGACGCTAAATAACCTAAGTTGTTGACAAAGCGTCGTAAAATAACCTACAAAAATTAAAAATGTAGCGAACGGGAGCGGAGACATCTATACTCCTCGCCGTACTCAACTGAAATCTACTGTTTTGGTACGAACTTCTTACCTAGGCTTATAAGTATTTACCTAAAGCAGTTTATCGACTATAGTACTTATTTTGATTTGAGAACATTAAAGAGGATGAAGAAGAGGTGTCTGATTGTTAGCACTATATAGAGTCAACTTCGGTTATAGTAAACCTCTGCGGACCAGCATATTTCGTTCACTATATCCGAGGTTTTTATACTACTGACGTTGCTATACATAAAGTATTAATGCTCGTTTAGGTCAAACCACGTTCGATATCAGTACTAATGTTCGCTGTATCTTCCAACTTAAACACTTTACGCTTCGACATCCTGATGTTCACAGTTCGAAACCTGAATCTAATCTGGTCATGTAGGTAGTAGGCATTGAACGATTTCGCACCTCTTCCCACTAGAGGTATGCTACTATGTACTCTGTTTTGGAATTTCCCCGGTTTCACTTTTACAAAGTTGCGGAAAGAAGGGTTGAGGACCATTATACTGTAATCCTTTTTGTATTTAACCTTTGGTCATCACTCTACTCCCTTTTACAAAAGAAAACACTTTCTCTTCCTATTCTTCTAATAACCTCTTTTAAAATGGTTAGAACTAATCCTTCCTTTATCCCTCACAGCGTACACTGTTCTCTTTAACATGTTTCAAGCTGTCCAGTAAGCTGAACGAATCCTTTGTCTTTCAATGCACTTAAGAAGTAGAAGGTTTGAGATTTTGTTCTGAACATATTTTTGGAAGTTTATAGGAGAAAGAGTTTCCTAAATTACCATTTTGGCCATTTTACAAATTCACAAATTTATTCACAATTTAACATTTGAAATGATACGTATGAATAGATACCCGAAATGAGCATATGCTCGAGCTCGTATACAGTCCAGTAGTCTACATAAATTTTACAGAGATCAATAATTATGTTGATGATAAAAATAATAGTAATAATAATAATAATAATAATAATAATAATAATAATAATAATAATAATAATAATAGAATAACCGTGACGGAGATGATACAATGATAGTAATACAAATTAATTCAATAATAATAATAATAATAATAATATTAGTAATAATAATAATAATAGTAGTAATAAAACAAAAATATTTTAAAATAATAAAATAAATACAAGGACGGATAAAATGAAATATACAACCACTTAGCGAGAGTTAACACAACTTAAATAAGCATATAATAACCAGGTAAAAAAATGAACTCGAAAATCAACAGAAAAGTTCGTTGCATCGCAGACGACAGCAACCGCCGTATTGACATTTTATTTTGTATTATTGGTAGTAGGGGGGAGCCGAAGGTCTACGTAACTGCCGTTCTCTTCGAATCTTCTCATACAATCATTGGAAGTTAATGCTGAAAAACAAAATGTCTACGAGTCAAACTGTTCATTATTACCAGGATAAATACAAATCATATTGAAATATATTAATAAAGTTTCAGTTATATATCTCCCCCTTTTTGCAAGAGGTATCAATATGAAAATATTTTTTGAATGGAGGGGAAAATATAAATTTCAAGAACTCTCTAGTGACACAGATAGTGACAAGTACAATCAAGTGTATCTGGTGCGATGCTAAGGAATCATTTATTGGAGATATACACTGTTATTAATTAAGAAAATGATCTATGTATATTTATTACAATGTTTTATCTTAGTCTATAGGTTACATGCATCAGATAAATACAATAAATATTAGTGACATATAATGCTAGTAACACTTAAAATAATAATGAAATTTATCAAATATCATACAAACATTTTCACTTCATTTTTAAACTTAAGAATGTGTAAATTGCTTACGTCTGGATTATTTTTCAATACTGAATTGTATAGTCTTGGTCCAGAATTCCTACTGTGTCTTAATCCAGCTGTAGTGTGACATTTAGGTTCTGCCAAAAGAGTTGGGACATTTCTTCTGGTGTTATGTATATGTTTTTCAGTTGTAAAATTCATTCGATTTTTGTGAAAATAAATTAGTACTGTATGTTTATATATTTGCTCAATTTTTAGTACTTGGAATTCAGAATAAATAAATTGTGTCGGATAATCAAGTGGTTTATGCAGACAAATTTTGATGATACGTTTTTGTAGTAATATTAATGGAGTTAGGATAGTCTTTGTCATTCCACCCCATCCTATTACTCCGTATTGAATGACTGATTGAAACAAGGCTAGATAAACAACACGAAGAACATAGAGAGGCATATATGCACGAAGGGTTACAAAGTTTTAAAATTACATTTTCTTGGGAAAGATATTTTTAGGATCACTATAACCGAAGAGAGTGCTCACTATAAATAGAAATATTAACGTACTTTTTAATGTATGCGGGTTGGGACCAACGAGTTAGGTTCACTACAGCCGAATATTCACTATATCCAGAGTTGACTGTATTTTTATTCTACAGAGATTAGCGAGAGGATGAAAATGAGAGAACGATACGATTCAAATTAAAACTATCTGATGCTATAACCTGCAATCGAAGCTTCCCATTTAAACGTTCAGATCTGTCTGGTCGTTACAGTTGCCTACAATACAGCGCGTTTACTTTAAAGAAGCCAATAACAACGGTATTGAATTTGCAATTATAATTCCCCATATCTATGGTATCGGTGAAGCCCCTAAATCCTGGATTGGCAGCGGTCCGGTTCACTGGCACAAAAGCTAATCCTCCTCCGCTATGTATTTTACCCCAGGGAGCCGACATTTTAAATTCAGTTCGTGTCCTGATGCCCCGTCACCATAACTCAAGACACTGTTCATTCCCCTTCCGCAATCTGAAGATGAACTATTAAGGTCAGGGTTCTTTACGTTTCGTGGGGGGTCACTCCTGTATATTGTCCACCGTGATTGTGATAAGTTGCTGATAGGGGCTATATACGGACGTATTAGGGGAATAAAATCTGTACACTTCTAGCATGGCAGATTGGATTCGGTAGCATGTGGGAGATATTCCGGATCTGATTACAAGGTAGAAACAGTGTGAGCTGAATTTCTTTGGGCTTGTTTATTCGTGTACAGATAAGAGAGCATTTAATTCAAGCTCTTGCGTACGTAACCGAAATGGCAGCGTTCCTACCTATAAATCGAAGGGAACCGGGTTCAGTTCTAAGCACAGAGTAATGAGAATAAACGGATAAACAAAAGAAAAGGCAAGCGGAACACGTCATAAGTATGTAACTAAATGAGGAAAAATAAGCAAAAAGCACTCAGTGACGTAAGCAAACAAAAAAGTAAAGCAAATACCTGCAAACAAAGAATGCAAACAAAACATAAACCATGTATCTAAGTAAGTGACAAAAATAATAAGCATGAAAACACACAATCGCATAAGCAAACAAGAAAATAAATAAACCACCTATAAATCGAAGTGTATTGGGTACAGTTCCGTGCACAAAATGAAGAGAAAAAACATATGAAGAAACGAGAAAGGAAGAAAAATATTCGACTAAACAAGTCAGCAAAAAAGAAAACAAGATAAGACACAATCACGTCAGCAAACAAGAAAATTAAAAAACTTGTACAAATCCAAAAGATCTGGTTTAGTTCTACGCACAGAATGATGAGAAAAAACAGGTAAATACCGAGAAAATGAATTAATTGTGAATTTATCTATCTATCTATCTATCTATCTATCTATCTATCTATCTATCTATCTATCTATCTATCTATCTATCTATCTATCTATCTATCTATCTATCTATCTATCTGTCTGTCTGTCTGTCTGTCTGTCTGTCTGTCTGTCTGTCTGTCTATATACCTTTATATCTATATATCAATATATCTATCTACCTACCTATTTATCTATTTATTTATTTATTTATTTATTTACTTATTTATTCTTTCCTCACATAATAACATTTTTCAAGAATATAAACAATTATGATACTATGTTTTCACGGTGTGGAGCCATGAACAATTTACTTTCTTCAGACGTTTGTGAAATTTAAAATGTCCTATGTTTCGGAACTGTTCGAAGGTTTTCAAAACTGTTCGAATGTTCCATCTTCGTGATGACATCGTTCAAAGACTTGAAAATAGCCTTTTGTTTATCTAATAGCTGTATGTTGAAATTAAATATCTCCGAATTTTAGGAATTACTTACCAGCTTCAGTGTCAAGATCGCATCCTCTGACACCTGAAAAATGACACTATTAAAGGGAGAGGCATACCATTGGCCTGCAAGAATTTAGTGAAATTCAATTTTTTTATACCTCGACTACTCTAAAAGTTAAATGAACAAAACTGTTCATGCTTAATATACATACATTACACTTCATAAAACACTATTCAGAATATTAAAATAGCTAATAATTTTGCATATTATTTTTATATCAGTAAAGCATTTACATAATGATATGTACAATTAATTAAATATCGGCATGATTCTTTTACTGGAATGTTTTAAAGACCTACATCAACACAATAGTCTAGGATCTTTTAACTATTTCTTCCAGAGATACTTTTTTTCTTAATCGTTACCTGCAACATTAAATTGTTCACAATTTTTTATTAAGAAAAAAATATTTCCTGAAGGAATAGATAAAAGATCCTAGACTATGTTGTTGATGTAGGTCTTTAGAATATATCTGTAAAAAATCATATAGATACTTAATTAATTGTAGGTTATATTTCTGCAGTGCCTGAGAAAAGTGACATAAGTCAGTTTCCACAAACCTTTTTTGATAATTTATTGGCAACTTACACTGGTTTATGTCGATTTGATTTTTTTCTGTATGAATTATTGTAATGGGAGAAATACTTATGTTCTTTTTCCAAGCGAGCAGATGTTCAGTAAGTTGTCAATAAATTATAAAAAAAGGTTTGTGGAAACTGACTTATGTCATTTTTCCCAGGCACTGCGGATTTTATTATGTAAATGATTTACGGTTGTTGTTGTTCAGTCAACTGTCCAAAGACAGGTCTCAACCTCACAAGTGATACCAAGCAGACATCACTCACGAGGCAACTAGGCCAGGAGATAATGGGGTGGGGTGGCCAGTTCCTTTCCCCCTCCATTGCATACATCGCCGACTAGCTATATATAACATTAATAAGACTTCAGAGATTTACGGTTGTAAAACAACTTTCAATATTAGGTTGTCTTTTGAAACATATCTGTTACAAATGACATCCATAACAACTTTGAATAATTAGGTCTCAAGGCATAACCTAAATTTATACATTATGACGTATATACATCTTTGGGCGGTGAAAAGGCGTGTAGTAGTGAAAACAAGAACAAGGGCGCAAAAAATAAGCTAGTATAGATCAAAGACTGTAATGCATCTCTTCACATAATATAGTATATAGTTTTTATTTTTATTTTACCAGTGAAGACCTGCAATTTTATATATGTACAGCTGTCAAAAAAAAAAGTGGCCGCACTCGTGAACAGCGAATATTTTCAAAGTCCACTTCGGGTCGCGGCGATGTTACACGATGCATGTGCTTGTACAAGCAGTTCCGGAACTATGGAAGTGTTCCATATCTGCTCCTCGCAGACCAGCGGTAGAGTGCTTGTTTAATGATTCAAAGGTTATGGGTTCGCGCCTTCAAGTTTTCATTTTATTTTTTAATCGTTCTTTAGCGATGTAAATGATATTCAAATTATCATTTATATCCAGTTATCGTTCTTGATGGATATCACGTTATTTATATTTTGTTATCGTTCTTTAGGGATATGAATAAAATTCAAGTCATCATTTGTATTCTGTTATCGTTTTATAACGATATGAATAATAATAATAATAATAATAATAATAATAATAATAATAATAATTATTATTATTATTATTATTATTATTATTATTATTATTATTATTATTATTATTGTATCTCCAGTGGAGGAAGTTACAAATTTGGCTCCAAGAAGAATAAATAGGACACTGTTACTAATTACTATTCTTCTACAATTTCTTAAATACATCTGTAATAAATCTGTGAAATTCCGATCTGAATAATATTCACGTTTTTTATATTGTTATCGTTCTTTAGCGATATAAATAATATTCAAGTTATCATTTACCCTATATTCTGTTTTCCTTCATTAGCATTATAAAATAATATTCAAGTTATTTATATTGTTATTGTTCTTTCGCAATATAAATAATCTGTATTTTATGTAGGTAATTATTATAACACAAATAAACATCTTTCTTTGTAAAATAGGTTACTTTATTTAGATAATTAAACACGTATTATATAATATCTTATATTAATTAAACAAACCGATATTTATCATTTATATTATGTTATCCTTCTTTAGTGATACTGTATAAATAATATTCAAGTTATTTATATTGTAATCGTTCTTTAGCGATATAAATAACATAAATTTAATATTAGGTTTGGAAAAATCCAGTTGCATAATACTGCTATTAGTTTTTCTTTTTGTATTATTATATTATATTATCTTGAACCACAATAAAATGAAAAGGAGTAACGAGGAATTGAACCTGAGACGTTGACATCTAAATTCCGACGTTCGTCCGCTGAGCTACGAGGGCAAAAGTGTGGAAACATTTTCGGATTTTCTGATGATTCGTAGAAGCTAGTCCAGGATGCGGGGGGCAAAGGCTAATTGAGATTTCCCGATCTCTGATAGGGTCAAACATCCTGATGGAATTAATATTTAACCCTTGCCGTGACTTTCGGTGAAGTCCGGAGGGCCCAATTAGTCAAATCCACTCTCCTCATCTCCACGCTTGGGTCCCCTGGAATTTAATAAGATGCGAAAGAGATAGTGGTGTGCGGAAAGCAACGGGATGTTACCGCATTTAGGCCTATCCTTCCCAAGAAAAACTGCAAACATGAACAAAGGAAGCTTTAAATAGAAGAAGAAGCATCTTCTGCGGACCTCTGGAAAAAGAACTAAGGAAGAGACTAGTGAAGTGCTTTGTGTGGAGTGTGGCATTGTATGGGGAAGGAACATGGACATTACGACGAAATGAAGAGAAACGAATTGAAGCATTTGAAATGTGGATGTGGAGAAGAACGGTGCGTGTGAAGTGGACAGATAGAATAAGAAATAAAATTGTGTTTGAAAAAGTGCGTGAAGAAAGAATGATGCTGAAACTGATTAGAAAGATAAAAAGTAACTGGTTGGGTCTCTGGTTGAAAAGAATAATAGACGACATTAGGATATGTGGATCATATGCGGAGACTAAGAGGAAGGCAGAAAATAGGAAAGATTGGAGATTGCTGGGTTTGCAATGAAAGACCTGCCCATGGACAGAACACTTATGTATGTATGTTCAGAATGCCTGGAATATCGTGTCTAAAAACAGTCGCTATTTGCATAGACTAGTCAATTCCATGCCCACTCGACTGCAAGATGATCGAGATAAGAGGAAGATAGACTAAATATTGAATTGTGGCTTTTTGTTTTGTTTTTTGAACGCTTAATTGTTTGAATGTTTTAAGGCCGACGCCAGTAAATTTGTTTTGTTTATGCCACGAAAGATATTTTTATTGAGAATAAAATCTTTTTTCTTTCCATTTGCAGCCACAATATCATAATGATAAAGTCATGGCATAATATATTAATGAACCTGATGTTAATTACTAAAATAATCGTAAAAGAGAAAGGAGCCATTATGTATAGTTTGTCTCTCTCAAAAACAGAACAAAAAAGAACATAAAAAGCACGTGGTTGTAGTCGAACGCAGGACCTCATGAATAAGGGGCCTGAACGCTATCATTATGCTATCGATAACACACAGAATACTTCAATTATAACTGTAGATATCAGGCAACGTGGTCCAACAACATGTAACATCGCCTGTCTCCGAATTGTAGCGAAGATACCCGAAGGGAACTTTGTTCCAGGAGAGCGGCCACTTTTTCTTTTGACAGCTGTACATGTATTGTAATCACACGTGTGCTTTTTAATCAATCGACAGTAGGGTGTAGTCACACAAGAAAAGAGATATATTGATGTCCTAAATTATGTTTCTTTTATCATGTTGTATGCTCATTAATATATATTGTATTTTGGTTGTAGAGACATATGTACTTACTAGAGATGATATTGCTGTATAAAATGTTGTATCTGATGATGTTGGTATGTCACCGACGAAAACGTTCATACAATATTAAAATCATGTAATGTAAGGACTCGTACCTCACATATATAGAAAGTAAAGTCATTGACTGAAAATAAATATTTCGTATTCTATATCATAGACTTTTCTGAAAATTAATCAAAATGAATTGCAAAATATTTGTTCATTTAGTTTTTATAGTAGCTGAGATATAGAAAAAATGAATTAGGCCTACACTAAATTTTTGCAGACCAATGGTGTACCTCTCTCCTTAATGTTGAGGTTTATTATTTGTGATGTTTTAGAACTTGCGAATTCCAATCAGAATCATAGCACCAAAGATAGAATATGCAACCCAAATGAGGAACCTTTAGACCGCTCCGAAACGTAACAGATAATAAACAAAGATGACTGTTACATAAGTCAAATGATCAATTTCCTGCACAATATTTAGCTATATCATAATTCCAGCAGGCAATATATTCGTATGTGCCATTGCATGTGAAGCATCAATATTGAATAGTTTCGTACGGACTGAATGAACCGTAAACAATGGCAGGAAAGCAATGAAAATGTTTGGTCTGTTGTGTTGGGAGAATATCCGCAAAGTTATAGATGAAGCCGGCAATTTGCTGCTCAGCCAGTTGAAGTGAAATAAGGCGGAAGGATTCAACATGGCGTCTCTTGGCGCCACATATGTGGGCTGCTGACTAAAATGTAGGGCAAGACAGTGTTCGCATGGTGGGAAAGAACAGGGCATACTTCAAACTGGAAGGGCTTGGGGGAGGAGGAATAAAAAGCAGTTCCGTCCTTGGCTTGCTACAACAACTTATTTAGTCCAAGAGAACCATAGTCCGCTGGGGACGTACTGTGTAGTATTCGGCAATTCGTTTTAAACGAAACATCCAGCAGTAAATAACCCGGTAAGAAAGAAATAGAGGCTAGGTTTAGTGACTGGAAGAGGCTACAAGAGCGCTTGTACTAGTTGTAGAACGAAGGCTATTCTCTCGGCACTTCAAACTGGCAGTTAAGGATCCTCTTTATTTCTCTTGAGTTCATGTTAAATAATAAATACTCCATGCGAATAACAATGGAATTATTGGTAAGGTTAGGTAATACTCAACGCACAATTATTTAGGATACGATAAGAAGATTATTAAACGGAAATTTCAAACAGCAGTAATTTTAAGCAACTAAAAGTGTGGTTATTCTCGTACCATAAGCTACATCTTAAGATTTACATATATATTCATATATGAGGTCCCGCCGACCGTATTGAATACAGTGACTGTAAATAGGCATATTGTAGATATATCTATTAAATTGAGAAAAATTCGTTCCGGCATTTAAAAATGCATGTAGTAGAAGAGTTCGGCTGGCGCCGTGGATCGTGTCCCGGCATAGCTCGGTTAGAAAGACCGCTCAGCGCACAGAGCTGAGAGGTATCGCGTTCGAATCGGTGCCGGAACAAATTTTTCTCAATGTAATAGATATAGATCTTAAGAGTTTTTTTTTTCATATTCTCTCTTTCTGAAAGTTAACAGACGCAGAAGTCTCTTCACCTTTGTGCGGGATTTTACTATCATATGAGTCCTACTGCACACAACTGTGCAGCTCTTTCTAAGGTGATGAATCGAATTTCATTTACTCTCATATTTGTGACAACTCAGACTTTTCACTCTTCGTTCGCTATTGTAGATATATTGCTTCTGCGCCAAATACTATATTAAATATTTAACTTCTTGTTTGGTTCTATTTCCTATGCCATTTGTTGTTATGGCCACTGTTTTATATATTCAGTTTCGACGTCTGGTGGCATAAATGTATTTTTTCATATTGCATCACGTAGCCTATCCAGATATTCCAAAATGGGTATAGTTATCTTTCCTTATGGTCAACGTATATTTCACCCTTTCCAAAGTCAGACGTAATTTCATTTCACTTCTTTGTTTCTTTGTTTCTTTCTTTCTCTTTCTTTCTACCTTTCTCTCTTTCTTTCTTCATTTACCTCTCTTTCTTTCTCTCTCTTTCTTTCTTTCTCTTTCTCTCTCTTTCTTTCTTTCTCTTTCTCTCTCTTTCTTTCTTTCTCTTTCTCTCTCTTTCTTTCTTTCTCTTTCTTTTTTCTTTCTTTCCTTTTTTCTCTCCTTCTCTCTTTCTTCCTTTCTCTCTTTCTTTCTTTCTTTCTTTCTTTCTTTCTCTTTCTTTCTTTTTTATTTTCTCTCTTCCTTTCTTTTTTCTTTCTTTCACTCTCTTTCTTTCCTTTTTTCTCTCCTACTCTCTTTCTTTCCTTGTTTATCCTCTCTTTCTTTCCTTTTTCTCTCCTCTCTTTCTTTCCTTTTTTCTCTCCTCTCTTTCTTTCCTTTTTTCTCTCCTCTCTTTCTTTCCTTTTTTCTCTCTTTCTTTCTTTCTTTCTCTCTCTTTCTTTCTTTCCTTCTTTCTCTTTCTTTCTCTCTCTTTTTCTTTCTTTCTTTCTTTCTTTCTTTCTTTCTTTCTTTCTTCGTCTCTTCCTTCCTTTCTCTTTACAGTCCAGTAAGAAGAATATGAGATAGGCCATGGCGTCTTAAATAACGGAATAAAAACCAACGGACAGACATACATGCTCTAAGAGTAGTTTTTGATCAGATTATGAGTTGTGCGAAAAGTTAAAATATCATTACATATAATATTTAATCTGGACCAATAAGATGTTTGAATCGATATGTCCAGTCCTTCATCATAAATTTTGAGAACGGTAAAGGTTAAAGGTAGACATCGATGTATGTTTTTACTTTCATTAAAAAAAAAAAATGCAAATTTCACATATAATAAACCTAATACATATTTTTTTCATCCAGTGTAAGCCTCGGTTATAAATTTTATTTTCTAAAGTCTAAATCGCCGGTCTCGACTTGCAATAAGCTACTAGTTTCGAAAATCTGGTGATGACTCTGCAACTGAAGATGACAGACTATGTGTCGATTCATAATGCACAAAATGCTCCGAGTCTCTCAGACTCTGCATAAATGGCAAATGAAAAATTCAGTTCAGTAGGTTAATACGCACTCGCATCTCTCTGAAATGTGACGTACACATTCGGGGCACTTACAAGAGAGCAGCACATTTTCTTACAATGCAGACTAAACGTCAGCGAGACCTCTTCATCTCTTTGCACGTCGACTTATTTATGGAACGCTTAAAAGCTACTTTGCTGCTCTCTCGCAGTTAAGCCCCACAGACTTCGAAGAACTAAGAGAACATCTCCCTCTATCTCCATCTTTCCTTTCTAGGTACTCTACATCGAACCCGTAATCTCGCACATACAAATCTCTCTTTAAAGAAATTAAGACACTCTTTGGTTTATTAAAATCCTCTTCGGATGTTCTGGAGTAAACATGAATGTGCTGCAAACTGATTTTTTTTTTATATATTAATGTGGGCTCCAGGAAGGTCAGACTACACACACGTTCGTTAACACATTGTTTTCTTCATAAAATAGAAATTGAAGTCAACTTTTCAATTATTTTATCACATAAATTGGCAAAACATTGACAAGATATGTAGTTGGAGAGAATATTATTTCAGAAGTAGGCTAAAAGCGTAATGAAAGAGGTCTCGGTATTAATTATATAAAATTGAACAGGTGTCTGAATAAGCACGCTCATTATTTTACTTGAATGAAGTGACAGACATGTCATCCAGCAACAAATATACAGAATGAACCTTAAGTACAGTCCCGTCGCTCTAATTTCTGGCAGTCAATCACTTTGCAGGTCGGCTACATTTAAACGCGTGCGTCTTGTGATTCGCTGATGAAGATGTTATACATTTCTTAAGGCTGGATAAATACTTAATATAATCGTCCGCCATTTTGGCTCTTTCGTTGGCGTTCGCAGAAAGCACACGAGGACATTATTTGCCGCTCAATTATTTGCTGAATTACAGTGCGTTTGATTTATTATCATAGGAGCTACTGACATAATAATATTTAACGTGTGGCAAATAGATCCCTCGTCTGGTAGCTCGGCAGCGAAAGAACAAAAATGGCGAACGATACTACCTACCTAGATATTATAGAGCCTTGACTTCCTAAGACGCCGGGAATAACAGCGTCGCGACTATAGTAGGCTATCATTAATTTGACATATTTCAAACAGAAAAGTTTAGTACAATTTTCCTCGTTTTTGCTTCCCTTTCGAGATAAAAATTATTTTATTTGAAACATTTGATACAGTGTTTTGGGAAATTCATTGATTTAATCCCCAATATGCTCAGTCAGTTTAAGAGAGCAGTATAAACTAATTGCACAAGCCCTTAGGAAAAAAAATCCTTCGAGGTCCATGAAGAGGTGCACTGTGTTGCGTCTGAAGGCGGCGAAATTAGAAGAGCGGACATCGTGGCTCTAGACAAGACTAATAGTAGAGGCTTTATACTGGACCCAACTGTTAGATTTGAGTTGAGCCAGACCCAACCATCTGAGGTCAACAAAGAGAAACAACAAATTTATGAGCCTACTATTCCGTATTTTCGAGAAAAATATCAGATGGAAGGCACCTGGGAAGTACATGGTTTAATGATCGGAGCGAGGGGCACCATCCCACGATCAACTGTAAACACTATCAAAACATTTGGCATTCATGACATCGTTCCAAAAATAATTACATCAACCATTAAAGGGTCTGTGGCAATTCTGAAAAATCATTTATACGGAATATCATAATCCTCCCCTTTACTATTTGTTAGTGTGTGATTGTTTCAAATATATGTACAAATTTGTTATTTCTTAAATTTAAGCTCCTAGTTCACATTTCAATTTGACTCATCTATTTTACTGTAATCGTAATTATTCTTATATGTGTGTTATTCTGTCTTTTTGGCAACCCAGGATGCCTGGGCAGACTATTTCTTGGAAATAATTATATATATATATATGGTAATGAATGATTCAGTCTCCTTTAAATGTGGAGAAAATTAATTCGAACAAATGTAACATTGGAAAATTCCTTTGCAGAACGAAAAGTTACATTTATTCGGATCAAATTTCTGCACAATTAAAGGATAAAACTAAAATACTTTCAATAATTTATTACCATAATACACTGCTCTCTTACGCTTTCCCAAAACACGCTATGACGTTTTTCATACAGAACAATTTTTATCTCGAAAAGGAAGCGAAAATGAGCAAAATTATTGTATTAAGGTTTTTTTTTTGTTTGAAGTATCTAAAAGAATAATCTCCTACAATTAGTGACATTACTTACGGCTCAACCTGTATTGTTGCTCTTAGACGTATGTGATATTGATTTGGATACTTGGCATGAGCGAAATTGGTGTTTCGTGCTGGCACTTCTTAATGAGGCAACTACGGAAAAATGAAAGCCATTAATTTTGAATATTGGTTATTGCAAAATGGGTTGCCTAAACTAGCTCTCATCTTTGTCACCATCGTGAATAATGCACCGTACCTTTACATACAATGTATCCGGTAAGAATTCAAAGGTAGTCGACTTGTGGCTGTTGTAAAAGTTGAATTTTGCCTTTAATGTGACTCAAAAGAATGCATATCCTTAAGAGCTTCTTGAACATACCAAACCACGCGAGAAATTGTTCAAAATAACAGAATTGTAACTAGCTTATAAAGTAATCATATAATTCAATTTTTTATCTAGTTTGAGTGGGTATTTAAATTCGATATTTTTTTTTTTTTTTTTTTTAGATCTTGTCTTTGGTATGTCTTTAACTTTCTGTTGTATTAACATTATATTATCATGTATTTCCTTTTTATCATCTGGTTGAGTGGAAAAGAAGGCCTCACGGCCTTAACTGCGCCGGAAAAAATAAAGCATTATTATAAATTGAAAAGCAGTAATCAGACTCCCACCTTACATACACCAATGTAAGAGTGTCATAGGACACTCTCCGATGTAAAATTTTAACCTAAAATATTTCTGTGTCAGAGGCACTACTGTTAACATGTTTAAGTCTATGTTACGATAATCTTTTATGTAATATTTTAACTTCAAATGTTACTGAATAATTTCAAGGAAAAATTGTTCAAACCTGCTTTACAGGGAGCTTCTACCTGAAAGCCAGAT